>NC_140524.1:61179805-62379805 GCF_964339955.1 Pipistrellus hanaki | reverse complement strand
ACCCTCGTGCACTGCTGGTGGGAATGCAGACTGGTACGACCACTGTGGAGAACAGTATGGAGTTTCCTCAAAAAACTGAAAATGGAACTCCCATTTAACCCAGTAATCCCACTCCTAGGAATATATCCTAAGAAACCAGAAACACCAATCAGAAAGGAAATATACACCCCTATGTTCATGGCAGCACAATTTACAATAGCTAGGATTTGGAAACAGCCTAGAAGCCCATCAGCAGATGAGTAGATCCGAAAACTATGGTTCATCTACACAATGGAATTCTATGCTGCTATAAAAAAGAAGGAATTCTTATCATTTGCAGCAACCTGGATGGAATTGGAGAACATCATGCTGAGTGAAATAAGCCAGTCAATGAAAGAGAAACACCACATGATCTCACTCATTTATGGATAATAAGGAACATTATAAACTGAGGAACAAAATGTTATATACAGAGACAGTAAAGCAACAAATAGACTTTCAAATTACAGCGGGGAGGATAGGGAGATATGGGGGAGATAAGAGATCAACCGAAAGACTTGTATGCATGCATGTAAACAAAACCAATGGACGAAAAACTCTGGGGGGAGACGGCACGTATGGGAGTAGGGGGGGCAGTGGAAAGATATGTACACATATACAATACCTTAATTTAAAAAAAAAGAAAAAAGAAAAGATAAACACAGCCTAATACTGGAAATATTGCTTATCTCTACTTTGGATGTACCTCTAAATATATTGAGGAACAGTAAGCAGATAAATATAGGAACTTATTAGATTTAATAAAATAGGTGGGTGTATCTTAAAATGTACCTACACTCTATTGGGGCCCTGAAGTTCCTTGTACATGTTGCTGTCTAGAAGCTGCATTGAAACTATTCTAGATCAAATAAGGTTTCAAACTTATCAGTTGTGCTGAAATGTGCTTTTAAAACTAAACTAGGATATATTTTTTTCATTTTTTTATTAAGGTATTACATGTGTACATATCTTCCCATTGCACCCCCACCCATTTTTGTTTTTTAATATTGAACTTTTTCAAAACAAAGTCTAAAATTTTGTGCATTCATAGTATTGTATGTTATGTTGCTAAGGCAGTTTGATTCAAATTATATAAATATACATGAAATATTGTTTTGAAAGTTAAATAATTAGTACTGAGACAGAGAAAATTATTGTATTTTAAATGGTATAATGTCACATAAGAATACATTTTATTTTCAGGGGAGAACACCAATACAGTCCCCCACTACCACAAATTATGCAGTCAAGTTTTCCACATTTGGGGAAATCGAAGGGGTCAGCACTTCTGGAGTACAATGGATAAGCTTCACCCTGGGAAAACCAACTTCATGATCTTGGTGTCTCTACTGCCAGGTAAGTATAGGAATATATTTATTTATAGTTTTTTCTTTTCATTTCATATTTACAATGATAGAGAAAAATGTGTGAATTTATAATAATTATTGGGAAGGCTAAAAAAAACTTTATACTTTCATTTGATATAATTTGGAAGCAGTTTGGTCTCTTGTCAGAGACAGTTCAGTTTTTATTTTTTTAGAAATTTTAAATGAAAAAAAAGGCTTTAAAAGGGCTGTAATGATGCAGTAGAAAGTTTTGTACTCTAAATTAACAAGCATCCGCATTAATCTTGAAAGTAGGGGCAAAGAAAACATAGTTAGTTTAGCAATTAGCATATTGGTCCAGAATTCCTAAGAAATGAACCTTATCATTGAAAGTATTACGTAATTCCTCCTTACCCCCCATTGACCTCTTCCAGCCTCCTCTCAACCCCCAGGCCCTTACCACTCCATTGTCTGTATCCACAAGTTATGCATATATGCATAGAATTTCATTGATTAATCTCTTCCCACCCACCCTATCCTGCCTTCCCTGAGGTTCAAAAGTCTGTTCCATGCTTCTATGTCTATGTATCTATTTTTGTTCATCAGTTTATTTTGCTCATTAGATTCCACATATGAGTGAGATCATGTGATACTTATCTATCTCTGACTGGCTTATTTTGCTTAGCATAATACTCTTCAGGTCCATCTAATATTTTTTAAAATATTATATATACATCATCTTTTATAAAGAATATAATTTTTGAGGAAACTCCACACTGTCAATCAATGAAAGAGAAACACCACATGACCTCACTCATTTGTGGATAATAAAGAACATTATAAACTGGTGAACCATAAGATAGATATAGAGACAGTATATCAACAAGTAGACTGTCAAGTTACAGTGGGGACGGGAGGAAGATCTGGGGGAGATAATAGATCAACCGAAGGACTTGTATACATGCATATAAGTGCAACCAATGGACACAAAACTCTGGGGAGGGAGGGGATGTGTGGGAGGGAGGGAGGGGGTAAAAAAAAATCAATAAAATATATTAAAAAATATATATATATATATATTTTGGCTGAAAAAAAAATAAAAATAAATGTTAGATGTGAAAAAAAAATAAAAAAATAAAAAATAAATAAATAAAATAAAATAAAAAAAAAAAAAAAGAATATAATTTTTGATGCAAGTTAGTTTTTAAGACCAATATTTTAAGAAAGATGTCTATTATTTGCAAAAGCATTAATGTTAAAAATTATACCATCATTTACACTCTTTCTCTATGAGGACCTTGTATATGGTAAGCATTGCTCTTTGGCAATGAGAATACATGAACACATCCAACCAGCTGATAATAATTTATGTAAATTTTCATAAAATACCTTATTGGTAAAACCTGTTGAAGTTTATTTCAACAAGGAATTTAATGAAGATAGTAATCAATCGTTTCCCACTCTCACCAAAACTGATTTGGCTCAGTGGATTGAGCGTCGGCCTGAGGACTGAAGGCTCCCAGGTTCGATTCCAGTCAGGGGCATGTACCTTGGTTGCAGGCACATCCCCAGCAGGGGATGTGCAGGAGGCAGCTGATCGATGTTTCTCTCTCATCAATGTTTCTGACTCTCTGTCCCTCTCCCTTCTTCTCTGTAAAATAAAGAAATAAATAAAATAAATATATATTTTTAAAAATGACAATGAGATACCATATCACACCTGTCAGAATGGCTACCATCAGTAAGTCAATAAGGGAAAAGTGCTGGCAAGGATAAGGAGAAAAAGGAATCCTTGTGCCCTGTTTGTGGGAATACAGACTGGTGCAGCTACTGTGGGAAACTCAAAAAATTAAAAATGGAACTCCCATCTGACCTAGAAATCCCACTTTTAAAAATATATTCCAAGAACTCAGAAACATCAATCAGAAAGAATATAAGCATACAGTATCTACATTCATAGCAGCACAATTTACAATAGCTAAGATCTGGAAACAGCCTAAGTGACCATCAGCAAATGAGTGGATTAAAAAATGGTGGTACATCTACACAATGGAATACTAGTATGCTATAAAATAGAAAGAACTCTTAGCATTCACAACAGCATGGATGGACCTGGAGAACATTATGCTAAGTGAAATAAGCCAGTCAGAGAAAGATAAATATCACATGATCTCACTCATTTGTATAATATAATGAATAACATAAACTGATGAACAAAATTAGATCCAGAGACATAGAAACATTAATCTGACAGTCAAATCTCAGATGGAAGGCAGGAAAGGGTGTGAGGGGTTAATAGATAATCAAAGGACTTGTATACATGCATTTGAGCATAACCAATGGACACAAACAGTAGGGGGTGAGGGCATGTGCTGGGGGTGGGAGTTTCCGGGGAGAAGCCAATGGGGGAAAAAGAAGTCATATGTAATACTTTAAACGGTAAATAATTTATATTAAAAAATTCAAACTTGGGAAAACACTGAAAAATAAATAACAGATAATGGATTAATATCTGTAATATCTGGATATCACAGACATGAAATTAGAATATATGAGACACTTCAGAAGAAAATTTTAAAAGGGCCATAAATATAAAAAATATAAATATTGTCAATTAATTTTTGAAAAACATTTACCAGTTAAATCATCAAAATTCTAATTGATTAACAACATACAGTTTTTCTCCTTTCAAACTAGCAAAAATAGTTTTTATTATTGAGTTAGTTCTGGCAAGAATATTGTAAAATTGGCACTAATATACATAGATAATGGAGTGTAAAGCAACATAAATTATCTTGTGGGGAACATGGCAATATGTATGAACAGTCTTAAACAGTTTTACATCCCCTGACCTAGTTAATCCACAGATTGGAAATTATTCTGAAGAAATAATCAGTGATACAAGGAAAGATATATTTAAAAGGAGGCTTACTGTAACATCATTTTAATAGCAAACGTTTGGAATCAGTTTAAATATCAAGATTAGGAATTATTTAAATAAACTATGATGCATCCAAATGATGGAATATTAAAAAGGATGTTTTAAGATCATATGTCGGAGAGAGACAAAATGGAGGCGGAACAGACAGATGTGTCCCGAACCTTGTCCCAGAGCAGATAGAGAGAACAGCTGAAACGAATTACATCCAACCTGAGTTGGGGAAGGAGTCTCAGCAGGTGAGAAAGTTTGCAGTGGGGAAAGGGGAGAGGATCCCTGGAAAAGGGTAAAGTTGGGGAGCTGGGCAGGCAAGTCTGCCAGACCCCTGAGGGAGCCTACATAACACCAAGCCGCATCCCTGGGGACAGGCACAGCATCTGACAGTGGAAAGAAGGGCCACAGGACTGCTGGACCACAGGGGATTCTAGATCTGGGTGGTGCTAGCAGAGCATCAGCAAGAGAGGAGCCCACAGAGACCCAGTCTCTACCCTCTCTATGGTCTAAGCCTTTCTCCACTGAGCCTAGTTCACAGGACCCTTTGGATACAGACACTTACCTGCGGCTGAGGTGAGGGAGAAGGTGCAGACTCTTGGAGTCTGGGGAGAGTTGGGGGCCCAGAAGAAGTAGCGGCATGTCTGGCACTGAGTCATGCCTGAGCCTGGGACCTGGGTTGCCATTTTGTCCTGAAGAGATAGCCCCTCCCTCCAGTTTCCAGGCAACCAATACAGCCACACCCAGATTCCACCCTAAATAGCAAAAGGATTTGAGAAGAAAAAAAAAAATCCAAATAATCCCTGAGATTCCAAAGGGACTGGCCAAAAGACAGTATAGAAGACTGAAATCTTATGCCAGCCAAAGGAACGACACTTTACTTTTTCATTTTATTATTATTTCTATTTTTTTCTTCTTTCTTATAAGCTTACCTGTTTTTAGTTTCTATTTTTTTGTTTTATTCTGCTTTATTTTATATTTCTTTTTGTATTATTGTTCCATCACTCTATTTTATTTTATTGTTATTTATATTTTTATACTAATTTTGAAATCAACTTTTTTGTAAATTTATTATCATTATTATTTTCTTCTCATTCTATCTCTTCTTATGCACCCACCCCCCTCTACTTCCTCTACACTGAACTGAGGACTTCCCCATGCATTCAATTCTTAACCTTATTTTCTGTATATAAGCTCAGCCTCTACAGATTCTGCCCCCACCCTCTTTGCTGGGTGTTTGGTGTTTACATTTTTTTTTTTTTTGGTTTATCTATTGGTTCTGTGGTGTTTTCCCTTTTTCTTCTTTTTCTTCCTTTATCTTCTTTCCTTTTTCTTCCTTTTCCTTACCTCTCTTTGATATCATTTGAGCTCTCTTTTCTCCCCCTAATTCTCTTTTCTCAGGTGGTTACTTATAGTGGAGTCATTGGTGTTGTGAGTATATTCATGCTTTGTTCCCTTTGTGTTGTGTCTTATTCAGGTGATTTTTATACAGTCTGGCCAGAAGCTAGAGAGTGAGCCACATTAACCAGACACCTAGAGAGGAAACTTTATCCACAAACGTGTTAATAACATCCCAGATGCAACTACAGAGGCAGGAAGAAGGCGGCAGTAAGGGAGAGAGTATGAGTGAGGGAGGCAGCAAAAGAGGAGTGTGTGGTAATGTGGGGTGTGTGTGTATGTGTATGTGAGTAAGGCACAGTTAGATCCCACAGAACCTTCGGGGGCAGGCTAACCAGGCTCGCCTAACTGGGCAGCCTCTGCTACCATTTTAAAGAGTACTGGGAGGCCGGCTTGTTCTCAGAGGCCTATCCTTTTTGAAGGGGAGAGCTGCTGGAACTGGGAGCCCAGCCTCACCTCCACCCAGGGTGCCCTTAGAGAACACCTGGGACTCTACAGCCACCTCTGCCAGGATCCTGATACCTCAGCTGTGGTCCCACGGTCAATGATAAGGTGAGCAGACGTCCCGCTTTTGGCAGGACAGTCCCGATTTCTAACAATTTGTCCCACATCCCACGGCGTTTTAAAAAAGTCCCATTTTTAAAAAGTATTAGCTACCCTGGGCACAGGCTTTGTGAGTTCTGAAGCAAGCTCCCCTCTAACCGGCCCAACACTTTAGCCCAGGGCACTGCAACCACAGGAGCAACAAACACATGAGTAGCCCACTCCCATCCAAAGAGCAGCAGCCTGTGAGCAGCCCGCCCCTGGCCTAAGAGCAGCAGCCTCACATAGCCTTCCCCTGTCCAAGGAGCAGCAGCTATATAGGTGGCCCCCTCCCCTGTCCAAGTAGCAGCAACAATGCCAACAGCCCACCCCATCTGAGGAGCAACAGCCACAAGAGCTTCCTGCCCCACATGTGAGTAGCGACAGCCCTGCCCAGCTTGCCCCCAGCTGCTGCATGCAACCCGTACCCTGCACGTGTTCAAGGAGCAGCAGCCACACAAGCAGCCTGCCCCCATCCAAGGAGCAGCAGCAGTGTCAGAAGCCTGCACCCATTTGAGGAGCAGCAGCTGCCTGAGCAGCCTGTTCACATCCAAGGAGCAGCAGCCCTTCACAGCCCGCACTGGTCTGAGGAGCAGCAGCAACACGCAGCCTGCACCTGTCTGAGGAGCAACAGCTGGCTGAGTGGCCCGCACCTAGCCAAGGAGCGACAGCTGCATGTGCAGCTCACTCCTGCCTGAGGAGCAGCAGCCTCGCAAGCAGCCCATCTCCTGTCCAAGGAGCAGCAGCTGTGTTAACAGCCCAGCCCCATATGAGGAACAGCAGTGCTCCGAGCAGCCCACCCCCATTTGAGGAGCATAAGCCACCTGAGCAGCCCGCCCCAGACCAAGGAGCAGCAGCCAAACGAGCAGATCGCCCAACTCCAAGGAGCAGGAGTCCTATGCTGCCCGCATTGGTCCGAGGAGAAGCAGTCACACACAACCTGCACCTGTTCCACGAGCAGCAGCTGGGTGAGTGGCCCACCCTCATCCTAGGAGCAGTAGCCGTACATGCAGCTCATGTCGACCTGAGGAGGAACAGGCAAGAAAGAAAGCAGCCCATCCTCCATTTAAGGAGCAGCAGCTGCGTGAGGAGCCTGCATCCATACAAGGAGCACCAGCCTGGCAAGCAAACTTCCCCCGTCCAAGAAGCAGCAGCCTCATGAGCAGCTAGCCCCATCTGAGTGTCATGAAGAGGAAGGTCAGCATGCAGTCAGCCATGATCCACAGAGCAGCTACCATGTGAGCAGTCCAACCCTGTCTGAGGAACAGCAGTCACAGGAGCAGCCTACTCCCCCATCCAAGGAACAGCAGCTGTGCAAGCAGCCTTCCCCACAAGCCAGAGGAGACACCACTGCTGTGAACAGCACCCACCAGAGGAGCTTCTGCCAACTGAGGAGCAGCCACTTCAGCGACTGCCTGAGGAGTAACCGCAGCCTGAGGAGCCACTGCCGCCCAAGGAGCAGCCCCTGCATGACTCTACATCTAGATCAATAGGTGATACCAAAAATGGGTAGACAAAGAAACCCCCAAAGGAAAGAAAAGGATGAAGCACCAGAAAAGCAGCTAACCAAAACAGAGGCAAGCAATATGTCAGAAAAAAATAATTCAGAATAAGGGTCATATAGTTCATAAACCGAATGCAGGAAAAAATCAACAACTTATGTAAGAATCAAGAAGAAATGTATGAAAAGATCAATGAATTATGTAAGAATCAAGAAAAATGAAGTGATACAGCTGCAATTTAAAAAACAAAAACAAAAACAAAAAAACACCATGGGAAGTTTCAACAAGAGACTAGGAGAAGCAGAGGACCCAATAGCAAAATTAGAAGACAGGGAAGCAAAACACAACCAAACTAAACTCCAACTGAAGAAACAAAATAAAATGCAGAAGAGCCTAATTGAGCTATGGGACAACAGAAATGCAGCAACATATGAAAAATAGGGGTGCCAGGACAAAAGGAAGAAGAACAAGGGTTAGAAAACCTATTTGGAGAAATAATGTCAGAAAACTTCCCTGATGTGGGGAAGAAAAAAGTAACACAAGCTCAGAGAGTCCCAAACAAACAAGATGAACCTGAAAAGACCCACATGGAGACACATCATAATTATGATGGAAAATGTTCAGGACAAAGAGAATCCTAAGGGCTTCAAGAGGGAGACAGAAAGTTACATACAAGGGATCTCCCATTAGATTACAAATGATTTGTCAACAGGAACACATAAGGTCAGAAAAGAATGGAAGAAAATTTACAAACTGATACAAATCAAGGGACTGAATCCAATAATAATCTAACCAGCAACCAGCAGCTCTATCATTCAAAATTAAAGGGGAAATAATGAGCTTCATTGACCAAAACAAAACAAAACAAAACAAACAAAAAACTAAGGGAATTTATTACTACGAAGCTAGCAATGCAAGAAATGCTAAAGGTACTGCTGTAAAAAGCAGAAATAAAAAAGTAAGAAAGAACACAGGCAAAAAAATAAAAATGGCTACAATTTCCTTTCAATAATAACTTTAAACATAAATGGACTAAATGCCCCAATCTAAAGACATCGAGTGAGTGAATGGATAAAAAAAAGAAGACTCATGTATATGCTGTTTACAAGAGGCTCACCTTAGAACAAGGGACTCACACAGAATGAAAGTGAAGTGATGGAAAAATATATTTCAGGCAAATGGAAATGAAATGAAAAAAAAGCTGAGGTAGCAATACTTATATCGACAAAATAGATCTCAAAGTGAAGGCCATAACAAGAGCTACAGAAGGCCATTTCATAATACTAAAGGGATTGACACAACAAGAGGATATAACCCTGACAAACATATATGCACCCAAATGCAGGAGCACCCAAATACATTAAAAAAAAAAAAGCCTCCTTGAAAATATTAAGAGAGAGATCAACAACAATACAATCACAGTAGGGAACTTTAGTAGACCATTGACATCACTGGATAAATCTTCTAGACAAAAAATCAGCAAAGAAAAAGAAATCCTAAAATACTCACTAGATCAGATGGACTTAATTGACATTTTCAGAACATTCCACCCCAAATGCACAAAATATAAGTTCTTCTCAAGTGCACACAAGACATTTTCAAAAATATACTGCATGTTGGGTCACAAAAAAGTCTCCCCAAATTCAAAAAGATTGAAATCACATCAAGCATTTTCTCAGAACACAATGGCATAATATTAGAAATAAACTACAATAAAAAAGCCCCAAAATTCAAACATTTGGAAGTGGAATAACATGCTATTAAACAGTGATTGGGATACCAAATATATCAAATAAGAAATTAAAAACATCCTGGAAACTAATGACAATAAAAACAGACGCATCCAAAATCTAAGGGATACAATGAAAGCTGTCCTGCAAGGGAAGTTTATAGTGATACAGGCCTACCTCAAAATACAAACAAACAAACAAAACAAAAAACAAGAAAAAATGATAGTTAATCATCTAACTCTACAACACAAAGAATTAGAAAGTTAACAACAAGAAAAACCCTGAGTGAGTGGAAGGAAGGATATAATATAGATCAGAGCAGAAAAAATGACATAGAGAGAGAAAAAAAATACAAAAGATCAATGAAACAAATAGCTGGTTCTTTGAAAGGATAAACAAGATTGATGAACCTCTAGCCAGGCTCACAAAGAAGCAAAGAGAGAGGACCCAAATAAATAATATCAGAAATGAAAGAGGTGAAATAACAACAGACCCCACAGAAACAGAAAAGATTTTTTAAAAATACTGAGCAACTCTATTCCAACAAACTAGACAACATGGAGGAAATGGACATATCCCTAGAAAAATACAACCTTCCAAAACTCAATCAGGAAGATTCTAAAAGTCTTAATAGGCCAATCACTATGGAATAAATTGAAGCAGTCATCAAAAAGCTTCCAACAAACCAAAGCCCAGGGCCAGACAGCTTCATAGGGGAGTTTTACCAAACATACAAGGAGGAACTAAAACCTATCCTCCTCAGACTATTCAAAAAAATTCAAAAGGAAGGAACACTTCCAAGCTCATTCTATGAAGCCAGCATCATCCTAATACCAAAACCAGATAAAGACAAAACAATGTAAGAGAATTACAGGCCAATGACCCTCATGAACATAGAAGCCAAAATCCTCAACAAAATTCTAGCACATCAGATGGAGCAGTACATCAGAAAGATCATACACCATGACCAAGTAGGATTTATCCCAGGTATGCAAGAATATTATAATATCCATAAATCAATAACTATGATACATCGCATAAACAAATTGAGTTATAAAAACCACATAGTCATATCAATTGATGCAGAAAAAACATTTGACACAATCCAACACCCATTAGTGACAAAAAAAAAAACTTTCAGCAAGGTGGGAATAGAAAGATCATACCTGAACATAACAAAAAGCATCATACTCAATGTGCAAAAACTAAAATCTTTTCCGCTAAGAACAGGAATGAGACAGGGATGCACACTCTCACCACTCCTGTTCATCATAATATTGGATGTACTAGCTATTGCGATCAGATAGAAGACAAAATAAAAGGCATCCAAATTGGAAAAGAAATAAAAGTGTCCTTATTTGCAGATGCCATGAAACGTTAATCCTTAAAGATTCCATTAAAAATTATTAGACTTAATAAATGAATTTGGCAATGTAGCAGGATAGAAAATTAACACCAAGAAATATATGGAATTTCTATACACCAATTCTGAACTTATAGAGAGACTAAAAAAGCAATCCCATTTACCCTTGTACCAAAAAAGTTAAGATACCTATGAAAAAACTTAACTAAGGAGGTGAAAGACCTATATGCAGAAAAATATAGGACACTGAAAAAAGAGATAGAGGAAGATATAAAATGATTAAAAAACATACCATGTCCATGAATTGGTAGAATCAACATCATTAACACGTTCTTACTACCCAAAGCAATCTACAGATTCAATGCACTCCTCATTAAAATACCATGGGTACATTTCACAGACCCAGAATGAATTTTCCAAAAATTCATCTGGAAGAAAAAAAACAAACAAAAACGAATTGTTGCAGCAATCCTGAGAAAGAAGAACAAAATAGGTGGGACCTCAATACCATATATCAAGCTGTATTACAAACCTGCTGTTTTCAAAACTGTCTGGTACTGGCACAACAACAGACATATAGACAAATGGAATAGAATAGAGAACCAAGAAATGAACCCAAACCACTATGGTCAATTAATATTTGACAAAGGAGGCAAGAACATACAATGGAGTCAAGACAATCTCTTCAATAGATGGTGTTGGGAAAATTGGACAGGTACATGAAAAAAAGAAACTAGACCACCAACTTACACCATACACAAAAATAAACTCAAATGGATAAAGGACTTAAACATAAGATGAAACCATAAAAATACTAGAGGAATCCACAGGCAGAGAAATCTCAGACATGTCAAAGCAATTTCTTCACTGATACTGCTCCTAGGGCAATGGAAGCTAAAGAGAAAATAAACAAATGGGACTACATTAAAATAAAAAGCATTTTCACAGCAAAAGAAATCATCAACAAAACAAGAAAGCCCACTCTATGGAAGAATATATTTGCCAATGTTATCACCGATAAGGACTTCATTTCCAACATCTGCAGGGAACTCATACAACTCAACAAAAGGAAGATAAACAACCCAATGAAAAACTGTGCAAAGGACCTAAATAGATACTTTTCTAAAGGAGACAGAAGGAAGGCCAAGAGGCATATGAAAACACGCTCAAAGTCACTAATTATCCAAGAGATTCAAATCAAAATGACAATACAGTACCATCTCACACCTGTCAGAATGGCTATCATCAACAAATGACAAGTGCTAGGGAAGATGTGGAGAAAAAGAAACCCTCATGCACCTCTGGTGGGAATGCAGACTGGTGCAGCCACTGTGAAGAACAGTATGGGGTTTCCTCAAAAAACTAAAAATGGAACTCCCATTTGACCCAGTGATCCAACTTCTAGGAATATATCCTAAGAAACTATAGACACCAATCAGAAAAAAATATATGCACCCCTATGTTCATAGCAGCACAATTCACCATAGCTAAGATTTAGAAACAGCCTAAGTGGATCAGCAGATGAGTGGATTAAAAACCTGGTACATCTACACAATGGAATACTATTCTGCTGTATAAAAGGAGTTCTTACCATTTGCAACAGCATGGATTGAACTGGAGAGCATTATGTTAAGTGAAATAAGCCAGTCAGAGAAAGATAAATTTTATGATTTCACTCATTTATGGAATATAATGAACAATATAAACTGATAAACAAAAATAGATCCAGAGACAAACATCGATCAAACATCATTAACCCTTAGAGGGTGGGAGTAAAGGGGAGAGATCAACCAAAGGACTTGTAGGCATGCATATAAGCCTAATCAATGAACACTGACAGGGGGGTGAGGGCATAAATGGGGGAAAGTGGGGTAATGGAGGAATAAGTACACATATGTAACACCATAATCAATAAAGAAATTTAAAAATATATCATATGTCATGGCTTATAAATATATATAATTTAAACTTATATAAATAAATCAGAATATGACACATAATTTGAATACTTTTACAGCATTTATATACTCAGAGTTATATACAAAATACTAAACATATACAAATTTTAACGATATTTATTTTTATGCGTTGGGATTTTTTGAATAATTTTTTCTTTTTCTTTTTTCTTTCAGATTTTATTTTCTATAATGAAATGCGTTACTTTCTCTTATTTTAAAAACGAATGATTCAGAATGTTTACATTAAATTGCTGCCATTAATTTTCCAATAGAGGTATCCTTAAAAAAGCACAGGATATGAATCAATTCGGAGCCTACCTACAGTGAGGTACTCAAAATTTATTTCAACTCAGTATGCATAAAAAGAATAATACTTCAGAAATGTGAAAGTCCTACAGATAGCAAATGGTCAGCCTGAATAAATATTCCTTTTAATATATTGATGTAGATCAACTGTAGAAAAGGAAAAAATAAATTCAACAAGTTAAGACATAATTATAATATCAGCATGAAGGGGTTAGTGCAGTTCTTTGATTACAAAGAGAGAAATCACATTTTACTAGTTTCTGAGACAGTTTTTCATTGAGCTTTTTCCTTTTTATAATGCATTATTTTTTTTATTAGATCCACTTTGTTGTAAGGATGGATTTAGTCATTTAGCATTATATTATCAAAGTAAGCCCACTAGACAACTCACTCAAGGTCATTTTTTTTTTATCATGAATAAATAATTTAAGAATTGCATTTTCCATGTTATAAGACCTTTAAATTGGTTCACAGCATGAACCTTGGTCAACTGGACACAGTCCTTTTTATTGCTTAAAGTATTACATATAGTAGTACATATATCTCCTTCCCCCCCCCATTGACCTTCCTCCAGCCTCTCCTACCCCCTGTCGCATGCCTTCATCACACCCCACCCCCCAGTGTCTTGTGTCCATTGGTTGTGCTTATATGTGTGCATACAAGTCCTTTGGTTGATCTCTCTCCCTTCCCCACTCCCAAACACTTCCCAGCCTTCCCACTGTAATTTGACAGTCCTTTTTAATAGTGCTTTTAATAGCATTAATTTAAAATTTAATAGCCAAATTCAGGGGGGAAGGGAATAAGAAAGGTAACATGTGATTCTTTCAGAATTGATGACAATCCTAAAATGGCAGATTTGCCTGCATTTAAATAGCACATTCATGGAAAATGAGCTATTTTTGCCTATAATAAAAAAAAGCCCCATACACATGGATAGTCATAGAACTTACAGAGGACAAGTACCTAATTCATCTTTTTAAAAATATATATTACTGTAAAGTATTCTGAAATGTTCTCTACAAAATGGCTTTTACAATATTGGCAAAGGGGAAAAATTGCAACTGATGTGATTACAGTTCTAATAATCATGAGATTAAAATACAATTTAGTTATGGGTATTTTAGCCCTTTAAAATAAAATGCATAGCTATAGGGCATAATGAAGTTACTTTATTCCCATTATAGAGACTGAATCACCACTATTTGCTATAAGAACTAATTAGTACAAAAATAGAATTTATAGGGATGTACCTGTCTTGGCAAGATATCCTTGTAGGTGGCTACAATTTGGAGTGTGTATTGTTTTCCTTTCACAACACAAGATTGGCACTAAAGTGAATTGGGCAAGAAGTATATTTTAACATCAACAAGGTTTATATTTTCTCATATACAAATAATAAGAAGCTGGTGGCCATATCTGGTGGCCATGGTTGGAGCTTTCTCCCATATACAAAAGGGTCCAATTCCTAGTCAGTGCACAAAACAACATTTCGGGTGCAATCCCTGGTCTGGACACATAAGAGAGGCAATCAATCAGTCTCTCTCTCTCTCTCTCTCTCTCTCTCTCTCTCTCTCTCTCTCTCTCTTCCAAACAAAACAAAACAAAAAAAACAAAACAAAATAAAACAAAACAAATGCAAGAGCAAGATCCATACTATCATATTGCATTTACAAATTTTTATAGATAGTGAAAGTGTGTGTGTGTGTGTGTGTGTGTGTGTGTGTGTGTGTGTGTGTGTTTCCATGAGTGGAGGAGGAGAGGGAAAAGGAAGGAGTAAAGAAGAACATTTCAGAGAACTAGTATGGAGCAAGAAATGGGTAGTAGATTGTGGGGTTAAATAATAAGGATCCACTCCAGCTAATTTTTTTAAAATCATCTAAATAAGTAGTATCAATAAGTAGGTCAAGCCAGGAATTTGTGTCTTAGTCACTGCAACATATAGTGAAAACTTCTCATATCTCTCTTGTTTCTTAATGCATTTAATGCTACTAAGTAAAATATTTTAATGGCTACCTTGGTCATTATTATTCTATTATTTTCAAAAAACAATTGGCAAAGTATCATATCAGGAGTTCACATGTGGAAGCCAGGAGTTTGAAACCTATAAAGAAACAGATAAATTACAACTGAATTTTGAGGACACTGGAGTTAAATGGAAATGCAAAATTGATTCTAACATAGACCCAATATCATCCGATGTATTTGGTGCAAGCATCACTCTCTACATGTCAGGTATATTATGAATTCTACCTAATGCTGACTCATGTGGGGGGCTTATTGGCACCAGAATTTAGAAATATGTTCTCTCTCTCTCTCTCTCTCTCTCTCTCTCTCTCTCTCTCTCTCTCTCTCTCTCTCTCTCTCCTCCCTCCTTCTCTCTCTCCCTCCCTCCCCCTCTCTCTCTCTCTCTCTCTCTCTCTCTCTCTCTCTCTCTCTCTCTCTCTCTCTCTCTCTCTCTCTCTCTCTCTCTCTCTCTCTCACACACACACACACACACACACACACACACACACAGTTTTCTTCAACTCAGCTATGTTACAGAAGACATGACTTGAGAATACATGATAGCAGGGAGTTAGTGTGGTGAGAATGCAAGTAGTACATATAGAGAAAAGTGCTACAAATAATTTAACCTCACTTCTTTATGTATCTAAGTTATACCTTCTTTTTCTCCAACTTCTCCCACACTCCAACCATCTCAATGGAATGTGTTCCCTTATTCTTCTAATATAAAGGCCAGTAGCAGAAAGTTAAGTGTAGATCAGAAAAGGAAAAGGTCAATGCAGTGAAAATTTGGAAAAACATTTTTTTAAATCTTGATATAATAATAAAAAAAAAGTTCATTTCACCAAACATATGTTGTGTGCCTATTATATTTCAGGACATTGATGGCACTAAGAGTAATAATGTGAATATACATAGGCTTTGGTATTAAGAAGGTTATAATTTAGAGAGGGTAGATAGGCAAAATAGTTCATTTCATTTTAATGTGATAACTGACAAAATGAACTCTAAACTAAATGAACTCCATTTAGGCAGGAGTCAAGCCTAATTTCATTCACTCATGTATTTCTATCATCCTAGCACATTGTCTTTCACATGGTAAATTCTCAATGAGTACTGAACAAATGAACAGTATATGATGGGTATTATGGGATCAGAGAGGAGGGCAGATTACAGTGTGGGGTTTAAGTAGAGTGTCTTTTTTTTTAAGCTAAAGCTTTATTGTTAAAAGTATTACCTATACTCTCCTTTCTTCCCCATTGACCCCTTCTAGTCCCTCTGTCCCCTGCCCCAGGCCTTCACCACCCTATTTTCTGTGTCCATGGCTTATGCATACAAATTATTTGGTTGATCTCCTAGGGAGAGTTTCTTGAAATTATAGCTGAACTGAATAATAAACATTAAAACTTTAGACAGGTGTGTGCTTTTTTAAGTGGGAAGGTTCCAGGAAAAAAGAACAACATAAGAACAGACAAGGAGGCATGAAAATAAATGTTGGATATAAAAAGCTATAAGAATTTTGATACTAAAAATATATTTATATGATCTACTATTTTTGAGAGCTTGGGGATTTTAAATGAAAAAAAAAGGTGACATATTTATATAACCTTCATATAATGATTATGGTAAAATATAGTCTTCTATACTTTAACATGTAAATTTGAGCAGAATTGATTTTAAAAAATCAGTTCAAAATTATGTTAAAAAATCTGTATTTATACAAAGTGAACAGTTACCAGTCAATGAGAATAGTGCTTTGAATAGAAGATTTATTCTGGAACCAAGGGTGAATTTACTTTTAGCACTAACTTCTGCTTTCCATCACTGATGGTCTTAATAGTGATTTCAGAAGTTATATAAGTGAAAATATTCCATCATGGAGCCAGATGAACCCAAACATAGCCCCAAGATTAGTCACATAGCCAGAAATTTTATAATTATTTGTGCAGTTATAATCTCCTCTCTAAAATTTGAAGAATATTATGTCCATGTGGATGGTATAGTTTGCTTTCAGCTCAATCAGTTTCTCTTTGAAATGAGCTTCACTAATGGGTCAGATGTGTGATAATTCAAATACTTCCTGACGTATGAATTCTGAAGACAGCTGCAGGATTTTTTTTTAGCACAAATCATTTATTTTTTAAATACCCAGATAATACATGATCATTTTAGAAAACAAGAATACACAGATAAATAGAAAAAAAGTTAAAATCATTTCAAATCCCACTATTCAGAGTTAACCATTGCTAACATATTAATATACATACACACATACCTTTGTCCTAAGGGCTTACTGCTTAAGGGAATGGCTGTTCAAGTTTTTTTACTAACAAAACATTGAAATACAGTGTTCCTTAACTGGGTTTCAATTTTAACAATATGTAATGAATATCTTTTATGTTTAATAACTACAGGGTTATATATTAATTTTTATAGCTTCATAGTATTTAATTTATAGTATATAATGACTTAATGAGCTTTCTTTCCATGAACATTCAGGTTCTTTTCATTTTTCAGCAATATAAACATTACTGCTATGAATACATTTATTCAAATATTTTTGCATTCCTTTTCTAGTATTACATTAGGAAAAAATCCTCAAAGTAATGTCAATTAATAATAGTGAAGGGTATGCTATTTTTAAATTTTAATTCTTTATTGTTTAAAGTATTACATAAGTCTCCTTTTCCCCCCATTGACCACTCCCCAGCCTCCCCTAACCACCTGCATATGCCCTCACCACCCCCCTCGTCTGTATCCATTGGTTATGCTCATATGCATGCATACAAATCCTTTGGTTGATCTCTTAATCCCTCATCCCCCGCCTTCCCTCATAGGTTGGACAGTCTGCTCCATGCTTCTATTACTCTGTTTCTATTTTTGTTCATCAAGTTTAGGTTGTTCATTATATTCCATAAATGAGTGAGATCATGTGATATTTATATTTCTCTGACTGGCTTATTTTGCTTAGCAAAATGCTCTCCAGTTCCATCCATGCTGTTGCAAATGGTAAGAATTCTTTCTTTTTTACAGTAGCCTAGCATTTCATTGTGTAGATGTAACTACCGCTGTGTTTAATCTATTCATCTGCTGATGAACACTTTAATCTATTCATAGCTGTTTCCAAATCTTAGCTATTATAATATAAATGGTGCTGCTGTGAAAATAGGGGTGCATATATCCTTTCTGATTTGTGTTTCTGTTTTCTTGGGATATATTCCAAGAAGCGGGATTACTAGGTAAAATGAGAGTTTCATTTTTTTTATTTTTTGTGGAAAATCCATATTGTTTTCCACAGTGGCTGCACCAATGTGCATTCCCATGAACAGTGTATGAGGATTCCTTTATCTCCACATACTCTCCAGTACTTGCCATTTGTTGATTTGTTGATGATAGCCATTCCGACAGGTGTGAGATGGCACCTCATTGTTGTTTTGATCTGCATCTCTCAGATGACTAGTGACTTTGAGCATGTTTTCATATGCCTCTTGGCTTTCTGAATGTCCTTTTCCAAAAAGTGTCTATTTAGGTCCTTTGCACATTTTTTGTTGGATTGTTTATCTTCTTTTTGTTAAGTTATATGAGTTCCCTATACATTTTGGAGATTAAATCCTTACTTAAGATAACATTGGCAAATATGTTCTCCCATACAGTGTGGTTTCTTCTTTTTTTGTTAATGGTTTCTTTCTCTGTGCAGAAGCTTTTCATTTTTGTGTAGTCTCATTTATTTATTTTCTCCTTAATTTCTATTGTTGTAGGAGCTGTATAGGTTAAGATATTGCTATGACAAATGTCTGCTATTTTGCTATAGCTTCTTCTAGGATCATTATGGCTTCACATTTTACCTTTAATTCTTATGGTTTCCCATTATATTTATAATTCCTTTATCCATTTTGAAATTATTTTTATGAATGGTGTAAATTGGTGGTCTGTTTTCACTTTTTTGCATGTATCTGTCCAATTCTCCCAACACCATTTATTGAAGAGACTGTCTTTATTCCATTGCATTCTCTTGCCTCCTTTGTAAAATATCAATTGAGCATAATGGCTTTGGTCAATCTCTGGGTTCTCTGTTCTGTTACACTGGTTTATATGTCTGTTCTTGTGCCAGTACCAGTCAGTTTTGAGAACAGTGGCTTTATAGTATATCTTGATATCTGGTATTATGATCCCTTAGACTTTTTTTAAAAAAAATATATTTTATTGATTTTTTACAGAGAGGAAGGGAGAGAGATAGAGAGCTAGAAACATCGATGAGAGAGAAACATCGACCAGCTGCCTCTTGCACACCCCCTACCGGGGATGTGCCCGCAACTAATGTACATGCCCTTGACTAGAATCGAACCTGGGACCTTTCAGTTCTCAGACCGACACTCTACCACTGAGCCATACCGGTTTCAGCTCGACTTTGTTTTTCTTTCTCAATATTGTTTCAGCTAATTGGGGTCTTTTTTTATTCCAGATTAATTTTTGGAGACTTTATTCTAAGTCTTTGAAATATGCCTTTGGTATTTTAACAGGGATTGCATTGAATCTATATATTGTTTTTGGCAGTGTGGGCATTTTAACAATGTTGATTCTACCAATCCATGAACAAGGTATATTCTTCCCTTTGTTTTATGTATTCCTCTCTCTCTTTTGTCAGTGTCCTGTAATTTTCTGAGTACAGGTCCTTTACTTCCTTGGTTAAATTTATTCCTAGGTATCTTATAATAATTTTTTGGTGCAATGGTAAATGGAATTTTTTAAAAGTTTTTTTTCTTTCTGTGAGTTCATTATTGGTATATAAAAAAGTCAAAGATTTCTGGGTGTTAATTTTTTTTTTTTATCCTGCTACATTGCTGTTTTTATTAATTCTAGTGATTTTTTTATGGAGTCTTTAGGGTTTGCTATGTACAATATCATGTCATCTGCAAATAATGACCATTTTACTTTTCCAATTTGGATGCCTTTTATTTCCTCTTCTCATCTGAGGGCTATGACTAGAACTTCCAGTATTATGTCACACAGCAGTGGGCATCCCTGTATTGTTCTTGTTCTTAGGTGGAATGGTTTTAGTTTTTGCCCATTGAGTATGATGTTGGCGGTAGATTTGTCAAATAAGGCTTTTATTATGTTGAGGTATGATTCCTCTATTCCTACTTTGCTGAGAGTTTTTATCAGGAAAGGGTATTGAATTTTGCCAAATGCCTTTTCTGCATCAGTTGATATGAATATGTGATTTTTGTCTCTCAATTGGTTTATGTGATATATAATGTTTATTGATTTGCAGATATTGTACCAGACTTGAATCCCTGGAATAAATTTCACTTGGTCATGGGGTATAATCTTTCTAATGTAATGCTGCATCTGATTTTCTAGAATTCTGTTGAGGATTTTAACATCTATGTTCATCAGAAATATTGGTCTGTAATTCTCTTTTTCTTTGTGGTGTCTTTATCTGGTTTTGGGATTTGGGTGATGCTGGATTCCTTGAAAAAACTTGGAAGTGTTCTTTCCTCTTTAATCTCTTTAATTTTTTGTAGTAGTCTGAGAATGATAGGTTTTAGTTATTTGAATGTTTGGTAAAACTCTCCTGTGCGACTGTCTGGTCCCGTGCTTTTGCTTTTTGTACATTTTTTGATGACTGTTTCAATTTTCCTCCTTAGTTACAAGCCTGTTCAGATTTTTTTTCTTGATTGAGTTATAGAACGTCGTATTTTTTTAAGAATATGCTAATTTTCTCTAGGTTGTTTAGTTTGTAGAGTTGTGCATGGTATATATATATATTTACAACCTTTTGTATTTCTGTGGGGTCTGTTGCTATTTTGCCTTTTAATTTCTTATCATTTCTTATTCTGTTTATTTGGGTCCCTTTTCTTTGCTTCTTGGTGAGCTTGGCTAGAGGTTCATCTTGTTTATCTTTTCAAAGAACCAGCTCTTGGTTTTATTGATCTTAAATTTTTTTGGACTCTGTGTCATTTATTTCTGCTCTGATCTTTGTTATCTCCTTCCTTTGGCTTATCCTAGGCTTTTCTTGTTGCTCCCTTTCTAATTTTTTAAGTTGTAGAAATAGATAATTTATTACCAGTTTTTCTTGTGTGTGTGTGTGTGTGTGTGTGTGTGTGTGTGTTTGTGTGTTTGTGTGTGTTTGTTTGTTGAGGTAGGCCTGTAATGTTATGAACTTCCCTCTCAGAACTGCTTTCACTGTACACCATAGGTTTTGATTGTTTTTGTTTTTATTGTCATTCATTTCCAGGATGTTTTTAATTTCCTTTCTGATCTCTTTGGCAACCCAATCATTGTTTAATACCATGCATTCTGCCTCCAAGTATTTGAAGTTTTGTTTGTTTTTATTATAGTTTATTTCTAATATTATGCCATTGTGGTCTGAGAAGATGCTTGATATGATTTCAATCTTCTTGAATTTGGAGAGACTTTGCATGTGCCCCTCTATGTGTTCTATCTTCGAAATATGTATATTCTGTAGCTTTGGGGTGAAATGTTCTGAAGATGTCACTTAAATCCATATGATGTAGTGAGTCACTTAGGATTGCTTTTTCATTCCTATATTTTTGTCTAGAGGATTTATCCAGTGATGTCCTTGGAGTATTAAATTTCCCTACTATGATCAGTCGGGGTACCTGAGGCTAAAGAGTCTTCTGACTGGAAGAGCACCTTCTGGGACTCATAGGAACCCTAAATTGAGGAGGCTGGTGTCCCAGTGCTTGTGGGACAGCAGCCAAGGTACCAGGTCCCTGGCTGGAGTGGCTGTAAGGTCCTGGGTGATGTCTGAGGGCACCCTGAGTGGAGGTGAGGCTGGGCTCCCAGTCAGAGCAGCTTTCCCCATTAAGATGGCATGGCCTCTGCAGGAGAGATGGTGCTCCAGAAGAGATTACAGCACTAGTAGAGGCTGCCTGGCTATATAAACCTGGTCCACAAGCCCCCAAAGGTCCTGTGAGATCTAGCTGTCACACACACACACACACACACACACACACACACACACACACGTCCAACAAGTGTATGAGATTTCATTTACAAAGAAAACATGTTACCCTATCACAGTTTCATGAATGTTGGTAGAAGACATGAGACTCCTGGATTAGGTAGAGAGGACAATTTACCATGTACAACATTACCAGTAGCCAGAGTATCAACATGTGTGTGTGTGTGTGTGTGTGTGTGTGTGTGTGTGTGTGCGCACATGCTAAAACCTCAAGTCTTAGTTCTCACATAGTGATCCAAAAGAGGGCCAGATTACACAATAGATTGTATTATAGGAGAAAAACCTTGAGGTTAGGGAACATGAATTTTTTTAAATGGGCAATAATCATGTCTGTTCTTTGCTATGGAATAAGATACTATATCTTCCAATCTATTTAGAAAATCTGCTGTTTTGCACTGGTGCCTTCTGCTATATAAACATCATTGACAAGATAATACAGGATAAAGGACAGTCAGTGTCTCACTCTCAAGATATTTAGTAATGTTAGAAACCCAAGGAACAGATAATTATCTCCAAGTAGATTTGTTAGTTCAGAATGAATGTGCCTTGTTTAAAGTTTATACTAATTTCCACTCCTAATAATGATTCATGAGTATTCCTATTTCTCTACACCCTCAGCTACAATTATATAATGGCACTTCATAAACTTATTTTGTGTTTTATTTTATATTTGTTTCAGGTGTACACATAATGGTTAGATGATTGTATAATTTGCAAAGTGATCTCCCTGATAAGTCTAGTACCTACCTGGTACCATACATAGTTGTTAAATATTATTTACTATATTCCCTATGCTGTACTATACATCCCTGTGCCTATTTTGTAATTTATTACTCCCTTCACCTTTCACCAATCTCCATCATCTGGCAACCCTCAGTTTGTTTACTATATCTATGACTCTGTTTCTGTTTTGTTGTTCCTTTATTTTTTTTCTATAGATTCCTCATATAACTGAAATCATATGATATTTGTCTTTTCCTAATGGACTTATTTCACTTAGCAAAATATACTCTAGGTCCATCCATACTGTTGCAAACGGTAAGATTTCATTCTTTTTTATACTAAGCTGTGCCCTTTCAGGGTTGTGGTCTCTACTGATTGACTGGTGCAGGGCAGGGGTCATTATCATTAGTCATCACAGCTAATCCTGATGTAAGCCATGGTGTCACCCCACCTGGTTTTCTTGCTTTTACTGGGCATGGAGCTAAAATTGAAGCCTAGACATTATCTCTAATTTGACCAAAACTCTTGTCTCTGTAGTCAACAGATCAGAGGCTTCACTCTCAAGATTATTTAATGTAAGTCAGAACCTCATTGTATTGAGGGCTTAATGCTTAAGAAAGTATTTGTGCAAAGGCTTGTATGGTAGTCCTATGTGGCTATTCCTTGGCCCCATTGCTCCTCCTCTAAGGGGGTCTACCATATGACTGTGCACATGCCAAGGAAGGAAAGGTAAGGAAACGATGTAAACTGAATGGCCAATGATATTCTATGGGAAGAAAGGTCAACCTGAGGGCATGGTCCCACCTTACAACTCCTTGTTAGGCACCCAGGGCTTTTCACCCTGGTGACTTTCTATACATGGTTTATAGTTCCTACTCTCTCAGGTGTGTCTAACTGCCTACTATAGATGCTTTTTAAATATGTCTATTCTTGGTTCTCAAAGTTCACTTTGGATGGAGAGAGCAAAGGCTATTAGTGGACAGAATACATCAGTGTATATCCTATATAATAAAGAAGTAATATGCAAATTGATAGTCACTCCATCACAAAACATGGCTGCCCTCATGTGGTCAATGATGGCCACCCCCATGTGGACACAAGATGGAGGGTAGCTAGGAGAGACCAGGCCAGCAAGGAGGGCAGTTGGAAGTGATCATGCCTGCAGGGGAGGGCTGTTGGGGGAAACCAGGCCTGCAGGGTAGGACAGTTGGGGGCAACCAGGCCTGTAGGGAAGGGCATTTGGGGGTGACAAGAGCTGCAGGGGAGGGCATTGGGTGTGACCAGGCCTGTAGGGGAAGGCAGTTAAGGGCAATATGGCCAACAGAGGAGCAGTTAGGCCTTGATCAGGCTGTCAGGGGAGTGGTTAGGAGGTGATCAGGCTTTCAGGCAGAAGCAGTTAGGGGCAATCAGGCAGGCAGGCAGACAAGCAGTTGGGAGCCAGCAGTCCTGGATTGTGAGAGGGATGTCCGACTGCCTGTTTAGGTCTGATTCCACAGTCCAATATCCCTTGAGAGTTCCCAGATTGGAGAGGGTGCAGGCTGGCCTGATGGACAACCCCCATGCATGAAATTTGTGCACTAGGCCTCTAGTACTATGTAATAAAGTGTAGTATGCAAATTGTCCCATTATCTAGGAGTTTGTCCAGGAGTTCAACTAGGGGCCAAGGCTGGCCAGGGAAAGGTAGGGAGACCCTGGCCAGTGGCATTGGCAGGTGACCAGTGATGGGGAGGGAGGTACCAGTGCAGCAGGCATCAGCTAGGAATCCTACCAATGCATGAATTTTGTTCCCTGGGCCTCTAGTTTCTTTAATATAATCCATACAGAAAATAATTCTTTAAAAATGGAAAGACCCTTAGATACTGTATTAGTCAAGTATTCCAGTGAAAGAGAAATGATAGGATGTATGTCTTTGTGTGTGAAGAGATAGGTAGACATAACTTTGTAATAAGAAATTGTCAGTTCTTGATGTACTCAACAAAAGGCAACTATTAGTATTAATATTAAATGTAGTTTCAAATATCCAAATTTATGAACAAAATTCTATTCTGCTTCATTTCCCCCCAAGTTTAAAAGAAAACTCAAAAATATGCTTAAGCCCTAATCAGTTTGCCTCAGTGGATAGAGCAGTGGCCTGAGGACTCAAAGGTCCCAGGTTTGATTCTGGTCAAGGACATGTATCTTGTTTGCGGGCACATCCCCAGTGGAGGGTGTGCAGGAGGCAGCTGATCGATGTTTCTCTCTCATAAATGTTTCTAACTCTCTATTCCTCACCCTTCCTGTCTGTAAAAAATCAATAACATATATTTTAAAATATGCTTAAGCCTTTTAATTGTAATATATTTGTCTAAATAAAATTGAAAATAAAAGCAATTGAAATTAAAAAAAATGGTTCACATGATTGAAGAGGCTGACAGATTCTAAGATTTGCAGTTGGTAAGTTGAAGACTCAGGTGAGCTGATGCTATAGTTCAGTCTGATTTCAAAGTCAAGAGAAACAAAACAAAACAAAAGAAAAAAAACATGTCCCAGATGAAAGGCAGTCAAAGAGAAAGAATCATCTCTTGGGAGGTTTGGCAGTTTTGTTCTATGTAGGACATTGGCTAATGGGAAGTTATCCGTTCACATTAGGAAGGGCAATCTGCTTTGTTAAATCTACTTATTCAAATGTTAATCTCATCTGAAAACATCCTTATAGAATAATCTTCAACCAAATATCTGGGCACCCTATGGCCCATTTGACACATAAAATAAACCATTACAAAGGTCATCTAGTTAAAACATCTAGGTTTTCAATTTGAAAAGTGATATCTAATGAGGTTAAGTAAGGTAATATTGCTAGTTTATGAAAATATCTGAAACTAGAACCTAGTTTCCCCTCTTCTAGTTCAGTGCTCTTTTCACTCTATAAAATGACATCTGCCTTTATCCACCCTAATGTAGATTAAACAGTAATTAACTATGCATATTACTGTTAAAAAGAAACAACAAAGTATACTTTAAACAAATGAAATCACCTGGAATAAATGGATAGCTTTTGGCTAAATTCAACATTTTTATCAGTTGATTAATGTTGAAAGAATACTAATTGTAGAGTCAGGAGCAGGTTCTTGTCTTTTTTTCCCCCCAGTAGATAATCAGGAGACCTACGATAATCCCTTGCTCTCAGAAGATTTTAATTTCCTCTTCTGAGATGGAGGGGCTACATTTTAGGCTCCAAAATTTATATGCAGACTTCCAATCCTGGTGCTACCCAAAGCATACAAACATGCCACTAAGCTTTTATATATATTTTTTATTGATTTTCCACAGAGAGAAAGGGAGAAGGATAGAGTGCTAGAAACGTCGATGAGAGAGAAACATCGACCAGCTGCCTCCTGCACACCCCCTACCGGGGATGTGCCCGCAACCAATGTACATACCCTTGGCTGGAATCGAACCTGGGACCCCTCAGTCCGCAGACTGACGCTCTATCCACTGAGCCAAACCGGTTTTGGCCAAACATGCCACTAAGCTTTTAAACGTCTGAGTATAGCAATGGATTTCAGGCTGGAAAAGTCATTTTCTGTTTCTGGTCCTGAATTTGTTGATATCACAACTCAGTTATTAAACTTGTTACTATTGTTAATTCTAATTGCTCTCAGTAGTGACATAATCTAGAACTATCTCTTCTTATCATGGACCCTTCTATAAATGATGTTGCCTGGAGTTTTAAAATAAACAAAAGTTTATATAGTAGTGGAATAGCAATTTATCAGGTGTCACTCCATGATGAGTCCCTCCAATTTAGAAAGACTAATATGACTATCAATTTTCTTAATATTTATGCTTTCAGTTCATCTATTCCATTAGAATACCTTGAATTAATATATTTTTGCTCATCATGGTTCTGCACTGTTTATAATAAATAGCCAATCTATTTCAATAACTTCTTCAAACCAAAATATATTTTCTATATATTTTAAGCTTTAGAACTCCTAAAGTAATTTTACCCACTCTCCCATCCTCTTTCTATTAATGTTTGTTTTCAAACATTTTGAACAGAAACATTAAAAACTTAGTTTCACATAATATGTTTCTCACAACTTTTCAATGGTGTTTATGTGAAAGGAAACAAAAGAATGAAGACAACTCATTAAACTGAGAATAATCCATGTTGCACTATGTCACAGCTATATTCAGGAAAAACACATCTGAAAAGATTAAAGAAAGATAAAGATGTCTGATTGATGACAATAAAGCTTGGCATCATTATATTTTCAAGCATTTACTCACTAAAGACTTAGCAGTACCTCTAGGCCTATAGCTATAGTTACAATTAAGAGACTAACAAATATTCTAATACTAGTCTCCGTTGTTTAAATTACAATTGTAAAATTATTTAGAATGAATTCAGCTATGATTGTGTTGAGGATAATGGGAAATATGTGTGAAACTTAGCCTGTCTCTCTTTTCAACTATTTATGGTCATCTACCAGCTGGAACTGAAGGCTGCCCAGGATAGTTAGAAAAATGAAGCCTTCTGAGATTAAAATACACATATATTAAGGTGAACATTTTTATTCTATCTCACTAAGAAATGAGGAGGATGTCACAATAGAGAAAATATATCCTAATATATAAAAAGCCCGGGGCTGTAACTACCTAAACAACCAGACAGATGACCAAACAACAGGCTTCATGGGGCGACCAGGCAAGCACGGGGGTTAGTGAGGGACGACCAAATGATTGAACAGCAGGCTGCATGGGGCGAGTAGGCTGGCAGGGGGGTTAGTGAAGGATGACCAAACAACTGAACAGCAGGCTGTGTGGGGTGACCAGACTGGCAAGGGGGAGGCAGTTGGGGAAGACCAGGACAGTGGAGGGGCAGTTGGGGGTGACCAGGCCAGCAGGCAGGCAGTAAGGGGTGACCAGGCTGTCAGCAGTGGCAGTTGAGGGTGACAAGGCAAGCAGGGGGGGACAGTTGGGGAAGAACAGCCAAGTAGGGGGTCAGTAAGGGTCAACCAGGCCGGGGGGTGGGGGCAGCTAGGGATGATAAGGCTGGAAGTTGGGGCAGTTGGGGGCAAACAGGCCAGCGGGCAGTTAGGAGCTAGCAGTCCTGGATTGTGGGAGGGATATCCAACTATCAGTTTAAGCCCAATCCTCCAAGGGGTCCCAGATTGAAGAGGGTTCAGTCTGGGCTGAAGGCCCTCCCACCCGTGCAAGAATTTTGTGCACTGGACCTCTAGTGCATTTTAATAAAAATAGTGCACCTTTCCAACTGTTTACATTTTTTGTTGAGAACTTTTTCCTATATTAGCTCTTTCAGATACATAGACAAGTCTCCAAATATAGTCATTGAAGTCATTGGATTAGTTCATATGTTTCAAAGAGGAACAGCCTGTCATTTGCGAAATAAAAGGGAATAATTCAGGAATTACAGATACACATGTTTTCTGATCCTTGAGAAAGGAATGAGATACAATGAAAGTGAGAGCAAGAGTTGGGTAGGGAAATAGAATTAGCTAATGGGGAAAAATAGTGAATATGATTAAAATGACTAAAACACTGATATGTTTTAATATTTAATATCATTCATTCAATTAATTAAGAATATATTAAAACATTAGCTTAATGTCCAATGAAATCTCACTTTAAATAGGCAATATGTAGTGACAGGTATTTTCTCCAAAATTCCCTTGGGAAATGTGAATAGAATCAGTGGCTAGGTAAGGTCACAGTTTGTTGGCTTTTGTCCTATTTGATTGAGTATTGCTGAAATTTCAGTCCATAATTGTTAATTATTCATTATGCTATGTTTAAGGCAATTAATGTGAGAGTTATTTACTGTTCTTGATAATTAGATGTAGTAATTAAAGCAAGTTTTATATTACATTGGAATTTTATTTTTAAATAACTCATGAATAGGAAACAGCAACTGGGTTTAATGATGTGGTTAGTATGGTACTGTTTGAAAAGAAGTACTAGAGAGTTACATTTTTTCTACATTTAAAGGGTCTTTATGTAATAATATTTTTTGCAAGCCTGACATAGTTTATAGAATTAGATAGTAAATCAGTGCCAAATTATTATTGTTTTTTGTGCAAAATGATGTCAACTATTTTTAAGTTTGAGTGCCTGACTCTTTTCCACTAGAGCATTTTAAATAGCTACCAGGGACAGGCTTGGATTGTGTTTTATTGGAGTCTTCAGGTATATGAGGCACAGATATGTGAAGCTAGCAACTGTGTTACTTTAAATATATGGCTGGTCTAATTAGAGACAACATAATATGATAAACAATGGAATATACTAAAATACAAAATAAAAACAAAAACAAAAAACAGACTAAAAAGGAAAGAATTATTTACAGTGAAACATACTTAGTAATTCTTTGTCTGATTAGAAATTTGTATGGCCTGGTTGATATTCATAGGTGAAAAGAATGGTTTGCATAACTAAGGAGACTGATTTGGATTATTCAGATAAAGACCATCTTCTCCTCTTACACACATACAAAGGATAAATATAAGTTGTTTCAATTGTAATTATTGACTGAATGCTTCACCTCATATTGTGGTGATGATAGGCATGAGTGTTGAATAGACTTGAACATAAAGCACTAAAGTTTTGTAACAATATCTGAAGATAGGATTTGTGAAATAAATAGTGATATGTGATTTAGTAATGTATACCTTTATTTTAGTCAGGGAAAAAACAAGTTATTATTAACAAAACTGTAGTGTCTAGTAAATCAAAGATGTGAATACAACAAAATTAATTGATTACTTCAGCTTATATATTTGCTAATAATAATAACCAAAACACATCAATACCTAATATGTATTTAACATTATGCAAGGACTATTGGCATGTGCAATATTCATTCAAAACCACACACTTAGGATGATGTCATATAATTCTGTGGGGTTGGTATGAGCATTTTCAGAATTTACAGATAAGAAAATGTTGAGGTTAAGTTACTCATCTGTGTTGGCAGTTATTAGATGGCAGAACCATGAAAACAGGCCTGGAAATGGCAGTGTGGTTATTTGCTGAGAATTATAAATTAGAGTGATGACATAGAGCCAGCTCATCTAGTCTTTTTTTCTCCAATGCTAGTCAAGCCACAGATGGTTTACCAATCTGTTTTTATTTCAATTAACCATTGCCTATAATTTATGAGTAATGCCTCTTCTTAGTTCCATGGATGTCCACTTGCAGCAGATTGGCTCAAACAAACAGAAAAACAGTTGTGTAACTTTTGACTATTTTGAATAATGTTAAATAAATATTAGGTGATGATATATTTTGGTTACTATTATTACCTAATAGCTAATCTGCTTATTATGCAAACAAGGTTCCTGAAAACAAGGTTTTAACCCAGTTCATAGATTTTTAATACCAGGGCTCAAGAATTGTAATCAGGCTCTTACTGTATTTTAGTACAATGAGTAGTATAAACAATAGATGTTCTGATCTCAAATTTATATAGGGGTGATTTAAATAAACAGATATACTCAGGTCAGTCTTGATATGTACTATTTATTTCAGCTACAGAGCTTTAATTTGAAATCTCTTGATATTAATGTTACTTCAATTCATCCCTCTTAAATTCCTCTTTCTAAACACAAATATTATTTGTAATCCACTCACAACTTTGTTCCTTATGTCAATTACATGTGTTTTAAACATTCCATCATCTTTGTAAAGGAAAAATAAACAGCTCAGTCTTCCAAGAAGTTACAGATTGCCTATAACTTCTTTGGATCATTTTAACACAAGCCAGTGCAATTTCTACAAATTGAGCTAGGTCAGTGAAATGAAAATAATGATAACAGAGGGATTAAAAAATGGTGACAGAGTAAGTGAAAGCTACACTGACACTCTTCCAGGACCAAACTGAAAATAGAAAAACCACCTTGAAAAATCAACTATTTCTCATCAGAAACTCTACAGTGAAAAGGGAATGGTATGAAGTATTCAAAGTCCTCAAAAAACTGAAAATGGAATTCCCATTTGACCCATTAATCCCACTCCTAGGAATATATGCTAAGAAACTAGAAACACCAATTAGAAAGGATATATGCACCACTATGTTCATAGCACCACAATTCACAATAGCTAAGATTTGGAAATAGCCTAGGTGCCCATCAGCAGATGACTGGATCAGAAAATTATGGTACATCTACACAATGGAATACTATGCTGCCATAAAATAGAAGGAATTCTTACCATTTGCAGCAAACTTGATGGAATTGGAGAACATTATGCTAAGTGAAATAAGCCAGTCAATGAAAGAAAAATACCACATTATCTTATTCATTTATGGATAATAAAGAACATTATAAATTGATAAACAAAAAGATAGATATAGAGACAGTAAAACATCAAACAGATTGTCAAATTACAGCAGAAAGGTTAGGGAGAGGTGGGGGAGATAAGATATCAACTAAAGGATTATATGCAGGCAAGTAAGGCATAACAAATGGATGCAAAACTCTGGGGGTGAGGGCATGTATGGGAGTGGGGTGAGGATGGGGACAATGGTAAGATATGTACACATATAATACCTTAAAAACAAACTAAAGAATGCTTTAGCTGTGTCCCATAGGGTTTGGGTGGTTGTGTGTGCATTTTCATTTGTTTTCAGGAAGTTTTTTGACTTCTGGTTTGATCTCATTTGTAACCCATTAATTGTTTAATAATATGCTCTTTAGTCTCCATGAACTATGTTTTTGACGGTTATTTTTTATTGTAGTTGATTTCTAATTTCATCAAATTGTGATACTAGAAGATAGTATGATATCAATCTTCTTGACTTTGTATTAAATTGTGTCCTAACACATGGTTTATCTTTAAGAATGTTGCATGTGCATTTGATAAGAATGCATAATCTGCCGAAACCGGTTTGGCTCAGTGGATAGAGCATCAGTCTGCAGACTGAAAGGTCCCAGGTTTGATTTCGGTCAAGGGCATGTACATGGGTTGCGGGCACATCCCCAGAGGGGGGTGTGCAGGAGGCAGCTGGTCGATGCTTCTCTCTCATCGATGCTTCTAACTCTCTATTCCTCTCTCTTCCTCTCTGTAAAAAACCAATAAGATATTTTAAAAAATAATGTATAATCTGCTACTTTGGGATGAAATGTTCTATAAATATTAGTTAGGCCCATCCAATCCATTGTCATTTAAGGCCTCTGTTTCCTTGTTAATATTTTGTCTGGAATATCTACCCAATGATGTTAGTGAAATGTTAAAGTCCTCTACTATGACTGTATTGCTGAAGACCTCTCCCTTAAAGTCCATCAAGAGTTTTTTGTTTGTTTTGTTTGTTTTGTATTTTGATACTCCTATATTGGGTACATATAGGTTTACAAGGATTATATTTTCTTGTTGAATCATTCCATTTAGTGATATGTACTAGCCTTCTTTGTATTTTGTTATGGCCTTTGTTTTGAAGTCTCCTTTGTCAGATATTAGTTTTATTGCAACAATATGTTTGTTGTTATTTCCTGGTCATATGCATGGAATATTTTTTTCAATTCCTGCACTCTCAGTCTGTGTGTATCTCTTGTTCAGAGGTGAGTCTTTTGTAGACAGTAGATATATGGATGATGTTTTCTTATCCATTCAGTCGTCTTATGTCTTTTAAATGTAGAACTAAATCCACTTACACTTAAGGTTATAATTGATAGGTATTTATTTATTGCCATTTTTTTTCTTTATGCCTATGATCCCCTCTCTCTCTTTTTCTTCCTATTCTCAAAGCAGTCCCTTTTATTTGCTGGAAGCTTTTTGATGACTGCTTCAATTTCTTCCATAGTTACTGGCTTATTGAGCTGTTTATATTCTTCCTGATTGAGTTTTGGAAGGTTATATTTTTCCAGGAATATGCCCATTTTCTCCAGGTTGTCCAGTTTGTTGGAATAGAGTTGCTCATAGTATTTTTAAACAATCCTTTGTATTTCAGCATGGTCTGTTGTTATTTCACCTCTTTCATTTCTGATATTGTTTATTTGGGTCCTCTCTCTTTGCTTCTTTGTGAGCCTGGCTAGAGGTTCATCAATCTTGTTTATCCTTTCCAAAAAAAAGAGCTCTTGATTTTGTTGATCTTTTGTACTGTTGATCTTTTATATTGTTTGTTTAGTCTCTATATTGTTTATCTCCTCTGTGATCTTTATTATTTCCTTCCTTCTGCTTACACTGGGATTTTCATGTTGCTCATTTTCTAACTCTTTGAGTTGTAGGGTTAGGTAATTTATTACCATTGTTTCTTGTTTTTTGCAGTAGGGTTGTAGAGCTATGAACTTCCCTCTCAAGACTGCTTTTGCCGTGTCCCATAGGTTTTAGATGGTTGTGTTTACATTGTAATTTGTTGTCATGATATTTTTAATTTCTTCCTTGATCTCTCTGGTAACTCAGTCATTGTTTAATATCATTCTGTTCAGTCTCCATGTATTTGATTCTTTTTCATTGTTTTTACTGTAGTTTATTTCCAGTTTTATGCCATTGTGATCTAAGAAGATGCTTGATGTGATTTCTATCTTCTTGAATTTGAAGAAACTTTGCCTATGTCCCAACATATGGTCTATCTTTGAAAATGACCCATGTGCATTTGAGAAGAATGTATATACTGTGGCTTTGGTTGAAATGTTTTGAAGATGTCAATTAATTCCATATGGTCTAGTAAATCATTTAGGATTGATGTTTCTTTGCAGATTGATTGTTTAGAGTATTTGTCCAATGGTAATAGTGGGATAATAAAGTCTCCTACTATGATTGTATTTCTGTTAATCTCTCTTTGATATCCTTAGGAGTATTTTTGTGTATTTGGGTGCTCCTATATTGGGTGCATATATGTTTACCAGAGTCATTTCTAATTGTTGGATTGCTCCCTTTAGTATTATGAAGTGGCCTTCCTTATCTCTTGTTATGTCCTTACTTTGAGATCTAATTAGTTAGATATAAGTATTGCTACCCCAGCTTTTTTTTCATTTCCATTCTCCTGGAAAACATTTTTTCATTCTTCATCCTTAGTCTCTGTGTGTCTTTTTTTATGAGTTGGCTTTCTTGTAGACAGCAGATACATGGGTCTTGTTTTCTTATCCACTCAGCTACCCTATGTCTTTTGGTTGGGGCAGTTAATCCTTTTACATTCAAAGTTATTATTGATAGATACTTATTTTTTTTTTGTTGCCATTTTTCTTCTTTACCCCTGCGTTCCTTCTTTGCTTCCTTTTTTTACAGCAGACCTTTTAGAATTTCTTGCATTTTTGGTTTGGTGGTGATAAATTCCCTTAGTTGTTTCTGGTCTATGAAGCTCCTGATTTCACCTTCAATTTTGATTGGTAGCCTTGCTGGATAGTTTTCTTGGATTCAGACCCTTCCTTTGCATTACTTTGTATATGTCATTCCAATGCCTTCTGGCCTGATGAGTTTCTGTTGAGAAATTAGTTGCTAGTCTGATGAGGGTTCCTTTGAATGTAACTTTCTGTCTCTTTCTGGCCATTTTTAAGATTCTTACTTTGACCTTGGTGTTTGCCAATTTAATTATAATGTGCCTTGGTGTCAGTCTTTTGGGGTTCATTTTGCTTGGGACTCTGTGAACTTCTTGGATTTGTGTGGGTATTTTTTTCCCTATATAAGGAAAGTTTTCTGTCATTATTTCTTCAAACAGGTTTTCATTTCCTTGCTCAGTTTCCTTTCCTTCTGTAACCCCTATTATGCAGATCTTGTTTTGTTTCATTCATGTTGTCCCAAAGCTCTCCTGCTTTTTAATTTTTATTTTTTTAAGAAGCTGTTCTACTTGGGTGTGTTTTTTTGTTTGTTTTTTTTTTTGTTTGTTTGTTTTGTTTTGTTTTTACCATGTTGTCTTCTAGCTCACTGATGTGGTCCTCTGCTTCTCCTATTCTACTCTTGATGCTTTCTATTGAGTTCTTTACAACAATGATGTCATTTTTCATTTCTTCTTGGTTCTTCTTCATTTCTTCTTGGTTCTTACTCATATTGTCAAATTTGTTTTCCATTCTTTTTAGCTACCTTATGGTCATTTCTCTTAATTCTTTCTCTGATAGGTTGATTGCCTCTAATTCATTTGCTTCCTTTTCTGGTGATGTCTCATTTTCTTTAATATCTGGGCTGTTTCTTTGTCTCCCCATGGTCTCTGTTCTTAGGATGCCAGGTTATGTAGTTCTCTCTCTCCTTATCCCCAGTGAAATCTGACCTTTCCATAATGCAGTGAAGAGCTCCTTTGAATCGTATGTTTGTGCCAATTGGGGACAGGTGTTCTCAGGCTCTCATCTGTTCAGTGGTTGCTGCAGTTATGGATATTCAGGCTTCTGATAAAATCCACTTTCCCTTTCAAGATGTCGCGTTTTCCCCATCTGAGCCCGTAGCTCTGGGAGGGTACCCAACTGCAGTGTGGGCTGCCTGGTCAGGGGAATCCAGTCCAGCAGTCCCCCACCTTCTCCTGGACTTTAGCTGTCTCTTTGCTTGCCAAGAAACACTCCCCATGTGACCCTCAGCTACTCATTTCTGCTCCAGGACAAGGCTCAGAACACATCTGCCTATTCTTTTGCCATTTTATCCTCTTCAACCAAATGTCTTAAAGCATTTTCCCATGCCTCATCTCATTTGATCTCCACAGAAGTCTTGGAGTAGTTAGATAGGAAACTTGGTGGAATTCTATTTTCTTTTCATTAGCTGGATCCACACATGTCTGCAGGAAAAGATGTAGCAAAAGGCTGGGAGAAAGTGGCTGCTGTCTTCAGATGAACAACAAAGCAGTAGTGGCCGAAGATGAGTTATGACAGGCAGCAGAAGTCCAGCTAATCAGGCATAATGTAGCACCTCTTCAATTCTGTGGCTGAGGTGAGAGAGAAGGTGCAGAAACTTGGAGTCTGGGGAGAGTGTGGGGCTCAGGAGAAGTGGCAGCATATCTGATGCTGAGTCATTTCTTAAGTATTCTTGAGAGGATATTTCATAGTATTTCAGACCTACCTCAAGAAATTTTTAAAAATCACTAGTAAATTATCTAACCCTACAACTAAATTGGAAAGAGAACAAGAAAATCCCAGAGGAAGTAGAAGGAAGGAAATAATAAAAATCAAATTAGAAATGAATGACATAGAGACAAAGAAACAACAACATACAAAACAAACAAACAAAAGCAGTATAAAAGATCAATGAATTCAAGAGGTGGTTCTCTGAAAAGATAAGCAAGATTGGTGATCGCCTAACTAGATTCATCAAGAAACAAAAAAATTCCCAAATAAATAAAATAAGAAATGAAAGAGGAATAATAACAATGGACACAACAGAAATACAAATATATTAAACAAATACTATGAGCAACTACATTATATGTCAACTAACTGGACAATGTGGATGGAATGGACAAATACCTATAAAAAATACAGCTTCCAAAACCGAATCAGGAAAAAGAATAAAACATGAATAAGACAATAAAAACTGGTGAAATTCAAGCAGTAATTAAAAACTTTCCAGTAAACAAAAGTCCTGGACTGCCTGGATTTATAGGATACTTTTACCAAACACTCAAAGAAGAGCTAATCCCTATTCTCCTCAAACTATCATTAAAAAATGCAAAATGAGGGAACACTTCCACGATCTTTTTATGAAGCAAACATTATCCTAATTCCAAAACCATATAAAGTCACGATAAAGGAAGAAAATTGCAGGCCAATATTCATGATGAACAAAGATGCTAAAATCCTCAATTAAATATTAGTAAATAGTTTATAGTAATATAATAAAAATATCATAAATCATGATCAAGTGGGATTTATTCAGGGGACTTACAGTTAGTACAATATTTGAAAATAAATAAATGTGATATATCACATAGACAAAATGAAAGATAAAAATCATATAATCATATCATTAGATGTAGGAACAGCATTAGACAAAATCCAGCAGAATTTTTTTTAAATATATATTTTTTATTGTCTTAAAAGAAGAAGGCAGAAAGAGAGATAGAAACATCAATAATGGGAGAGAATCATTGATTGGATTCTTCCTCCAACCCCTATACCCTCTCACTGGGGATTGAGCATGCAACTTGGGTATATGCTCCAACCAGAAATTGAACAATAACCTTCTAGTTCATAGGTCAATACTCTATCACTGAGACACACTGGTGTCTCAGTGATAGAGTATTGACCTATGAACTAGAAAATAAAAACTTTCAGTAAAGTGTGAATAAAAGGATCATACCTTAACATAATAAAGGTAATTTTTGACAAACCTACAGACAACATAATATTCAATAGGGAAAAACTAAAATATTTTTTTCTTATGAGCCAGAATAAGACAGGGATGTCTGCTTTTATCACTCTTATTCAACACTGAATGCTCAGTGCATGAAATTAGTGCATGGAGGCGGTTTCTCAACCCAGCCTGCACCCTCTCCAATCTGGGACCCCTTGAGAGATGTCCAACTTCCTGTTGAGGCCCAATCCCACCAGGATGGAGCTTAAATGGGCAGTTGGACATCCCTCTAACAATCTGGAACTGGTGGCTCCCAACTGCTTGCCTTATTGCCTGCTTGATTGCCCCTAATGGCTTCTTCCTGCCAGCCAGATCACGCTCTAAGCACTCCCCTGCCAGCCTGATCAATAGCAAACTGCTTCCCTGCCAGCCTGATAGCCCATAACCACTCTCCCTTAGTGGTGTGGTCACCTTAAACTGCCCTCCCCTGTTGGTTCTGTCACCCCTTACTTAACTCCCCTGCAAGCCTGGTTGCCCCTAACTGTACTCCCCTGCAGGCCTGGTCACCACTAACCTCATTCCCTTGCCATCCTGGTCTCCCCTATCTTCCCTCCCCTGCCAGTCTGATTTCCACTAACTTCCCTCCCCTGAAGGCCTCATCCCTCCCAACTTTCCTCCCCTATTGGATATCTTGTGGTGGTAATCTTGTGTCCACATGTGGTCAGCCATCTTTGACCACATGGGGGCGGCCATCTTGTGTGTTGGAGTGATGGCTAACTTGCATATTACCTCTTTATTATATAGGATAGTACTAGAAGTCCTAGCCACAACTATTGGACAAGTAGAAGAGATAAAATGCATCTAAATGGGAAAGGAGGAAGTAAAGTTGTTATTATTTGCTGATGATATGATATTGTACATAGGAAACTCTAAATACTCCAACAAAAGTGACTGGACTTAATAAATTAATTTGGCAAAGTAACAGGATTCAAAATAAACATTAAGAAATGGATGGCATTTTTATACATCAATAATGAACCCTCATCAAAGGATACTATTAAAAAAATTCCATTTACCATTACAACACAACAAAATAAGATACCTAGAAATAAACAACAAAGGACATAAAAGATCTGGATTTCAAAAACTATAGGACATTGAAAGAAGTATTAGAGGAAGATACAAACAAATGGAAATGTATACCATGTTCATGGATTAGAAGAATTAAATCATTAAATTTTCTATACTTCCCAAAGCAATCTATAGATTCAATGCAATCCCTATTAAACTACCAATGACATATTTCTCAGAAATAGGAAAATACTCCAAAAATTTTATATGGAATGATAATAAAGACCCCTAAATAGATTAGCGATCTTGAGAAAGAAGAATAAAATTGGAGGGATCACAATTTCAGATATGAACTATACTGCAAAGCCATTATAACAAAAAAAAACCTGGTTCTGGCACAAGAACAGGCATATAGATGAATGGATCAGAACAGAGACTCCAGAAATTGACCTTAACCATTATGGTCAATTAATATTTGACAAAGGAGGCAAGAGCATACAATGGAGTAAAGGCTGTCTCTGGAAACTACAGAGACATGCAAGAAGATGAAAATAGACCACTAAATTACACCACACAGAAGAATAAATTCAAAAAGGGTAAAATACTTAATAGTAAAACATTAAACCATAAAAATCTTAGAAGAAAACATAAGCAGGAAAATTTCAGATATCTCATGTAGTAGAATTTTTTCTGAGACATCTCCTATGTTAGGAGTAATATGGAAGAAATAAAATATGGGACTACATCAAAATAAAAAAAAGAAGCCACTATTAAAATCAAAAGGGAATCCACTTTATGGAATAACATATTTTCCAATGATACATCTAAGGGATTAATATCCAATATACACTGAGTGGCCAAATTATTATGATCTCTGAACACATAATAATCTGGCCATTCAGTGTATAACCTATATAATAAAAGGCTAATATGCAAATAGTCCCCTCGATCAGGAGTTCGACCAGCAGGCAGGCCGGCCAACTGCCTATGTCCCCTCCCCCTGGCCAGGCTGGCTGAACCCACCCATGCATGAATTCATGCATTGGGTCTCTGATATATATATTGATATATACTGAGTGGCCAGATTAGTATAATCTCTGAATGCATAATAATCTGGCCACTCAATGTATATTAAGTACTCATACAAATCAACAACAGGAAGGTAAATTTTCTAATTTAAAAAAATGGGCAGAGGAGCTGAATTGACATTTTTCCAAAGAGGACATACAAATGGACACATGAAAATTGACATTTCTCCAAAGAGAACATACAAGAGACACATGAAAAATTGTTCAAACTCACTAATCATCAGGGAGATGTAAATTAAAACCACAATGAGATATCACTTCACATCTGTCAGAATGGTAATCATAATTAAATCCACAAACAGCAGATGCTGGTGATGATGCATAGAAAAATAAATAGTAGTTCACTGCTGATGGGAATGTAGATTGTTGCAGCCATTATGGAAAGCAGTGTGGAGTTTCCTGAAATAATTAAAAATAGAACTTCCATTTGACCCAGAGATCTAACTTATAGAAATATATCCTAAAATCTCAGAAACACCAACCAGAAAGACTATATACACCCCTATGTTCATAGCAGCATTATTTACAATAGCTAATATCTGGAAACATCTCAGGTGCCCATCTGTAGATAAATGAATAAAACAGCTGTGGGTCATTTACACAATGGATTACTATGCAGTTCTAAAAAGAGCAATCTCTTATCCATTGTGGCAGCATGGATGTATCTGTAGGCTATTATGCTTTGTGAAATAAGCCAATTTGAGAAAGGCAAATATCACATGATCTCACTTATTTGTAATGGAATCTTATGAACAAAATGAATTGACCAACAAAATAAGACCAGAAGTATGGAGGCATAGAACAGACTGATATATCTTGATGTGGGAATGGGGAAGAATCAAGAAGATATAAAGCAAAGAACTTATATACTTACTAGTGGCCCGGTAATTTTCTTGCACATTAAAAGGGAATTAATCAGAGGACAGATTTTAATATTACTATTTGCCCTTTCTCTATTATATAAGTATCAGAGATGAAATAAAATTAGTAAAATGTATATGAAATTCTCCTTCTTGTCAGAGTCTGGGTGCACCATGGGACCCAGAGTCAAGTCCCCGCCCACCTGTATGAACCTCAAAACCGTGCAAGACCCAGACCCAGCCAGCCCTACCGCTGTTGGGCCCCACAGAACAGGGGGTACAGCATTAGGTCCCCCAGCCTGTCCTCAGGTACCCCATCCCCAGTGTGGGGCAAGGGGCACACCCTCAGGTCCCCTCCCTGGCCCAGCCTCAGGTACCCTGGAACCGGTGCAAGGACACAAGGGCATGATGACCATTTGCATATTAGCTCTTTATTATATTGGATATTTATAGCCCATAGACACGGGCAATAGGCTGGTAAGGCCTAGGATATGGGTAGAGGCAAGGGGAGGGGGATAAAGGAGATTAAAATGGGAGACATTTGTAATACTATCCAAAATAAAAAGATATATATTTAGAAATATTAACTATGTTTTAAGTGAACATTAATCAAGATTACAGATTCTTCTTGGTAAAGATATTCTTCTTTGAAGAATTTGAACCATTTCCTGAAGATGATAACTTGAGGAATATTAGAGAAATACATATCATATGTTTTGATAGAGATGGGTGATTAAATGCAGAACATGGTTTTAAGTAGATTAGATATATTATTGGTATGGCATAATATTTCAAAGCAAGCTTTTAGTGGCAAAAGACTATGAAATATACACTTTGGATGTAAGAGCAGTTGTGTAAAATATGCTGATGAGAAGAGAAATTTGAAAGACTGGTGGTCCTGAAACCTCACCTCTAATGAACAATGAAATAATATCGATTTGTTCATTATCTGTAGGTTTCAAGTTCAGGAAATTCATAAGCTAATCCAGGGCCCAAAATAAATGAACAAAAAGCACCAATTCTCTCAGTGTACTGGAACTGAAAATCTGTTATTACTGAAAACCTGAATGTGCAGTGGGGTAAATAATAAATTACAAAGCTGCTGACTCAGAGATGAGAACCCATCTTCCTATCAAGGGAAAGCAAATGGGTGGCTGAAGGGAAGGTAGTGTAATTTTACAAGATAGCTCTGGGAATATAAAATTGAGGAACTCTGTATGAATGGAGGTGACAGACTGCTATGTGTATGGATTAAATTATAATAGCAGCACAGAATTTAAGGCTATTTTTAGTCAGATGGAGCAAAAGGTTACAGTGCACCTGTACCATTTCTGGGAGGAAATATTTGCACATAACAAATGCACGTGTGCAAATGCAGAGTTGACAACCAGTGTAGCACATTTTCATTTTATCTTAGTTATCACAAGTTGCTTAGGGAACAAGCAAGCATTCTGAAAAGTCATTTGAAACCTTTGCTCTATATTCCCCATGGGGCAAAACTAACATTCTTTAACTGTCTCAGTGCTCTAATCTTCAGATTTACCCCTTCCTTCATTAAGGGATTTGGATTTCATGCTCAGAGAGAGCCAAGGCAGATGGGAATTATTCATAATTTGGAAAAACAGGAAGCTTCAATTAATGGGCTGCTGGCAGGAAACTTCTGCAGTGCACATTTTACTCCCACATACATTTTGTTCAAACACACACACACTCATGCATATATATTTTACCTTTTAAAAGGAATCTCACACTTCAGTAATGACAGAATGCCTTTGAACAAATTTCAATATGTGTTTTGTCTTAGCAGTTTAATTTAAAGGTAACAAAGGAGACGTATGAAAATCCAATTTCAGAACAAAGATGTATCGACATATTGGGTAAAGGCAAGTCCAGTTTGAAAACTAGTCTTTCCCCCAATGTGTTGCAGACCTAATTAAACTTAAGTTTACTTCAGAGCAGGAAAATAAATATTTATGCTTAATATATTTGTGTGAAGGAGGTATGGCATGGAGAATACATTTGGATTCTTACTTGGAAACAGAATAGGTTATTTCAAAGGGAGTTGAAACTGTTGCGTTTTCTTTCAAGGCAGAATGATGATAGTTCTTGGTTCTTAGCCAGATTCCAAGACAAATATGGGAAAATAATTATAGAATATATAATAATATAACAACCTTGGAATTCATAGATCTTCCTTCCCTACAGAATTGTTTTATTGTTTCACTTTCTTACATGATCATCAAGTGAAGGAGGCACAGATTTCTAGGAAATAGATTTGGGAAAAATATTTCTGATTATATAATATAGTAGAAGCATGGTGCATGAAATTTGTGCAAGGTATGTGTGTGGGGGGGTGTCCCACAGCCCAGCCTGCACCCTCTCCAATCTGGGTTCCCTCAAGGGATGTCCGACTGTCCATTTAGGCCCAATCCTGGTGTTGGACATCCCTCTCATAATCCAGGACTGCTGGCTCCCAACTGCTCACCTGCCTGCTTTCCTGATTGCCCCTAACTGCTTCTGCCTGCCAGCCTGATCACCTCCTAGCCACTCCCCTGCCAGCGTGATCGATGCTTAACTGCTCCCCTGCCAGCCTATTTGCCTCTAACTGCCCTCTCTTGCAGGCCTGGGCCCCTTCCAACTGCCTTTTCCTGCAGGCCTGGTTTCCCCCAACTTTCCTCCTCTGCTGGCTTGGTCAACCCTAACTGCCCTCCCTAGTAGGCTTGATCACCCCCAACTGCCCTTCCTTGCAGACCTAATCCCTCCCAACTGCCCTCCCATGCTGACCATCTTGTAGTGGCCATCTTGCGTCCACATGGGGGCAGGATCTTTGACCACATGGGGGCAGCTATTGTGTTGGAGTGATAGTCAATCTGCACATTACTCTTTTATTAGAAAGGATAGAGGCCTGGCACATGGGTGGGTTCAGCTGGTTTGCCCTGAAGGGTGTCCCATATCAGGGTTGGGGTTCCCTTGTGGAGTGGGGTGGCCTGAGAGAGGGGCCTGTGGTGGTTTGTGGGCCTGTCACGCCCCCCAGCAACCCAATCGGAGGCCCTGTTTATTTGGAGTTTATTTATCTTCTACAATTGAAACTTTGTAGCCTGGAGAGAGTCAAGCTTTCTGCTTGCTCCATGGTGGCAGCCATTTTTTTAATGTATTTATGTATCTTCTATACATAATTTATGTATCTTCTATAATTGAAACTTTGTAACCTTAAGCGGAGGCCTGGGCCGGCCAAGGTATGTGGAAATCTTGGCTTCCTCAATCAATGGGGACAACCCTAGCTTCCTGCTCTTTCAAGATCTGTGGCTGCCGCCATTTCTGTTGGAATTTGTTTACCTTCTATCATTGAAACTTTGAAGCCTTGAGTGGTGGCTTAGGCTGGCAAGGGCAGGTGGAAAGCTTGGCTTCCTCCATTGCCTGAGAAAACCAAGCCTCCCACCTGCGCTCTGTGACTGTAGCCATCTTGGTTGGGTTTGTTTGCATATTTGCTCCTGTTTGGCTGGTGGGCATGGCATGTGGTTGTAGTGGAGTGATAGTTAATTTGCATACTACTCTTTTACTAGATAGGATTTTATTATAAGAACATTAAGCAAATGTCATGAATTAACAATTATTTGTGTTGTTAAAGGCAATTAGAAAAGCTTGAGAATTAATGAGTTTGAGAAGTGAACAGAGGCCACCTTTCCTGTGCTATATAATCTTCAGTAAAGTTGTGTTATCTATTGCTCTACTAGATCTGTCAATTTTGTATCACAGCCATCTCTACATAGAAAAAATTGTCCTAAGTTCCAAGCAATAGAGAAAGTTTTATTTGGAAAACAAGCAAATAAACAAAAAAACACCACAAGACTATTAAAATTACTAAGTGCATTTCTCAATATGTGAAGTTAATACTTCAGAGTATATTAGATGAAAATATGGAGATCAAAGACTTGAAAATAGGCTGTTCTGAAAATGATGCTGCCTTTAATTTAATCCTGAGGGTGGCTATATCTTTCAATGAGGAAAATGTTAGCAAATGTTGAACAAGCAACTAGAGAACATGATAGACAATAGGCTGCCATAACAAGAGAGAAATGATAAGCAGGAGGAAAGCTTAAATATTGAAATGATAGAAAGAACTATTAAGCTAGTACAGCAAAAAAATACTGAAAGTGTTTTATAAATAAAACACAGTTCTTATTTTTTTTTTTTTATCAGAACCATGATTAAAAGTGAAAAAAAGTAAATATACCAAGAGCTGTACATCAGATGAAGTAAATGATCTGACCTGGAGGAATGGATATGTCCAAATAAATTAGCATCATAATTTATAGGAAAATTAACCTTATTTTTGAAGAATATAAAACTTCTTGAAGTTGGATGTTATGGCTTGGTGGCCAGGTTCACCAAGTATCATTTGTTATTAGTTTCTGGGCTTCTGAGATTTCTTTTTAAGATGCTTCCATACTGAAGTAGTATCTTTGCACACTGATCTTCTATTTTACATTAGTTTTTCTGGCCTTTGAAGTCACAGATCTGTTTATGAGATAGGGAATACTCTAAAAGGCAACTTGCAGGATGATTGCTGTTAAAAAGGCTTAGCTTGAAATAATGCCTATTAATGCCACTGATTTAGCATGAATATCTCCACTTTGTTCAGTACACACATTTGCTTTTTAAATACATTCTACTAGGAATTTTTCTCTGCTTTGGTGTTATAATCTTCTATTCTTTATTAATTTGACACCAAGTGTTGCTAATTCTCACAGAAAGGCCTGAAATTTAGGGGAAATCCTATCTTTTTAGCTGCCTTACTGGAATTATGATCTGCCAGTTAGCAGGAAGAATGATTATATTGGGAAAATGGATGAATATTTTTCCTGGCTGGCTAAATACAATTGTTGAAATAAAATGAGATTTTACATAAATGAGAATAGGCAGAATTTGATTGTTATTCTTGTTTTAATCTCAGAAAAGGAATTTACCATGTTTTCCTCTATTTTTTTATTTATTATAAGTTTCTCCTCTCACTATCAGGAACAAAAGAACAGATACTTTTAGAGGTAGTTTTTACTGATTTAACAACATTTCACATGCAAAAGCAGTCCACCAAATAAATTTATACTATCTGGTATAGAAAACAGGCAATTGACATTTTTATGATTAACTATTGAGCAATATTAAACATAATATTCAGAAGACAGTTCTTTTTCTTTCTTTCAATATTACCAAAGAGGTCTACTTAATAGCAATTATTCAAAAGTAGAGAGAATAAAACGCAAAAGCTTTAATGAATAGAAAAATTGGAAACTGCAGAAATTCCATTGCTCTATTTACTATTATATAAAAGCCCACACACTGCCACATTTCTTCAGGACCAATCCCTTGGAATGACTCTAGTTATGATTAACTACATCAAAAGTCAAAACATCTGTTATCTATGTTCATATAACAATCATGCTTAGTCCAGGCAGAGTATAGACATGGGAGAGCACAATCAGGTACTCATATTTTTGTGAAAAGCCATACTGCAAGGGCATTTACATTTGAGAAAAAAAATCTCCAATTGAAGGTTTTGAAAATATTATAAAAACATAACTTAATACTGTGCATGTGTGTCTAAAGTTTACCCATTAATTACCAAACATTTCAATGCATGTGTCAATTGCAGTTGTAACTACTATTTATTTGCAATGATGTGAGAATTATTTCTACATTTTTAACTTTAATTTTCTACAATGAAATAAAATATTCTTACATAATATTTCATGTCTTTCTGAAATTTTAGGAGTTTTTAAAGGAATGGAAATAAGACACTTTTAGGTTCATGACACTTTTAGGTTCAGGAAGTTGTGAAAATTTTAGGAGAATGTCTGATCTTGAAATGATTACAGGTTACTTTTGAGATTACATGAAAGCTCTTTAGTTTGGAAAAGTTTTATATTTTTAGTGAACACCCATTCTTGAGAATCCCAGACTAAATGGAGCCAACATTGACTCTTCAGAAGTGTTTTTATCAGCATAGTTTTTTCTGATTAGTGAATTTGCATCATAACAATTTAATATTATGCATTTATGCATGTGCAAATGTCAATATATTCTATTTCTGAGCCCAGCCAAAAATTATTGACAATAATGATTTTTTTCTCTTTCTGGACAGATTATATATTCTAATTGCACATTGCTTTAAATTATTTTAAAATATTTTTATTTAAATGTAAATTCCAAAATGAATTAAATGAGGAATTTTAAAAATTGTTAGATATCTTAAATGTGCATGGGAAGTAAAGAATGTTATGGATTAAGTAACCCATGTATATCTTTGGCTACTAGTTCACTGGGGCCTGCTCTAGTCTTTATACATGATGCCAGGGAGGCCCTAGGAACAATGTGTTTTCCCAGTTTGTCTAGACTCTAGAGAACCAGTCAGTAGGTTTAGGCTGGGTAGCAAGTATAGTAACTCTCTTAGAGGAAACTTTGAGTGAAACTGTTTTCTCTGTACATTATCAGATATGTATCTGATATATTTCACAATTTTGGTTGATTGTTGACATTAATTTCAGGGAAGAGTCCAACAAACTGTGAACTTTCTCATTTTGCCTGATCTGTTTTCTCTGAAATCCTGTGCCAGCTGTCATCAAACATGTTAGGCTCCTAAAGTAGAGTTTAGACTAAGCCCATCTAAATGTGAAAAGTAGTGTTTTAAAGGTCCTTACATTAAATTTATATTAATAAACTCTATGCTTTAATGTGAAACACTGGGATAACTTAAATGGTACTACTTTTAAAAACTATACCAAATCTACCATTATTATCATCATGAACATATATTTACTGAGTGGATACCACTGTGTGCCTGATATCATACTAGGAGCTTGAAGAACATATTCAATGATTACTCAAATTTATCTTTATTCATGCAAATTATAACTTCATGTATATTAGGAACTGAATCAGAAGCACATATACCAAGCAATACTGAATACTGGATAGTTTTAATATCAGTATAAAATGAGCATAGAGAGTGTTGTGGATATATTATCATAGTTTTATATGTTCTTTAAACATTTTACACTTTTATTTGGGGAGAAGTTATTGGTAGGTTTCCTGGGTCTGAGCAGACAGATAGGAAAGGAAAAAGAATAGCAAACTAGGAAATAAGCTATAAGAGAGGAAAAGAAAAGGCCAAATAAGAGAAGGGTAGAACTACTATGCAGTGCAGGTTCCATCAGGACTTTCCTTTCTCTTTCTTGATAATGTATCGCTTATCTCTGCCAGGAGCCACTTCTATGACTACTTCTTTTGATATCTATGTAACTGTCAAGTCAAATACTCTGTGGTATCAGTAGAGGGAACACGATGGAGGTGTGTTCTGACCACTATGGGAGCTTGTGCTCAGGGCAGAATTCTATTTTTATTTGATATCAGATCTGTGCCAGTCCTGAAAAGCATTTTCTTTTCTTAGATTTTTATAAACAATATCTGAATATTTTATTGGGAGAGGGGCAGCAATGTGTCATTGAAAGAGAATATTTACAAACTTTGGTTCAAAATCAGGTTATATAACCATGAGCAAACTATTTAAACTTGCTTAGCAACACTTTTTTATTTCTGAAAACGTTCAAGCTATAATCAACAATAACACATGCCTAGGAGAGTGATCATTAGGATTTTATCATAATAATATTCAATGTTAAATCTAGAGCATGGAATAGAATGCAAACAAAGGAAATATTAGTTCTACCACATGAGTTTTGATAATTAAGAATCTGTAGATAATATGTGAATTAATCATTTAAATATTTATATGTGTGATCTGATAATGGTTAAATTTTGGTTTCTCTCATGAATAAATATTTTATTTATAATTTTAAAAAGATAAATATAAAGATGATAGGTTTGGATTAATTCTGATGATTTTTTTTCCTGAGGTGAACCAGAGGAGATAAAAAGATTACGAATAATTTGTATCACCAAAAGGATTAGCCAACTGAAAAAAAAAAAGAGGAGTATTATATTAAACTAGAGGCCTGGTGCATGAAATTTATATACAGGATGGGGGCGGGGTGTTCCTCAGCCCAGCCTGCACCCTCTCCAATCTGGGATCCCTCTCACAATCCAGGACTGCTGGCTCCCAACTGCTTGCCTGACTGCATTCCTGATTGCCCCTAACCACTTCTGCCTGCCAGACTGATCACCCACTAACCACTCCCATGCCAGCCTGATTGATGTCTAACTGCTTCCCTGACAGCCTGTTTGCCTCCCAACTTCTCTCCTCTGCTGGCCTGGTCACGCCTATCTGCTCTCCCCTGCAGGGTTGATCACCTCCAACTGCCCTTCCTTTCAGGTCTGGTCCTTCTCAACTGCCCTCCATTGCAGGCCAGGTGCCTCCCAGCTGCCCTCCCATGCTGGCCATCTTGTAGTGACCATCTTGTGTCCACATGGGGGCAGGATCTTTGACCACATGAAGGCAATTATTGTGTTGGAGTGATAGTCTGCATATTACTCTTTTATTAGATAGCATAGAGGCCTGGTGCATGGGTGGGGCCAGCTGGTTTGCCCTGAAGGGTGTTCTGGATCAGGGTGGGGGTTCCCTTGGGGCAGGGGGCAGCCTGAGTGAGGGGCCTGTGGTGGTTTGCAGGCCAGCCACACCCCCTGGCGACCCAAGCAGTGGCCCTGATCACCCACTAACCACTCCCATGCCAGCCTGATTGATGTCTAACTGCTTCCCTGACAGCCTGTTTGCCTCCCAACTTCTCTCCTTATCTTCTCTCCTCTGGAATTTATTTACCTTCTACAATTGAAACTTTGTAACCTGGAGCAGAGTCAAGCCTCCTGCCTGCTCTGAGGCCTGCAACCATTTATGTTTGGATTTGTTTACCTTCTGTAATTGAAACTTTGTAGCCTTGAGTGGAGGCCTAGGCTGGCAAGGGCAAGTGGAAAACTTGGCTTCCAATGCCTGGGAAACCCAAGCCTCCCTCCTGCTCTCTGTAGCCATTTTTGTTGGGTTAATTTGCATACTCTCTCTTATGGACTGGTGGGCATGGCTTGTGGGCAGAGTGATGGTTAATTTACATATTACTCTTTTGTAGGGCTAGAGGCTTGGTGCATGGATTCATGCACCAGTGGGGTCCCTTGGCCTGGCCTGTGGGGATCAGGATGAAAATGGCTCTCTTACATATCCTGAGGGGTCCCAGATTGCAAGAGGATACTGGCTATGCTGAGGGACCCCACCGGTGCACAATGAGGGCTCCGGGACATTTGCAGCCCATCTCACCCAGTCCCCATTGAGCAGACCTCAGCAGCAAGCTAACCTACCAGTTGTAGCATCTGTCCCCTTGTGGTCAGTGTGTGTCATATCAACTGGTTAAATGAACAGACACTTAGCATATTAGGCTTTTATTATATAGGAGATCACACTAGAAAATAGACTTAGAGGTTTGAATTTTTATTCCTGTTACTATATTGTAGAGATAAAGAAACTCCTCAAAATTGAATGACTTCAAAATCAAACATTACTCTAAATATAGCTTTGAAAATATCTGTTGTACAGACACAAAATGTACTGATTTCTGTACTAGGTCAATAATATGTTTACACTGTAGACGTTGACATGCTTAGTTTCAGGTCCACATTTCATTGCAAACATGATCTGAGAAACTGTCCACACTTTTTATTGTTTTATTATTATTATTATTATTAAATATCATTTAGAATGCTTGGCTATTGGTTAGACTTGAAACTATTTTCTTATGATAGTTTTCATTCATTTTTATTTGTAAACTAGAAGCCCAGTGCATGATTTTTGTGCACTTAGGAGGAGTCCCTCAGCCTGGCTTGCACCTTCTCACAGTCCAGGAGACCTCAGGGGGATGTCTGACTGATGCAGGGAGCAGGCATAAGCCAGCAGTTGGACATCCTTAGAGCTGCCACAGAGGCAGAAGAAGTTTCTGCCACTGCTGCTGCACTCACCAGCCGTGAGCCTGGCTTCTGGCTGAGTGGCACTCCCCTGTGGGAGTGCACTGACCACCAAGGAGGCAGCTCCTGTGTTGAGCATCTGCCCCCTCGTGATCAGTGTGCATCACAGTGGCTGCTCATTCAGCCATTAAGTCGATTTGCATATTAGCTCTTTATTTTATAGGATTATATTGCAAATATTTTAGAATTACTAATTATTTTCTATGTAGTCTTGGGGAAATTATTGCAACCTTGTTAGGCCACACTCTCATGTCAAGCGGGGCAGACTAAATGATTTTTCAACTCTGTCATTTTATAATTTGACATTTATAAGTTTAATTTTTCAATTGCCCCAGAATAACACTTGGTCAGGTTGGGATAGTCCAAAAAATTGTTGAAAATAATTCAAACAGCAATAGATGCTTTTTGGAAGCTCTTTGAAAATTATAGAGAAGAATATAAGCATAGATATTATTTAACTTTAATAGCTTTAATTTTAGAAATAAGTAGATTAAACACGGGATTGAATGTGCTTGAGATTAACTGCCACTTTAAGGATTCCAGCATTTTCTTCCCATACTTAATATCTAACAGGCATAACAGTCTATGGCAATAATAGTAGTTGTAGTAGTAATAGTAGTAGTAATACCTGCACTATTAATTGAACATCCACTGTGTGACATGTATCTATCTATCATCTATCTATCTATCTATCTATCTATCTATCTATCTATCTATCTATCTTAAATTGTAAAGTGGATATCATTGGCCCCAGGATACTGAGGGAGAAGAATTACAAGGTCATACAAATAGATAACTTGCTTAAATTTTAAACCTAGTTAACATCAGGTATGAGATTCTGGCCCCAAGTTTTGACTTCAATGTCTGCTTCTAAATACTCTGCCTTGAGATCATTGACTGTCTCCTTTCACTTTCCTTATTTATTACTTCCGCTCCTATGCCTGCAACTTTTTTGTTTGTTTGTTTGTTTTACATGACTACTTTAAAAAAGTACTGGGAAAAAGAAAAAACAAATTTTGAGGCTTAAGACTCTAGCAGGTCTTGCTTTGGTCAAATGCTGAGTTATGGAAATATAAACTGCAACAAATTCACAGATTCTATTTTATTATGTTTGCAACATTTGCATGTTTTTTGTACTCTGGTACCTTGTAGCTATTTTTTCCAAGAAAACAGTCTTAAATATTCTTAATATGCTTATAAAAATGACAAGCTATTGTTACAGTAGGCATAATTTATAGGGAGGTGTGTTTAGTTCCAAGTGTGAGCACATAGACACATTCACATTTTATTATTCTTTTGCTTCTGGAAAGGCCTGGCCCACATCTGATGATTGAAGTTTTATGTTTCCCAATTTATAAAATATTTACCAAAGGCATAATAGACTTTTTATAGATGATATGTCAGGCTGGTTGAGACATCGGTTCATGGAAGATAGCTTCTGTCTGTCAGAACTGTGATAGTGGACAATGAGCTTTCTTTCTGCCAAAAGTCTGATTTCTAATTTAAATTGAAAAAGTTAAATTGGAAATGAAGATTCTTTATCATTCTGACAATGAATTTGATCTTTAATACTCACACATGGTGGAAGATTAGAGATTTCAAAAAGTTACTCAGAATAAATTCAATTAATATTTATTATAGTTGGATAAAAACTATTATTACATAGAGGAATTAAATATCTCTTGAATATTCTAAAAACTGTTTATACACATTAAGATAAGGAAAACTATCAGTTTTTTAGTTTAAAAATATTATTGTTTGGAAGCCTGGGAGAGGGAAAATGTTGTGACACTGTCCTGGAAGTATGAAAGTCCAAGGTGGTTTTCATTCCTCTTTGATGGATTCAGTTTGGGACAAGCTCAATTGGCTACTATTTTTTCTTCTCTTCCATTTTCCCCATCTTTTTTTCCTCGTGATTTCTTTTCTACTCTTTTCATCCATTCACACAACAACCCTTTTGCTTCACACTTACTGACTCAGTCACCAAATTGCTGTTGATCTAAAATGAAAACAAAACAAAATACTGCCCTTAAGTAGTTCTATGTATCATGTTACTATATCATTCATTCATTAACAAATATGCTAATTACAAATGTTTCTACTTTGCTAACAAATTCTAAATTTTAGTCTCAAATATTTGCTAACCTAAATACTTAAAATGTCATTTTGCACTGAGTCAAAAAGGGTTATTAATTTTATATTTTAAAATAACTTTTTTTGAAAATTGTATACGTTGTCTTCTTTGAATTCATCTCTCCCTTCCTTTCCCCAGTCTCTGGATGTCTGATGCTCTATCCCTTCCTCTTCTTCTTTTGATTCACTAAAAGGCTAATAACATAGGAGGACACTATGATCATGGTGTTGAAAATATAATTGGTGTTGAAAAAATATATATTTGTGTGAGACTATAATTCATTTTGCTTTCAGCCTTGACTATCTCGGTTTCTAATACAAGAAGGGTAGTTAATATATTTTACTTGCTATTAAATAACAAACTTGTCCTCATTTGGATGATAAGACTGTTTCCTTTTTAACATAGTGCTTATCACTATATTGCCTATTAATAGACACATATAATTAAATCCCATTAATTTGAAATGGGAGATTATGAAAAATGGACTCTGAATTAAGTAGAATATCTATTATTTTATTTAAGAATAGGACATGTGGTTATCTAGAAAATTATAGTTGTTCAACAGATAATATTGACTGAACTTAAATGATATTTTATGTTGTAATAAACTATGTAACAATGCATAGAATTAAGACGCTAAACATCTGATAGTTTTGAATGTAACTATAGTGCCAGAGTAATGCACTATTTCCACATAAATGAATAATCCTAAAAATGACGAAAGTTGGAGATTTAGAGCAATATAGTTTAAAATTCATGAAAATCATCTTATTTTAATACACATTGAGGTAGTAATAAGAAGATAGCATTGAACGAATTGGGGTTACTATACTAATCAGCATTCATTTAGTAGAGATAGAGCACTTCATTTATGTAAAAACTTCAAAACATTATTCAGGTAAGAGATCTTATGAAATAATTGATGGACAAAAGGCTGCATATCTAGAAAATATACTATTGGTTGCATAGTCCTGCAGATTTTTTATTTTATTTTATTATTCTTTTGCTTCTGGAAAAACCTGGCCCACATCTGCTGTTTGAAGTTTTATGTTTCCCAATTTATAAAATATTTACCAAAGGCATAATGGACTTTTTACAGATGAAGTATGAAGTATATCAGGCTGGTTGAGACATTGGTTCATAGAAGATAGCTTCAAAATAAATGCCAAACATGACAATTTCTTACTTGGCCATACATAGATGGTGTAGCTGAAAGACTTCAAAGGTGTCGGTGTGCTACCCTTTTGCTATGGAAAACAGTGTTTAAAATAATTTTCCAACCATAACTTATTTCCCTTCATGCTTAATTTGCCTCATTCATCCATGAACTGTTACTGAAATTTAAAAGAACATAAAGTCCAGGTGTATGAGGAGGCAAGACATATCTGTTTAACAGATAGCTCAGCAGTTGTGAAAAAAGTTATTCACAACCTGAAAGCAGTACAATCTCTCCAAAACACTGTTCTCAATCCACATATTTTTTTAAAGAGAAAGTGAATTTTACGCTGTCTTTAACTCTTACTATACCTTTGAACAAATGAGGTATTTCTAAAATTGACAAACTAACCTTGCTTCCTGGAACCTGAACTAATGTCACTCTTATTTGCTTTTTATGGAATATGAACCAATCAGCCATGCATGTGGCTTCTGAAACAACGCTGAACTTTACTTATTGTTATTGGAACACCAAATATAAAGACAGAATTTATTTTGGGGGAGATACCTATTCTACTTCTGAATTCTTTTTTTTTGAAAATATATTTTATTGATTTTTTACAGAGAGGAAGAGAGAGGGATAGAGAGTTAGAAACATCGATGAGAGAGAATCATCGATGAGCTGCCTCTTGCACACCCCCTACTGGGGATGTGCCCGCAACCAAGGTACATGCCCTTGACTGGAATCAAACCTGGGACCTTTCAGTCCCCAGGCCAATGCTCTATCCACAGAACCAAACCAGTTTTGGCTCTATTCTGAATTCTGATGCCTACTTTATTTATCTCTAAAACTGTGATATAAAAATAAGAGAATAATTAATTAGTTCTTCCAATTGGCCAGTGGCAAAATTGTCTTAGATGAAAGACACAATAGATACCTCAATTTCATTTGTGGCTTAAAGTGGGTGAGATTTTAAAGGCTTTCAGTGGTAATACTTTCTGTTTATTTATTTACTTTTTATTGTTTGAACTATTACAAATAGTGGTACATAAGTCTCCTTTTTCTGTTTAACTGTTTAATTCTAATGTCACATGACTGTCTTACATTTTCTCATATCAATATAACCACAAATATATAACCTCACATGTTTCTTCATGCAGTTATCTATTTTGAGCAATAAGTCCCAAGAATATTTGTGACCTAGAAGTGGATTTCCTTTGATTTATTATAGTTGTCATTTTTTGTTTTACAATGGGGAAAGTCCTGGGGTTTTGTATTTTTATTTTATTGTTTAAGGTATTACAAATAGTAGTACATATGTCTCTTCTTTTCCCCCCACTGATCTCCCCCTAGTCTCCCCATCCCTTGGCACTTGCCCTCAGCCCCCATCTCCAGTGTCTTGAATCTGATGGTTGTGCTTATATGCATGCATACAAGTCTTTAGGTTGATATCTTACCCCCACAACCCTTCCCCTAGCTTCCCACTGTAGTTTGACAGTCTGATCTATGCTTCTCTGTCTCTGGATCTGTTTTTGTTCATCAGTTTATGTTGTTCATTATATCCCATAAATGAGTGAGATCATGTGGTATTTTTCTTTCATGGCTTATTTAACTTAACATAATGCTCTCCAGTTCCATCTATTCTGCTGTAAATAGTAAGAATTCCTTTGTTTTTATAGCAGCGTAGTATTCCATGGTGTAGATGTACCATAGTTTTTTAATCCACTAATCTGCTGATGGACATTTGGGCTGTTTCCAAATATTAGCTATGGTGAATTGTGCTGCTATGTACATAGGGGTGCATATATCCTTTCTGATTGGTGTTTCTGTTTTCTGGGGATATGGTCCTAGAAGTGATATTACTGGGTCAAATGGCAGTTCCATTTTTAATTTTTTATGTTCTCCCATGCAGTGGGCTTTCTTGTTGAATTGTTGATGGTTTCTTTTGCTGTGCAGAAACTTTTTATTTTTATGCAGTCCCATTTGTTTATTTTCTCTTTAGTTTCCATTGCCCTAGGAACTGTATTGGTAAATATTATATATTGCTATGACAAACTTCTGCTATTTTGTTGCCTATGGCTTCTTATAAGATTGTCATGGTTTCCCATTATGTTTAAGTCCTTTATCCATTTTGAGTTTATTTTTGTGTATGGTGTAAGTTGGTGGTCTACTCTCATTTTTTTTTTGTTGCAAGTATCTGTTCAGTTTTCCCAACACCATTTATTGAAGAGACTATCTTGACTCCATTGTATGCTCTTGCCTCCTTTGTTAAATATTAATTGAGCATACTGGCTTGTGTCAATATCAGACAATTTTGAGAACAGTGGCTTTGTAGTGTAGCTTGATATCTGGTATTGTGATCACTCTTACATTGTTCTTCTTTCTCAAGATTGCTGCAGCTATTCGGGGTCTTTTTTTTTTTTTTTTTTTTTTTTTTAAATTCCAGATGAATTTTTGGAGAATTTGTTCTAGGTATTTGAAGTACACCATTGACATTTTAATGGGTATTGTGTTGAATTTATAAATTGCTTTGGGTAGTACGGACATTTTAATTATGTTGATTGTACCAATCTATGAACATGGTATATTCTTCCATTTGTTCATGTCTTCCTCTATCTCTTTTTTTGGCGTCCTGAAATTTTCTGAGTAAAAGTCCTTTGGCTCCTTGGTTAAATTTATTCCTAGGTATCTTATTTTTTTTGCAATGATAAACTGGATTGCTTTTTAAATTTCTCTTTCTGTTAGTCCATTATTGGTGTATAGAAAAGCCACAGATTTGGGGTGTTTATTTTGTAACCTGCTGCATTGCTGAATTCATTTATTAAGTCTAGTAGTTTTTTAATGGAGTATTTGGAGTTTTCTATGTACAATATCATGTCATCTGTGAATAAATAAAGTTTTAATTCTTTGTTTCTAATTTAGATGCCTTTTATTTCTTCTTCCTAATTATTAAAATGGCTAGTACTTCCAGTGCTATATCGAAGAGGAGTGGTGAGAGTGGGTATCTCTGTGTTGTTCCTGATCTTAGAGGAAATGGTTTTAGTTTTTTTTCCCATTGAGTATGATTATGGATGTGGGTTTGTTATATATGGCTTTTATTATGTTGAGGTATTATCCTTCTATTCCCACCTTGCTGAGAGTTTTTATCCAGATAGGGTATTGGATTTTGTCAAATACTTTTTCTGCATCAAAGTATATGATTATATGGTTGCTTCTTGGTGAGCCTGGCTAAAGGTTCATCAATCTTGTTTATCCTTTCAAAGAACCAGCTTTTGGTTTCATTGATCTTTTGTAATTTTGTTTTTACATCTATGTCATTTATTTCTGCTCTGATATTTATTATTTCATTCCTTCTGATCATATTGGGCTTTTCTTTTTGCTTTCTTTCTAATTATTAAAGTTGCAGAGTTTGATGGTTTATTACCAGTTTTTCTTGTTTTTTGAGGTAGGCCTGTGAACTTCCCTCTCAGGACTGTTTTCACTGTGTCCCAAAGATTTTTGGATTGGTATGTTTTCATTGTCCTTTGTTTCCAGGATGTGTCTTATTTCTTCTTTGATCTCTTTGGTAACCCAATCATTGTTTAATAGTGTGCTATTCAGCCTCCAAGTGTTTGCATTTTTGTGATTGTTAGTAATTGATTTCTAATTTTATGCCAATGTGATCTTAGAAGATGCTTGATATGATCTTAATCCTCTTGATTTGGAGAGACTTTGCCTTTGTCCCAATATGTGGTCTATCTTTGAAAATGTCCCATGTGCATTTGCAAAGAATGTGTATTCTGTAGTTTTGGGGTAGAATGGTCTAAAGATTTCAATTAAGTCCACATGATCAAGTGAGTCATTTAAGATTACTGTTTCTTTGCTACGTTTTTGTCTAGAGGATTTATCCAGTGATGTTAATAGGGTATTGAAGTCTTCTACTATGATTGTGTTGCTGTTGATCTCCCCCCTAATATCTTCCAGACATTTTTTTAAAATGTATTTGCATGCTCTTGCATCGGGTCCATAAAGGTTTACCAGAGTTATATCCTCTTCTATCTATCCATTTAGAATTATGAAGTGGCCTTTATTGTCTCTTGTTACAGTCTTCACTTTGAGGTCTACTTTGTCAGATATAAGTATTGCTACCCCAGCCTTTTTTTTTCTCCATTTGCCTGATATTTTTTCATCCCTTCACTTTGAATCCGTGTGAGTCCCTTTTTCTGAGGTGGGTCTTCTGTAAACACTATATATATATACACACACACACTATGTTTCCTTATTCATTCACTCACTGAATGTCTTTTGATTGGAGCATTTAATCTATTTATGTTTAACCTTATTATTGCTAGGTACTTGTGTGTAGCCATTTCTGTACTTTATGCCTGTGTTCCTTTCTCCCTTTCTATTTATTCTTTTTATAGCATTCCCTTTAGCATTTCTTGCATTGCTGGCTTGGTAGTGATAAACTCCCTTAGCCTTTTTTCTTGACTGCGAAGTTCCTGATTTCCCTTTTAATTTAATTGATAGTCTTGCTGGATAAAATATTCTTGGATTCAGTCCTTTGCTTTTCATCACTTTGTATACCTTCTTACATTCCCTTCTAGCTTGATGTGTTTCTGTTGAGAAATCATTTGATAATCTGATGGGGAATCCTTTGTAGGTAACTCTCTGTTTCTCTCTTGCAACCTTTAAGATTCTCTCTTTGTCCTGAACATTTGCCATTGTAATTATTATGTGTCTTGATGTGGGTCTTTTGGGATTCATCTTGCTTGGGACTCTCTGTACATGTGTAACTTTTTTCTTCCCCATATCTTGGAAGTTTTCTGTCATTGTTTCTTCAAATATATTTTCTAATCCTTGTTGCTCTTATTGTCCTTCTGGCAGCCATATTGTACATATGTTACTTCATTTCATGTTGTCCCAAAGCTCGCTTAGGCTCTCCTCCTGCTTTTTATTTTTTTCTCCAGTTGCTGTTCAGATTGAGCTTGTTTTTCTACCTTATCTTCTAACTCACTAATTTGGTTCTCTGCTTCTTCTAGTCTATGATTAAAACCTTCCATAGTGTTTTTTATTGTGGCTATATCACTTTTGATTTATTAATGATTTTTGCATAGGTTGTTGATTTTCTCATCCATCTGGTGTATAAACTGTATGACCATTACTCTGAATTATTTTTCTGTCATGATGCATGCTTCTATTTCACTAATTTCCTTTCTTGACAACTCATCATCCCCCCCCCCCCTCTGAGGATTGTGTCGTCTCCCCATTTTGATTATCACCAGAAGGTTCAAACTTCAAGGTGTGTGGGAATGGGTCATGAGCAGTGGGAGATTTGCACCCCTTGAGTGTCACTGAAGAGCTCCAACCTCAAGATGTGTGGTTTCTGTGGATTGGTGGGAGCCATGTTCACCCAGGATCAGAGTCACAGGCTCTCAGTGTGGCCTCATACATGCACCTAGTATCAGGGACCCTGCCTGTACCTCACTGAAACAGAGACCTCATTGACATATGCCAAAAATTAGAGTCCCCTATCACACCAGGAATCAGAGTTCCCCTGTGCCTTCAACAAGAATCAAGTATCAGAGTGTTTGTCGCTTGGTATGGTATTACTCTGAGAATCAGGGTCCTTATATGTGCGTGCACTAAGAATTGGAGTCACTATCTTTTAGCATGAATGCACTGGGAATCAGGGGTCCAGGATGCCCGGGGTAAGAAACAGAATCAAGTCACTGGTGCTCAGTGCTGCCCCTCGCCTGGAGAATCTGGGTCCTGGTCAGGTTAGGGTACCAGGTTGCACAGTAGCACTGTGCCTTCAGGAGGTCCACTCTTGTGATGTGGAATAACAGACTTCCGTGTGCATTTACCCACAATCTAAGTCAGGTGGCACTCCTGCCTTTGTGGGCATGGGTTTCGGTTGCCCAATTGTGTTTTGGGGAACAGATTCCCAGTATTCGTGTGCTCCCAGGCTCAAATTCCTGTAGCTGTGATGTGGCCTGTGCAAAGGGCAGATCTAGTTGTTCCTATGGCACTGCCAAGAGCCTGCGGGGTGGGGAATGGGCTCTGTGATTCACAGAAATCTGCAGCCTGAATGTCTGGATTCCTGGGTCTACAGCTGTGGTCACAGGTCTCTGTCCTCAGTGACTGTAGGGTCCTGGTTTGCTTCTGAGACCACACTGGGTGGTGCTGAGGCCAGGATCCTAGTCTCAAGCAGTTCTGTTTTTCAAGATGGTGTGGTCTCTGTGCCCATGCTGGCTGCCCCTAGAGTGTCCACAGTGGTAGTGAGGCTCTGCTAAGACTGCCCAGTTTGGTAGCCCCTTGGAAGACCTACAGGATCTAACTCTCCCTAGCTCATACACACACACACGACATATATCCACACACTACTCTATGGCTCTCTCACTCTCTCCCTCCCTACCTTCCTGCCAGTTGCCATCTTCTTCATTTTAGTTTTCACTTCTTGATTTCTTTGAATGATTATTTTTCTGGGAGAAATTGTCAATAGCCAAGGAATCTATTTTTTTGCTTGTGAAACACATTAGCTAATATGGGAATAGATCCAATTACAATTGGATCCAATTAAAATATTATTTCTTTTTAATTTTTTAATCCTTCAAAAGCCATGTATTTGTCAGTTCCACCTGAATAGGTAGTCTCAATCATAAACTCAATGCATAGTATATTTATGTTATATCCAAGTAGAGTGATTGACATACAGATTCATATTGTCCGAAGTGTTGCCTTCAACCAAGCTCATACTCACATGATCTCAGACATGGAAAGGGGATCAAAAATATTTTTCAGTAAACAGTTTTTTAAAATTCTAAACCCTCAAAGTTTTCTTCTTATTGCTATAAGAGGTCAAGAAACCTAGGATTTGTTAACTTGAGACTCTCTTCCATATAACACCATTTATCTTAGCAATAAATCGAAAGAAAATCTCTTTTGAGATGTTTGTAAGATAAAATACAAATGCCAAGTAAAAATCTATTCTCTTTGTAGCTGATTGATACCCTCATGATATTTGAGCTTATGCTTTATCTTAAGCATGGACAGTTACCTTCATTAAAATATCATTAATTCAGCTAATTCCAAGGATTTGTTCCTTTCATGATGTAACTATCTCTACTTTGTTCCCTAGCCATAGACTTTACTTGTAACCTTAATCAACCCTATCAAAATATAATTTCCAAGGGATCCAGGAGGTAATGTGGATGGATAAGCACACTGCCTCACTTTTACTTGAAGAAAATTTTGAAGTACTGATAGTTTCTGTTGTATAATTTCCTTATAGTATTTATAAAAAACACTCCACCCACTGTTGCAAGGGAAGTCTATTATAATGCGTATGTTCATTTGATAAGAAAATCATGAATACCAAAAAGCTTCCCTCTTTTAAAATGATCATATTAGGTCAATGAAGTCACTTTTCACCCACTGATGTTCTCAAAACATCTCCTAAGTTAGACACTCATGCTAATTCCCAAGATGACATTGCAATTGCTATTTGTGTTAGAGATGTACTTAAGATAGCCATACTCAGCAAAAGAATGGCACATTTTTCTTCCAAACTAAGGCCAAGCATTATGTTTTACATTTCACCAAAATTGGTGCTTTAGGAGAAGAGTTATAGTGGCTATCAATCACTAGCAGCAGCCACCAGATCGTATTAATTCTGATAGCTAAAACTGCCTTATCAATTGCAAGCCTGTAAACATTGTGCTTTTTTAAAAGAGTATGTATTTTAGATTTTTCTTCACCTCTATGTCCAGTCAAAAGTGCTACAGCACCCTATAGGTTTTCCTAGAAGCCATGTTATTTTACTAGGCTATTTCCTGTGCTTTTGTTAATTGGCCCATTGGTTGCCAATCATAAATTACTGGACGGGTAAATAAGTAGTACTTAGTCATGAAAGAACTCGAAGCCTACATAATTTCACTCTGATATCACTAAAGAAAGAAGCTTTACTCTTTTTCCTGCTTCTATCTCTCTCAAAATTCGAAAGGTGGCAATGATATAGTTAAAGAAAACCTTACCCGGAAACTTTAAGGCTTATATTTTTGCATTGACTAGTTTAGAGAAGCTATGTATTTAGAATGGAATGCATTTTTTTTAATTAGAAGAATTTTTATTCTTCTGTTTCTATTCTGCTCATACTGGCACGTGCCTGTGGGACATGGCATTTCAAACTGCTTGTGTTCCACTATTTGACTTTCTCCTTGGTCTCTGATGCAAAAGTCTCAGGAAGCATCAGCAGCAGATTTTTGCAATGAAAAAAGTTGTGTTATTTTCTTCACAACTTGGTGGATCTGAGCCTCCAAATTGGTCAAACCCTTTGCTTAATTGATATGCTGAGTATCTCAGATTGTTCTAATTAATATCAGCCAAATTCCTTCCAGGATGTCAGATCTATTGCCAAAGGAATTACTAGACTAAAGAATTTTCAGTTTATTTTTCATTTTCCAGTTTTATTACCTTGTATCATGTGGCATAGCTAGAGAGGGGTAAATATTTTTAGTGCATTCTTTTAAAAATATTTTTCTTTATTGATTAAGGTAGTACATATTTTGTACATGATTTTGCTTCCTCGTTTGCTTAACTCTGGGCATAAATATCCTGACTATACTTTCCAATTGCGATCTAACTTGTCTAGATATAATTTCCTTAATAATCATTTGGTTGTAAGGAAAATTTCTCTATTTACATTATTTCAGATAAAAGGGGATTTGTTGAAATAATATTATTGATAATTTTATTAACTTTCATCCTTATAAGCTATCAGGCCAGAAATGATAAAATAACCATTAGTTGCTACATTTTTTTCATATATTACATCTGATTTGTAATAAAATAACATTGATTTAAATCTAATGTCTTCTCACCATATCCAGTGCTATAACTCTAATCCAAGCCATGATAATTTCTCATTTGTAATTTTTCTATTGTCTCTATGTTATCTTTGTGCTTTACCTTGACCCTACATTCTAGTCTTAGCACAACACCTATTGTATTTTTTTAACTGAAATTTGATAAAACTAGTCTCCAACAAATCCACATTTCACTTATGGTTTAAACCAAAGTCAGATCAATGATCTACAAGGCCCTACATAATCCCCACCATTCTTGTGTCATAGTTTTAACTTCATCTTCTAGTCTCCTCACTTTATTCAGCTTATTTGATCATAGACACATTTGCATCCTTGCTATTATTTTTTTTTATTTCATAATTAAAAAACACCTCCTATACATTTGGCAGTTTCAATCATTATTCATAATTCACAAGGACTTTTTTTGTTGAATCAGTGTATATCATCTAAAATCTGCATTCTTTAGTCTGAATTCAGTTTCTGGATTCATTAAGCAATATAAGCTAGAAGAACAAGATTCTACTATTATTTCTTGAATATTTTAGGTGCACATCTGCATGAATGTCTGTCTGATTATCTGTATGAAAGTGCCCTGTACCCCCACATATATCTATAGAGTCAAACCCTTCACTTCCTCCAACTCTTTATTTAAATGTCATTTTAATTACAAATTCATTTAATCCATGCACCCCATATTGTTGCCTCCTTCATAGTTACTTTTTCTTCTTCTTTTCATAGTATTTATTACTTCTGTCACTTGCGTAATTTACTTTTAATGTTTATTCTTTGTTGTCTATCTTCCACCACTAGAATGTAATCTCTATGAGAGCAAAGACCTTTATTTTATAAACTGATACAAAATTGAGGCTTAAAATACTATTTGACACATGATAGTCATTTGAGTGATATTTGTTGCATGAATTAAATAATTAATGGTTAGAAAAAATGGATTATTAAAAGAATAAGAAGTAGAAGAGCGCAGGGCTAGGTAAGAAATGATTCGGAATGCAAGGAACTAAAGGGACTTACTATTTCTCATCAAGCACTATGATCTTTTCCTTGTTTTTCTCTATATGTTAGTTCCCTAATCCATTCAATGGCATCTTGCAGCTTCTAGTATACAAGTCTTACACTTAATTTGTTAGTTACTCTTAAGTATTTTATTACTTTTATCTTATTATCAATGCAATTTGATAATAACTTAATCATCATAGCGCTTATTGTTTATGTATAGAAATACAATTATTTTTTGCAGCTTTTACCTTTCATTTTATTAGTATGCTGTTTTACATTGATTTTCAAATGTTCTACCAAACTTGCTTTCCTGATATGAATTCTATTTGATCATGTTAATTGTTTTGTATAATCCTTTTTATATGTTGCTGAGTTTGGTTTACTAGTATTTTGTTTAAGGTTTTTGCATCTGTATTCATGAGAGATTTTGGTCTCTAGTTGTTCTTTTCCATTAAAATGTATTTGTAGGGCTTAGGTATCAGGATAATGCTGGACTCATAGAATTAATGGGAAAGTGTTCCCTCCTCTTCACGTTTTTTAAAATTCTAGAAAGATTGGGGATAATTCTTTAAATATTTTGAGAATTTACCAGTGAGCTTATCTGGCCCAAGACTTTCTTAACTGGAAGTTTTTAAAAATTATTTACTAATTCAATCCCTTTACTTATTATAAGCCTACTCAGATTTTCTATTTCATCTTGAGACTATTTTGGAAGTATGCATATTTCTAGGAATTTACCTATTTTATCTAAGATACATAAATTATTTGCATACAATTACTCATCGCATTCCTTCATAATGCTTTTCCTCTCATGAGGTTGGAAGAAATTACCTCTCATTTACTTCTTTCTTTTTTCTTTTCAAATTTTTATTAACGTATTATATGTGTACTTATCTTACCACTGCTTGCCCACCCCACTCCCATACATGCATTCATCCCCTGTTTTATGTCCATTGGTTATGCTTATATAGATGCATACAAGTCCTTCAGTTGATCTCTTATCTCCCCAACCTCTTCCTAACCTTCCTGCTGTAATTTGACAGTCTGTTTGATGCTTTATTGTCTCTGTATCTATCTTTGTGTTCATCAGTTTATAATGTTCTTTATTATTAATAAGTGAGTGAGAACATGTGGTATTTTTCTTTCATTGACTGGCTTATTTCACTTAGCATAACGTTCTCCAATTCCATCAAGTTTGCTGCAAATGGTAAAAATTCCTTCTTTTTTATGGCAGCATAGAATTCCATTGTGTAGATGTACCATAGTTTTCTGATCCAGTCATCTGCTGATGGGTACCTAGGCTGTTTCCAAATCTTAGCTATTGTAAATTGTGCTGCTATGAATATAGGGGTGCATATATCCTTTCTGATTGGTGTTTCTAGTTTCATAGGATATACTTCTAGGAGTGGGATTACTGGGTCAAATGGGAGTTCCATTTTTAGTTTTTTGAGGAAACTCCATACTATTCTCCAAAGTGGCTGCACCAGTCTGCATTCCCATTAGCAGTGCATGAGGGTCCCTTTTTCTCCGCATCCTCCCCAACACTTGTCATTTGTTGATTTGTTGTTGTTGTTTTTTTATTTTATTTTATTTTTTTGGTTTGTTGATGCTAACCATTCTGACATGTGTGAGATGGTACCGCATTGTCTTTTTGATTTGCATCTCTCTGATAATTAGTGACTTTGAGAATGTTTTCATATGTCTCTTCGCCTTCCTTCTGTCTTCCTTTGAAAATATTCTATTTAGGTCTATTGCCCATTTTTTTTATTGGATCAATTATTTTCCATTTATTAAGTTGTATAAGCTGTCTGTAGATGTTGGAAATTAAACCTTTATCAGTGATAACATTTGCAAATATGTTCTCCCATATAATGAGCTTTCTTATTGTTTTGTTGATGGTTTCTTTTGCTGTGCAGAAGCTTTTTGCTTTGACGTAGTCCCATTTGTTTATTTTCTCTTTTGCTTTCATTGCCCTAAGGGCAGTGACAGTGGAAAAGTTCTTTTGGCATATGTCTGATATTTTGCTGCTTATGGATTCCTCTAATAATTTTATGGTTTCCTGTCTTATGTTTAAGTCCTGTATCAATTTTGAGTTTAATTTTGTGTATCGTGTAAGTTGGTGATCTAGTTTCATTTTTTTGCATATATAAGTCCAATTTTCTCAAAACCATTTATTGAAGAGACTGTCTTGACTCCATTGTATGCTCATGCCTTCTTTGTCAAATATTAATTGAGCATAGTGGTTTGGGTCAATATCTGGATTCTCTATTCTATTCCATTTATCTCTATATATTTTCTTGTGCCAGCACCAGGCTGTTTTGAGAACAGTGGCTTTGTAATACAGCTTGAAATCTGGTATTGAAATCCCTTCTACTTTATTCTTATTTCTCAGGATTCTTGTGGCTATTTGTGTTTTTTGTTCATTTGCTTGTTTTTTTTGTTTGTTTTTTTTTGTTTGTTTTTTGTTTTGTGTGTGTGTGTGTGTGTGTGTGTGTGTGTGTGTGTGTTAAATTCCAGATGAATTTTTGGAGCGTTCTTTCTAGGTCTGTGAAATATGTCATTGGCATTTTAATGGGGAATGCATTAAATGTATAGATTGCTTTGGGCAGAATTGACATTTTAATGGTGTTTATTCTATAAACCCATGAACATGGTATGTTTTTCCATCTGTTTACATCTTCCTCTATCTCTTTTTTTAGTGTCCTGTAGTTTTTTGTGTATAGGTCTTTTATCACCTTAGTTAAATTTATTCCTAGATATCTTAATTTTTTTGTGCGATCATAAATGGGATTTCTTTTTTAGTCTCTTTTTCAGTAAGTTCACTATTGGTGTATAGAATTGCCATAGATTTCTTGGCATTAATTTTGTATTCTGCTACATTGCTGAATTCACTTACTAAGTCTATTAGTTTTTTGATGGAGTCTTTCAGGTATTTTATGTACAATATCATGCCATCTGCAAATAAAGACAGCTTTATTTCTTCTTTTACAATTTGGATGCCTTTTATTTCTTCTTCTTGTCTAATTTCAATGGCTAATACTTCCAGTACTATGTCACCACAGGAGTTGTGAGAGTGGGCATCCCTGTCTTGTTTCTGTTCTTAGGGGAAATGATTTTAGTTTTTGCCCATTGAGTATGATGTTTGTTGTGGGTTTATCATATATAGTTTTTTTAAAAATATATGTTTTATTGATTTTTTTATAGATAGGAAGAGTGATAGAGAGTTAGAAACATTGATGAGAGAGAAACATCGATCAGCTGCGTCCTGCATACCCCCTACTGAGGATGTGCCCACAACCTAGGTACATGCCCTTGACCGAAATCGAACTTGGGACCTTTCAGTCCGCATGCTGATGCTCTATCCACTGAACCAAACCAGTTTTGGCAATCATATATAGCTTTTATTATATTGGGCTATGATCCTTCTATTCCCACCTTATTGAGAGTTTTTATCAAGAAAGAGTGTTGGATTTTGTCAAATGCTTTTTCTGCATCGATTGATATGACTATGTGTTTTTTATCTCTCAATTTTTTAATGTGATATATCACATTTATTGATTTGTGGATATTGTATCATCCTTGCATTTCTTGGATAAATCCTACTTGGTCATGGTGTATGATCTTTCTGATGTACTTCTGAAGCCAATTTGCTAGAATTTTGTTAAGGATTTTGGCATCTGTGTTCATGAGGGATATTGGCCTATAAGTCTCTTTCATTGCATTATCATTATCTGATTTTGGTATTAGTGTGATGATGGCTTTATTGAAGGAGCTTGGAAGTGTTCCGTCATTTTGAATGTTTTGGAATAGTCTGAGGAGGATAGGTTTAAGTTCTTCCTTGAATGTTTGGTAAAACTCTCCTGTGAAGCCATCTGGCCCTGGGCTTTTGTTTGCCAGGAGCTTCTGATGACTGCTTCAATTTCTTCCATAGTTACTGGCCAATTGAGCTGTTTAGATTCTTCCTGATGGAGTTTTGGAAGGTTGTATTTTTCTAGGAATATTTCCATTTCCTCCAGGTTGTCCAGTTTGTCGGAATAGAATTGTTCATAATATTTTTTAACAATCATTTTTATTTCTATGGCGTCTGTTGTTATTTTGCCTCTTTCATTTCTGATATTATTTATTTAGATCCTCTCTCTTTGTTTCTTGGTGAGACTGGCTAGAGGTTTATCCTTTCAAAGAACCAGCTCTTGTTTTTATTGATCTTTTGTATTGTTTCTTTGGTCTCTATGTCATTCATCTCCACTCTGATCATTATTATTTCCTTCCTTCTGCTTACACTGGGCTTTTCTTGTTCTCTTTCAACCTCTTTGAGTTGTAGAATTAGGTAGTTTATTACCACTGTTTCTTGTTTTTTGCACTAGGCTTGTAGAGCTATGAACTTCACTCTCAAGATTGCTTTTGCTGTGTCCCATAGATTTTGGATGGTTGTGTTTACATTGTAATTTGTTGCCATGATGTTTTTTTTATTTTTTCCTTGATCACTCTGATAACAGTCATTGTTTAATAACATGTTACTTAGTCTCCATGTGTTTGATTGTTTTGGATTGTTTTTATTTGATTTGATTTCCAGTTTTATGACATTGTGAACTGATAAGATGCTTGATATGATTTCTATATTCTTGAATTTAAAGAGACTTTGCTTATGTCCCAACATATGGTCTATCTTTGAAAATGACCCATGTGTACTTAAGAAGAATATATATTTTGTGGCTTTGGGTGAAATGTTTTGAAGACGTCAATTAATATCATCTGGTCTAGTGAGTAATTTAGGATTGATGTTTCTTTGCTGATTTTTATTGTTTAGAGGATTTGTCCAATGGTGATAATGGGGTAAAGTCTCCTACTATGATTGTGTTACTGTTTATCTCTCCCTTGATGTCCTCCAGAAGTTTTTTTTAATGTATTTGGTTGCTCCTGTATTGGGTGCATATATGTTTACCAGAGTTATTTCTTCTTGTTGGATTGCTCCCTTTAGTATTGTGAAGTGGCCTTCCTTATCTCTTATTATGTCCTTCACTTTGAGATCTAATTTATTAGATATAAGTATTGCTACCCCAGTTTTTTTGTGTTTTTTTTTTTCATTTCCATTCACATGGAAACTTTTTTTCCATCTCTTCACCCTCAGTCTGTGTGTGTCTTTTATTCTGAGGTGGCTTTCTTGTAGACAGCAGATATATGGGTCTTGTTTTCTTATCTAATCCATTTCCCTATGTCTTTTGATTGAAGCATTTAATTCATTTACATTTATAGTTAATATTAATAAGTATTTATTTGTCGCCATTTTTATTCTTTACCCCTGTGTTCCTTCTTCATTTCCTTCCTTCCTTTCTTCCTTCCTTCCTTCCTTCCTTCCTTCCTTCCTTCCTTCCTTCCTTCCTTCCTTTCTTTCTTTCTTTCTTTCTTTCTTTCTTTCTTTCTTTCTTTCCTTCTTTCTTTTTTCCATCAGACCCTTTAGCATTTCTTGCATTGCTGGTTTGGTGGTGATAAATAACCTTAGTCCTTTTTTGTCTGTGAAGTTCCTGATTTTACCTTCAATTTTGATTGATAGCCTTGTTGGGTATAGTATTATTGGATTCAGACCCTTCCTTTGCATGACTTTGTATGCTTCATTCCATTTTCTTCTGGCCTGAGTTTGTGATTAGAAATCAGTTGCTAGTTTGATGGGGGTTCCTTTGTATGTAACTTTCTGTCTCTTTCTGGTCCCTTTTAAAATTCTTTGTTGTCAGTGTTTGCCAATTTAATTATAATGTGCTTTGGCATCTGTCTTTGGGGGTTCATTTTGCTTGGGACTCTGTGAGCTTCTTGGATTTGTGTGGGTTTTTTCTTCCCTATATCAGGAAAGTTTTCTGTCATTATTTCTTCAAACTGGTTTCCTATTCCTCACTCAGTTTCTTTTCCTTCTGTAACTCCTATTATGAAGATGTTGTTTTGTTTCATGTTGTCCCAAAATTCCCTTTGGCTCTCCTCTTGTTTTTAATTTTTTTTTTTCTAGAAGCTGCTCTACTTGGGTATTTTTTCCCGTCTTGTCTTCTAACTCACTGATGTGGGCCTCTGCTTCTTTTAGTCTACTCTTAATGCTTTATATTGAGTTCTTTACTACAGCGGTGTCATTTTTCATTTATTCTTGGTTCTTCTTCATTTCCTCTTGGTTCTTAATCATATTGTTGATTTTGTCTTCCATTCTTTTCAGCCACCTTATGACCATTTCTCTGAATTCTTTCTATGATATTTTGCTTGCCTCTAATTTGTTTACTTCCTTTTCTGGTGATGCCTGCTTTTCTTTCATATGCAGGCTGTTTCTTTGTCTCCCCAATATCTCTTTTCTCCAGATGTCTGGTTATTTAGTTCTCTCCCTCATGTATTGATTTAAAGGCACAAAATACAACACAACCAGGTACAACACACAAGACACTGAACAGAAATGTATTCACAATATTAATAATCTCCAATAAAAGTGACTACCAGAAAAAGGCAAATTAAGGGATAGGAGAGAAAGAAGAGTAAAAAGAAAGAAAAAAGAAGGAGTGTCAAAATGAAATTGGAAAAGGGGAAAAAAAAGTAAGAGAGACAAGAATGAGACTTAGAGAGGAAAGGAGAATAAACTATATATATATGAGAGAAATATCCAATAGAACAACCACTAACCCCAGAAAATGCCAGCAACAAGTACCTGGAGATTAATACAAACTACAACACCAACTATTATCAAGTGAGGCAAAAGTGAGGCAAGGGAAAACAGAAGTGATAAAAACATACAAACAAACAAAAAATGCAAACAAACAAAAAATAAACAAAAAAAGAATAAGCAAAACAATCTAACAAAAAAGCATAAAAATTTGTTTTAATCAACATTCAAGCAAATAACAACAAAAGGAAGAGAGAAAAACAATTTTTTGAATAGTTAAGACATTTAAGAGAGAGGTGTGTATGTACTTGGAACAGGGGAATGAAAATTAGATATATAAGGAGAGTGAAAATTTAGCAGGGGTTAAACAGAAAGAATAGGGAAAATCTAAAGCAAGAAAAGGTTAAGATAAACAGGGCACCAAAAGCAGAAAGGTTAGAAAGAGAGTGATAAAAGTAGAGTTGAGATAGGGTGAAATGATGCTAAAGCAAAGATGGAAATAGAATGTAGAACACTAATCCTAAAGTAAAATAATGAGAAAATAAAATGACACTTTAAAAAAAAAGAAGGTAAAATAGTATTAGTAATAATACTGATTGGAAATAAAAATGTAATAATTAAAATGATAAAATTAAGTGACTAAAAATAATTTCTTATGTAAAAGATGCAAAAAAAAAAAAAAAGAAAAAAAATATGCTGTAGTGAAGGTCATTCACTTCCTCTTTTGTTCTGTTTGGCATGCCTGTTTTCCCATCTGGACCATATTGCAGTTCCCTTGGTTCCACTGTTCTTCATTGTTGTAAGCCAGTTCTGATTTTTAAGCAGGTGGTATCTAAATTTCTCTTATTCCTTTATTTTTTATTATATAAGAGTAAATTTGTGATTCAGCCCCTGGGTGACAGTGTTTCTGGATTGAATTCTAGGTCTCTATGTCCTCTTTGGCCTTCTTTCCCAGTGGCACTTAATAACGGTTTGTGGAGGTGGGCTGCCTCAGAGCTGGCTCTCTGATGGTCACTACCCGCTCTGATCCTCAGGTTCCAGAAAATCAACTTCCCCCTGCAGTCTCCCAGGCTGTCCCCAACTGGGTGATCCTCTGCATTGGACTTAGTAATCATAAGCAAGGATTTGTAGAGGAAAAAGCCCAAGTGTACGAACAATGGGTTTGCATTCAACTCTAAGCAGCTTGCACACCTTTGAAATTATTAGGCTGTCCCTCCGCATCAGATCAAAATGACTTACATTTTAGAGATCCCTTCTGTTATTAGCTCTGAGGACCCCCTTCCACATTCATGGATCACGCAAGGCCTAACAGCCACAGATTTTTCTAGGCACAGACTTCCCCTTTCTTCCAGCTCCCACAAAGTGCGCGTTTCTCTTGCTAGGACCAGAGACCTCACCTCATCCCAGGAAAAATCTGACCTTTCCATTATGGAGTGAAGAGCTCCTTTGAATCAGTGTGTTTGTGCCAATTGGGGATTGGTGTTCTGGGGCTCCCAGGTGTCTGGTGGTTGCTGCAGTTGTGGATTTTCAGGCTTCTGATAAGATTCACTTTTCCTTTCTAGATGGCACAGTTTCCACGTCTGAGCCTGTAGCTCCAGGATGGGACCCAGCCGCAGTGGGTGCCTGGTCAGGGGAATCCCATATAGCAGTCTTCAACCTTTTCTTGTAGTTTAGCTGTCCCTTAGCTTGCTAACAAACACTCCCTGTGCAACCCTCAGCTGTTCTTTCTTTCTGCTCCAGGACAAGGCTCAGAACACGTCTGTCTATTCTGTTGCCATTTTCTCCCCTCTTTTTCTCTTGGCTAGCTATAAGCCTCAGGAAAGAAGCAGACCAATGGGGCCTTAATCTGGTATACCATACCCCATATGGTCTTGTTCAAATGGTGGGGCCTTTACAGTTAAGGTTGTTCCTCTTTGGCTTTGAACTCTATAAACACTGGCTGATACTGCCTGAAGCATATGTTTGGGGCCTCATGTGGTCCTCAGTTAATGCATGATTATTGCAGAGATTTTTGTAGAGTCAGTTGAATCAATATTCAGCTAGTGGTTTAAAAAAAGCAAAAAACAGTCTTTCCAGATATCATCATGCTAGACAAAGATTACTGGTTTCTTTTGATTTTTTCATTTCTTTAAGCAAATACATTAAATGAAAGTGTGCTTTAGAGCATTAGTGTATCTCTTTTTAACTTAAATTGTTAGTGCCAAACTCATAAAGGCTGGAATACTACATTTGTTTCTACAAATTATGTTCTTTTTTTATATTTTATTGATTTTTTACAGAGAGGAAGGGAGAGAGATAGAGAGCTAGAAACGTCAATGAGAGAGAAACATCGACCAGCTGCCTCTTGCACACCCCCCACTGGGGATGTGCCCGCAACCAAGGTACATGCCCTTGACCGGAATCGAACCTGGGACCTTGCAGTCCCCAGACCGACGCTCTACCGCTGAGCCAAACCGGTTTTGGCCAAATTATGTTCTTTGGGTCTAGGAATAACATTGTGATAGTGGTAATCTTAAATTCTTATGTTTCATCCATAGACTCAATTGACATTTTCCAACCAAATGATTTTGAGATTACATTTATTAATTTATTAAATATTGATTATGACTTTATATTAAAGAAGCTAAAAACTGGATAAAGATAATATGTCATCTTAGGTTGAGGTAGAGAAATAAGGTAATGAAATGATGGAAAACACAGATTTAAGAAAACATTTTTAAAAAAATTACTCCTAGATTTTGTCTATAAGATCAGATGTATTTAGGGAAATCAAGAAGAAACTAGTGATTTAAAAAGTATATGTGAATTTTAATATCAGAATAGAAGCAGTAGAAGAATTAAAACAAAGTATTTACTTGAAAGAAAGATAAAGCATAGAGGACCCTATTTTTCTGAAAGGAAAAAATGAGATATCAAAGGCCAGATAGAATAATGCAAGTAGAAAATGAAGATTTCTCCCTATTTAACTTCTTTGAAAAGGATATTATTAAAGTAGGGAATATCAAAGTTTTAACTATATAGAAAGAAGTGACTATAATAAAAAAAAATCTAACAGAGAAAGAGATGAAAGTTCTCAGAAAACAACCAGATGTTATCGATATTTTCCAGTAGGGCCCAGGATCCAAGAAATTATAGAAAGATGCATATTAAAAATTTCAGGCAAAATAGAGCAATTGGGAAACAAAATGTATTATCAAGGACAGTTATACAGGAGTAAATAATTACAAGGAGCATGGAGAGAATTGATTAGATAAAAGTAGAAAAAAACTATAAAGTACTATAAGGTAATTATTATGTGAGTTTCATGGTAGCACATTTCTTTCAGGTGGAAGTTTAGTTATAACATGTACCCTAAAAGAACAAGTGAGAAATTTAATTAATTATAACTCAAAAAATGTACATAAAAATTAGACAAGTTAAAGGGGAGTGAGACAGGACAATGAAAGATCAAGTTCAGACCTGGGTTAGGCATTGGTCTAATGGGAGAATATCTCTTGGGTACTATTATCCAACTCTAAAAGGTGAAGGTGAACATGATTTGTCTGAAGAATAGATGCTTGTGACAGGACTGACTCTTAATGATTTCATATCTCTCACTAAGTTGAAATTTAGAACAATATGTTAGCAAAAAAATATCTGAGTCAGAAATCAAATGGAAAGCAAAAGAAAACATCCAAACCTAGTAAAAAGTGCCTACCCTACATGTATCAGAGTTGAAAAAGTACCAAGTTGATAAACAGGTTTAACTGAGAGTTTCTGAAAAGAATAGAGGAACAACAGAGGGGAGTAAAAAATTAGAAGCAAATTTCACCCTTAACAAGGAAACAGAAAATAATATAGCAGACATAAATGTTACTTGTGTCTCGGAAAATTGAAAGTTAGAGAAATGTATTGACTTAAGGAACGCATGAGAGTGTTATTTGTGAACTAGAGGTCCAATGCACAAAATTGGTGCAAGGGGCTCAGCCCTCACAGCCCCAGCTTCATCCATAAGGTCGTCCAGAAGGTCGTCCGGAGGGTAGTTTGGCTGTCTGGTTTAATTAGCATAGTATGCTTTTATTATTATAGATATTAGATCCCTTTGGGGTATACTTCAAGTGTCAATATAAGCTCCACTTCACAAATTTGCAGAGAGTGATACTCCAGCAGAAACAAATGTTGGGATAAGTATGATCCCTTGTTTAAGTGAAATATTTCACAAGACTGGTTACTTCCTTAGCAGGAGATAGTGGGATAAAGTACTGTAGCATAGGACTGAAAATGCTGGTTCTGAGGAGATAATGAAAGCAATGTTATGAGGCTGAATCCACTTTCACTGTAGCACTGGAATACTAAAGGTGTAGGACCAAAGCAAAAATGGAAATTAAGAAGTCTGAAATCCATAAAAAGGAATATTAATTGGGACTCTCACCATTGCAAATGTATAAACTTTTTGAATGACATTCTCTGAACTCCATACTCATATATACATGTTCTCCCTGTCAATAAGTAGTTCCAAAATAATGTCTGTGGGAGATTTCTCTTTATTAGTTTGAGCTCCACTGGTCATGAACTCTAATAAACTGATATCCTGGCATCCTAACTTGTTGGTTTCCTGGAGAAGCTTAAACCCAAATTGCTTTTTGTTTGGTTATTGCTCCATTAACTCAGATGCCACAGAGTCTCAGCTATGGTTTATCAGAATTCTTTTTTTAAATTGAATTTATTAGGATGGCATTAGTTCACAAAATTAAACAGGTACAACTTGATAAAAAACATCTACAGACTGCATTGTGCACCCAACTCCCCAAGCAAAGTCTCCTTCCTTCCCCAATCCTTTGCCCACCTCCATTCAGGGCCCACCACCCCTTCCCTCTGGCCATAGCCACACTGTTGTCTTCATCTATGGGTTATGCATATATGTTCTTTGGCTAATCCCTTGACCTTCTTTCAACCAATTCTCCCTTTCCCCTCCTCTCTGACACCTGTCTGTGCCATGCTTTCAAACCTTTGTTTCTATTTTGTTTATCAGTTTATTTTGCTCATTGAATCCCATATATTGAGTGAAATCATATGATACTTGTCTTTTTCTCGCTCATTTATCTTAGCATGATGTTCTCCAGGTCCATCCATATTGATGAAAAAGATAAAGTTTCCTCCTCCTTCTCCTTCTTCTTCTTCTTCTTCTTCTTCTTCTTCTTCTTCTTCTTCTTCTTCTTCTTCTTCTTCTTCTTCTTCTTCTTCTTTTAAAATATATTTTATTGATATTTTGCAGAGAGGAAGGGAGAGAGATAGAGAGCTAGAAATGTCGATGAGAGAGAAACATCGACCAGCTGCCTCTTGCACACCCCGTACCAGGGATGTGCCCACAACCAATGTACATGCCCTTGACCGGAATCGAACCTGGGACCTTTCAGTCCACAGACAGACACTCTACCACTGAGCCAAACCGGTTTCTTCTTTTGTTTTTTATAGCCATGCAGTATTCCATTATGTAAATGTACCACAGGGTTGTTTTTTGTTGTTGTTTGTTTGTTTTTGTAATCCACTGATCTACTGATAGGTACTTGGGCTATTTTCAGATCTTGGCTATTGTAAAAAATGCTGTCATGAACATAGAAGTGCATATATTCTTTCAGATAAGTGTCTTGGGTTTCTTAGGATATATTCCTAGAAAAGAGATCATTGTGTCAAAAGGCAGTTCCATTTTATTTTATTTTATTTTATTTTATTTTATTTTATTTTATTTTATTTTATTTTATTTTATTTTATTTTATTTTATTTTATTTTGTTTTATTTAGTTTTATTTTTTAAGGAAATGCCATACTCTTTTCTGCAGTGGCTGCACCAGTCTGCATTCACACCAATACTGCACAAGAATTCTCTTTTCTCCACATCTTTGCCAGCACTTATTTTTTGCTGATTTATTGATTATAGCCATTCTAGCATGTGTGAAACTGCGCTCCTTTTTATAAAAAAAAATGTATGTTTTTTATTGATTTTTAGAGAGAGAGAGAGGAAGAGGGAATGAGACATAGAAACATGGATGAGAGAGAAACAGATTGGCTCCTCCTGCACATCCCCTACTGTGGATCAAGCCCACAACCCAGGCATATTGAATCAATGACCTCTTGGTGCATGGGAGGACACTCAATCCAGAGCCACATGGGCTTCGCAAGTCTGCATTCTTAATAAAAGGTAGTACTTTATAGAGTTGGCGATATAAATTTTGAGGTCTTGAAGGATTAAGTAGATTTTTAACCACTATAGCAAAATAGGAAGGAAAATAGCCTCAATCAAGCCTGAGGAATACATTAGGTGACATGGAGGATATATTAAAATTATAACCAAGGAATAAGTGAGTATAAAAATCACCAAGTAAATTTGAAGAAGAAACTATAACTCCAGAAATATATCGATGTATATATGTATATATTAAATTAGGATTTTAATGGACAAATTAAACAGCTTATTAGGCACAGAAATTGTAAGAGGGCTACAAATTAGATATGAACATTGTGGTAAAAATGTAGTAGAGGGGCAACATGATGGGAATTATGAAAGAGAGATTAAGGGAAACAAAAATAGAGTGAGAATGTCCAATATAAATATAATTTGAGAAGCAAATGAAGATAATAGAGATATTGGGAAAAGACAATATTTGGAAGATAATTGACAGTTTCTCAAAATTGAGGAGAGACATGAATCTTCAGTTTCAAAATCACAAGAAGAATTAAAGAATTTCAAGAAGGATAAATTTAAAAAATGCATGGATTGACATTCCATAATGAAAATTCGGAGTACCAAAGAAAACATCAAAGCAGGCAAGGAAAAAAGAAAGATTAGTTATAAAAGGACTGTTATATCATCAGCTGATCACTCAGAATCAGCAATGAAAGCCAGAGCACTGTGAAATAATATTTAAAGAATCAAGGAAATAAGGAGCTGTCAACTTAGAATTATATACATAAGCAGTATTTAGAAAATTACAACAGAATAAATATATATTTAGAAAAATATAAACTGTGAGGTCTACTGCCAATAGTTTAACCTTAAATGAACTTTTAAAGATTGTTCTTTGGAAGAAAGAAAGTAATCTCAGAAGAAGGTGAGGGATACAAGAAACAATGGTTAGAGATTATAAATATAGGGATAAAACTAAATAAAATTTGACTATATAAAATAATAGTAAGCAAATCTATTCATGGATATTTTCTGAGGTTAAATACAAGCATAAACTAAAAGTGGTTTATAGAACAAAATATGTAATTCATTTTTTGAAATAAAATATATTTTATTGATTTTTTACAGAGAGGAAGGGAGAGAGAGCTAGAAACATCGATGAGAGAGAAACATCGACCAGCTGCCTCCTGCACACCCTCACTGGGGATGTGCCCGCAAACAATATGCCTTTGGCCAAAATCAAACTTGGGACCTTTCAGTCCGCAGACCGATGCTCTAGCCACTGAGCCAAACTGGTTTTGGCATATATGTAATTTCTTTTACCAGAATATGAGTTGTTTGCAGCTATGCTCCATGTTTCTTTTTGTTTTAGAACACCAGCTGAAGCAGTAGCTTCCATCTTGAACATGCTAGTTCCCATCTTTCAGAGGAAAGAAGGGGGAAAAAGTGGGGATATCTAAAACATCTTATGGATACTAGAATACTGTCATTTCTGCTTAAATCTCATTGATAAAAGGATAGTAACATGGTCAAGCCTGAAAATAGAACAGTCAAGAACATGTATATATCATTTTGGATACTTTTAAGTATTTTTATATATGTTTGTATCATTTAGGTAACTTTAAAAATCATTACATATATATTTTTGTTTTATTTATAAATTTTGCTTTGTTCTAAAGTTGCCAGAATGGAGTCATGAAGTGAGAATGGAGATCAGGGAGGCCGATTTATTATATCAGCATTGTTATTGTATAATCTTAGTTAAGTTTTTTAATCTTTCTTACTTGAAACCAAGTTGCTCCTTTTGGCATCATTCAAATTGGACATTTATAATCAAAGATAATTAGGGGCATCCTCTATGATCTCCAGATTTTACAAATAAACAGAGTCAAATAGTCAAATAATCAAGTGAAGAAAGATTACCAGCTAATATAAATGTTAATTAAACAAATGTACATAATGTAACCAAAAACATTTACTGGAGGGCAACAAGGATTACTAGTAGAATGCACAACAGATACACAATTTTAAATAAAACTGTGCATATAAAATATTTTATACTTTATTGATATGTTAACATAGAATTTCATACTTCATCAAAAAGTCATTAAGACAATTGCCAGGTCATTAGCATACACTTTAAGTCCAGTCTTTGAAACCCTATGCTCTAAAGAATTCTTTTTGACAGTTTAGCTCTTAGCATATGCTGAGTCAGGATGAAATCTGCTCCATCTTTTCAACTCACCTAGCAACTAGGCTTCAGAGACTGTTGAGGGAGTGTTTCTGGGGACCTTTCAGGAAATTTGAGGAAATTACTTAACTATTTATGGCCTACAGGTTCACTCAAGTTTCCTAAAGTGAAATCCTTACAGTTACACCAGATTTCTGACATAGTGAGTCTATTGGATGACAATTTATTACTTTGAAAATATAAATTATTCATATTTTATAAATGCATGAAGTTATAAAGAAAAAAAAGCTTATTATTCAATTGCCCATGTAGCTCAGATTAATATTTTTTAAAATATATTTTATTGATTTTTTACAGAGAGGAAGGGAGAGAGATAGAGAGCTAGAAACATCGATGAGAGAGAAACATCGACCAGCTGCCTCTTGCACATCCCCTACCAGGGATGTGCCCGCAACCAAGGTACATGCCCTTGACCGGAATCGAACCTGGGACCTTTCAGTACGCAGATCGACACTCTACCACTGAGCCAAACCGGTTTCGGCTCAGATTAATATTTTTAAATCAATATAAACACATGATTACAAAATTCCACCAGGTGTGTATACAATATTTTGAAACATTTTACAAAACTATATATAATTTATAGACTGTTTTTGCATATTGCACAAGATATCATAAATATATTGGAATTTTTTTCATATAAGTAAAAATAGATACTTCTATTGAATCACTGCTTATTATTGTGCTGTATGATTAAATGGTTCCATAATTTGCTTAATGATTTTACTGATGATGAATTTTTGGGTGATTTTCATTCTTATACCATTATGAATAATGCTGTAATGTACAGCCTTATACATGATGCAATTTTACAAGTATATACATATATTCCCAGGTTATGAAGTGTTCTCTAGGCCCAACAGATGAAAAGAAGTTTTGCAATATGTATGAGGAAATTATAAATACATATTTGGAGCCCTGCATAAGAAAGGCTGATGTTTTCTATAGAGAAAGGAAGATGCACACACATTCAGGCCACAAAGATTAAGCTAGAATTTCCATAATGTTCATGTGTAATTTTTGTAAAAATTTTTAGTGTGGTGTGATAGATAAAACTACCTGTTATAGACCCTTTCCACTGAAATACTAAACCTAAAAAGCCTGTCCAACCAAAGAGATGGTACATGCTAACCTATATGAGGGGTGAGGTTTGTATTTTCAAAAGATTGTTTTTGTATTTCCAAAGACTATATACAACAGTGGCATGGTGACAATAAATAGTGCCCATGGGAAATAAAAAGAAAAAAACAAAACAAAAAACATTTACACCACCTTTTCCTTACTGAATGCCTCCTAAGTATCAGAATTCCCAAACATTAAAAATGTCTTTAGGTTTTTCAGACATGTTGAGTGAACTATGCCCTCTCTAGCTCCCTATTTTCACCAAAAGAAGAATGCATGAGGCCAAATTGGTGAAGAATGATAAATTAGTTAGATCATCCGGACAAGCAGATGACCAAAATGGTGCTAGCACCCAGGGATGGGGATCAAGAGATTTAAAGATGGGCTTTTTCTGGGCAAAGAATTTTCTGAGTGGGTCCTGAGGGGAAAAATAATGAATGGTTTTAGCAAGTGGAATGTGGTCTAAGAAAAAGGGAATGTTGATTGTGAAGTCACCTAAAGGTCAGTTCCCAGGGGAGGGGATGTTGATACAATTATTTGATCAGACCTAATACTTATTAATTCTGATTGTAATTTTCAAATATTAATATTAGGAAAATCATAAAATAGATGACTGGAATTGTTGATAATAGAGCCTTAGCCAACTGTGACAATATACTAAAAAATAGTAGCCAAAACATCTTTGTTGGATATTTCAAAATAACATCATTTGAATAATCTGAAAGGATTTTGTGAGCAGGTAGTTTATTTCTGGAGGAATTATCTTTTTTTAAGTAAGGGCTTTTGAGGGAGAAGTGGTTCTAAAAATTTTAAAAATATGTATCACAAATTCTCTCAGCCTCCCAAATACACCCTCAGGATACAAAGTATGGACTCTTCATTTTCCGATTTAAAAGTCAGGCTACTTTAATAATGAGAAAAGAGTTTGAAGAAGACTCTACCAGCCAATAGGAAAATTAGCTTATAAATGAGCGACAATTTTTAAGAGTCCCTTGATATTTTGGGGATCTGCAACTTGTCTCATTTTAGTCTGTACTTGAATGGGAATAGACTTCAGTTTGAAGAGATTATATTAGCTCTGACAAAAGTCCCCAGAACTCCTGATTTATGACACTCATATCCAACCACTCACTGAGCTGAAGATGACTTTGCTTGTTGGCCCAGCACATAACCAGCCCTGCATGACCTGGATAGTTTTAAGAAGCTGCCCACAATGTAGCATCTAGTGGTTCAGGAGAAAACTTGCTGCTGTTAGGGAAAACTTGCTCAGCCTTGAAACAAACAAAAACAACAACAATAAAAAACAACAACAGGGAAGTCTGTGGATATGGCACTCCTCAAAAGCCTTGTGAGTAGAGGAAATTATATCTTGTTTATCTTTATGGGTATAGTATAATTTCTGATATTTCCTTTCTGTTATAGCTATAGATGTGTGTAAGACGTTGTTGTGAGATAAAAAAGTCCAAATCACCAGTGTATATTATCTTATTGTGTTTTTTTTGTTTTGTTTTGTTTTGTTATTGGTCTATGTTAAAAATTTTTGTCTCTTTTGCCTTTTCCATCAGCAGAGTTTCTAGTTTATTTTGGTGGGTGATGATCATATGAATTGGTAACAGTCTGTGACATTAATGTATAGATGAATTTGTCATATAACATTTGTTCCTGATACCCTGTTTCCCCGAAAATAAGACAGTGTCTTATATTATTTTTTTCTCCCAAAGTTTCGCTTGGTCTTATTTTTAGGGGATGTCTTATCTTTCCATGTGCTAGGTCTTATTTTCGGAGGATGTCTTATTTTCGGGGAAACCCGGTAGTTTCATGCAGGTACTCCCACTGCCTTCCTTTAACATGAGTCAGATAAGTGTCACATGCTACATTATAGGAAGGAACCTGCACTCCAGACCTTCTAGGTATTTTCCTTCATTTAAAGTCACATGAAACATACCCCATTTTTGTTAATGGAAAGCATGCCAAAAGACTATTACTAAAACATGATTGGCTGATGCACAATTATCCTCCTGTAAATATGGAGTTTCCTCAAAATATTAAAAATGTAACTCCCATTTGACCCAGTGATCCCACTTCTAGGAATATATCCCAAGAAACCAGAAACACCAATCAGAAAGGAAATATGAACTCCTATGTTCATAGCTGCACAATTTACAATAGCTAAAATTTGGAAACAATCTAAGTGCCCATCAAAAGATGAGTAGATTAAAAAAAAACTGTGGTATGGGAACATATCTTAATTCGTTGAGGTTCTGCTTCCCAGTTTGACTCAAATAAACTCACAAAAATTCTTTACAGGTTTCAATGGTTTTTGTTTGTTTACATTAACATTACTTGGCGTAGTCATGGCAGGATTCCAAAGAAATTCACCCAGGACCATTCCTTGGACTTGAACTCAGTGCTAGGATCCAGCAAAGGGCCAATTGAGCCTGCCGGTTCTCTGCCCATTGGGTGAACATGGGTGAGTTGTCTCTTGGATCCAGGACCTTCCCTTTGCTTTGGTAGAGGTTCTGACTTTATCTGAGCTGTGTTTTAAAATCCTTGAGGTGGAACCAGGATCGACAGAATCCCAGGTTAAGGCTTGACAGAACCCAGGCTAAGGTGGGACTAAAGGAAAAATGGGTGGCTGATTTTTATTGTGGCTTTTCAATTGGAATTCCTGAGAGTCTGAGCAAAAATAACCTTCACCATATAAATAAACTGAACTCATTCAGATCCAAAGATAAAGAGGCAAAATTTTTTTTATATATAGAATAGTCTGATTCTGGGGTGTTCTTAGGTGACAAAGAATCTTTGTGGAGGTGTCAGAAATGCAGGAGCCCTATAGGGAAGTCCGGATGCAACTGTAATTAACTAAATGTCTCATCTAGGGGGCCACTATAAAGCTTGGTCTGCCTGGGCCCTGAACCTTTCCTGTGGTTTTAGACAGTTGGGAGAGAAACTGAGGCCACATTTGAACCACTACATAACATGTCTAGAAAGTTTGCTCAGACTACATATATTAAAAAAAAAATACACCCAAGCAATGGACACAGACAACAGGGATGTGGGGGCATGAATGAGGAGTGGGGGATAATGGTGGAATAAGGACACATATGTAATACCTTAATCAATAAAGACATTAAAAAAATAACATGGGAAATTGTGCCTCCAAGGCCAGAAGCTCCCAAGTCTCATTTAATACTCCTGATCAGAAGCCTTTACTTGCAAGTACTTTACAGAAAAGGGAAGATTTAACTAGAAAAATATTAACTGAGAAATGGCCAAAAATATGGTTTGTTTGGGGTACCTATGGTAATATTTTGCATGCAGAAATTAGAAAATGCTGGCTTTGAAATTAAACTGAATGAGTATATTGGAAGCATATCTTGATTTGGAAATTAGAAACTTCTAAGGAAAAGCATAGAAAAAAAATTATCCCAATGCCTGTCTCAGAACTATTATGAAGTTAATAAATGTCTACACCCCATTTTTCTCAGTAGGAAGCATGCCTCTGATTTATCTTTACAGAAGATTCCCCCAGACAAAGGGAGATAGAGGCAACTAGAAAAAACCCCTACCCACCTTATTTTTAATAGTCCATTAGGAATATACTGAAATTCTACAGAGGACAGTTCCCAAACCAGGGACAAAAGACACTGCTTTGGTAACTTTTAGTGCTGGACATTCTCTGGTGTAAACTTTTAGTATGTTCTGCGCATCTGTATAAGAGTATTGATATTTTTGTATCTATTTGTTGTTGTTTAATTTGCTTAAAGAAGAGGCAAGTTCCACTTTGGGGAAGCCTAATTTTGTATGGTGGGGTTGAAAGTGTGAGAGAGATTGCAAGAACATCCTAGCAGGTGCCAAGAATTATTAATCTTGGGGGCTCTTCTTGTGCTCCCTCTCAGGGTTCAGCCACCAGAAACAACTAGTGAGATTTTGGTTTGTCTGTAATGAAATTTTGTCTATCTTTTTGAGATTTCGGTTTGCTCTTTCCATATTTATTGTGAGAATAAACAATAAATTTATTCCATCAAAGAATGGTTTAGACAGCTTCTATTTTGGACTGTGTGACTTGACAGCTGCCATGTTGGTCACATGGCTTGCTGCTCCCCTGGGGGCTGCCATCTTGAAACAGAAAGGGCCAAACTCCCTTTGAATTAACCAATTGGGAAAGACCATGTGCCTGAGCTCCAATCAAGATCAAGGGACAGGTTGTGCACTGTTAAAGCTCTCTGCTTCAGAAAGGAACTTGCAAAGATTTAGAGCCAAGTTCAAACAGGATACTTTCAGAGGGGTAGCTTGTGTCCAGTCAGGGACACCAGGCAAGCCAAGAGTGATGATTCCCTATGAGGGCATCTGCCAGTGATATTCTGGGTATTTATGTTGCCTATATTGGGAGTTTATGAATTATTTTAAATCTCAATACACTGCTTTCAATAAGCCATGTGCCTCATTTTAAAATCTTACATATTATTCTTTATATGCTGAAATTATAATTGAATTTAAAGGTATATAATTTTATATTATTATCTATGTCATTTTACAAGGATTATTACTTACCAAGTAATTGTTGTCTTGGAATGTTATATATTTTTTTATATTTTATTGATTTTGTACAGAGAGAAAGGGAGAGAGATAGAGAGTTAGAAACATCGATGAGAGAGAGTCATTGATAGCTGCCTCTTGCACACCCCCTACTGGGGGGATATGCCCGCAACCAAGGTACATGCCCTTGACGGGAATCTAACCCTGGTCCCTTCAGTCCCCAAGCCGACGCTCTAGTCATTGAGCCAAACCGGTTTTGGCAGGAATGTTATATTTTATAGAAAAGCAAAAAAAAAAAAAAAAAAATTGTTTGTTTGTTTGTTTGTGGGTTGTTTTTTTGTTTGTTTGTTTGTTTTTTAACAAATCTATAACCATGCCATTTAAAATTTTTTGTCATTCGTGGACAGCTTTATTCTGATACATTTGTAGGTATATTGTATGTTTAGGAAAATACAAGAAAAAGACTCAAATTTATTCTAAATTGCAGACTTCTAAGCAGGTCATATTTTTTAACTCGATGAAGATTTATAGAACTTCAGGGAATAACTGAATTCAAAAACTACTGGCAAATAATCAGGATAAACACAAATAACTATGGGACTAAATAAATTGAGAATAATTATTCTTATGACTCTGTTTAAAATATTGTTGACTTTTAAATCTTTTGTTTCCTAACTATAGGGAGAAGTAAAGAGTAGACATTCTGCATTGTAGGAACTAACAAATTGGTATCAGGTTCATTTCACAGTGTGCTCCCAGGAGACGAAGAGTTCAAAGATCATGATTTATAACCCAGGAGATTTGGTGTGCTGGAAAAGACTCCAAATAAAAGACTCTCTCCAACCTCATTGGAGGGTACCTTATCAGGTATTATTAACTAACCCATGTGCAGTTGAACTTAAAGGAGTTAGCTCATAGATTCAGATTTCTCATTTTAAAAAAAGGCACCTGACTGAATGGACATCTACTCCTACCTCTGACACCAATCTCCGTCTGTAACAGAGATCTAAGACTTTTCAAGGATGAGAAGTCGCTGACCACAGAGGCAGACAGCTATTTCAAGATGACATCAACAAGGCTTGTATGCTCACAAACTGATATTGTTTGAACCCTGTTTTTATATTGTCTAACTGTTATTGATGAATGTACATAAAATTATTTTCATATTATGATTATCCTTATGGTTCCTTAGTGGAAACAATATCAACCTCCCCAGATATCTCCTTCCTTATTAGATATGAAAAGTTTAACTTGGATACCTCTAATCTTTCCCACCTACTACACAATGATGTTCTGATTATCAGGTATGATAGTGAAATTAATGCTTTGTTAGCCACACATTGGTCGTCTCCTACTATCAATATAAACATTGATTGTTGTTTTTTTCTGGCTATATCTACTATAAAGAACCCACCTTAGGCAAATACCTCTAAGAATACCTCCTAATAATTCCACTGGTAGAATTGTATATGGATCTAATCTGGATGAATATTGTATAGCTATAGAGATGGTGATGAATAGCTAAGAAAAACACCTGGATATGATGACCAAAGGCTTGCAGCAGCCTGTCCTATCTGTCATAGTATATCTTATCCTCAGACTCACCAACCATGATCTTATGGCTGGATGTCTGTGAAACAAGAAAGAAATCAATGGATCTCATTTCAGAAATTATTGGAATCACTTGGTGGGTAGATATGTCTATAATTACCCCACTGCCTTTGCATCCTGGATGCTAGTGAAAAGCTGTATGGAATACTCAAACTCTAGCTCATTTGAGGTTCACCTTCACCCATTTAAATATGGCTTGGGAAACTCAACATTTTTGGGTCCACTCAGTCTACCCTAACTGCTCCCAAGCCATAACCACCCAATGGCAACAATATTCCTGGTGGAACCAACAACATTGGCCCCCCTAAAAGAATCAAAAGGGGAATACTTGGAGGAGTAGGGGCTGGCCTTGGGACAAGCTGAACTTGCAGCTAATGAAGAACATCATTCATTAGAATAATATTTTTATCTCAAATATGTCATATAGAGGGAATGCTATTCTGGAAGAAGGAAAAGGGGTGAGAAGCAGCATAGAAAGACAATAAAGCCTTAGTTTCATGGATAGAACAGACTCGACAGACTATAAAAACTCATGCACAAACCCAACAATGGGAACATACCTGAGCCCTTAACTCAACTGGGCCTCTCTTCTATGCTAATGTAAATGGTATCTGAAGTGGCTATGAAACAATGGCCAACTATAATGGCTGTAGAAACCCAGGCCTGATACTTAATGGGACTCATATGGTTCCCCAGGAATTTGGAAAATTTGAATGGGAAATTCTATCTAAGACATTGTGTTTTAAAAGCCCAAGTGCCAGTTAAATCCTAAGTTTAAATTCCCAGTAGTTCAACTGGCTGGCATAGGGACCATCCTCAATAATACTAGAATAGTATTCATGGGAAGTAAATGGGCCATATTTAAAAATAATAAACAATGTAAACCCATCTCACTGTCTGATTGTGAAAATTGGAAAGGTAAATGGTTATGCCCCCAATCCATATGGAACACTGAATTCACCCAGTCCTGGTCTATTGTATGTACCCCAACAGATAACAATATATGGGGTATGGGAAAAGGGCATTTTTTGCTGGGAAGGGTTAAATAAACTCTTCTGTTATATTAAGCAATTTTTACTGTAATATCACCAAGTTCACATTAAATAATACTAGAATGTGGTATAATACTGAAATTATAGGCAGAATGACTTTGCCTAATGTTCATAAAATCTGTGATATTGATACTGAAAAATCAATGTAATGGGAAATTGAACTCCTACCCGTGAAGTCATTTCTATAGAAACTAACTGGCTAGAAGAAAATTATAGCTTATAAATGAAACAACAGAGAGTCTTAATTCATATGGCCAAACATATCATAAGGTTCTACTGACAGAAGATGAAGGAGGAAAACATGTAATTAGCTTAATAAAAAATTATGATAATACATATGAAGGGTTTTTTGGTTGGTTGGGATGCTTGTTCCCATCAGACTTTTCCTCATCTAGTAGTATTAGACATTTTCTGTTCCTAATCAATATTATTGGTTTAGTATTGTTACTTTTGTTCCTAGTATGTAAATGTTATACTAGAAGCAGAAAAAAACAAACTTGATAAACAGCAAAAAGACTCGGATCATGATGGCTCAAAAATTAGAAATGATCCAGATTACTTTTTAACAAGGACATATAGGATCTGACTGCCTCCCGTTTATCTGCCCTTTTATAATAATAATAATTCTATTTTAAATGCCATCTAAGGTTACAGTCTTGCCCCATCCCCAGTGGTCCTCCTGTTCATCAAGACATGCTGACACTGAAACGTCCTAGGAATGAGCTTTCCTAGCACCGTGGACTCCATTATCCAACCAAAAGATTGGTCATCAATGCATCCTTTGGATTAATTTATGACCAAAAGCACAGGCTGACCTGACAAGCTTACTGGAGGCCTGCATAGCAGTCTTGCAAACTCAGGATGGTCTGAAATTAAACTTTAACTAAACACAGTTATGGTGGGCAGTTACATCCTATGCCAGTATCTTCACTGACAAGGTCAACCTTTACCTTAACTGAGCCTATCTATCTTTTTGCATCTATGATAACATACCCTTGAAATGTCTGGGTAACTTGTAACTTCCCTTTTTCTGGAGCCCCTGGGGCACAATCAAATGTGGTGGGTTCCCGGACAGATACCACAAATTCCTTCATTATCATGTTAATTGTTCCTGCACCCACCTAAGTATACCTGTGCCCTTAACTCAACTGGTATATTGTATGTTTAGAAAAGGGTATATATAATATAATATTATTCTTTAGCCCATTTCTCAAAACACAGTCTTAATTTCTATATCTTTATGTTTACTGACCCCTCCCCCAGTAATTTTCTCTCTGTCTACATTCATCTAACAAAATTCTACTATATATATTATATATACCCTCTTCCTTCTATGCTGTCCATCATTTTATTTTTTATCCAATCCCAGGGGTTTCCGCCATTTTTGCTTTATCCCACTTCCTTAACCTATCACCAATGAATTTCATGTAACCCACATATGTCCCTCTATTGATTGCAATGTATAAATACAAATGTAACCCTCCATTCTCTGAAGCATTATCTCAATTTGTTGAGGTTCTGCTTCCCAACATATGTCAACAGTTAAACTCACAAAAATTCAAAACAAAAACAAAAACAGCCAAAACCAGTTTGGCTCAGTGGATAGAGCGTCAGCCTGAGGACTGAAAGGTCCCGGGTTTGATTCCGGTCAAGGGCATGTACCTTGGTTGCAGGCACATCCCCAGTGGGGGGTGTGCAGGAGGCAGCTGATCAATGATTCTCTCATCATTGATGTTTTTATCTCTCTCTTCCTTTCCCTTACTCTCTGTAATCAATAAAAATATATTAAAGGAAAAAAAGACAGAAACAAGCAAACAAACAAAAAAACAACAAAACTGTGGTACATCTACACAATAGAATACTGCACCACTGTAAAAAAAGAAGGAACTTTTACCATTTGTAACAACATGGATGTAACTGGAGAGCATTATGCTAAGTGATATAATCCAGTCAGAGAAAGATAAGTATCACATAATCTCACTTATATGTGGGATATAATGATCAACATAAACTGATGAATAAAAATAGATCCAGAAACAAATGGCAGGGGAGGTAGGGGGAGGTTATAGAGTAACCAAAGGACTTGTATGCATGCATATTAGCATAACAAGTGGACACAGACCCTGGGGTGGTGGGGTGGCTGAGGGCCAAGGTAAATTGAGGAAAAGAGACATATGTAAACCTTTAGATAATAATAAAAAAAAATCCAAACAAGGAATTTGCCAATCAATCAAATAAATAAATGTAAAAGTGGCTGGGGGAAAAAAAGATTGTAATTTTATAAGACTTGAAAATCAGGCTATCCCTAGCTAGTGTGGCTCAGTGGATAGAGCATCAGCCTGTGGACTGAACGGTCATGGGTTTGATTCTGGTCAAGGACACATGCACACGTCTGAGTTTTGAGCTTGCTCCCCAGTGAGGGGCATACAGAAGGCAGCTGATTGGTAAGTCTCTTTATCATTGATCTCTCCTCTCTCTCTCTCTCTCTCTCTCTCTCTCTCTCTCTCTCTCTCTCTCTCTCTCTCTCTCTCTTTTCCTGTCTGAAATCAATACAAATATATATATATATATATATATATATATATATATATATATATATATAATAAGGCTGAACAAAGAGAAATCTTGTATCTTGTGGAAGTGCTATAACACAAACAAGCTTTCCCCCCCCCTCAAGAATCCGAAATGTTAAGCCAGTTCCTACATGGGAATAATGCAATAATCAGTCACTAACAGGGCTTTCTTTTTTACTAGACCAGTTGGTGATTGACATAAGAATTCAGGCACACTATGTAGAATTAAAGAACACAGTCTAAGTATTAATCACATGAAAAAATAAAGGATTTTCATTTTGGGTAAATAACATGCCCATATATTTTAATTTAAATTCAGTGTTGACTTATTAATGCACTTATTTGATTTTTATAATTTTGTATCCATGTACCTATTCAGTAATTTTAAAATCAATTAGTCACTTATGCCTCAGGGTATAAATAGAGGAGTTAGCATAAATACAGCCAATCCAATAAAATGCCACTGCAATCTGTAAGTATGTATTGTAATTCCTTATGCAGCCCATGTTGTTCTCAAAAGTGAAGAGCAAAAAAAAAATGCTTAATACATGATCCTTGCATAGACCTATTTCCAAAGAAGACATACAAATGGCCAATAGTTATGTCTTGAAAAGGTACTCTAATTAACTAGTCATCGGAGAAATGAAAAAGCAAACCAAACAAGATACTCCTTCATTCCTGTTAAATGGTTATAATAAAAAAGACACAAAATAAGTGTTGACAAGATTGTGAAGAAAAGGAATCCTTGTGTGCTGTTGGTGGGAATGTAAATTGGTGCAACCATTATGTAAAACAATATGGAGGTTCCTCAAAAACTTAAAAATACAAGTACCATATAATCCAGCAATTCCATTCCTGGGTACTTATCTAAAGAAAATGAAATCACTCTCGTGAGAAGATATCTGCATCCTCAAATTCATTTTAGTATTATTTACAATAGCCATGACATGGAACATAAAAAAAAAAAAAACCACACACACACCTAAGTTTCCATTGATGAATAAATGGATAAAGAAAATGTGACATATACAGGATGGAGAAAAATAGTTTTAAATTTGTTCATATGAAAAATAATACAATAATTAAGTAATGATACAAGAGTAAACTATGTTTTGCATATAACTGTAAACCTACTTTTTCCCACCTGGGAATTCTGACCTTCCATGTTCTCTTCTGGTATATTATTCAGCCACTAAAAGAAAATACATTCATTTATGACAACACTAGTGACCTGGTGCATGAAATTTGTGCACTAATACTAATACATTATATGTCCATTATATCACTATTTTAAAATATAGACATAGTTCTTAACCAGTAAACATATAAAAAATATCAAGCGACTACAAATTTTTTACAGTTTATGAAATATTTTATCCTATTTTTGCCTCTTTTTCTAAATGTAAATTTCAAAGTTGTTTTATCCTGTCATCCCATCAAGGAATACATGGTTCAAAATTAGAACACATTTTAAAGATTATATAAAGATTAGAAAAAAGTAGGCGTCATGTGACTACTCTGTGGAAAACTACAAACTGCTCTTTTCCTGAGATGTAAAGCTGGGACATCTTAACCAAATTATAAAAAAGCAGGAGGATAAAAGATTATTATTTTTCCAATGAACATTATTTGAAATTATTTTTATATCTAATTCCAGATAAATTTAACCAGATTTAGAATTTACTAAGACATAGTATATCATGTATGTATCTCCATAGACATTCAGAGTGTTTCAAATACAGTAGATCCATTAGGGCTCCAGGGTCTGATATGTGGTGCAAAATTGGCTGTGTTTTATAACTATGGCTTCAATTACTGTGTTGTTGTTGTTGTTGTTTTATCAACCACAGAAATTACTTTGGATTTCATTTTATGTTCTCCTTGGATATGTATATTAAGCATAATGTTGCTTATAATTTTGAAATTATATCAATATGCTAACTAGAATCATGCTGTTAACAATTAGTGTACCTTTCATAGATATGTGGTCTGATTAAAAGTTGTTAGTAGCCATTTCATTTGTAAATATCTTGCTCAGAAAAAATACACTCAAAACCCAATTGGTTTCAAAGTAAAAATATACCAAAGATTAAAAAGATCTTAAAAGGAGTATATCAAAGTTTGTTTGGTGTAGAGTACAGAATTACAACAGTTTACATGAGAGGCTAATGTGGAATCTGCTATTCAAAAAGTTCAAAGGTAATTGGGTACTTGCTCTTGAGAAACAATGCCAGTAAACATATCAAAAATATCACTTGAAGGTGTATCTATCTCTTAATGCATATACGGCAATTTTTCCAAGCAAATCCTCCTTGTGGTAAGACTCTCTTCACATGTGTCAAACACAAGGCCCGCGGGCCAAATCCAGCCCGCCAGGCCTTGCAATGTGGCCCGCACCGCGCTGTCATCACTGCACTCCACTGTCAGTTTATGACATTGTCAGTTTATGACTGTTCAGTAAACCATTCGGCCCGCGATTTAGGCTGGATTTTAGATTTTGGCCCCTTCTCTGATTGAGTTCGACACCCCTACGTCTACATCGTTGTTTCTTGGATTGTTATAGCTGACTGTAGTTAAGGTCTTATAGCTCTACCTCTGTACTTTTTTTGTTCTTAGTTTCATTCACTGTTAGCATTTTTTGATCATCCTAAGATGGACTCTGTCTTCCCCCATCATCTGTGAAACTGGAACAAGGAGGTATTTAGGATGGTGGAGGAGGCAGAAAGACACTTGTCAATTCTCCTATCATACTTTTAATAAGACTTTGTTTTGATATGACCTTTTTAAATTTTATACACTTCTGGAATCTTATTGAGTACAAATGGTTAAATAAGTATGTTAATCTATTTCTATAACACCCAATGAGTATGCAACCAGGATTTACACAAGTTCAGTATTCTAAGGATCTTACCTTTTTCCTAATAGCTGCTTATGTAAGAGATTTAATTTCTTCTCAATTACCTAAATTTATTTTATTCATTTCCCTATATAAATATTTAATAAGGAAATGAAATAATTTGTTTGCCAGTTTTATTCATCATTTATTTCAAAATGTCTTCATTTACTGGCAAAAACGTCTTCACGTATACCTTTGTCTTTATTGTTGTAGTAGTCTTGCTATTCAATATTTATTAATGACTAGGGGTCTGTTGCAGGAAGACTCCTGCAAGCAGCCGCTGTAGCAGCTCGTGCCACTGCCCCCGCCCGCCCCACCCTCACTTTCCCTCTGGCATCTGCCATGCTTTCCGCTTTTCCTCCCTCTTCCTTCTATGCTGTCTTCAGTCTTCACTTCTCCCTCCCTCAGTGTATGCAAATTAACTGCCATTTTTGCTGAGTTAATTTGCATACTCACTCTGATTGGCTGTGAGCATAGTGAAGGTATTGTCAATTAGCATTTTTCTCTTTTATTAGTGTAGATGTGTATTATACTGTGTGCAATACCAACACATATAAAAACAAGACCTTGCTTTTGTGGCTATTTATTACACAAATTGATGGGATGGTAGAGGAAATTGTTATTACATAAGTTGCATTTGGACTTAATTATGGTCGATAAAAGGATCCAGAGGTGAACTTTCTGATTTTATATATTGATATATATTTTTTTAAAATATATTTTATTGATTTTGTACAGAGAGGAAGGGAGAGAGATAGAGAGTTAGAAACATCGATGAGAGAGAGTCATCGATCAGCTGCCTCTTGCACACCCCTTACTGGGGATATGCCCGCAATCAAGGTACATGCCCTTGACCAGAATCGAACCCGGGACCTTTCAGTCCCCAAGCCAACGCTCTATCCATTGAGCCAAACCGGTTTTGGCTGATTTTATATTTTTATATAATTAACTTTATTACACATTTTAAGCTCCTTTGTTTTACTAGGTTTCCTTCCCTTTTCTTATTAAAGTAATATATATATATATATATATATATATATATATATATATATATATATATATTATTGCTTTTAATGTATACTTAGAAATATGATAGCAAAATACTAAACCATAAGCATTGGTAAAAAAAAAAATATATGGGTTCAAATTCTGGCTTTACCACTATGGACTTTGTGGATTGGGTAGTTACTTAATCTCCACAAGTCTCTTGTTGCCTATAAAATAGAAATATATATCTCTTGTAGAGCTATTGTGGAAATATAATAGAATATCATGTATAGAATACCCAGAGACATAGAAGCATAGAACAGAATGTGGACTCTCAGAGGGAAGGCACAAGTATGAGGTGTAAAGGGTGTGAGGGGGAAGAGATCAACCATGCATAAAAGACAATAGGGTGTGAAGGTGTGGGATGGGGGTGGGGGTGAGCTAGAAGGTTTCAATGGGAGGGGAAAGGGGACATTTGTGATACTTTCAACAATAGAAATAAAATAATGATAATAAATCATGGTAAATAATTTTCACATGTTAAATAATTTTTCATCTGCTACCTTATTTTTGTTTTTATTGTCTTACTAGAGGCCCAGTGCATGGAATTCATGCACGTGTGCAGTCCTTAGGCATGGCCAGCAATCAAAGTGTGAGCATCTGGCATGGAAGAGGAGATCCCAGCTGACCTCTGGGCCCTGGGCAGCACCTGGGCCTCCAGGCCCCTGTGCGCCCTCCTTAGCTTGAATCATGGCACCTAAATCTCCAAGCAGAGATTCAGTGAGCATGGCTGAATGCTGCGAGTTGGGGCACAGTGTGGGCCTCTGGAACGGAGGCTGTGGCCTGCTCACCTGGAAGATGCCATGCAGGTGCTGAGCACGCTTCTCACAGGCGCCCAGCACCTGTTTGTGGGGCCTTACCTGTCATGCAAGCCCTGGCATCCTAGGGGAGTGTAGCAGAGGGAATGAGAGTGAGCTCAGAGGACACCCCACATTCTTATCATATCTCTGTCCCAATCACCCCCTCCCCCAGGTAGCCAGTGAGAGGCCACAGTGCCCTGTCTATGCCCTCCATGTTTTGCACCACCCTCTGGTAGTCAGCGCATGTCATAGCAATCTGTCAAAGTCCTGGTCTCCAGGTAGAGCTCCTAGTGGAAATACTTCCCAAGGGGACAATTTGCATAATAGGCTTTTATTATATAGGGTAGGAAAAAATAAAACAGTGATTAATAGCATTAAAAAGGAAGCTGTAAGTGGGTACATAAAATCAATTGGTGATAGGTTATGGAGCCAGAACAAGCAAAGTGGGGAAACTTCTGGGATTGGATCAAAAGTAAAAAGATAAACACCTACATATTTTACAGAGATGAGTACAAGATAGTTGACAGTCAAAATTAACAGGCTAACAATAATAATGAGAGGATTTGTGGTCCCTGCTCTGGTGTATTCGTTGTGCTCTGAGGTGTCTGGAAAAAGGGAAGTTACCCTGATCTTCCAAAGGTATGCTATGGTAGATGCAAAAGACAATAGACAGGTTTAATTAAAGTAAAGGCTGACTTTTGTCAGGGAATATTCTAGCATAGGACATGACTACCTGCCATGAACTGTTTTTTAGTTTAAAAGTTTTAATTTCAATCCATCCTATGTAGTAACTTTAGGTCTCTGAGTTTGTACCTTGAAGGCCTCCCCTGAGCTTGTCAGGTTTGGTATGTGATCCCTTTTTGTCCACATTGTGATGCTTGCTTCTTATAAGTGGTTGATTAGGTATTTTTAAATAGTTCATACTATGGACTATCAGTGTTCTTTATACTACTTAAAATAGAATTATTAACATCTTTAAATTAGATCAGAGATGTTACCATTACAATAATCTGATTATTATTTAACAGGAAAGGAATAAAGGAAAGACTAGATAATATAGGCATGCCATTTATATAGCTTTGCTAAAAAGCTGCATTTATAAGCCAGTCAGAGAAAGACAAGTATCACATGACCTCATGGATATGTGGAATCTAATGAACAAAATAAACTGATGAATAAAATAGATCCAGAGTCATAGAAGCATGGAACACACTGTAGAATCTCAGAAGAAAGGTGGGTGGGAGGGTTGAAAGAGATTAACCAAAGAATTTACATGCATGTATGTATAACTCATGGACACAGACAGTAGTGTGTGTCCAGGAGTTATAGGCCTGGGACAGGGGATGAGTGTGGGTTAAAGGGGACAATGGGGAAAAGGAGACATATGTAATACTTTCAAAATTAATTTTTTTTAAATTAAAAAGCTGGATTTAATACTCCAAGTCTGTTCCCCACAGATTGATAGAGGGAGTGACTGGACAAAGGCAGGTTAGACACATGCCCAGTGAGGTCTGAGTGACAGAGAAAAGTGCCTATATGTTTGTCAGTCGGGCCTGGAAACAAATTAGTGGTTAAGATGGCCGTGGCCATGCAAGCCCAGGAAACCTGAATCTTTAAACTTCCAGACAAAGAAGCACACTCTTTCCTACTTGCCTGTGCTCCTGTGACCCCTGTAGCAGGGACACACTCCCCTGAGCCCATGTAGCTCATGGCCATATTGGACTCCATAAAAGGACTAACGGACTTTAATTAGCTTGGATGCTAAACTAAACCTGGTTAAAACATAAAAAGGAAGCTTTGGACACTGGCCTTCCTTTTGTCTCTACTGGAACCCCAGTTGTACCTCTCTCAGGATTGGTTTAAGGGGAATTGGACTTTTCAACCAGAGGACTGTAACTCCATGCAAAAAAAAGTCTTTTACCACATAATATTCTCTTGTGAGGGCTTCTGAAAATTCTTATTTCAGTAGTATACCAAGAACCTCATGCCCATTCATGTCTGAGACATCTGGTCCATCAATTACTCCAAAAGAGAGACAATTCTATAAACATCAGAACTATTTCAGAAAATACAACCTTAAAATTTCATTCTTTTGGAACCACTCAGGGTTCTCCAGAGAAACAGAAATAATAAGAGATATTATATATATATATGTGTGTGTGTGTGTGTGTGTGTGTGTGTGTGCCCTCGTATGTGTTTGTGTGTATGTATATATGTAGACCTATATACATATAATAGTAATTAGCTCACATGATTATGTGTTAACATAGCAAACATTCAAACCTGTAAATAATTTTTGCGATTTGAGCCAAACTTTTGACAACTGCAAGAAAGCAGAATTTCAAGGTACTGAGATAACCCTCTAGAGCACATGTGTCAAACACAAGGCCCGCTGGCCAAATCCAGCCCGCCAGGCCTTGCAATGTGGCCCGCACCGCGCTGTCATCACTGCACTCTGCTGTCAGTTTATGACATTGTCAGTTTATGACTGTTCAGTAAACCATTCGGCCCGCGATTTAGGCTGGATTTTAGATTTTGGCCCCTTCTCTGATTGAGTTAGACACCCCTACTCTAGAGAATGGCAGTTTTTTAATTCCTTTTATAAGTTACATCAAAGGATGAGATGTATGTGGGTTGCATGAAATCCATTGGTGATAGATAGGGAAGTGGGAGAAAGCAAAGTGGGGAAACCTCTGGGGTTGGGTAAAAAGTAAAACGATAGACACATGCTTCTTTTATATAGGTGAGTACAGGATAGTTAACAGTTGACAATTAACACAGTAATAGTAACAATGAATCAATTTGTGGTCTCTGCTCTGGCACCCTAACACATTGTTATGGTTGTGCCCTGAGGGGTCCAGAAAAAGGGAAGTTATGTTACCCTGGCATTCCAAAGATATGTTATCCTAGATGCAAAAAAATAATAGGCTCAGTTAAGATTATAGTTTATCTTTGTCAGGGAAGATACTAGTTTAGAACGTGACCACCCACCAAAGACTGCTTTTTAATTTAAAAAGTTTTATTGCAATCTATCTTTTGTAGTTACTTTAAGTCTATGAGTTTGCAATGCTGCCATGCAGGCCTTCCATAAGTTAGTTAGGTTAGCATGTGACCCCTTTTTGTCCACATATGTATGCCAAGAAGTCTACAATCTGCTGTCTGCAAACCAAGGAATCAGGAAAACTGTTAGTGTAATTCATTCTGAATCTGAAGTTCTGAGAAACTGGAGAGCCAATAGTATAAGTTTCAGTCTGAGTCAAAAGGCCCACAAATAAAGAGCCTGTGGTTTAAGATTCATCTGAGTCCAAGAACCTCAGGACTAAGAGTGCTAATATCTGAGAGAGAAAAAAATGGGTGTCCCAGCCCAAGGGGAAAAGAAAACAAATTTGTTTTCTCTCTGACTTTTTTCTTCTTCTATCTGGGCCTTCATCTGATTGAATGATGCCTATTCACATTGTTGAGGCAAATCTTTCTTACTCCATGTACAGGCTGAAATGTTAATCTCTTCCTGAAACACTCAATAGATACATTCAGAAGTAGTGTTTTAATTTACATTTGAGCATCACTTAGCTTATTGATGTTGAGACATAAATGTAACCATAACACTGGGTCATATGGTAGCTATGTAATTTTTTTTTTTAATCACCATACTGGTTTTCAAATTGACTGCATCGTTTTATATAAAATGCACAAGGGTTCCAATTTTTCTGCATCCATGACAACATATGTCATTTTTATTTTATTTTTATAGTAGCCATACTAATGAGTAAAAAGAAGGTATCTAATTGTGATTTTTATTTTCAATTTCCTAATAATTAGTAATATTGAACATAATTTCATGAACTTAGTGGCCATTTATATAACATTTTTGGAGAGACCACTTCCCATTATTGAAATGAGTTGTTTTTTTATTTTTGAGCTTTAAGAGGTTTCATAATATGGGCATTAATTCATTATCTTATATAATAAAAGGCTAATATAAATATTGGCCCCTCTGGAGTTTGGGAGACCAGGAGTTTGATCGCTAGCTATGATGTGCTCTGACCACCAGGGGGCATCATAGAACATGGCGGTTGACCAATGGTGACTGCAGGGCGCTGAGGGAGAGAGGGAAGGAGTCAGAGAGGCTGGGAGGCGAGGAACCTGATTGGCCTTAATCATCAGCCAGGCCTAGGGACCATACTCTGGCATAAATTTCATACACCATGCACCTAGATAGATATATGAATTGCAAATATAGAACACTCTTAGGGTTGCCTTTTACTTTATCATTTGAGTGTTACTTTCTTTTCAATAGTTTGGAAAAATTTGAGGGTTATTATTAATTCTTTTTAAAATATTGGTTAGAGATAAATAATAGTTTAGAGAGAACCACGATTGCAGCATAGATAAACGCCTGTACTTTAATATTACAACTAAAATTTAGAATAATCATCATTAAGAACTGCCTGAAATCTGGCTGATGGAAGTCCTACAACTAGAGAAACAAAGAAGAAAGCATATTGAGACTGGTAGGAGGGGGAGAGATTCAGAATGGGCTGGTCCCACACCCACATGTGGCATTTTTTAATCAGGAGGGATATATTGGTTGTGGAGGACTCTAGTGGAGAGCAAGGAGTCTCAGCACCACATCAGAACCCTCAGCCAAAGGTTCCATAGTTGAGAAAATAAGTCCTTATAAATTAGGGATATAATATTTGCAGATGACATGATTTTGTACAGAAAAAACCCAAAAGACTCCATTAAAAAACTACTTGACCTAATAAATGAATTTGGCAATGTAGCAGGATACAAAATTAACGCCAAGAAATCCATGGCATTTCTATACACCAACAGTGAAATTACATAAACAGAGATTTAAAAAGCAATTCCATTTGCCATCGCACCAAAAAAATTAAGATACCTAGGAATAAATTTAACTAAGGAAGTAAAGGACCTATATGTGGAAAACTACACAACAATGAAAAAAGAGATAAAGGAAGATGTAAACAGATGGAAGAACATACCATGTTCATGGATTGGTAGAATCAACATCATCAAAATGTCCACACTTCCTAAAGCAATCTATAGGTTCAATGCACTCCCCATTAAAATACCAACGGCATATTTCACTGACCTAGAAAGAACTCTCCAAAAGTTCATTTGGAGCAATAAAAGACCCCGAATAGCCACAGCAATCCTGAGAAAGAAAAGTAAAGTAGGAGGGATCTCAATACCAGACCTCAAACTGTATTACAAAGCCACTATTCTCAAAACAGCCTGGTACTGGCACAAGAACAGACATATAGATTAATGGAATAGAATCGAGAACCCAGATATCAACCCAAATCACTATGCTCAATTAATATTTGACAAAGGAGGCATGAATATACAATGGAGTCAAGACAGTCTCTTCAATAAATGGTGTTGGGAAAATTGAACAGACACATGCAAAAGAATGAAACTAGATCACCAAGTTACACCATACACAAAAATAAACTCAAAATGGAAACAGGACTTAAACATCAGACAGGAAACCATAAAAATACTAGAAGCATCCACAGGCAGCAAAATCTCAGACATATGCCAAAAGAACTTCTTCACTGATACTGCCCCTAGGGCAATGGAAGCTAAAGAAAAAATAAACAAATGGGAATACATCAAAATAAAAAGCTTTTTTACAGCAAAAGAAACCATCAACAAAACAACAAGAAAGCCCACGGTGTGGGAGAACATATTTGCAAATAACACCACTGATAAAGGTTTAATCTCCAACATCTATAGACAGCTTATACAACTAAATAAAAGGAAGATGAATGATCCAATTAAAAAATGGGCAATGGACCTAAATAGGATATTTTCAAAAGAAGACAGAAGGAAGGCCAAAAGGCCCATGAAAACATGCTCAAAGTCACTAATTATCCGAGAGATGCAAATCAAAACAACAATGCGGTACCATCTCACACCTGTCAGAATGGCCAACATCAACAAATCAACAAAAAAGACAAGTGTTGGCGAGGTTGCGGAGAAAAAGGAACCCTCATGCACTGCTGGTGAGAATGCAGACTGGTGCAACCACTGTGGAGAACAGTGTGGAGTTTCCTCAAAAAACTGAAAATGGAACTCCCATTTGACCCAGTAATCCCACTCCTAGGAATATATCCCAAAAACTAGAAACACCAATCAGAAAGGATATATGCACTCCTATGTTCAAAGCAGCACAATCTACAATAGCCAGAATTTGGAAACAGCCTAGGTGCCTGTCAGCAGATGATTGGATCAAAAAACCATGGTACATCTACACAATGGAATACTATGCTGCCATAAAAAAGAAGGAATTCTCATCATTTGCAGCAACCTGGCTGGAATTGGAGAACATCATGCTGAGTGAAATAAGCCAATCAATGAAAGAGAAACACCACATGACCTCACTCATTTATGGATAATAAAGAACATTATAAACTGATGAACCAAAAGATAGATATAGAGACAGTGGAGCAACGGGCGGACTGTTTAAGTGCGGTGGGGAGGGGAGGGAGATCTGGGGGAGATAATAGATCAACCGAAGGACTTGTATACATGCATATAAGTACAACCAATGGACATAAAACTCTGGGGAGGGAGGGTATGTTTGTGAGGGAGGGAGGGGGGCAAAAAAATCAATAAAAATATATTTTTTTAAAAAGAAATAAAATAGAAGGGACTATCCACATACAGAGTAAATTGCAAGTTACATACGGTTGTGCTCGAACCCTTCAGCCCCAAGGCCAAAAAAAAAACAAACACACACACAAAAAACAAACAAACAAACTAACAAAAAACGAGCAGGGAGAGGGTGTGAGTGACACCAAAGCTGCTGCCATCCCAGGCAGTTCCTCTTAAAGCGCCAGCATGACTTACCTAAACTTACTCCCTCTGGGCTCCAGTGTTAAACAAGTCCTAAAAGAGATGTAGCTGGGGTTCTAGTACAGCCAATAGTAAAGCCAGTGTCCAGAGCTTCCATTCATATTGCAACTGGGTCCAGTTCCGCATTCAGACTAATTAAAATCCACTAGTCCTTTATGTGGGTCCCACATGGCCATGGGCCAGGAGGGTGCAGAGGAGCACATGTACTTCAATAGGAGTCCCAACAGGGCCATATGACCAAAGGCCAAGAGAGCTTGCTCCATTGCCTAGGAGTTTAAATATTCAATTTCACATACTTGCAGTGTCGACGCCTATTCTGGCCACTGACTCCCTTCTCAGTGTGAGTGACAGGTAAGCAATCACTCAGACCTTACTGGGCATGCATAAAAATTGCCCTTGTTCAGTTCATTCCCCAATTGATTAGCAGGAAATATACTTAGAGGGTGTTAAATTAGCAAAACTGTATAAATGGCATTCCTGTTATATATTATTTAGCCTTTCTTTTTCTGTTTTCCTATTATATAATAACTAGAGGCCTAGTGCACAAATTCATGCATGATCAGGGCTGGGGAAGGTTGGTCAGCCAGGGAGGGACCACAGGAGAGCTCCAGGGCATGTTCAGCCCATCTCACTCAGTCCAGATGGGCTGGACCCCAGCAGCAAGCTCACCTTACTGGTCAGAGCATCTGCCCCCTGGTGGTCAGTGCACTTCATAGCGACTGGTCAGCTGGTCGACTGTCTGCTCCCTGGTGAATGTCATGGCAAGCAGTTGATCCGCCTTAGCATATTACACTTTGATTGGATGAACCAGACGACTGAACACTTAGCATATTAGACTTTTATTATATAGGATGAGATTATTAGGTTGTACATTTCCACAATTTTTCCATTACTGTTAAGTTATCCAATTGGTTGGTATATTATTGTTCATGGTAGTTTCTTATGAGCCTTTACACTTCTGTGGCCTTCCTTGTTAGGTCTCCTATTTCATTTCTGAATTAGTTTATTTGAGTCTTTTTTCTTTTTTCCCCCTTATTTTGTGTAATGTTTGCCAGTTGTATCCTTTAAAAGAAAAACAGCTTTTAGTTTTGTTAGTCTTTTCTTTTCACTTTTTAAAAATTTTTAAATATTTATTGTTGAAAGTACATATGTCCCCTTTATTCTCTCATTGACCTCTTATAACCCACCTCTGCTCTCTGCTCCAGGCCTTTATTACACTATTGTCTGTGTCCATGGGTTATAAATATATGCATAGCAGTTCTTTGATTGTTTTTTTTCCCCACCCACTCCCACCTTCCCTCTGAGGTTAGAATTAATAGTTTGTTTCATGTTTCCATATCTCTGGATCTATTTTGTTCAATGGTTTATTTTGTTCATTAGATTCCACATATGATTGAGCACATGTGATATTTGTATTTCTCTGATTGGCTTATTTTGCTTAGCATAATACTCTCATTATTATTTTTTATTTAGTTTACAGTCTTAATATATTTATTCTCCGATTTTTATTTTATCCCTTCTTTTTTTACTTTGGGATTACTTTTTAATTCCATTAATTTCTATAGTTGTTTCTACTGATTGATTATTCTCCTAGTTAGGGCATACTTTTCTGTGTATTTGCATGCCTTTTATTGTCTTAATTGGATGGCTGACATTGTGAATTCTACATTGCTGGGTGCTGGGTTTTGTTATGTTCCTTTAAATAGCGTCAGACTTTTGTTTTGTTTTGCAGGTAGATTCTTAAGGTTACTTTAATCTCTTTAAGTGTTGCCTTTTATGTTTGCTATGTATAACATTTGTATTATGTAGTCTAGAGCTAATTTAGCCCCCATACTAAGATTTTACCTCTTTAAGCACTAAACTTTGTGCCACATGATATTTTCTGTATTTTTCTCTCTGGATGGTCAAAGTATAAACTATTCTCAGATTCTTTGTAAATGCTGAGAATTGTTCAGTCTAATGCTTATGATGATTCTTCCTCTAGCTTTAAGTAGTTTCTTTCTCATGCATGCAAAGAGCAGTATGTAACCAAAGACTCATGGGAACCTTTTGGAAATTTTCAATTTTTTCTCTTTCTTAAGCAGTTCCCTTTTCTCTAATACTCTGTCCTCCAAAATATGGTAACCTTGACCCAACCAAACTCTTAGCCCCTACTCTTCAATGTACTGAGTTTTCTTGCTATATTTAACTTCCTGTTCCCTATGTTGCTTTGTGAAAACTTCCTTTAGTTGATCATAAGGCTCACCTCCACTGTTTTCAAGGATCATTTCTATATACTGCTTGGTGTCTATTTACAACAATTATACATATAGCTAGAGGCCCCGGTATATATATATATATATATATGCCCAGCCTGCACCCTCTCCAAGTTGGGACCCCTCTGGAGATGTTCGACTGCTGAACATCCCTCTCAAAATCCTGGACCACTGACTCCTAACTGCTCACCTGCCTGCCAACCTGATTACCCCTAACTGCCTCTGCCTCCTGGCCTGATAGCCCCTAACTGCCCCTCCTGTTGGCCTGGTCTCCCCATGCAGCCTGCTGTTGAGTCATTTGGTCATACCTCACTATCCCCCACTGCCAGCCTTCTTGTCCCATGCAGCCTGCTGTTCTGTTGTCTGGTTATTTTGGTTGTGATGGCCCATTTTCTTTTAATTAAGAAATTTTTCCCCTCCAACTTCTCATATTAAGGCAAGATGCAACATTTATAAGGCTCCCAGGTATATATATATATATATATATATATATATATATATATATATATATTTAAAATACAATAACTTTGCTGTTAGTCTTTTAAGGAAATTTAAATGGTCTTATTCACCTTTGCTTTCATAATCACTATAGTTGGTATTAAATCAGTAATTTTTGAAGGTATTAATGAGAAAGTACAATAGATATATTTTATTAATTTCTGCTTTATTTGAATTAATTATGATTTTCCCCTTGTTTTTCCTCTCCCCTAGCTTAAACTTCAGCAAAACATCCCATATCACTCTAAGTACTAGCAGGGGTCTTCAAACTACGGCCCGCGGGCCACATGCGGCCCACAGAGGAGTCTGATCCGGCCCGCCAGGTTTTTTGGGCAGTGAGCGCAGCCGAGCTGTTACAGTAGGAATTAGTAGTTCATATAGTCCGGCCCTCCAGCTCTCTGAGGGACCGTGATCTGGCCCCCACTTTAAAAAGTTTGAGGACCCCTGTTAGAGGGTTTATACTAACATTTCTTCCTGCCTTGAGCTATCAATGATTAACCATTTTATCTCCTGCAACTGTTTGCAAAGCAAATTTTCCAACTTCATCATTTTCTTAAAATAATATTTTAATTAATTACTTTATTTATTAATTTACTTATTATTTTTCAATTTCAGTTTGCATTAAGTATTATTTTATATTAGTTTCAGGTGCAGAGTACCAGTGGTTAGACAATTATATATTTTACAAAGTGTTACCACTAACATTTTCTGTACCCACATGGCAAAATACATAGTTTTTATATTACTAGAGGCCCTATGCATGAATTCATGCATGTGTGGGGTCCAGCCACCCCACCCAGATGGGGCTGATCAGGGCCAGAAGGGTGGGGGGAAGGGGACATGGGAGGTTAGCTGGCTGGCCCCACCCCTGATTGGGGTCGGAGGTTGATTGGGGTTGGAGCTGGCTGGGGAAAGGGGCCATGGAGGTTGGGCATGCTAATTAAGCCCTATGATTGGGCCAGTTGGCCTCCACAGTGCATGTTATAGCAATTGGTCATTCTGGTCACTTGGCTTTTATATATATACTGGAGGCCTGGTGCACGAAATTCATTCATGGGAAGTTGACCCTCTGCCAAACCTGCGCAATCTCAAATCTGGGATGCCTCAATGGATGTCCAACTGCCCATTTAGGCCAGGTGGGATCAGGCCTAAACGGACAGTAGGACATACCTCTCACAATCCAGGACTGCTGGCTCCCAACCGCTAGCCTGCCTGCCTTCCTGATTGCCCCTAACTGCTTCTGCCTGCCAGCCTGATCAACCCCTAAACACTCCCCTGCCAGCCTGATGGATGCCTAACTGCTCCCCTGCCAGCCCAATTACCCCTAACTGCCCTCCTCTGCAGGCCTGGTCCCCCCCAACTTCCCTTCCCCTACAGATCTGGTTCCTCCCAACTGCCCTCCTCTGCAGGCCTGGTCACCTAGAATGGCCTCTGCTAACCTGGTCATCCCTAACTGCCCTTTCCTGCAGGTATGATAGCCCCCAACTGCCCTCCTTTGCAGTCCCGGTCCCTCCCAACTGCTCTCCCCTGCTGGCCTGATTGCTCACGACTGCCCTCCTCTTTTAGCCATCTTGTGGTGTCCATCTTGTGTCCACATGGGGGCAGACATCTTTGTCCACATGAGGGCAGCCATTTTTTACCACATGGGGGCAGCAGTCTTGTGTGTGTTAGAGTGATGGTCAATTTGCATATTACTTTTTTATTAGATAGGATACAGTGACTATATTTCCTAATGCTGAACTTTACATCCCCATTAAAGGAAGTGACATTTCTGCCAGCACTGTAAGCCTTATACTCTAGTGGTGATTCTATTTCTTTTTAGGCCTTGTTTTAAATTTTACATGAGGTTCCACAAGCATGATATAAGAATAGCCAAAACAAATAATGTAGGCATGATGTTATAATAATCAGATAATTTGATTGCTATGGAAATTAGAAAAAAATGGCATATTTGAGAAATCCTTTCTTACTCCATATCTTTTTTCTTTCCTTCCTCCCTCCATCACTCCTGACAGTTATTTTATGACTAATAATTATCAAACTCTTAGGTGTACAACTAAGAATAAGGCACAGCCTTCATTGGGTAATTTCACATTTGAATGGGGGATACATATATAAACAACTAATTTTAGAAGTTATACAGTGTAATCTGTTTTTCTATGGAATTACAAATGAGGGTACAATTTTCTGACTGTGAAAGTAAAAGAAAGTTCCCAGAAGAAGTGAGATTTGGTTTGAATCTCAAATTTCTGGGATGTTTTAAGATGGATTGGAAAGATGGACAAGAAGAGGGTAATAGTAGGAGGATAGTAAATAATTCATTATCAGTAGATTAAAATTGCATTGCAGATAATTGTAAGATATGATGGTAGAGACGAAGTTTGGAACCTTGTGAAGTAATTTGAATTTTAGAGCTAAAGATAAATCAATAGTGATTTAGGGGCTTTGAACATGAAGGTGATAAAATCAAATTTCTCTTTTAGGAATGTAATTCTGGAGAAAATGTGAAAAGTGAATTAGAGAGGGCAAAAGACCAATTAAATGCAGTTGTAACTGTCCAAGTTAGGATAAATTAGGTCCTCAAGTTAGACCCAGTGGCAGTGACAGTGGAGTTAGAGAATGACTAAATGCCAGTCAGACATATTTCTGATGGAAAATTAAAAAGCATTGCTACTTATTATATATCAATACAAATTATATGCAAAGGGAAATGAGATGGAGAAATGTATTAAGTTTAAATACTGGGTGAAATATAAATTAGTCAACTGAGATAGGAAAAGAAAGAACAGTTTTGGGTAGGAGATCTGGAGTGCTTCTATAAACCAAATTTGTAAGTTAGAAAGATTTCTGTTTTAGAGATAGAATTTGGAATCATCACAATATAAGTTTTGTTGAAGTCTGTCTTCTTAGATGACTTTACCAAGGGAGAGACAGTGAAAAACTAAGAGGACTAAGAACAAAGTTATATGACTATGAATATTTAAGAGATTGGCAAAAAAAGAAAATTCTAGAAGTTTGATTGAGAAAAAAAAAACCTCAGGCAGGACTTGTATGCATAAATATAAGCATAACCAATGGACACAGACACCAGCAGGGTGAGGGCGGGCATGAGCGGGATTTTGGAGGTAAGGAGGGCGGGGATAAGGACACATATGTAATATCTTAATCAATAAATAAAATAAACAAAATTGACCTCAGAAGGAATAGAAGAATCAAGAAAAATGTGAACTTCCAATGAATCTGAAGATGAAGAGCGCATGACTAGTATTGAAGATAGATAATGGATTAAGACAAGGGAGAACTCCAAGATGATTTACAGTTTATGAAACTGATAGACTAAAATAATGAAAATATTATAAAAAAGAAAAGGTCTTGAGAGAAAGTTTTGGTGTAGTTTGTAATATTTTACGTAAAGAGAATTAATGACATTCGTACAATGCAGTGTAATTGGCAGTTATATGCTGAACAAAAAGTTTCTTATTAAAGAAACTTTTATTAGAGAGTTTCAGAGATGGGTTTTAGTGCTAATCAAATTAAGTAATTAAACTTTGTTATATCTGATTTAGGCTTAGGGCATTACCAGATAAAATAATTAGGCTGTATGTGAATAGCTTCTATTATCTTGCTCTGACACTTCTGACTCAGTTCATGGATATATCTCTGAAGTGTAAAAATATAAAAATGAAAATAAACATTTGTAGATGTGTTTGTTATAGATGAATTTGGATTTATTGCTGAATAAAAATATACACATGCATGCTTACGCATATGACTGTGTTTTCAAAATATTTTAAATAATTATTTACAGTTATTTAAGATAATAAGGAGTTTTTTTTTTAATGTTTTTATTGATTTCAGAGAAAGGAAGGGATGAGAAATCATCTATCAGCTGCCTTTCTCACATGCCCTCTGCTGGTGATGGAGTCCACAACCTGGGCATGTGCCCCTATGGAGAATGGAACCGCTACCTCCTAGTTTATGGGTCAATGCTCAGCTACAGAGTCATATCTCCTGGACAAGGAAAATTTTTTCAAACTGTTTAATACACCCCCATGTATCCTTGGTCCCAAATGTAATTAAAAAGCTCTGTGCTAAAAAGACACATAGTTCTTTAGTTGGAAATGCAAGGATACTTGCTAGAAAGCTGATGAGTAACTGAAATGTTCATGACCCAGGTTGTAAAGTATTATTTTACTAAAGGGCCAGTGCATGAAATTCGTGCACGGGGGAGAGGGTATCCCTCAGCCCAGCCTTCACCCTCTGCAATATGGGACACCTTGAGGGATGTTCAACTGCCAGTTTAGAATCGATTCCACCGGGATCGGGTCTAAACGGGCAGTGGGACATCTTTCTCACAATCCAGGATGGCTGGCTCCCAACTGCTCACCTGCCTGCCTTCCTGACTGCCCCTAACTGCTTCTGCCTGCCAGACTGATCACCCCCTAACCACTCCCATGCCAGCCTGATTGATGTCTAACTGCTCCCCTGCCAGCCTATTTGCCCCCAACTTCCCTCCTCTGCCGGCCTGGTCACCCCTAACTGCCCTCCCCTGCAGGGTTGATCACCTCCAACTGCCCTCCTTTATGTCCTGGTCCCTCCCAACTGCCCTCCCCTGCTGGCCATCTTGTGGTGGCCATCTTGTGTCCACATGGGGGCAGGATCTTTAACCACATTGGGGCAGCCATCTTGTGTGTTGGAGTGATGGTCAATCTGCATTTTACTCTTTTATTAGATAGGATGTCTTATGCCACAAACTAACAAAATTTTACTAATATATCAACCTCTATTTCCCTCATATTTTTTGTTACTGAAAGGACTTAGAGGTCTTTATAGCTGTTTGGAAGTCACAAAATTCTTTTCTAAGATAATACATATTATATGCCTGTTTTCTCATGCACATTTCTGCTATTCCTATAAACTTTACAAAATTTTAAAACAAACACTAAGACCCCTTGTTAAAAAGTGTGTGTGTGTGTGTGTGTGTGTGTGTGTGTGTGTGTGTGTGTGTTGGAGGGTAATGCAGAATACAGAAGAGCATTTTTCTTTTCCTTCTTTCTTATCTACCAAAATAATATCTACCTAAATATTATCCAATTTGATATTAATTGCAGGATTTCAGGATTGCTCCAGACCTCAAACTGGTACCCTTAGTATCTTCTATATCATATACAGGATGAAAAATATGGTTTGATCATTTATCATACTCTTATGATTCATTCCACTTGTATTTATTTTGTTTTCTCAATAAAGACCATGTCTTGTTGATTTTTAAAAAACAACAACATAGTATTACCTGGATGGAGTGGCTCAGTTGGTTGATCCCTGTCCTGTTCACCAAAAGGTTGCAGATTTTATTCCTAGACAGAACACATACCTTGATTGTGGGTTCAATCCCAAATTGGGGCATGAATGGAAGGCAACTAAACAATGTTTTCTCTCACATTGATGTTTCTATCTTTCCTTCTCCCTTCTTTCCTTGGCCAACTCATGGAAAAAGTGTCCCACACCCTATAGAGTCACATTGTCCAGATTAAAATAGAAGCCAGAGAGAGGTAGGTGTAGAAGGCCAGTCGCCACCTCAGTGAAACAATTCTGACAAATTTGAGAGCTCATGGTTGCTGGACAATAAGGAGTTAAGGTAAAAAAAAATGGTGTTGGCAGGTCTTGGAGGCTGAGGTGAATGGAAAATATTCTGAAAGTGGTGAATGCAAAATATTTGGAGGGTGGTCATAGGCTGTAAGAAGCGGTGTTCCTAGGTATGTTCTATCCAAACACTGTTGAAACAAGAGACAAATCTGGAGGACTTTCCAGGGTACCACCATGATTTTTGTTGTTTCTTAAGCTAGGCCTGTAGTGTTATGACATTCCCTTTTAGGACTGTTTTCACTGTGTCTTATAGATTTTGTGTTGGTCTGTACTAATTTTCAGTAGTTTCAAGGAATCTTTTGATTTTTTTCCCTTGATCTCATTGTTAACCCATTAATTGTTTAGTAACATGTTATTTAGCCCCAATGTCTTTGTGTATTTTTCAGATGATAGATTTCTAATTTCATACCAGAGTGGTCAGAGAAGTTGCTTAATATGATTTCAATCTACTTTAACTTATTGATATTTATTTTGTGTCCTTACATGTGGTATTGTTTACACATTTTTCATACAGTGTAGGGCAAAAAATAGGTTGATAGGTTGAGTACACAAAACACAGAATTCATTCTTGTATTATTATTTATTAATCATTGTATTATTTTCAGTATGAACAACTGTAACCCTACTATTGTCTCACCCTGTATTTTGGAGTAGGATACCAGATAGTAATTTTTATTATTTTTCTATATATTTTTTCAAGGTCCAGACCCTCTCATTTTCAAGAGAATATAAATACTTTCATCCACAAGAAACCAAAGGCAATGCTTAACAAGCACACAAAGATTGTGGCTGAAGAAGCTATAATTACTAAATGAGAATTACATATCTTTTCATACATTTCAAATGATAAGAAATATCAGTCAAGAAAGAAGTCTTACATTTTAAAATTATTTTTATATTACTAAAACATGGAGATGATGAAAAAATTAAAATAAGATTAAATTATATATGACAAAAAGGAAGTCTTCTTCCAATTCCAGAAAACTTCTGCTTAGTATGACATTTTAAATGTGGTGTATTTGTGTTTTATAAAAGGAGTTCAATACCAATCAACATTTAAGTAGTTTTCTGGTTTTGTTCTGTCTTTAATATAATGATGAAGTAAGCATCTTTAATAATAAATTATTTTGTGTGTGTGTTCAAAGATATCTGCAGGATAAATTAATAAAAGTATAAATGATGTATCAAACAGTATGTGCATTTAAATGTTAATAATTTTTATTATATTGTCTTTAAAAAGGAACTAACAGTTTGCTCAGTCACCAGTAGTATACAACTGCTATTTCTCCATATTCTTGCAAATAATGTTTTAATACTTTTAATTATGTTTTCATGTCTGGATAAGGGAAGATGACATATCATTATTAGTTTAATGTATTCATTAAAGAAAAATTCAAACCTACAGAAGAGTTGTGATATTCCAAATTTTATTGTAATAAAAGTGGATATGACCTCACCTAGGAATAAAAAATGGCAGGAACATGTCTATAAGCATAACAGTTTTATATTCCACCAACATTACCTAAGGTTAGGTTTTATATAAGCATAGTACCTGGCTTATAAAGGGCCATCAGTAAATATGCATTGCATAAATTAAATCTGAAGCTTATTTTAAAAGGTCAGTTATATAATTTTATATATTAATTAACATAAAATTATAATTTTAATCCAGATATTTGATTGATGACAAATATGATTAATGTTGTAGTGTTTATGGGTTAGAGAAAAATCTTAGAAATGTTTTGAGTACTTACAAGCTTTGTACATAATAGGGAGTGTGTGGCACTCTATGCAAAATAATTGGTTTCTTCACACTTTAGTCTAAAAAAAGTAATCCCTTTCCTTATAAAATAAATTATTTTCAGTTGGTAAAGTTCATTATCAATTGATTAACTTTTTTTTCTGTTTCATTAGTATATTCTTAATAAACATTTTTCTTTATTTTTGTTTTAAATAAGTAATAACCATTTGAGGTCTCAGACAGGTGCCATTTACTAAATGTAACTGATCTACAACAAACTAAATATATAATTAGAAAGTAAGCATTAGAAAGTTTAGTAGTAATTTGATAAAGTGATTATATATCCATTAAATGTACAATTTTCAAAATATGAACATGTCTTTTGTATATGTTTATTATTTATATTTTATTTTATTAGTCATAATTACTGTACTTTACAAAACTGGTTTGGAACAAATTAAAGATGTGGGACATTAACTTTTCTTTCACCCCAGATAGTTTGAGAGGCACTGACTTAGATGGTATACATAAAGGACTTAACTGTATCCATATTTTTTAAAGATTTTCTGATAAAATTTTTGCCCTCCCTGAGATATATATAAAAACAAACAAAAATTTCAAGTAATTTTTTTCTGATAATGTTAACTTATTAATGGACCCTCACTTTTAATAAGATTTAATGTTTGTAGCACACTGCAATGCTGCTATTTCAAAGTTTTATTTAACATTAGGTCCTATTAAATTCTACACACTGCATGTACTACATAAATACTTTAAGGTAATTTTAATGTTAATTGCAGACCAGCAATCCAATTCAAACATCTATATGTTTAAAAGTGACACAAAAGCTTAAACTACTTGACAGTCATGTTAGCTCTGTGATATTACATAACAAGCGATGTCCTGCATTTTTACCAACTTATTTTTTTCAAAACAACTAATAGTTTTGACCCTCCTTCTTGTATTTTTTTACATTAAATTTCTTGAATATCTTATTTTAATCTTTCTTCTTTATTACTATGTTATAGCTTATTTATAGTAGTATTTTTCCTTTTCATTTTGCTATCTTTAGAAATATCAACTTTTCCAATGTTTCCATTTTTGTGTTTTGGCAAGAGTAAGGTTTTATTGGATGTACTCATTCTTCTCCCCCTTCCTTTTCATAATCAGTCACTTTGGAGCAACTGGAAATCTTGTTCTGTTCTGGAAACTGAACACATAGTCACTTTTTGTTATTTTAACAGTATTCACTTTAAAGTATGAGTGACAATTTTCCAGTAAGCCTGCTCTTAAAATAAAAATAGATTTCAGTTTGTTCTTGACTAAAGATCTCAAATCATGACACAGAATTAAATGTTAAATGCTCAACACTGATATAATAGGTAGAGCTTATTATGGCCTTTTCTGTACTATTACTCAATGGCGGAGCGGCCCAAACAATCTAGAGATTTTTATTGTCAGACTAAGTACCAAACATTGGCTACTTCAGGGATTCAATTTAACCTTTACAACAAATCCAGACTGTGATTTTAAATTATATCTTGAATTAAGGAATTAAAATGTACCAGGCCTATATTGAATGTGGCTTATATTGCAGTAATAGTATTAGGCACAATAGGATGAGGGAAATTTTTAAATATCAATAAGAGACCTTGCCAAGGTACATTCAGCACTCAGGAAAAACAACCCTTAACATGATCAAAATTGACCTCATGCTTTTATTTGTAAACTAACAAATTGTTGTGCTGAACGTATTTCAGAACCTCTAGTTAAAGGTTCTAGTTAGCGGTCTAGAAATCAACTCTGAAAAAGCTAAAGATTAATATTTTTGTGGGCTTTCTAGTTGGTAGAATTGATTGGGAGACATGAGCTGATTCACATAGTGTGAAGTCAAATAAAAAGCTAAAAAATCTTATTAACATCAGAAAATTATGTGTGGAAAATATATAAGGGATAAAATGCTGGTTTATGGGGTTTGTTGTATTGGATGACATAATAAAGATAACATTTGAACAAAAGAAGAAAAAAAAAGTCTTACTGATAAGAAACTTACAGAACTATAAATAATAGATTAGAGAACAGTGATTAGAGCAATTTGAGAAATTGTTGCAGATATAAATTAGACAAACATTTGTTTTAGTCACAAAAGATATGTCAAAAGTAAGTGCAATCTAAAACTATTTTTTATAAGTCCCAATTAAGAATTTTATGCTTTGTGATAATTATTTCAAAATTGCTAGTTAAATTTTATTGTTTCCTTATAATTATAATAATGTATATGAAAGTGTTTAGTAAACTATACACTGCTATATAAAAGCTTGACATTTTATATATGAAATGCTTCAGATTTATGAGAGATATATTATTGAAGAGAGCATTTGACAAGGTCAAAGATAAATTTTGAGAGAGGAAAATGGGTAGACCTGTTGACTTGTAAGTACCAGTACTGAGTTCCAGAGACTAGTAAGATGAAAAGAGATATAATAATGAAGACAATAAAATAATAATGATGTTATTTTCTTAAGTGGCTAGATATTAGTAGTATTTTATTCAGCAAAAGTCACTAAGCTTAAATTAAATTAAATCCTCAAGTTAAGTCGATCATTTTCAATTTTGAATGTATAAAATTGTGCAATCTGTACATTATGATAACAATAGAACATTTTTTTATTCATCATATTTTGGTATTTGTCTTCTAGGGGAAATGCTGGGCCTAAGTAATAAAAGGGAACTTCTATGTTTTAGAAATCCTATATAGCAGTGGTTCAAATATTAGTTGTGCCTTTTATATTTTGAATAATATAAACACAATAAATTTGAATTTTTTTCTTTTCTATTTTTCTTGGATTGAGTTATCAATTTTTTATTTGACAGAACCTAACCAAAAAGAACATTCTCATTTCACTGGATATATTGTACATTTAATGCCTTTGGGATTATAGTGAACCACTTTAATCTGGTTTATAAATGAAAGAAAAGGGAATAGAATCATTAATTATTTTTTCTTCAAAATTCTTCATTATATCTTGCAAGATCTTTGAAAATTAGGGGAGAGAGCATAGATTTGAGACAAACTGACTATTTTCTGTGTGATATGTAATAAGACATCTTATATAATAAAAGGGTAATATGCAAATAGACCAAATGGCAGAACATCTAAACAACCAATCAAAGCATAATATGCTAATGATATGCTAAGGCTCCTCAACCGCTCACTATGACATGCAATGACCACCAGAGGACAGTCAACTGATCAACCAGTGCTATGATATACACTGACCACCAGGGGGAAGATGCTCCAACTGGTAGGTTAGCTTGCTGCTGGGGTCTGGTAGATCGGGACTGAGTGAGATGAGCCAGACATGCCCTGGAGCCCTCCTGTTTCCCTCTCTAGCCTGATAGTGCACTGGTCAGGTCCCTCAGCCTGGCCTGCACCCTTTTTCAATCCTGGACCCCTCAGGGGATGTCAGAGAGCCAGTTTCAGCCCAATCCCACAGGCCACTCCCCTTAGGAGGGCACCAGATGCAGGGCTCATGGCTGATAAGCACTGCTGTGGCAGTGCAAGCTTCTCCTGATTGGGACTGATTGGGTGTGAGCCCTCAGCAGGCACAGTGGGGCTGAGATGAGCAGGAGTGGCAGTTAGAAGCTACAGATGGTATTGGACTGCAGTTGTTGGCCTGATTCTTGCAGACCACTCAGAGGGACCTCACCTGTGCATGAATTCATGCACTGGGCCTCTAGTAGAGAGATAAAAGCCATTTCCACAGCCAAATGGTAAAATTAGGTTCTCTCATACAAGGATAATTTTTTTTTTTTTTACCGTTGTATTCTTTTATTTTTATTGTATCTACTAGGGGCCCAGTGCACAAATTTGCGTACCTTTAAAGAAACTTTGGGCCATGAGGTTGCAGTGGGTACAGGGACAGGTCTTGGTCCATCCTATGAGACCCCACCTGCCCCTCCTGCCATAGCCCCTGTGCCCTGTCTGCTGGCAGTCATGCTGCACTTGCTGCCGCTACCAAGTGCTGATGGTGCTGGCCCCACTCGCATCCATCCTGGTGAAAACATGGAGTAATTTGGGGCTGGTGCCAGCAGCAGGTGCAAGCAGGGCTGGCTCCATCAGCAAATGCAATTGGGGGCTGCTGTCCCGATTTTCCCTCAAGAGCAGGGGGAGGTGGAGAAGCCCTTGGGGGCTATCAGAGCCTACAGTCACCACTCACATCTGCTGAGGGTGCTGAGTGATCATAGCTGATGCTGGGTGCCAGCAGCGGGTATGAGCACTGGGTGGGATGGTAGTGCAAGAGAACAAAGACTTTTCAGTAACTACCAAAAGCTCGCCCTAATGCCAGCGATTGGCTACCCACCTAGGTCTGGTGTCCCTGCTCACCTGCTTCACCACCCTGCCGTTGCTAATGCCCACCATGTTCCGCAGCCTGCTACCTGCTGCCAAAACCCACCATGTTCCTCATGCATCCCCTGGTGGTCAGCGCACATCATAACGACCAGTTGTTTGGTTGTTCCACCATTCTGTCTATTTGCATATTAGGGTTTTATATAGAGAGATATAAAAAGATATATGCTAAACCTACTGTGATAAGCCTTTCACAGTGTAGATAAATCAAAACATCACACTAATTATTTCTCAATAAAACAGAGAAAAATAGGCTAAGATTCTAAGAGGGATTATGTAAAGACCATTAAAATATTTGACAATGGCAAAAAGTTATGTTCTATTACATTTAGGATTGATCAATATGATTTCATTTGTTTTCAGTTATGCTTTGGATCTGAGGCTTAGAGTTTGAGGCTTTGCTAGGTTATCTGGTATATTGTGAAGCAAGGTAAATTTTATTATAGAAAATTATAGCTTTCTTTTGAATTTGGAGAGATTTTGCCTTCTTCCTGGTATGTTGTCTACCTTTGAAAATGTCCCATGTCCACTTGAGAAGAATGTATATTCAGTAGTTTTGGGGTAGAATGTTCTAAAGATGTTGATTAAGTACAACTGATTAGTGAGTCATTTAGGATTGATGTTTCTTTGCTAATTTTTTATCTAGAGGATATATCCAGTGATATTAATGGGGTATTAAATACTCCTACTATGATTGTATTGCTGTCAATCTCTCCCTGATATCTTCTAGAAGTATTTATGTTTATTTTTTTTAAAATAGATTTTATTGATTTTTTACAAAGAGAAAGGGAGAGAAATAGAAACATCAATGAGAGAGAAACATCAATCAGATGCCTCTTATACAGCCCCTACTGGGGATGTTCCCGCAACCAAGGTACATGCCCTTGACTGGAATTGAACCTGGGACCTTTCAGTCCAGAGGCTGATTCTCTATTCACTGAGCCAAATCAGGTAGGGCTAATCAATTTATTTTTAATGTTATTATTGCTAAGTACTTGTTTGTAGCCATTTCTGTACTTTATGCCTGTTTTCCTTCCTCCCTTTCTATTTCTTCTTTTTGCAGCATTCTCTTTAGCATTTCTTGCATTGCTGGCTTGGTAGTGATAAACCTTAGACATTTTTTTTTGTCTGTGAAGCTCCTTATTTCCCCTTCAATTTTGATTGATAGTCTTGCTGGATAGAGTATTCTTGGATTCAGTCCTTTGCTTTGCATCACTTTGTATACTTCATTCCATTCTCTTCTAGCCTGATGTGTTTCTGTTGAGATATCATTTGATAATCTGATGGGTATCCTTTGTAGGTCATTGTCTGTCTCTCTCTTGCAGCCTTTAAGATTCTCTCTTTGTTGTTAACATTTGCCATCGTTATCATGACATGTCTTGGAGTGGGTCTTTTGGGATTCATCTTGCATGTGACTCTCTGTACTTGTGTAACTTTTTTCTTCCTCATATCAGGGAAACTTTCTGTCATTATTTCTTCAAATATATTTTCTAACCCTTGTTGCTCTTTTTGTCCTTCTGACAACCCTATTATATACATGGTACTTCATTTTGTGTCATTCCAAAGCTCCCTGAGGCCCCCATAAGCTTATGAAATTAATAGTGATACCTTACAGTGTTTTACAGTATACAGATAAATATTTTACAATGATTGCATACAGAATCTTTGCAACAGTAATGAAAGTAAACACAATATAGTCAAATAGTGTTAAAAGGCCTTTGGAATCATAGATCTAGAATTGAACATTACCTATGCTAATTACTTGCTTTACGTTTGAGTAAATTACACAATCTTTTCAAACCCAAGTTAATTTTGTTTTATATAATGTAAATGATAATTAAAAATCTAGCTAGTTGTTGTGAGTAAGCCATGATCACATATGATTATAGTACCTAATTTCAAGGATTTTGTATGTATTGCTGTATAAGCAGTACAAATGTTATTTAATCTTCATCTACAGATGAAACATTTGGAGGTTGTTAGACGTTGTGACTCACCCACTGTTCAAACAGAATTTAAAATCCTATTTGAACTTCAATTTCAGTTTTACATTACAACACACTCACTGTATAGAATTTCCATGATTTGAAATTTGTCAGTGAAACATTGAAATTGTTTAATTTATGTATGAAAGATATACTTTTTTCATGCTCTATTGTATGGCTACAGTCAGCTGTTTATTATTTTTTTCTTCTTTCATTTAAGTACTAGAGGCCCAGTGCACATAATTCATGCATTGGGCTGGGGGTATCCCTCAACCCAGTTTGCACCCTTTCCAATCTGGGACACCTATGGGATCAGGCTTAAACCAGTAGTCGAACATCCCTTTCACAATCTGGGACTGCTAGCTCCTAACCAGCCTGATTCCCCCCAGCCTGATTGATGCCTAACTGCTCCCCTGCTGGCTTGATTGCCCCTAAGTGCCCTCCCCTGCTAGCCATCTTGTGGTGGCCAATCGTGGTGGCTGTCTTATGGTAGCCATCTTGTGATGATGTGGGGGTGGCCATCTTGTGATAACATATTATGATGATGTGAGGGCATGAGGGCCACTTAGGCTTTTATTACTATAGATTTTTTGATCACATCTCAATTTGATGCAGTTCTAAACAACCAATAGAATGTGGTGGAAGTGGTGCTCTCTGCCTCTGACGATGTGTCATAAAAGGTAATGAGGCTTTGTTTGCTGGAACACTTGCATTTAGTGCCCTGAGCTTCCGTGTAAGAGATCTGGCTACTATGAGATCTTACATGGCTTAAGCCATATGCTAAGGTAGTGTGTAGACACTTTCAAAGTACCTGGTGAGCCAAGCCCTTTAGCTATTTATGTCAAGGCACCATATACTTTGTGAATAAAGCCATCTTAGACCCTCTATGCTAGTCCATCTGCCATCAGAGTACAAGTAAATAACTTTGGCTGAGGACATGAAAAAGTAGATAGAAATGTCCATCTGAGCCTTGCCAAAATTTCTGACCTAGAGAATTAGTAAGATATAATAAAATGCTTGTTTTTTATGCCACTTAATTTTGGGATTATTAGTTGCACAGAAATAGATCACTGGGGCAGGCTGATTACATATTGCAATTCTGTCTTCATGAAATGCTTTTTCCTTCTCTTTGTTACATTGACCACTTTCCTTTTATCTCTTTGACAGGGTTAAAATGAGTTCATAGTCACATACTTATTATATTAAAGAAAAAACAAATGAGAATTATCTTAACCAGACAATGAGAAGTGCAAAGAAATGGGGACATAGCTACATAACAGAAGAAGAAAAAATTGTGACAGGTAAAGAAGTTTGATTTACAAAATTATTTTGAGACAGTACATGGAAAGATAAAGATCTGAAATGACACACCGAACTACTTAGTACAGTAAAGTTTTATTTTATTTATTTTTAAATTGAAGGATCAGAATATTGAGTTTTGGCTGAAGCATGAGCTCAGGACCATGATCAGGGTTTTTCCATGGGCCAGTTAGACAACTTAGCTTGAGCAATATTAAAAACAATAATAATTAATAATTATTGAAGATATTTAGTATATTATCTTATTTAATCTTCATGTAAACCTTGAAGGTAGGTATATTGTTGCCATCATTCCCACTTGAAATACACACACACACACACACACACACACACACACACACACACACACAAAATAAATAAATAAATAAAAATAAAAATAAAAAAATAAAATAAAAACAAAAACTACAACTCAACAAAGAAAGATATGTGAAGTTCATAATCTGACTCCAAACTAGAGTTTCTTTTTTACACACGTTTCCATAGATACAGCCAACAAATAGGCCATTTATCCATTTTGTTTTTAATATTCATCTTCTTCTCCATTGTCACACATTGTATCACTGAGCTAGAAAAATGATTTTTACATCATTTCAGCATGTCTCAAGAGGTAGAGAAGGGAATAAAGAGAAGACCTGGGAGAATGTAAGCAGTTGAATGTAAACCTATCGACACTACTGAAAATATAGTCATAAATATTTCCCTTATTTTTCTATTCCAAACCTATAAAAATGCTTTCTTTAAGATTCCATTTGCATAATTAAGTCCTCAATGCATCTGAAAATAGAAACTTCTTTTGCATGCTACACAAAAGAGGAGGACTGCCTTCATTTTAGGGAATTGCTATTGTGATTTGCCATCTGAGTTCTGCAAGTTTGTTCTGTTGATGTTTTTAATTTGTAGTCTATACATTTGAAAGTTTCTGTTGGGAATGTTTGCATTTATAGTCTAGTTTGATAGCAGACTGTGTGCTGAAATCTAAGTTTGTCATGTATATGTTTCTAAATTCAGTGTACATTTGCAAATTAACTAGTTTGTTGGATCAAAGCCTATAATTGTAGCTGGCTTGCATACTGAAGTATTGGCTGTTGAAGGAGTTTTGAAATTTGGTATCAATGAAATGTGGCAGTACACTTCTTTTGAGTCCTCTGCTGGACTCCTCAGTTATGTTTGTTTGCATATGAAAATGTGATAACATGGCAGGGTTATCTCTAAGTAATGAAATGCCATTACTTTAGTAGCAACATCTTCTTTATTTTTATAGCAGGAAGAACATTTCATTTGGTTGGCCAAAATAAGTCTTATGCTTTTAATTTACCTTTTGATATATTGACTTTCAAACATTTTTTTATCATGACCTATATTAATAAATTATTTTTAATTCAAGGCTCAGTAGAACATTTTTTGGGGAAAAAAGTGTGAAGGTAATTCCCTTGCTGATATGTTCTCCTCTGTTCTATTCTACTCTATTCTATACTTAGTGATAATCCAGTTGAGTCTCTTCCATTAAAATATATATATATATATATATATATATATATATAATTGATTTTTTACAGAGAGGATGGGAGAGGGACAGAGAGTTAGAAACATCATTGAGAGAGATTCATCGATCAGCTGCCTACTGCACACCCCCCACTGGGGATGTGCCAGCAACCAAGGTACATGCCCTTGACCAGAATCGAACCTGGGGCCCTTCAGTCCACAGGCTGACACTCTATCCACTGAGCTAAACAAGTTTTGACAAGTCTCTTTCATTTTTAAAAATACTACTACAACCCGCTATAATGGTTTAATGACCTAATTTAAGAATCTCCTTTTCCTTTTCCTCCTATTCCCACAGCTTTGTGATTTATTGATGAGAGAGCACCCAGGTTCTCACTTCTAACTTGTAATAAAAAAAGGGCCAGAAAAGGGTAGAAAAAGAGGGATGCCAAGAAAGTCTCTTTTTCAAATGAGTATAAAGTAAAGAAATTCAATAAAGGTGAAGAATAGTCTGTCACTTGTAACAATGTAGAAGAAAACATTTGTAGGTTTTAGATTCCCATCCCCCTTGGATTAAGTTAAGAAAAAAAAATTTTAGGGTCACAATTTATATCTGATCACTTAGCTTTTTATTTCTTCTGATTTAAAATGAATATATATTCACTGATAGATGATTTGTAAAACACAAAATGTTAAGATGCAGTAAATAAAAATTACCTATAACCCCACTAACTTTTAATATTTTGCTATAACTCTTTATCATTCTTTCCATTCTTTATCCTTTATATATTTTTCCTTAAAAAATTGATGTTACACCAGATGTAGTCTATCTTTTACTTAAAATTATATATAAGGATTTCCATGGCATTAAATATTCATTGAAAAATAATGCTAATGTGAACATTGTATTAAAGATATGTACAAAGATTTATATGTTTCTTTTTTTTAGACATTTAACTTGTTTTTATTTGCTCAGTTATTTATAGATAATTATACATAATGCTGCATTAAACATTATTGCATAAACATTATAGTTCATTTTTAACTTCATGGTATATTTTCAAGGATGGAGAATTAATAGATCAATGAGTATAATTATTAATGCCTAGTTAAGTATGCTGCCAAATTTGTTTCCAGAAAAGCTATACAAATTTATTTTCTCAAAAACAGTGTGTGAGAGCTCTTGGACATTGCATGCTTTGAAAAAACTAAAACGTTGGTGTTGTCTTACAAAAATTAGCAATTAATACCTATTACTTTTTTTTTTATAAATTTTTACAACTATATTTATAACTACATATTCTATAATTATTAATTTTGAGAACAGTAAAATACATTTTATTTCTCTTTATGTAGTTGAAATATTTAGCATCTTTTACTATATTATTTCAGCACTTCCCTATATATGTCAATATAGTTTAAGATTATATATCTGTATTATTATTAATAATAAATTATTTAATTATTTAAATGTTCTCTTGTATGGTTACTTTATTTCTTGTAATGATTTTGATTACAATAATTATATAAATGTATCCTCATATGTCTAATTGCCATAAATGACCATCTAAAACTTTTTCTTGAGTTCTTGCTTTCAGTTTTGGAGTATCATTTATATATATATGCCTAAGCAACCATTACAACCGAATGACTGCAATGACCTGAACAACAGGTGGCTATGACAAGCACTGACCAACAAGGGGCAGATACAACAAAGGAGCTGCTCCCTGGTGTTCAGTGATATCCCACAGCCAACCTCCTGTCATTCCTCTGCCAGGCCAGCAGGCACTGGTTTCGGATGGGGAACTGGGGGTAGTTAGCAACAGATGTGCCCTTATCTCAGGGTGGGCTGAGGGCAGGCTCTGTCCTTGGGGATGGCGGCCAACCTCCCATGACCCATTCCTTTCTCAGCGAGCAGGCCCTGATTGGCCTAACCCAATCAGCCTGACCCTGATCACTGGCCAGGCCTAGGGACTCCACCCACTCATAAATTTTGTGCACAAGGCCTTTAGTGTGTATATATTTGAGTGGCCAGATTATTATGATCTCTGAATGCATAATAATCTCCTACTCAGTGAAATTATTTATATACTAGAGGCCCGGTGCATGAAATTTGTGCATGGGGGGGGGGCGGGGTTGTGCCTCAGTCCAGCCTGCACCCTCTCCAATCTGGGATCCCTTGAGGGATGTCCAATTGCACATTTAGGCCCAGTGGGATCAAGCCTAAATGGACAGTCAGACATCCCTCTCACAATCCAGGACTGATGTCTCCCAACTGCTCGCTTGCCTGCCTTCCTGATTGCCCCTAACCACCTTTGCCTGCTAGCCTGATCGCCCCCTTACAACTCCCTGCCAGCCTGATTAATGCCTAACTGCTCCTCTACCAGCCTGATTGCCCCTAACTGCCCTCCCCTGCAGACCTGGTCATCCTTAACTGCCCTCCCTTGCAGACCTGGTCATCCCCAACTGCTCTCACCTACAGACCTGGATCCCCTTCAACTGCCCTTCCCTGCAGTCCTGGTGGCCCTCAACTTCCCTCTTCTGCCAGCCTGGTCATGCCTAACTTCCCTACCCTGCAGGCTTTATAGTCCCCAACTGCCCTCCCTTGTGGGCCTCGTCCCTCCCAACTGCCTTCCCCTAATGGCCTGATCCCCCACAACTGCCCTCCCTTGCAGACCTGGTCCTTCCCAACTGCCCTCCTCTGCTGGCCATCTTATGGTGGCCATCTTGTGTCCATATGAGGCAGCCATCTTTGACCATATAGGGGCAGCCATTTTGTGTGTTGAAGTGATGGTTAATTTGCATAATTCTCTTTTATTAGATAGGATAGAGGCCTGGTGTATGGGAGGGGGCCATCTGGTTTGCCCTGAAGGGTGACCCAGATCAGGGTGGGAGTTCCCTTGAGGTGTGGGGTGGCCTAGGTGAGGGACCTGTGGTGGTTTTCAGGCCAGCCATGTTCCCTAGCAACTCAAGTAGTCTGTGGTATCTGGGATTTATTTATCTTCTATAATTGAAACTTTGTAGCTTTGAGCAGAATCCAGGGCTGGCCAAGGAAATTGGCTTCCTCCATATCCTGAGAAACCCAAGTCTCCTGCTTACTCTGCCGCCATTTTTGTTGGGATTTATTTATCTTCTCTAATTGAAACTTGGTAGCCTGGCTAGTGCAGGGCTAGCCAGGATGTGCGGAAAGCTTGGCTTCCTCCATTGCCAGGGAAACCCAAGCCTCTTGCTCACTGTGTGGCTACAGCCATCTTGGTTGTGTTAATTTTCATACTCACTCCTGATTGTCTGGTGGTTGTGGTTTGTGGGCATAGCAGAGGTACAATCAATTTGTATATTACTCTTTTATTAGACAGGATTAGAGGCCTGGTGCATGAATTCGTGCATGGGTGGGATCCAGCCTGGCTGGCCATGGGGTGGGGACATGGGCCATTGGCTGGCCTGACTGCTGGTTGACCGTCTTCTGGAGGGGGCAATTTGCATATTAGCCTTTTATTGTATAGGATATATACTGAGTGGCCAGATTATTATGAGTTTAGCGACCATAATAATTTGGCCACTCAGTGTGTGTGTGTGTGTGTGTGTGTGTGTGTGTGTGTGTGTGTGTATATATAATATTGGAGATTTTATAAATGGTTACTGATCATTCTATTTCATCTGTTACAATGATGTGTCCTCAAAGTAAAAAGCTTCTGCACAGCATAAGAAATCATCAACAAAACAATAAGAAAGCCCACTGCATGGGAGAACATATTTGCCAATATTATATCTGATAACATCTTAATCTCCAAAATTTATAGGGAACTCACACATCTTAACAAAAGGCATATAAAAAATCCGATAAAAATGGGCAAAGGGTCTTAATAGATATTTTTCAGAAGAGGACATACATAAGGCCAAGAGACATGAAAACATGCTCAAAGTTACTAATCATCTGAGAGACGCAAATCAAAATGACAATAAGATACCATCTCACAGCTGTCAGAATGGCTATCATGGACAACTCAACAAACAACAAGTGCTTCTGAGGATGTGAAGAAACAGGAACCCTCATGCACTGCTGGTGGGAAAGCAGACTGGTGCAGCCACTCTAGAAAACAGTATGGAGTTTCCTCAAAAGATTAAAAAATGGAACTCCCATTTGACTCAGTAAACCCAGTTTTAGGAATATGTCCGAAGAAATCAGAAATACCAATCAGAAAGGACATATGCACCCCTATGTTTATATTAGCCTAATTTATAATAGCCAAGATTTGGAAACAGCCTAACTGCCCATTAACAGATGTGTGGATTAAGAGAACTGTGGTATACCAGCACAATGGAACACTATACTTCTGTAAAAAAGTCTTACCATTCACAACAGCATGGATGAACCTGCAGAATATTATGCTAAGCGAAATAAGTCAGTCAGAGAAAGAGAAATATCACATTATCCCACTCATTTGAGGACTATAATGAACAACATAAACTGATGAACAAAAATAGGTCCAGGACAGAGAAGCATTTTATAGGTTATCAGATTTCAGAGAGAAGGTAGGGGAGGGTGGGGGTAAGGGGGAGAGATCAATCAAAGGAGTTGTATGCGTGCATATAAGCCTAACCAATGGACACAGACACTAGGGGCGTGAGGGCATGTTTTTGGGGTTGGGGGTGGCTAGAGAGAAGTCAGTGCGGAATAAAGGAGATTTATGTAATACTATATGTGATGCTTTAAACAATAAAGAATTTTTTAAAAGACTGAAGAGGTGCATGGAGAGAACTTTAATTTCATTAAAATCTTAGCAAAAAATACTGAAGAAGTCTAATTGGGAATGAATATCTGTGACTGTAAACATTTCCAAAACTATAGGTGACCAACATATTTTTTAGTTTATATACCCATCTTGATTAACTAATATGGTTACATAAAATGAGAACTATCCAAGTCTTCTCTTATGTATATATTGCTTGATCATTTTTTACAGATACAAAATGCAAATTTTCTTTTGCATCATTGACCTTTCATCCATAAAAGCAACTCCTTCCATGATTGTTTAGGCTTCACACCTTGATCTGTGTTTTTATAAGTATTCAAATAACATGTGTTGGCAAGGATATGAAGAAAAGGTAACACTTTTGTACTGTTGGTAGGATTGCAAACTGGTACAGACACTATGGGAAACAGTGTAGAGATTCTTTAAAAACTATGACCCAGCAATTCTACATCTGGGCATTTATCCAAAGAAAATGAAAACACTAATTCCAAATGATGTATGCACCCCTATGTCCATTGCAGAATTATGTACAATAGTCAATATATGGAAGAAACCTAGGTTCACATCAATAGATGAATAAATAAAGATGGTATATACAAACACAGGAATATTATACAATAAAAAAGAATGAAATCTTGCCATTTGCAACAATATGAATATACCTAAAGGATTTTGTGCTACATGAAATAAGTCAGGCAGAGAAAGATAAATAACAGATGGTTTCACTTATATGTGAAATCTAAATAAAACAAAACAGCCAAATCCGGTTTGGCTCAGTGGATAGAGAGTAGGCCTGCAGACTGAAAAGTGCCAGGTTCGATTCTGGCCAAGGGCATGTACCTTGGTTGTGGGCAGGAGGCAGCTGATCGATGTTTTAAACTATCTCTCTCCCTTGCTCTCTGTAAAAAAAAAATCAATAAAATATATTTTAAAAAATAAAATAAAAATATAAAAATAAACAAAACAAAACAAAATCAAACTCATAGAAACAGATGAAAGGGAACCTTAGGGATGGCTTGGAGAATCTGGGTGAAAGATGAAAGTGAATACAATCAATGATATTGTGATAAGTTTACATGGTGACAGATGATTATTAGAATTAGTGGAATGACCACATTACAATGTATAAAAATGTCAAATCACTATACTGTACACCTGAAATTAATATAACCAATGTAAAATTGCTTACCAACTATACTTAAAAATTTATAGCCAATGTATTTTAATAAATCTATCTGTATTCAAAATAAAAATAAATGAAATTAAATATTATTTATCTTAAAATATAATAAATGGAAATGAGGAATAATATTACCCAGATATAATCCATCTTTCAATTTAAAAATTTCATTTATTTGTTTGGACTATAGACTCTAATAGCATTGACAGCCTTTCATGTGAGAAGGCTACTACACATGATGTGTTTTGAGTGTATATGTTGTGTGAGCTTGAATATTTTATATCTCTAGCATAAAAACTTATATGATTTTCTAATAAACTTTATTAAAAAGCCATTTCCAAACTATTTGTTATTTTAAAAAGTTATGGGAACCAGTTTTAAATTTTGAATAATATTGTTTGAAACTTAAATGCACTATCATATACATAGTGGGGACTTTGGTAAAATAAACAATAGACATCATTTTGCTTCTGCTAGATGCATATCTAATATAGCTCTCCTCTCTATCCTTAATGCAACATGTACATGGAATCTAAGATGGAAATCTATCTTTAAATCAATGCTGACCTTGCAACAGATTTCGTGTGAAAACTGTGTTTTGACAAATGACTTAATAAAATTGCTACTCAATTTATGTCTTAAGGTATTTCATTAGATAAATTTACATCTCTAAGTCACTTCTGATGGAGTTATGAAGCTCAAGAGATTTTCAACGCAATATAGATGACATGAATTAGTAAAATAATGTTTTTGTTTTTTTTCTTTCACTACACTTGCAATGGAACATGTGATATTGGTGGTAAGCAAATGGGAATAATGATAAAAGAAGAGAAGCTGTGTCAGTACTTACTGAATCTTTTTACAATGTGCTGGGGCCATTTCACTTTAATTCACTTAAGATATAAAGATGAAAAATATGAGTATATTATATTTATGATAAGATATGATATGATATGATAGAATAAAGGAGAATTCTATCACTTATGGCCTACTTTCTATCTTCAGTTGCAGAATAATATACTATTACTTTTGTAAGATTTCAACTAATAGTCTTACAGAAAAAATAAACAGTTGACTAAATATTTGTATTAAAGCTATGATTAAAGCATTATTTGCCACCAAAACCGATTTGGCTCAGTGGATAGAGTGTCGGCCTGCAGACTGAAAGGTCCCAAGTTCAATTCCGGTCAAGGGCATGTACCTTGGTTGTGGGCCCATACCCAGTAGGGGGTGTGCAGGAGGCAGCTGATCAATGTTTCTCTCTCATCGATGTTTCTGACTCTCTATCCCTCTCTCTTTCTCTCTATAAAAAATCAATAAAATATATTTTTTTAAAAACAAAACATCATTTGCCATGTAATTTTATTTCTCATATTTGGAACAAAGAAATGAAATATCTTCAAATAATTAAAGTGAAACATTCTAATTGTTTTGATAGGCTTGATAATAAATATATTTATTACATGAATATGTGAAAGCTAAGTGTTGAACTAGTTGCCCTCCTTTCATTTTTCCTTTAAAAAATAGAGGCTGGATATTTTATTAATTCTGATAATGTAGGTAATTTTTACAAAAAAAACTTAGAAATTAAGTTCAAAGGAAAGCAAACTGTTTCTGTACATGGCCAACTTCTCCAAGTTTGAAAGCACTGAGTGTTACATGTCATTATAAAAATAATGTTTTATGCAATATTGGAATTTGCAAAATGCACCTAAAAACAAAATAAAATTTAGAGATTAATGTAAAACTCTCTAGATTGTAGTCAGTGATTCTCTTCTGCTTTCACCTCACTCCTCACTAGGAATAGCAATGAAAAATGGCTAATTGAGACATAGACCCACGAAGAAAAGAGAACAAGGGAAGAACGTGGCAAAAACTACATTTTTGAAATTGGAAACCATACAATTTAGAAAACAAGGGAAAGCTGGAGTCTAAGGTAGGAACTGATGGGGTGGCATGAAAGCAACCCAGGAGAAAGTGAATGTATGACTTAGAACTTCGGAAGTGCTCAGACATTGGAACATGAACCTCTAAATGTAGAAGGAAGATGGGCTATTTTTTCCCCAAAGTCCCCTCCCAACTCCACATATTTGAGGGACTGCTTCTTCTACAATGAAAAAAAGAGATTGAAGGTTTACCTCTTAAAATGTTGGAATCAGAAGGAAAATTCTATAGATGTTGACTCTTGAAAGTTTCCAAAAGACACAGCCCAATCATATAGCAGCCTCCAGCCATCTAGAGTTTGTCAGTTCCTGTTAGCACTCCATTTTGGGCTAAACAAAAACCATACCCCTCGGCAATCATCCCCCAAACTAGAACTTTGGAAATATGTACCACTTTCCTTTTCCCTTCCTGAGGGAGAGGTCTTGGAGCTTCATTGATCTTAAGCAGCAACATCCTTCCCAACTGTTGAGTTCTCAGTAAACCCCTAGTCTCTTCAGCAGCACCTCTCTCATAGCAAACTCATAACATTGGGCCTACTGCCCAGTATTCTCTTTCTCTCCCCAGGGAGAATCTGGTAGCTGGTAATTCCCTCACAATTATATGGTTCTTTGCCGGGAGCAGGGGTTATTATTAAAAGGTGCCATGAAATATCCTGCTGGCTTCATTGTAGCAGCTGTAATGCTCACCTTTTGTGTAGGAGCTTCTGATCCGATTTCTGATTTTCTCACAAGGGTAATCAGTCTGTGTATAACTGTTAAATGTATATATCCAAGGGAGTAAGAAGGATATCAAACTTTCTATTCCAAAATCTTGCTGATTTATTTGAAGCCTTTTAAACTAGTTTTTAAAACTGAGAATGTGTTTATGTGTGGCTACAACCAAGTCTTTATCAAAGCTATTCTATGTTTAAAATAGGTTTTGGATTTTGCTTTATATATTTTGATGCTATGTATTCTATAACAGTAAAATTCATTATCAATCAACCTTCTATCAGAATAAGATAACCCACTTATCTTATTTAGTTTTGTCTTGATTTCCATTTTGTCAACTATTAATGTTGTACGGTAAGTACTTTTCTTTTTGTCACTTCCTGGAATTATTTGTTTGTTCTTCATTTTTAAATTATTCTTTTCTCATTTTATTTTAGTATAAAAATAAAGATCTCTTTTCTTATTTCAGAGCATTTACCTTTCAATAGAGATTTAGTTTCTTCATATTTATTTTCATAGTTTATAGGCTTGATCTTATTTTATATTTAGCAAAAAAGTGAGTTTTTTTATAGTATACCTTCTTATAATTTTTATTACTTGGATTTTAATTCTCTTAGTTGCTTACTAGTTGTCTTCAAAATATTTTTTATAAATTATTTAAAAGATGCCACAGGAAATGTAATTGCCGTTGCTTTTTTTCACATTGGTTTGGTGCAGTATTATTTCTTTATGAACATTTCTTCTCAAAACTTTGTGCACTAAAGTTGTTTACAGTGTAATACATTAACTCTATCAAGCCACAAACTACCTTCAAATAATATTCTCAATAAATTAAAACTATATGCTAATATTTTAAATGTTTATGAGTGTATTATTTTGTAAATAGTTCTATTAAATTCTGTGAAGTAGTCATAACTGCCAAAATGTTGAGGACCATTGCTTTAGATATTGGAACAATGTCTTCTAGTCTGTTCTGTGAATTAGAATTTCTTTACATTACTGGTTTGATATTCCACTGTCTATTCTGTTTTTGTTGAATCAATTTATTACTTATAATATGATTTTTAAATTTTCTGTTATATGTCTTTCTCTGCGTTCTTTTTTATTTTAGTGAGCTTTCTTGGCCTGTCTTCTTTTATTGCAATCTGTTCTCTTCCTAGGGCTTTCTGGTTCTGTTTCACACACACTGTCCTATTTTCTACTTTTGGGATAAAAAGCACATATATTCCAGAACTTTCATGAACATCTTATCATAAAATTATTTTAGGAGGTATGTATTTTTCATGAGTTGTCATGGCGATTTTCCCTTTTCTTCTTGCTTCAGTTTTTTTTTTCCCCCCAGAAGCTCCATACCAGTTTTACAAGTTGTTCCTGAAATGTCTATGATTATTATTCAATTTCTGCTAAATTTAATTTCTTATTGTCATTTTGTTTTGAATGCTAAACCTCTAGTCTTTATGTTGGAATCCATTTTAGTGATTAGTGTTATACTGAAGTTTGTAAAAATTCCAGTTGTTTTTTTCTTAGCATTGTTTTAAATCTTGTCTTTAGTTCCTAATATATTTCAAAGTATTTATTTTTCTATGTGAAATGACACTTTATGTTTAGCTTTCCATATTAATGGAATCCCCAGAACCTTATTTTTGATGACCCTAAGAATTAGTTTGGCTTTGAAAAAATCATTAGTTGACTTGTTGAGTTCATATGAACCATAACTCTGTACGTCCAAAAATAAAAACAGAAATAAAATATACAAACCAAACATAAAATAGCTACAACAAAATACCAAATTACGTGATATTTTAAAAAATAATTATAGCAATTTAGTTGCTATTTGCCTCCTTCTAGGTAATGGAACTTACTTGATCATCATGGATAGCCTATGAGGTTGATACTGTTATTATCTCCATTATTTAAAAAAAGTAAGTGTGATAAGATAAGAACCTCACCTCAGTTCATGAATTAAGTCAGTGGCAGAATTAGGATTCAAACTCAGGTTGCCTGGCTCTTGAATTTTATCTCTTAACCACAAAATTATAGATTGTTTAATTACATTTTGTTTCCTTCCTTTATCATATATGTGCGATGATGGTATATGTATTTGCTGATATGGGAGCAGGGTAGGGGTGGTTTTAACTAAATCAATGACAATCCTATCTTATAAAAGAGTAATATGTAAATTTACTGTCACTACAACACACAAGATGGTCAGCAAGGGAAGGCAGGTAGGGGTGACCAGGACAGCAAGGGAGGGCAGTTGGGGGGACCAGGCCTGCAGGGGAGGGCAGTTATGGGCAATCAGGCCAGCAGGGAGGGCAGATAAGGGTGACTGGACCAGCAGAGGAGGGAAGTTGGGAGTGAACAGGCCAGCAGGGGAGGGCAGTTGGGGGTGACCAGGTCTGCAGGAGAAGGCAGTTAGGGATGAGCAGGCTGAGAAGGTAGGACAGTTATGGGCGACCAGGACAGTAGGGGAGAGCAGTTAGGGGCAATCGGGCCAGCCAGGGAGCAGTTAAGTGTCGATCAGGCTGGCAGGCAGAAGTGGTTAGGGGCAATCAGGCAGAGGCAGGTGAGTGGTTGGGATCCAGCAGTGCTGGATTGTGAGAGGGCAGTCGGGCATCTCTCCAGGGGTCCCAGATTGGAGAGGATGCAGGCTGGGCTGAGGGACACACCCCAAGCACAAATTTTGTGCACATGGCCTCTAATAAATAAATAACATTAAACGAACTTGGTTCACTGTTGAAGGTCTGTGGTATTCATATAAAATGGGCCAGTTAAGCCCTAGAAGATTTGGCTCAGTGGATAGAGTGTTGGCCTGTGGACTGAAGGGTCCCAGGTTTGATTCCATTCAAGGTCATATGCCTGAGTTGTAGACTTGGTCCCCAGTAGGGGGCATTCAGGAGGCAGCCAATCAATTATTCTCTCCCATCATTGATGTTTCCTTTTTGCTCTTCTTTTTCTTTTCCCTTCCTCTCTGAAATCAAAACAAAATATTTAAAAATAAATAAATAAAAATAAAATAGGCCAGTTAACATGTTATAAAGCACTTAGGCTCTCATCATCCAAACAAGTGTTTTGGAGAAACAGATATTAAACAAATCATTTTATACATTTTTTTAAAAAAAGTTGAGTTCAAGAACACAACATTCTGAGGAGATATGGATTGGGTATAACGGGAACATTTATAAAGGAATACTACCTCTTTGGAGCCTTAATAAGATTTCCTTGGAGAAATTCTGCTGAAAAAAAATGAGATGGAGTTAATCAGGAGAAGGGTATGAATATTCCAAGTAAAGTGATCAGAATGTTCAAAGTCCATGTCATTGGAAAAAGAATAGTATATCAAAAAGAATAAGGTTATTATGGCCAGAGGGGGTGGGAAAAACAAGTTGGAAAGAGGTCTAAAATAAGATTCTAAAGATAGAAATCAGAATGTTCTGGACTTTTTATTCCATGTTAAGTTTCATTTTTTCCAGAGGGCAATGAGAAAGATATTAAGATTGTAGGGAGAGAAATGGCATGTTGACATTTGTCCTTTAGAAAAATGATCCTATGAGACATTGCAACTGACATCACTGAGAGGAAAGACAGAGATGTACCACTGGAGCTGTCTGGGTACTAGATACATTTTAAAAAATACTATGCAACCATAGTTCAATTCTAGAGAACACTGAAAAAAATATTGATGTTAGATAAAACTATTCTAGTTGAACTGTGACTTTGTTCCTGAATTTCAGTTAAAGAAACAAGTAGTTGTAAGGAATACGCTAATGAAATATTTCTAGGGCTGTAAGTAAATACACATTACATTATTGTCCACAGTGAAGCCAAAACTTTTTAGCATTACCAAGTGGACATTGGGGAGAAGGCATCCTATACATTTATAGAATCACTAAAACACATTATTATTTGGATAAAATGGAGTTAATGTCGAAAATAAAATGTTGGCTATCAGAAGTTGACTGCACCCAGGACATATCTAGACATTACTATTAATCTTCCATGCCTTTATTTTTGCACTAACCAAACCAGAAGCTCAGTGTCCTTCTGCATCCAGCAATTGAGCAGCATCTTGAATAGTGAAATCATAAAGATTAAAATGCTGCCTTCTAGAGATTCTCAAGAGACTTTATTACTAGTATGATGCAATCATTTAGTTAAGTCCTTAGGGTCTGAGTGATGAGGAAAAATACCAAACTAGCCCACTGAGTCCTTCAGCTACCTTTCATAGACTAACACCACATGACAGTCCAGGTAGAGTAATTGCTCTACTACCACAGAACCCTTATTATATTAACACTAAGTACTCAACAAGTTTGAGGACTGAAGGGAGTGGCTCTATTTAGTATGTGGTAGCTGAACCTTTTAGTTTCTTTCTTTAAAGTCCTCAATAATAATAATATTTGTAAAGGCACCTTCTAAATTGCAGGGAAATTACATAAATGTGTATGCATATACAATTTCCTTCTGAGCAAAACTATAGATTTGTATAAATTTACTCCTAGGACTTTTTAAAAAATATATATTTTATTGATTTTTTACAGAGAGGAAGGGAGAGGGATAGAAAGCTAGAAATATCAATGAAAGAGAAACATCGACCAGCTGCCTCCTGCACACCCCCTACTGGGAATGTGCCTGCAACCAATGTACATGCCCTTGACCAGAATCGAACCTGGGACCTTACAGTCCTCAGGCCCGCTCTATCCACTGAGCCAAACCGGTTTCGGCTACTCCTAGACCTTTAACTATGTATGAAACACAATTGTTTGACTGTAATGATTGCTTCTTGACATATTGATATTTCCCCAATGGCTTTCATACACACTGTTTATTGAGGTGTACATTAAAACAGTCAATCTCAGTTTTTCAACACCAGCAAAGAAAATTGGTTGTATTTATATTAAAAGGCTCGTATCTTGCAGAGTTTCAACAATGCTAAGTATAAATCTCATTAAAGTATATATGTCGGATATAATTATTGGTCACAGGATGATACACATATTGAACTTTATTTTTTCAAGTATTACATATAGTATTGCATATGTCTCCTTTTTTCCACCATTGATCTCCTGACCCTCCAGCCCCAGCCCTCATACCCCTAGTGCCTGTGTCCATTGGTTATGCTTATATACATGCATAGAAGTCCTTTAGTTGATTTCTTACTAAAGATCATCATCCCTGCCTTCCCTCTGAAGATTGAAGGACTGTTCAATGCTGCTATGTGTCTGGATCTTTTTTTTCCTCTTTCTTTTTCTTCATAATTTTTTAGTCTATTGTTTTCCCCACAAGTATTTTATTTTCAAGAAAAAATGATTTTAAGTATAATAAAGTAACATGCAAGAAACATTAATATTTTAAGAAAAGCTATTTTAAATATAATAATATTATATGAAATAAAATTTAATATTTCAAGAAAATGATTTTAAATGTAATGATTTTACCAAAACTGTACTAACATAGAAAAAATACCACAAAAGTTGCAGTAAATATTAAAAACTGAAAATAACAGGATTACTTCTATTATATTCTAAAATATAGAATATTTTTATTCTGTTTTGGTTAATAAGTTTAAGTTGTTCATAATATTCCATATATGAGTGAGATCATGCAATATTTTTCTTTCTCTGACTGGTTTATTTCATTTACCATAATGCTCTGCAGGTCCATCCATGCTGTTGCAAGGGGTAAGTGTTCTTTCTTTTTTACTGTTGTTTTTTTAAAATATATTTTATTGATTTTTTTTACATAGAGGAAGAGAGAGGGATAGAGAGTTAGAAACGTCGATGAGAGAGAATCATCGATCAGCTGCCTCTTACACATCCCCTACTGCAACCAAGGTACATGCCCTTGACTGGAATCAAACCCGGGACCTTTTAGTCCACAGGCCGACACTCTATCAACTGAACAAAACCGGTTTCTGCTGTAGCACTGTTTTTTAATCAACTAATCTGCTGATGGGCTTTCATACAAACAACTTAGGTCATTACCAAATCTTGGTGGCTGTAAATTGTGCTGCTATGAAAACAGAGGTGCATATGAACTTTCTGATTGGTGATTTTGGTTTCTTTCTTGGGATATATTCATAGAAATGGGATTATTGGGTCAAATGGGAGTTCCATTTTTAATTTTTTGATGAAACTCCATGCTGTTTTCCACAGTGGCTGCACCAGTTTGCATTCCCACCAGCAGTTCATGAGGGTTCCTTTTTCTCCACATCCTCACCAACACTTGTTGTTTGTTGATTTAAGCCATTCTGACAGGTGTGAGATGATATCTCATTGGCTTTTTGATTTGCATCTCTGGGATGATTATTGACTTTGAGCATGGTTTCATATATCTCTTGGCCTTCTGAATGTCCACTTTTGAAAAGTGTCTATTTAAGTTCTTTGCCCATTTTTTGATTGGATTGCTTACTTTCCTTTTGTTAAGATGTATGACTTCCCTATCAATTTTTGAGATTAGGCTGTTATCAGATATAACATTGGCAAATACATTTTTTTCATGCAATGGGTTTTCTTGTTGTATTGATAGTTTATTGTGCTGTGCAGAAGCTTTTCTTTTTTTATGTAGTCTCTTTTCTTTATTTTCTCCTTAGTTTCCATTGCCCTAAAATCTGTATCACATACAACATATGTCTGATATTTTGTAGCCTATGTAAGCCTATGTATTCTTCTAGTATTTTTATAGTTTTCTGGACTTACATTTAAGTTCTTTATCCACCTTAAGTTTAATTTTGTGTATTGTGTAAGTTGTTGGCCTAGTTTCATTTTATTGCATGTATCTGTCCGATTTTTTTCAACTCTATTTATTGAAGAGGTTCTCTTTACTCCATTGTATGCTCTTGCCTCCTTTGTCAAATATTAATTGAGAATAATGGCATGGGTCGATTTCTGGGTTTTTGTTCTGTTCCATTGGTCTATGTCTGTTCTTCTGCCAGTACCAGGAAGTTTTGAGAACAGTGGCTTTGTAATATAGCTTGATGTCTGGTATTCTGATCCCAACTTTGGTCTATCTCAAGATTGCTTCAACTTTAGAGTATTTTTTTGTTCCAAATGAATTTTTGGACATGTTTTTAGAGGTCTGTGAATTATGCCTTTGGTATTTAATGCCATTGAATCTATAAATTGCTTTTGTTAGTATGGACATTTTAATGATGTTGATTCTACCAATCCATCAATATGGTATATTCTTCCATTTGTTTATATGTTGCTCTATCTCTTTTTTCAACATTCTGTAGTTTTCTGAGCACAGGTATTTTACCTCCTTAGTTAAGTTTATTCAGGTATCTTAATTTTTTGGTGCAATGGTAAATGGGAGTGTGTTTTTTTCCCCTTCTATTTCTGTGAATTCATTATCGATGTGTAAAAAAGCCATAGATTTATGGGTATTAGTTTTGTATCCTGCTACATTATTATTATTTTTAAAATATATTTTTATTGATTTTTTTTTACAGAGAGGAAGAGAGAGGGATAGAGAGTTAAAAACATTGATGAGAGAGAATCATTGATCAGCTGCCTCCTGCATACCCCCTACTGGCAATGTGCCTGCAACCAAAGTACATGCCCTTGACTAGAATCAAACCCGGGACCCTTCAGTCTGCAGGCCGACACTCTATCCACTCAGCCAAACCTGTTTAGGCTCCTGCTACATTATTGAATTCATTTATTAAATCTAGAAGGGTTTTGATGGAGTCTTTAGGGTTTTCAATATACAATAACATGTCATCTTTGAATAGTTACAATTTTACTTCTTTTCCAATTTGGATTCCTTTTATTTCTTCTTATCTTATAGCTATGGCTAATGCTTCCAGTACTATGTCTAGCAGAGGTACTGAGAGTGGACATCCCTGTATTGTTCCTGTTTTAGGGGAAATTATTCTAGTTTTTACCCATTGAGTATGATGTTGGCTGTTGGTTTGTCATATAAGGGTTTTATTATTTTGACATATGATCCCTCTATTCCTACTTTGCTGAGAGGTTTTTATCCAGAAATGGTGTTGGATTTTGTCGAATTCTTTTTGTTGTACCAATCGATATCATTTCGTGATTTATGTCTCTCAATTTGTTTATGTGATGTATAAAGTTTATTTAATTGTACCATCCTTAAATCACTGGAAAGAATCCCACTTGGTCATGGTATATGATTTTTCTCATGTAATGCTGGATCTGATTTGCTAGAATTTTGTTGAGGATTTTAGCATCTATGTTCATTAGAGATACTGACCTATAGTTCTCTTTATTCGTAGTGTCTTTATCTGGTTTTGGGACTAGGGTAATGCTGGCTTTATAGAAAGAATTTGAAACTGTTTCTTCCTCTTGAGTTTTTTTGGGGTAGTATGAGGAGGATTGGTTTTAATCCTTCTTTTAATTTTTGGTAACACTCCCCTGTGAAACCGTCTGGACCAGGGCTTTTGTTAACTGAAAGTGTTTTTATCATTGCCTCAATTTCCTCCATAGTTATAGGTCTATTCAGATATTTTTAATCTTCTTGATTGAGTTTTGGAAGGTTGCATTTTTCTATAACTATGTCCATTTTTTTGTAGTTGACCAGTTTGTTGGAGTAGAGTTGTTCATAGTATTTTAAAGAAGAGATAATTCTTTATTGATTTAAGAGAGAAAGGGAGAAGGAGAGAGAGATATAAACATCAATGATGGGAGAGAATCATTGATTGGCTGCTTCCTGCACACCTCCTACTATGAATTGAGCACAAAATCCAGGCATGTGCCCCTTACCAGAATGGAACCTGGGACCCTTCAGTCCACAGATTGACACTTTATCCTCTGAACAAACCCAGCAAGGGCACGTTCATAGTATTTTTTTTTTTTACAATGTTTTGTATTTCTGTGGGGTCTAATGTTATTTTGCCTCTTTCATTTCTGATTTTGTTTATTTGGGTCATTTCTCTTTGCTGCTTTGTGAGCCTAGCTAGTGGCTTATAAATCTTGTTTATCTTTTCAAAGAACCTGCCTTTGCTTTCATTGATCTTTTGTATTTTTTTGTCTCTATGTCATTTATTTCTGCTGTAATATTCATTATTTCCTTCCTTCTGCTCACTCTGGTCTTATCTTGTTGCTTTCTTTCTAATTCTTTAAATCGTACAGTTAGATATTTTATTACCAATTTTTTTTTTTGTAGGCCTATAATGATATGAACTTCCCTTGTGGAAACCGGTTTGGCTCAGTGGATAGAGCATCGATCTGCGAACTGAAAGGTCCCAGGCTCGATTCCGGTCAAGGGCATGTACATTGGTTGAGGGCACATCCCCAGTAGGGGGTGTGCAAGAGGCAGCTGGTCGATGTTTCTCTCTCATCGACGTTTCTAGCTCTCTATCCCTCTCTCCTCCTCTCTGTAAAAAAATCAATAAAATATATTAAAAAAATAAATAAATGATATGAACTTCCCTCTCAGAACTGCTTTCACTGGGTCCCATAGATTTTGGATTGTTGTGTTTTCATTGTCATTTTTTGCTTGATGCTTTTTATTTCTTCTTTTATTTATTTGGTAACCCAATCATTATTTAATAAGTCCACGTACTTGATTTTTTTATTGCTTTTATTGTAGTTGATTTTTATTATTGTGCTATTGTGTTTTAAGAAAATGCTTGATATGATTTCAATGTTCTTGAATTTGGATAAACTTAGCCTGCGTTTCAAGTGCACATGAAAATGTTCCATGTGCACTTGAGAAGAATGTATATTCAGTGGTTTGGGGGTGAAATGTTCTCAAGATGTCAAGTAAGTCCATCTGATCTAGTAAGTAATTTAGGATTGCTGTTTCTTTGCTGATATTTTATCCAGATGATTTATCCAGTGACGTCAACAGTGTATTACAGTCCCCTACTATGATTGTATTGCTGTCGGTTTCTCCCTTGATATCTTCTTCCAGAAGTATTTTTTTTTTAATGTATTTGGGTGCTGCTGTATTGGATGCATATATGTTTACCAGAGTTATTTCCACTTGTTGCATCAATTCCTTTAGTATTATGAAGTGGCCTTCCTATCTCTTATATGGCCTTCACTATGAGGTCTATTTTGTCATATATAAGCATTGCTAACCCAGCTTTTTTTTTTTTTCATTTCCATTTGCCTGAAAAATAATTTTCCATCCTTTTGCTTTCAGTCTGTGTGAGTCCCTTGTTCTGAAGTGGGTCTCATGTAGAAAGCATATATATGAGTCAGGGCCAGCCTTGGCGAGGGGCACTGGAGGTTTGGAGTGCGGCCATGTCCCTGATTTGGGTGGGGGTTCCTGCTATGGGGCAAGGCCAGCCTGAGCAAGGGACTGCAGTCTTCTGGTCTCTGGTCGTTCAGGCCATGATGGTGTTAAGGTCAATGGCTTTTTACATATATAGTTTACAGTTGATTTACAAAGTTATATTAGTTTCAGTTGTATAATCCAGCAATTAGACATTTATATAACCTATAAAGTGATAACCTCAATAAATTTAGTACCCATCTAACAGCATACATAGTTATTACAATATTATTAACAATATTCCCTATAATGTACTTTATATCCCCATGACTTCTGTAGCAACCACTGTGTAGTTCTTAATCCTTTAACCTTTTTCACCCCTCCCCCAAAGCCCCTTTATCTAGCAACTTTCAAAATATTCTCTGTATCTATGAGTTTGTTTCTGTTATGTTTGTTCATTTATTTTGATTTTTAGATTACACATGTAAGTAAAATCATATGAATTTTTCTTTTTTGTCTGAATTATTTCCTTCAGTCAATGCCTGCTAAGTCCATCCACAATGTTGCATATGGCAAGATTGAATTCTTTTGAATGGCTGAGACATTTCAATATATATATGCACCACTTTTTTAAAAATATATTTTATTGATTTTTTTACAGAGAGGAAGGGAGAAAGATAGAGAGCTAGAAATGTTGATTAGAGAGAAACATCTACCAGCTGCCTCCTGCACACCCCCTACTGGGGATGTGCCTGCAACCAATGTACATGCCCTTGACCGGAATCGAATCCGGGACCTTTCAGTCTGCAGACCGACGCTCTACCGCTGAGCCAAACCGGTTTCGGCTGCACCACTTTTTTATCCATTCATCTATTAATTGAAAGGTTGCTTTCATATCTTGCAATTATAAATAATGCTGCAATGAACATATGAATATTTATGCCTTTTCAATTTAGTGTTTTGGTTTTCTTCAAATAAATACACAGCAGTGGAATTGTTGGGTCCTTCTCTGTCTCTTGTTAAAACCTTTGTTTTAAAGTATATTTTGTCTAGTATAAGTGTTTCTACCCCAGCTTTTTTTTTTTTTCTTCATTTCCATTTTCATGAATTTTTTTTTTGCCCTTTTACTTTCATTCTATATGTCTCTTATAATCTGAAGTGAGTCTTATAGAAGACACATATAAGGGTCTTGTCTTCTTATCTATTCAGCCTGTTTTTTTTTTATAGAAGAATTTAATCAATTTGTATTTAAAGTAATTATTGATAGATATGTTTTATTGGCTTTTTATTATTTATATATTTTTAATCTTTCTGTTTTCTATTATTCTTTAAAGAGACTTTTAACATTGCATGTAATGCTGGTTTGGTGATGATTAACTTCTTTAGCTTTTTCTTGTCTGGGAAGTTTTTTTTAGATCTTATCTGACCTTCAATTCTAAATGATAGCTTTGCTGGGTAGAATAATCTTGGTTGTATGTTCTTTCTTTTCATTACTTTGAATATTTCATGACAATCTCTTCCAGCCTGCAAAGTTTCTGTTTATTAAATCACCTGGCAATTTTATACTAACTCCCTTGCAGAGAACTAACTGCTTTAGTTTTGCTGCTCTTAAGATTTTCTTTGTCTTTAAACTTTTGAATTTTGATTATGATATGTCTTGATGTAGGCCTCTTTGGGTTTATTTTGTTTGCTCTCTATGTGCTTTGTGGACCTGTATGTCTGTTTCTTTCACTAGGTTAGAGAAGTTTTCCATCATTATTATTTCATATACGTTTTCAATTCCTTGCTCTTTCTCTTCTAGCACTTTGATGATATGAATGTTGGTATACTTGATGTTATTTCAGAACCCCCTTAAACTATCCTCATCTTTATTAGGTTCTTTTGTTTTTTTATTGGGTGTTTTCTGCTACCTTATTTTCCAAATTGCCTATATGATCATCTACTTGATCTATTCTACTTTTGATTCTTTCTATTGCATTCTTCATTTGTTTGTTTGTTTTCTATTGCTTTGTTGAAGTTCTCACTAACTTCCTCTATTCTACCGCTAAATTCACTGAACATCCTTATAACCAGTGTTTTGAACTCTGCATCTGGTAGATTGCTCCTTTCTATTTTGTTTAGTTTTTGTTGCTTTGTTTTGTTCTGTTCTTTCATTTATGGCATGTTTCTTTGTCTCATTATTTTGGCTACCTCCCTGTGTTGGTTTCTCTGTATTATGTTAAACTACTATGTTTCTCAGTCTTGATAGATTAGTTTTATGTAGTAGGTGTCCTGTAGGGCCTAGTGGCACAGCCTCCCTGGTAACCTGAGTTATATGTTGCAGGGACTCCCTCCCTCGGTGTAGGCTGCATGTACCCTCCCATATTAGTTGAGCCTAGTAACTGCAACGTAGGGACCAAAACCACAGAGATGCACTTCTTTTATAAGGGCTCTGGTGCTCCTCTCCTTTAATGTGTCACTCTTGAGATAGTTAGATGGTGAGCAACATTGTCTGAAGCTTTCCACTAGTTGGGCTGGCTCTGGGGCCTCCAAGGAAGTGCAGATCATGGTCATCTCCTATCTTTGCTCTGTTTGGGGTAATCCAACTTGAGCTACAAAGTGATGTTCAGATGGCTGCTACTTGTGATGAGCTTAGAGGTGCCTAGGATAGACCAAGCTGCAAACCAGAGCCAGTTGACCCTAGTACCTTGGGCCACTTATCAAGAAGTATGGGGCATGCCATGGGCAGGTACTCTTGTTTGTAGATTGTGAATCTTTGAGAAATTTAGAAAAGTAAGTAGCATGAGGTCATTTATAGGGAAAAGCTCCTGGAATCAGCTTATGTGGGGCCACAATTTTAGTAGAAAGGCTCTCGGGGAATAATCAGGACAAGGTGAACAGTATAGCAACCTTGATGGAGACTCAGATATAGCACCTGCCTATTCTTGCATGGGGAGGTTTCAGCAAAGGAACAATAGCCACTACCAGCACTTTTGCCTTGAGAAAGCTGTCCCTCCAAACCTTGCCCCAAGTCCAGACAATTCAGTTTCTTGCCATATGTCCCTGGGGCCATATTTTGAGCTGCTGCCCCAGCATTGGTGTTCAGATCAATTGAGTCTTCATAAGGTCATGCACAAGCCTTTTAAGAGGAATGCCTGGGACTCCAGCAACCCATTCTCATTCATCTACAGTCCATGCTGGTTTTCACAGTCAGGAGTTGTGGAGACATCTCTATCTGACACTCTATTCTTGGCTGGGGAGTCTAGTGTAGGGCTGTGACTCCTTGCTTCTCAGGAGTGACCTCTGCAGCTGAGGTATCCTTCCCAATCTTTAACCACCACACATGGATGTGGGGCCAGCCTTTTCCAAGTTTTCGACTCCTCCTACCAGTCATGACATGCCTTCTTTTTTATAGCCTTAGATATAGGACTTATACTCAGCTACATATCAGGTGGTTCTGAATGATAATAGTTCTGTAGTTTAGTTATAAATTCAACATGGTTCTGGGAGGATGAGAGTAATGCATTTTTCTGCTCTTCCATTTTTAACAGAAGCCCCACATATTGAATTTTAAAGGCAGGAGATCTGAAGTTGTATTGACAGTGATTTGATATTTTTTATTTGTTTGTATTTTTAACATCTAGAATACAGTCAGACAAATGGAAGGCACTCAACAAATTTGCCTAGGCAGTGACTTTATTTATTTATTTATTTATTTATTTATTTCATGTAGAATAGTTAGTAAATTGAAAGATACTTAATAAATTGACATTTGGATCAATAAATAAGGATGAATTAAAAATGACTAACTTACTTGAAGCAATTTTCTTCTTTCTCTGTTGTTATTTTAACACAAAAATGTAAAACAAAAGATATTATTGGAAGTTGTGTGTAAGTGGCCTAGATCTGGTAAGGTTTTTAACTTGTGGCAGTATAAAATTATACGGAGGCTATGAATTTGTTTGGGGCTGACAGAAAGCAGAGAAGCAGAGACATAGTGATATTTTTCTTCCTTTTGATATTATGTGACCACAGCAATATGTGGGTGAATTCTAATTTTATGTACATTAGCTACAGCATGTATTTGAGAATTTGAAGGCAGCATTAGTTCTTTCCCTTCCCACAAATCTATTTAGCTATGTGGGATAATCTCACTATTACTTCCATAAACTTGTTTTCATCATAAGTGAGTCTTTCCAAATTCATTTACAGTTAGGGAATCCCCTTTGGTTTGGAAGAATATCTTCAGCACTAACTTCTAAATCCATTAAAATTATTTTATCTAGTAAAACTATATAATTATTTTATCTAGTAAAACCATCCAGAAGGATGACAAACAAATTTTTTAAAAAAATATATATTTTATTGATTTTTTACAGAGAGGAAGGGAGAGAGATGGAGAGTTAGAAACATTAATGAGAGAGAAATATCAATTAGCTGCCTCCTGCACATCCCTACTGGGGATGTGTCCACAGCCAAGGAACATGCCCTTGACCAGAATCAAAGCTGGAACCCTTCAGTCTGCAGGCTGATACTTTATCCACCAAGCCAAACTGGCTAGGGCCATGGTTGGCAAACTGTGGCTCAAGAGCCACATGCAGCTCCTGGGCCCCTTGAATGTGGTTCTTCCACAAAATACCATGGCCTGGGCGAGTCTATTTTGAAGAAGTGGTGCTAGAAGTTTAAGTTTAAAAAAATTTGGCTCTCAAAAGAAATTTCAATTGTACTGTTGACATTTGGCACTGTTGACTAATGAGTTTGCCGACCACTGGCTAGGGCAATAGACAAATTTTAAAAGCTTTGTAGATTATTATGAAACACATTCTTAAAAGTGTGACTTAGATAAAAATATCTGGATGACTGTTTCTGTTATCATATTTTTACACATAAAGGATCCTAATGAATATTTGTGTGTGTGTGTGTGTATGTGTGTGTGTGTGTGTGTGAGTGTGTGTGTGTGTGTTTTGTTTTGAAGTTGGTGTGCTCTAGACACAGAATGGTAAGATGGCATACAGAAATGACAGAGTTTTAGACCTTAGAAAATAACTGAACTATGGATATTTCAAAGAGGGCATGGTCTGATGCACCTCAGTACTAGCTATCATGGGAGTAGATGGGCTCTCTTTCCACTCCAAATTCTCTCAGTTGACCTATGGATTAACCTGGCAGGGCCTATAAATAATATCTCTGGGTGACTTTAAATCAGATCTTGAAGACAATCACAAGTTTATTTAGAAAATTTGTTGAGACAGCAGACTAGACATTTCGGGGTGTCACGAACCTGACAAGATTCACAATAAAGGTTATGAATTTATATCTGCAACATCCATTTCTAATAGAATGTTGATATTTAAGAGCTTCCTGCAAAATCTTGCACCAGCAGCAGTAGACTTCTCTGACTCAGATGCCTTTTTATTTAACAATAACAAAAAGAATTTACTTAGCATATACTAATATCAGAAAATGTGCAAAGGACTTCATGTATATTATTTAATGAATTCATCCATTGACATTAATATGCTAACTGATAACAATGGGTGAAAATTCAATTTCAACAGGAACCCCCAATTTAAAATATGGTGAAATAAACTTTATTCAGCACAAACAGTTCAAGTGATACAGCATGACTGTGAGAGCAGCATAGCTATGGAACAGAACAGTTGGGAAGGGGTACCAAGAGACAGTCCCTCTCCATCTAGACACCTATGCTCAGCTCTGTACTGAACTGCTACATTCTGCCCTTCTCTGCCTGCTTTTCCCTGCTCTGGTCCTGTAAGCGTGATGTCCTAGGTGTTCAATCTTTGGTGTTCCAGCTCGAGGCAGAAAAAAGCAATCTTAAGTCTTTAGTGGAAAAGGAAAATACACTCTGTGATCTAGAGAAGAGCTGAATTATATCTGGAGAAATGCTTGCCTGGTCCCTTATTTGTCTGTCCTAATGCAAATTAGGGCTCAAAATTCTCACAGTTTGATTGGTCCAAAAGGCATTGCCTTGATTTGTCAGAATGGAGACACTCTGATTGGTCGGTGAATGTCCTGATGGGGATATAGTTGCATAACTCCAATTGAATAAGGAAAATCTCAGCCCTATTGGTTAAAATAAAATTCCAGGAACTCCTTTATAAAGGTTGGCTCAGATAGGATAAACATATGCTGGAATGCAATTTAGTGCAGGATTCTCCTTCAAGTGCAGTTTGTGTGAGAGGCCCTGTTTAGAAATACCCGCTAGGCTCTGCTTAAGTCTGAGCCCAGTTAGCCACCAGGATTCCTTCTTGGTAGGTGTCTTCTTTCTCAGGGTCCACAGATATAGTTAGTCTTATTATTTCCTTGGTACACTGATGGCCATTTCTCCCTGTTTTTTGCTTTCTAATTTCACATTCTTTTTGTCATATCAAAGTTCTAAACTATGTCTTTTATTTTAGAATTTTAGAATTTTGTATTCAGGTGACATAAGGCACTAATCTTAGCACAAATATCTTAACTTCTTTGCTTTGCATACATTCCATCCATACTGTTGCCATGGTTCAAAATATTTTAAGGTTGAACATTTCTGACACTTCTTAAAGACCTGAAATGGATTACACAGACCAGATGCCTTTATTATTAGTCTTTTTACTCAAGGATCGCTGGGGGACACACAGTTATTGGGAGCTTTACACACATATAACAAATGTAATAATAACTCAAATTTCCTATATAGCAGGCACTACTGAAAGTACTACCCTGTTTCCCCGAAAATAAGACAGTGTGTTATATTAATTTTTGCTCCCAAAGATGAGCTAGATCTTATTTTCAGGGGATGTCTTATTTTTCCATGAGCTAGGTCTTATTTTTGGAGGATGTCTTATTTTCGGGGAAACACATTATGTGTAGATTATTTAATTTTGTTTAGGCAGTGTTTCCTGTTCTGCATTTTGTTAATACATAAAGAAAATATCTTACACTAGAGGCCCAGTGCACAAAATTCATGTACAGGGGGTGTGTGTGTCCCTCAGCCCAGCCTGCACACTCTCCAATCTGGGACACCTCCAGGGATGTCCAACTGCTCATTTAGGCCCAATCCCATTGAAATTGGGTCTTAATGGGCAGTTGGACATCCCTTTCACAATCCAGAACTGCTGGCTCCCAACTGCTTGCCTGCCTGCCTGCCTGTCTGATTGCCCCTAATTGCTTCAGCCTGACAGCCTGATCACACCTACCAGCCTGGTCCCCCCAACTGTCCTCCCCTATAGGCCTGGTCCCACCCAACTACCCTCCTCTGCCAGCCCACTCACCCATAACTGCCCTCCCCTGCAGGCCTGATCACCCCCAACTGCCCTCCCCTACTGGCCTGGTCACCCCCAACTGCCCTCCCATGTAGGCTTGGTCGCCCCCAATTGCCCTCCCCTGCAGGCCTTATTGCCTCCAACTGCCCTCCCTTGCAGGCCTGGACCCTCCTAACTGCCCTCCTCTGCTGGCCTGATCAACCACAACTGCCCTCCACTGCTAGCCATCTTGTGGCCACCATCTTCTGTCCACCGGGGGACAGCCATCTTTGACCACTTGGTGGTGGCCCTCTTGTGTGTTGGAGTGATGGTCAATTTGCATATTACTCTTTTTTTTGATAGGATAATCAAAAGTCCAAATTAGGCCAATTCTAAGACTGGTTAATTTGGTGACTTAACCAAATTCTTTTCAGTATTCTTTCTAAGGGTTTTTTGTTGGTCCTCAGGTGAGAAAACCTGTGTTATCAACATGTCTGCTGCAGTTTCGGCCATCATATTCTGTCATGACAATTTTCAATGGAAGAACAGAAATGATTGCTTTCTCTGTGTGTCTTTTAAAAAATGTGCATTATTCTATTACCACCCACTTTCAATATTATTTTGTACTATCTTCAGATACACAGTGGTCATACAACCATGAACTCCACAGAGTGTTTGGTACCCCCCAAACACCTCAAGTACTCATCCAGCCCCACACTGCCTCCACAACATTATTGACTACATTCCCATGCCATAACTTATATCTCTGTGATTATTCTGTAGTTAATAATTTGTAGCTCTTAATCCCTTAACTATTAAAACCAGTCCTACGATACCCTCCCCTCTGTCAACTGTTAGTCTGAGCTCTCTATATCCTTGAGTCTGTTTCTGTTTTGTTCGTTTATTTTGTTCTTAGTTTCTTTGTTCTTTGTTCTAGTAAAATCATATGGTCTTTGTCTTTCTCTGTTTGACTTATTCCACTTAGCATAATACCCTCTCCATTCATTCTTTTTTATGGCTAAGTAGTATTTTATTGTGTATAAGTACTATAGCTTTTTTATCTACTTATCTATTGATGAGCACTTTAGTTGCTTCTATGAAATACATATAAAAGTGAAACTAAATTGACAGTCTGCTTGTTGCTTTACTGTCTCTATATCTATCTTTTGGTTCATCAGTTTATAATGTTCTTTATTATCCATAAATGAGTGAGGTCATGTGGTGTTTCTCTTTCATTGATTGGCTTATTTCACTCAGCACGATGCTCTCCAATTCCATCCAGGTTGCTGCAAATGATGAGAATTCCTTCTTTTTTATGGCAGCAGAGTCAATTTACAGGGGGGAGGGGAGGGAGATCTGGGGGAGATAATAGATCAACCGAAGGACTTGTATACATGCATATAAGTACAACCAATGGACATAAAATTCTGGGGAGGGAGGGGATGCATGGGAAGGAGGGAGGGGGGCAAAAAATTCAATAAAATATATTAAAAAATAAATTAATTAAAAATTAAAAAATTAAAATAAAATAAAATAAAATAAAGTGAAACTAGACCATTCTTACACCATATATAACAATAATCTCAAAATGGATTAAATAGTTAAAGGTAATATTGAAAACCATAAAACTCCTAGTAGAAAACATACAAAATAAAATCTCTAACATTTCTCCTGCAATATTTTTCTAAGATATCCTCCCATGTAAGGTAACTACAGAAAACATAAACAGATATGACTAGACCAAACTAAAAGTTTTGCACAGCAAGGGAAATCATCAAAAAGAAAACAAGACAACCTACGCAATGGTAGAACATATTCACTAATGATACATCCTATAAGGGTGTATTTTATAAAGAAATCAGGCAATTCAACGTCAGAAATAAAAACAATTAAAAATGTGCAGAGGCCCTGAATTGATTCTTCTCCAAAAAATACATACAGATGGCCAATAGACAAATGAAAAGTTGCCCAACATCACTTGATCATCAGTTGATCATCAGAGAAATACAAATCAAAACCACAAGGAGATGCCATCTCACACCTATCAGAATGGCTGTCATCAATCCAACAAACAACAAGTGTTGGTGAGGATGTGGAGAAAAGGGGACCCTAGTGCACTGTTGGTGAGGATGTAGATTGGTGCAGCCACTATATGAAAAAAGTATGAAGTTACCTCAAAAATATTTTAAAATTAATTGCTTTATGAGTGAATCATTTAACTGCTGGGAATATATCCAAAGAGCCCAAACAACTAACTTGAAAGAATATTTGCACACACACCCACCCCCGCCATGTTCATTGCAGCACTATTTACAAAATATACAATCAACACCCTTTTTAATGTATATTTTTTATTCCTCCCATCAAGCGATGGAGTATAGCCCTAGCCAGTTTGGCTCAGTGCATAGAGAATTGGCCTGCAGACTGCAGAGTCCAGGGTTTGATTCTGTTTAAGGACACATACCTCGGTTTCAGGCTCATTCTTTGGCACCAGTTGTGGTGCATGTGAGAGGCAACCAATTGATGTGTGTATCTCATCTATTTCTCTCTCTCCATCTCTCCCCATCCCTTTCACTCTCTCCAAAAATCAATGGAAAAATATCCTCAGGTGAATTAACTAACTAACTAACTAACTTTAAATAAATAAATAGTATTTTCTTTTAAAAAATAAAATAAAAATAGATGGAGTCGATCCTCTCTATTTTTTTCTTTTCTATTTTTTGTGCCTTTTTTTTCTTCTTCTCTTTATTAATTAAGGTATTACATATGTGTCATTATCCCCCCACTTCTCCCCAACCCCCATTCATGCCATCATGTCTGTGTCCATTGGTTTGGCTTATATGCATATAAGTCCTTTGTTTGATCTCTCCCCTTTACCCCCACACTCCCCTACCTTCCCTCTGAGGTTTGATGGCCTGATCGATGCTTCTCTGTCTCTGTAGATATCCTCTCTTTAAATGTGACTTTTTCTTGTCAACTGATTTAATAAATAAAAACATGTTAGAAGAAATATTGTGCAAATTTAAAGTCTCTCTCTCTCTCTCTCTCTCTCTCTCTCTCTCTCTCTCTCTCTCTCTCTCTTCCTGCCACCGATTTGCATTTCCATGTGATTAATTCCTATCTAACCTTCTGGAGGATGACAGATTACATGAGATAAAGCTAGCTAGCACTAGTTGAACTTCAGAAAAATAGCTGTCTAGCTAACTGCTAACCTGCAGCTTGCAACGAATGCATTAGGGAGTCCAAATGAAATAAAAGAACTACTCAGTAGAACTTAAATTTTCAGCATGCAGAATTGCAGAATTGTAAGCTAAGTTATTACATGAAATTGTTGTAACAATTATTGTTTTAAGCCACTAAGGTTTGGGATGCATTGTTACAAAGAAATAATAACTAATGCATCTCCATTTCACCTATTAGGAAATTGATCTGAGAAGTTCAGTAATTTTCACAAGGTCACACAGCTAGCAAACATAAATGCGCATTGATTCAAAATCTACTTAATGAAAAAGTCTGTGCTCTTAATCACCACCTCATATTGCCTCAGGAAATCGTGGCAGTGGGGTTTTGTATGATAAATCTACATTTTGAATGATGGCACAAGATGTTGTTTTTAATATTTTTATGCCTGGTCCATGTTGAAGTCAGAAAATGCTGAGAAAAATTGTGTGTTTGTGTAAAGCAATCCATTGTATAAAAATATTTTGAACCCAAAAAGCACTAAAAACATTTGCAAATAGAGAAACATAAAGGGAAAAATATTTCATGTGCACACACAGATTTTTTTTATTAGTGCAGCATACAGAACATCTATCTATTTAGAATCAGTTTTTTAAAAATAATTTGAAAATGTAACTTCTGGAAAGATGCTCTTATAATGAAGATAGAGCTAACTTAAAATAACATCCTGAACACCCATTCACAAGACCTAGACCAAAATAGCATAGAAATACAGAAATGGAAATGAATAAATGTTAGGGGAAATTATTTTTTTTCACATCTTTTGGAGAAAACATTCATTATTCAAGAGCCAGTTTCTCATCCCAGATTATGCCTTCTGGATCTTTTCTCTGAGGAGAATTCACAGACTGTAAAAGGTATCTTGGGCCGTTTTTAGGGTAGAGTGACAGAGAAACTCAAAGGAATGTAAGGAATATGAATATTTAAATTTTGAATTGGAAACTGCATAGAAATCTATGAACTTGAGGATAAAAGATGCAAAACCATTAGCTGAATGAAAGCAAATGGAGAGAGAACAGATGTCATATAAAAGTGCACATATATAGTAAGTCACCAGGCCAAATGAAGAAAATGCATGGTATACACCTAATGAGGAAATAACATGTATTGCTACAAAGCTATTATAGTATTAATACATGTTAGAACACTAAGGGGTTGGGTACACAAATTATCTGCATCTAATGAAAGTCTTCTTGAATAAAATTTGAACATGGAAAAGTGTCCTGGGGGTTCTAATAAAATCTGAAACTCTCTGTTTTCATCAGTTTACCCAGAGGTTGGCATGATCTCTTACACAGAAATTTGGTTAAATATTGGGGAAAATAAAATAACACAATCACCAAAGCATATGAATAAATTATATACAGCACTCACAGCAAGCTGGGGATCCTTAGAAAAGAAAGGTTCTGATAAGGAGGTAAACAAAGGAAGGGTATTGGGAGTGGTTTCAGACTTTTATTGATGTTAAGGAGAGAAATTAGTTAAGAAGACTGCTTAGGCTCAAGTAGAAGTTGGGCTATTTAAAATGTCTGCTGGAATGCAGGCACTGAGTGGGAGTTCTTATTTTGTTTGTCCCAGATATAGAGCAGGCAGGGCAGAAGGACAGAAATATAAAACCTGTCAATAATCAAATGCCAAAAATGGAGGAAGCCTCTTTTTTGGCATTTTTCTCCAGCTTTATTGAGATATAATTGACATAAAAAATTGCATAAGTTTATGGTATACAAACATTGGTTTGATTTTGCTTGCTTTTAAAATATATTTTATTGTTGACAGTATTACAGATGTCTCCCATTTCACCCCCTTTACTGCCCTCTGCACAGCCCCTGCCATCCCCCCACCTTGTCTTCACCACCTTATTGCCTGTATCCATGTGCTATGCATTTCTATAATAATAAAAGCATCATATACTAATTATACCGGATAGCCAAATGACCTTCTGGATATCATTCTGGATGTCCTTCCAGACGAAGTTGCTGCAGTGGGGTCGGAGGCAGAGGCAGTTAGGGGCAATCAGGCAGGCAGGCAAGTGATTAGGGGCATCTGTCAGACAGGCAGAGGGATTAGGGGTGATCAGGCAGGCAGGTGAGTGGTTAGGAGCCAGCAGTCCCAGATTGCAATAGGGTACAGGGTGGGCTGAGGGACATCCCCTACTATGCATGAATTTTGTGCACTGGGTCTCTAGTAGTGTATACATTCTTTAGTTTATTTCTCTTCAATCTCCCACCCCCACATTGAGGTATGTCTGTTCCATGCCTTCATTCTTGAGTCTTATTTTGTTGGTCAATTCATTTTGTTCATTAGATTCCACAAATAAGTGAGGTCATGTGATATTTGTCTTTCTCAGATTGGCTTATTTTACTTGGCAAAATAGTCTCCTGTTCCATCTGTGCTGTCCCAATGGGTAAGAAATCCTCTTTCTTACAGCTGAATAATATTTCATTGCATAAATGTCTCAGAGCTTTTTTATCCATTCATCTACTAATGGGCACTAGGGTTGTTTCCAAATCGTAACTATTATAAATAATGCTACGGCTATGAATATAGGAGCATATATATATATATATATATATATATATATATATATATATATCTGATTGGTGTTTTAGAATTTAGAATTTTTAACATATATTAAGAGAAGTAGGATTACAAGGTAAAAAGGCAGTTTCATTTTTAATTTTTTGAGAATAGTTCACATTGTTTTCTGTAGTAGCTGCCCCAATCTGCATTACCATCTGTAGATTGGGTTCCCTTTTCTCTGCATCCTCAACAGCACTTGTTTATTGATTTATTGATGATAGCTATTCTACAGGTGTAAGGTAATATCTCATTATGGTTTTAATTTGCATTTCTCTGATGACTAGTGACTTTGAGTATTTTTTTTTCATGTCTCATGGAAATTTGTACTAATATGTCCTCTTTGGAGAAGTGTTTATTCAGGTCCTCTTCCCAGTTTTTAATTGTACTGTCTTCCTTTTATAAGTGGTATGAGTATTTTATATATTTTAGAGATTAGCCCTTATCAGATGTATCATTGGCAAATATGTTCTTCCATACAGTGGGTTCCCTTTTCATTGTGTGGATGGTTTCTTTTGATATGAAGAATCCCTGATGTAGTTTCATTTGATTGTTTGTTTTGTTTCTTCTGTCCTAAGAGGTGTATCAGCAAAAATTCTGCTACATGAGATGTCTGAGACTTTATTGTCTATGTCTTCTAAAATTTTATGGTTTCACAACTTACATTTAAGTATATATTATCCATTTTGAGTTCATTCTTATATATGGTGTAATTTGGTGGTCTAGTTTTATCTTTTTGCAGGTGCCTGTTCAGTTTTCCCAATACCATTTCTTGAAGAGACTGTTTTTATGCTATTGTATGTTTTTGCATCCTTTGTCAAATATTAATTGACTGTAATGATGTGGATCAATTTATAGGATATCTGTTACATTCCATTGGTCTATATACCTGTTCTTGTGCCAGTACCAGAGAGTTTGGATTATAATGGCTTTATAGTATAGTTTGATATTCGGTATTATGATTCCTCCAACTATTTTCTTCATTCTCAAGATTGCTGCAGCTATTTGGAATGTTTTATTGTTCCATATGGATTATTGGAGTATTTGTTCTAGGTCTGTGAAGTATGTCCTTGGTATTTTAATAGGGATTGTATTGAATCTATACATAGCTTTGGGTAATATAGACTTTAATTATGCCATTTCTTCCAGTCCATGAACTTGGTATATGTTTCCATTTGTTTGTATCTTCCTCTAATTCTTTTTCAATGTCCTATAATTTTTCAAGTACAGGTCTTTTACCTCCTTCGTTAAGTTTGTTCATAGGTATCTTATTTTTGGTGTTTTTGTTGCAATGGTAAATGGGATTGTTTTTAGTTTCTCTTTCTGAGAATTCATTATTGGTGCATTAAATGCCTTTGATTTTCGGTTGTCCAGTTTAGTTTTATAGTTGATGACCCTTCAGGATGACCAGGCCTGAAGGGGAGGGCAGTTAGGGGTAACTGGGGCTGCAGGTGAGGACAGTTGGGAGGGACCAGGCCTGCAGGGAAGGGCAGTTGGGGAAGAGGGAGGACCAGGCCTGCAGGTCTATTAGTTTTTTTTGAAGTAGTCTTTAGGGTTTTCTATGTACAATATCATGTCATCTGCGAATAATGACAGTTTTACTTCATCTTTTCCAATTTCTTCTACTTGATTGATTACTATGACTAGGAATTCCAGTATTATTTCGAATAAGAGTCATGAAAGTAGACATCCTTGTGTTGTTACTCTTATTAAGGGAAGCACTTTTAGATTTTGCAGATTGAGTATTATGTTGGCTATTTGTTTGTCATATATGTCCTTTATTATGTTGAGGTATGTTTCCTCCATTCCAACTTTGCTGAGAGTTTTTATCAAAAAAGGGTGATGGATTTTGTCAATTTTTTCCCTGCATCCATTGATATGATCATGTGATTTTTACATTTCATTTTGTTTATGTGATGTATCATATTGATTAATTTGCCAATATTGTACCAATTTTGCATTCCTGGAATAAATCCCACTTGATCATGGTATATGATCTTCTTAATATACTGCAGGATGCAATTTGCTATTTTGTTGAGGATTTTAGCATCCGTGTTCATCTGGGATGTTGCCCTGTAGTTTTCTTTATTTGTAGTGTCTTTATCTGGTCTTATAGTCTTAGAATTAGGATAATAATTGGCTTCATAAAAAGAGCTTGGAAGTGTTCCTTCCTCTTGAAATTTTTAGAATAGTTTGAGGAGGATAGGTGTTATTATTATTTTTTTTAAATGTTTGGTAAAGTCCTCCCAAAATCCATCTGTCGCAGCCCTTTTGTTTGCTGAAAGGTTTTTCGTTACTGCTTCAATTTCATCAGTTATTATTGGCCTATTCAAGTTTTCTGATTTTTTCTGATTAAGTTTTAGAAGATTATGTGTTTCTAGGAATTTGTCCATTTTGCCTAGGTTGTCTAGTTTTGGGGCATATGCTTTTTTATAGTATACTAGAGGCTGAGTGCATGAAATTCATGCACAGAGTTGGCAGGTGTCCTTCCATTCAGCTACCATGCTCTCCAATCTGGGATCCCTTGAGGGATTTAAGACTTTCCCTTTAGGCCCGATCCCATCAGGACTCTCACAATCCAGGACTATTGGCACCCAAATGCTTGCCTGCCTGATTGCCTGATTGCCCATAACCACTTCTGCCTGCCAGCCTGATCACCCCCTAACCACTCTCCTGCCAGCCTAATCAGCGCCTAACTGCTCCCATGCCAGCCCAATTGCCACTAAGTGCCTTTCCCTGCCAGCCCAATCACCCCTACCTCCCCTCCCCTGCAGGCCTGGTCCTCCCCCTCCCCCAACTGCCCTTCCCTGCAGGCTGGTCCCTCCCAACTGTCCTCCCCTGCAGCCCCAGTCACCCCTAACTGCCCTCCCCTTCAGGCCTGGTCATCCTTAACTGCCTTCCCTGAAGGCCTGGTTCTTCCCCCAACTGTCCTCCCTTATAGCCCCAGTCACTCCCAACTGGCCTCCTCTGCAGACCCGTTCACCTTTAACTGCCCTCCTCTGCTGGCCTGATTGCCCACAACTGCCCTCCCCTGCTGGCCATTTTGTGGTGGCCATCTTGTCTCCACATGGGGCACCCATCTTTGGCCACATGGAGGTGGCCATCTTGTGTATTGGAGTGCTTTTTAATTTGCATATTACCTCTTTATTAGATAGGATGCTTACAATCCTTTGTATTTCTGTGGTGTCCATTGTTATATTGCCTTTTCAACTTCTGTTTCATTTATTTTGCTCCTCTCTCTTTTTTTCTTAATGAGTCTGTATAGGTGTTCATCAATCTTATTTATCCTTTCAAAGAACCAGCTCTTGGATTCACTGATCTTTTGTACTATTTTTTTTTCTACTCTGTGAATTTTTTTTATGCTCTTATTTTTATTATTTCTTTCCTCCCACTTCCTCTGAGCTTTTCTTGCTGTTTTCTTTCTAATTAATTTAGTTGTAGTGTTAGATATTTTGTTAGTGCCTTTTCTCATTTCTTCAGGTAGGCCTATACTGCTATGCACTTCCCTTTCAGAACTGCTTTCACTGCGTCCAATATGTTTTGTGTGGTTGTGTGTTTACTTTAATTTGTTTCTAGAAAATTTTTAATTTATTGCTTGATCTCATTGGTAATCCATTCATTCTTTAATTCCATGTTATTTAGCATACATGTAGTTAAGTATTTTTTATGTATTTATGTGTATTTATGTGAATCTTTTATTGTTTAAAGTATTACATAAGTCTCCTTCCCTCCCCCCATGGACCTCTACCCAGCCATCCCCACCCCGCCCAGCACATGCCCTCACCCCCCTACTGTCTGTGTCCTTTGGTTGTGCTCATATGCATGCACACAAGTCCTTTGGTTTATCACTTATCCCCTCACCCTCGCCTGCCTCCATAGGTTGCACAGTATGTTCTATGTTTCTATGACTCAGGTGCTATTTTTTAAAAAAATATATTTTATTGATTTTTTACAGAGAGGAAGAAAGAGAGATAGAGAGCTATGAGAAACATCGATGAGAGAAAAACATCGACCAGCTGCCTCCTGCACACCCCCCACCGGGGTTGTGCCCGCAACCAACGTACATGCCCTTTACCGGAATCTAACCCAGGACCTTTCAGTCCTCAGACTGATGCTCTACCACTGAGCCAAACCGGTTTCGACTTTGGTACTATTTTTGTTCATCCATTTATGTTGTTCATTATATTCCACAAATCAGTGAGATCATGTGATACTTACCTTTCTCTGACTGGCTTATTTCACTTAGCATAATGTAATCTAGTTCCATCCATGCTGTTGCAAATGGTAAGCATTTCTTTCTTTTTAGTTCAGCATAGTAGTCCATTATGTAAATGTACCACTATTTTCTAATCCACTCATCTGCTGATGAGCACTTAGGTATTCCCAAATCTTAGCTATTGTAATTTGTGCTGCTATGAAGATAAGGGTGCATATGTCCTTTCTGATTGGTGTTTCTGATTTCTTGGTATATATTTCTAGAAATGAGATTACTGGGTCAAATGGAAGTTCTATTTTTAACTTTCTGAGGAAACGCCATACTGTTTTCCATGGTGGCTGCACCAGTCTGCATTCGCACCAGCAGTTCATGAAGGTTGATATCACTTATATGTAGAATCTAAAAAGCAAAACTCAAAGAAACAGAAAGTAAACTGGTAGTTAACAATGGGTTGGGGGAAATGAGATGGTGGTGGTCAAAGGGTATAGATTTTTTAAATAATAAAATAAATAAGTGTGGGAAACTAGTGTACTGCACATTGATTATAGCTAAAAATACAGAATTATATATTTGAAAGTTTCAAAAAGAGTAGATAAATATTCTTCCTACAAAATAGTTAATTATGTGATAGTATGGAGGTGTTAGTGCTCTACTGGCAATAATTTTGCAATGGGTATTTAAGTATTTTTGAAGTTTTTTAATTGTAGCTGATTGCTAACTTCATCCCATTGCAAAATTATTTTGCAATGGGTATTTAAGTATTTTTGAAGTTTTTTAATTGTAGCTGATTGCTAACTTCATCCCATTGCAAAATTATTGCCAGTAGAGCACTAACACCTCCATACCATCACTTAATTAACTATTTTGTAGGAAGAATATTTATCTACTGTTTTTGAAACTTTCAAATATATAATTCTCTATTTTTAGCTATAATCAATATGCAGTACACTAGTTTCCCACACTTATTAATTTTATTATTTAAAAAATCTATACCCGTTGACCACCACCATCTCATTTCCCCCAACCCGTTGGTAACTACCAGTTTACTTTCTGATTCTTTGAGTTTTGCTTTTTAGATTCTACATATAAGTGATATCATTACCATGTTTTTCTTTGTCTCATTTATTTCACTTAGCATATGGTTTCTAGATTCATCCATGATATTGCAAATGGCAGTATTTTCTTTTTAAGACTGAATAATATTCTACTCTATGTATATACCATATTTTCTTTATCTTTTTGTCTGTTAATTGACATTTGGGTTACTTCCATATAGTGGCTATTGTGAATAATGCTTCAATGAACATTAGAGTACAAGTATCTCTCCAAGATCCTTATTTTGATACCTTTGTATAAATACCCATAAATTGGATTGCTGGATTATATGGTAATCCTATTTCTAATTTTTTAAGAACCTCTATACTGTTTTTCATAGTGATTTTTCATAAATAGTAACAATTTACAGTACCAGAAACAACTCACTAGGGCTCCCTTTTCTCCCTAGCCTTCTTAACACTTATTGTCTTATTTATAGCAGCCATTGTAGTAGCTATGAAATGATATCTCATTGTGGTGGTTTGCATTTCTCTGATTATTAATGACACATGGAACATATTTTTATCCACTTGTTGGCCATTTGCACATTTTCTTTGGAAAACTGTCTATTTAGTTCCTCTGCCCATTTAAAAAAAAATAAAGTTGTTTACTTTTTTGGCTATTAAGTTACATGAGTTCTTCATATACTTTTATCTTTACCCTTATCAGATACATAGTTTGCAAACTTTTTTATTCCTCATTCTGTAAGTTGTCTTTTCATTTTTTAGTGTTTTTATATGTGTGTGTGCAGAAACTCTTTAGTTTGATGTAGGCCCACTTACTTATTTTTTATTTAGTTGCTAGTACTTTTGATGTCATATTCAATAAATCTATGCCAAAACCAAGTTTTACAACCAGTGTCACATTCAATGGTGAAGAATTGAAAGCTTTCCCTCTATGATTAGGAATAAGACAAGGATGCCCATTCTTACCACCCTAATTCAACATAGTATTGGAAGTCCTAGGCAGAGCAATCAGGCAAGATAAATAAATAAAAGACATCTAAATAGGGAAAGAAGAAATAAAATGGTCCTTGTTTGCAGATAATGTATCCTAAAGTACACATTCTAAAGCCTATACCAAAAAGATAACCCCCCAAAACCCCTGTTAGAATTAATAAAAAAAAGTTCAATAAAGTTGCAAGACACAAAATCAACATACAAAAATCAGTTGTGTTTCTATACACTAATAATAAAATATCTGAAAAAATAAACAATGTCATTCACAACAACATTAATAACAATAAAGTATTTTTGAATAAATCTAACCAAGAAGGCGAAAGAGCTATACACTAAGAACTATAAAACTTTGATTAAAGAAGACACAAACAAATGGGAAGATATCCCATGTTCATAAATGGGAAGAATTAATATTGTTAAAATATCCATCCTTTTCAAAATCCCAATGACATTTCTATAGAAATAGAAAAAATAGCAATCCTAAAATTTATATGGACACACACACACACACAGAGAGAGAGAGAGAATTACCAAAGCAATCCTGAGAAAAAAAGGACAAAGCCAGAGATGTCACACTTTATGATTTCAAACTATTCTACACAGCTATAGTAATCAAAATACTATGGTACTGACTTAAATATAGACTCATAGATCAATAAAACAGAAAGAGTTGAGACCCCAGCAATAAATTCTTGCATGTATAGTCAACTAATATTGACAAAGAAGACAGAAATGGTCAATGGGGAAAGGATAGTTTTTTCAATATGTGGTGTTGGGGAAAATTAGACAGCCAAATATAGAAGAATGAAATTGACCCTTATCTTACTACACTTACAAAAATTAGCTCACAATAAAGTTAGGCTTAAACACAACTTCTGAACCCATAAAACTTCTAGAAGAGAACATGAGGATAAACTTTTTAACATTGGTCTTGGCAGCTATTTCCTGGATAAGGCACTAAACCTTTTTAGTATGTACCCAATGTGTATGTTATAAAATGGTAGGAATTTCCATTTTCTTCTCTTTGATTTTTATATCAACTTCAAAGTTTTGGATAGACTAATATGGAGATTTCCAAATAGAAATAATCAGGATGAGGACTTTGAAATTACTTTTTTAAATTGGAGGTTAAAGGAACTGGATCTTTATTTTAGAAAGAAATGACAGTGGTCACATAATACCTCCTTTTAAATATTTAGAGAGATGTTCTTTGGAATAAGGAGTAAGTTTATCTTCTGTCACCATAGAAAACAGGCCTTTGACCAATGATTTGAGGAACTGGGAAGACAGATTTAAGTTTATTATATAGAGATTGATAAGAATAATTAAAACTGATAATACAATTTGCTGCCTTGAGGACAAGATGTTTTCCATATCAAATAATATCCAAGAAAAGGGTGACTGACCACATGATAGGTATGTTTTAGAAAGAATAAAATTATTGTTGGCAGGGTTGTGGAAACTGAACTTTAGTGTCTGTTGTAAAATAATTCTATAATCCTGGGTATTATTAGTTTTTCCCTCATATATTCACTGCTGGTGTAGTAGTTTATATTGTAATGACTTTAATGGTTAAACAAAAGTCATACATTCCAGTTGCTTATTTGTTCTACTTCTGGTAAAGTTTCTGCCATTCTTATATGATAATCGATTAGTTGGCAGTTTTGACCTATGATTTCAGGATGGAAGAAGAGCAGAAAAGGTGGCATACTAAGCTGTAGTGATTATTTATGCTGCATTGTGAATGAATAATTTGAACCATTTAAACACAATTATTGATTTTAATGGAAGATGTGCACAAAGCATAGAATAATTATGTGGCAGAAAACAGGACAGAAAGGATTCTGGAGATATCAGTGACAAACCCTTTTATCCAAGGTGTCTATGGATAAGCAGCTCTAATATATTTGGTTCCTCTTTAGAATACTGAAGCTTCTATAATTTTGAGGGCCTTAATAATCTTTACTTTGATGTTTAAAATGTTTCTATTTTGTTCACAGTTATAGTATATGCATCACAAACAGGAAAGCTTCAGAGGTCCAGCTCTGATTTGCCACAACAAAATTGTTAAAAGATGCTTCATTGTCAAGTGAATCTAATTTAAAACTCATAGCTTGGATGTCCCAGATAATTTGATTTTTGCCATCACTTTCCAGTCTAATATTATACCCTATGGTTTACTTTCATAGCTATGCATTTCATTCCCGATGAACTACCTGTTATTTACCATAAAGTATAAATACTTTCCTGATTCTGTACTTTTGCTGTTCTACATACTTTTGTCTCTCTCTATCTGTAAAAATCTCATTAATATTTTAGCCAAAGCAAAGCTGGCCAAAACACTAACTGGCTCAGCCAGCCTTCTCTAACATGTTTTTCTCAACTATAATCTCCCCTTGCCTATTGAGCTAACAATATTTTCTTTTTCCTTCTGATCAATCAATGTACTGTCCTTCAATTTTTTTATATTACTTATTTTTTCCATTGTGCCTTGTCTTTCAGTAATAAGTTGAACATATTTAATTGTTGATATTCAACAATTTTTACTCACTTAAGCAGAATTTATATAATTCAACTGAATACGTTACTTATTTTTCTTAATAGACTATAAACTTCTTGAATCCCCCTAAAGAACCTACCTAATTCCTCATCCAATCCTCTTCTCCAGTATATTTTATTTGTTGAAATGATTTACTGTATTTTGTTTATATTGGGTTCCAACATTCAGAAATTCTCTGCTTACCCATTTAAGTAGGAGGTGTTTCTTTTTTTCTGTTTTAGAGTGATAACTGAAAAGACTCTCATGAAAAGCTTCTGGAAAAACTTTTGCTGAATCAGAAAAAGACAATATTATATGTTGCTTAGATTCTAAAGATAACACCATTATTTTATTATTATAATTACCAATATTGATGTATAATTTCAATCAACCCTCATATCCCATTCAATGTTTTGACTATTCCAATATTTATAATACAGTAGTTCCTTACTTTACATTTGAGATCTGTTCCTACCATGCGATGTAACACATTTTTCACTGTAAGTCGGAATGCACCTACATAAACACCTACATCACTCATATGGAGCACATACATAACAGTAATTAAGTGAAACAGTTAAAAAAAAGTGAAAAGAAAGATAACAATTCCTGACCTTTACTTTTACTTGTGGTTAAGTAATAAAAAACAAACAAACAAACAAACAAAAAAACCATAAAGCACATATATACATATGTCAAAATGACAGAACTTTTTTTTTTAATAAATAAATGCGAGATGGTAATGTAACCACAAAATGACATATGTTGAGTCCAATGTAACCCAAGGACTACCTGTGTATGGCTTTCTCCTAGGGGAAATATTCATATTGATTCTAAGCACAGACTGTCAATTATTTATTTTTATTCTATTTAAATTTGCAATCATCATAATCATCATCCATTTCCAAATGCCCCTTCCCACCCTGGTTGTATTTTATTTTAATTTTTTTTATGCCAGAGTCCTCATATACAAAGGCTTCAGGTTCTTGTTTTATTCTTCTGTGTACTCTCATTATTTAACTTAGTTCCTGGAACAACATAGGCCCTGGATTAATTAATGCTTAGTAAAGAGATAAAGAAAATAGAAAAGGATGTTAGGGAGGGAATAAAAGAAGGAAAAAAAGAATAAAGGGAAAGATACCATTCCAGAAATTCATCATCTATTATGTTATACATTTAGCGAGTCTGCAATTTTGCTTTGGTTCTCAATTTTGTTTGGAATTCAGAGAAAGATAATGCACCAATCCACTAACATAGTATGTTCTTCCATCTGTTTATGTCTTTCTCTATCTTTTTTTTTCAGTGTCATGCAGTTTGAGTACAGGTCTTTGAACTCCTTAGTTAAGTTTATTCTTAGGTATATTAATTTTTTTTTGGTGCTATGGTAAATGGGATTGTTTCTTAATCTCTCTTTCTGTAAGTTCACTACTGGTGTATGAAAATGGCATAGATTTAATGGTGTTAATTTTGTATTCTGCTACATTGCCAAATTCATTTATTAAGTCTAATAATTTTGCTGGAGTCTTTTGGGTTTTCTATGTACAGTATCATGTCATCTGCAAATAAGGACAGTTTTATATGTTTTTTTACCACTTTGGATACTTTTTGTTTCTTATTCTTGTCTAATTGCTATGGCTAGCACTTCTAGAATTATGTTGAACAGGAGTGGTGAAAGTGGGCATACCTGTCTTGTTTCTGTTCTTAGGTTAAATGTTTTTAGTTTTTTTTTTTACCATTGAATATGATGTTGGCTGTAGGTTTGTCATAGAAGGGCTTTATTATGTTGAGGTATGATGCTTCTATTCCCATTTTGCTGAGGGTTTTTTTTTAATCAAGAAAGGGTGTTGGATTTTGTCAAATTAATTTTCTGCAATAATTGATATCACTAAGTATTTTTATCTCTCAATTTGTTTAAGTGATGTATCACATTTATAGAGTTGTGGATATTGTACCATCCTTGCATCACAGGATAAATCCTACTTGGCCATGGTGTATGATCATTGTGATGTAATGCTGGATCCATTATTAAAATGTCAATACTACCTAAAGCAACCTATAGATTCAATGCACTACTCATTAAAATACCAACATCATATTTCTCAGACAGAGAAAAAAACTCTCAAAAATGCATCTGGAATAAAAAAAGACCCTGAATAGTTCCAGCAATTCTGAGAAAGAAAAACAAAATAGGAGGGATCTCAATACCAAATATCAAGCTGTATTACAAAGCCACAGTTCGAAAAACAGTCTGGTACAAGCACAAGAACAGACATATAGATCAATGGAATGGCATACAAAACCCAGAAATTGACCCAAAACACCATGCTCAATTAATATTTGACAAAGGAGGCAAGAACATACAATGGAGTCAAGACAGTCTCTTCAATAAATGGTGTTTGGAAAATTGGATACATACATGCCACAAAAAAAAAAAAAAGAAAGAAAGAAACTAGACCACCAACTTACACCATACAAAAAAATAAAATCAAAATGGATAAAGAATTTAAACATAAGATGGAAAATCATAAAAATATTAGGGGAACCCATAGGTAGCAAAATATCAGACATATTCCAAAGCCAAAGCAATATCTTTCTTCACCAATATGGCATCTAGGGCAATGAAAACTAAAGAGAAAGTAAACAAATGGGACTACATCAAAATAAAAAGTTTTTGTACTGCAAAAGAAACCATCAACAAAACAACAAGAAAGCCCACTGTATGGGAGAACATATTTGCAAATGTTATCACTGATAAAGGTTTAATCTCCAACACTACAGACAGCTTATACAACTTAATAAAAGAAAGATAAATGACCCAATTAAAAAATGGGCAATGGATCTAAATAGAATCTTCTCAAAAGAAGACAGAAGGAACGCCAAAAGGCACATGAAAACGTGCTCAAAGTCACTAATTATCTGAGAGATGCAAATCAAAACAACAATGCGGTACCATCTCACACCTGTCAGAATGGCCAACATCAACAAATCAACAAATGACAAGTGTTGGCAAGGTTGCAGAGAAAAAGGATCCCTTGTTCAGTGCTGGTGGGAATGCAGACTGGTGCATCCACTGTGGAGAACAGTATAGAGTTTCCTCAAACAACTGAAAATGGAACTCCTATTTGACCCAGTAATCCCACACCTAGGATTATATCCCAAGAAACTAGAAACACCAATCAGAAAGGATATATGCACCACTATGTTCTTAGCAGCACAATCTACAATAGCTAGAATTTGGAAACACCCTAGGTGCTAGTCAGCAGATGATTGGATTAAAAACACTATGGTATATCTACACAATGGAATACTATGCTGCCATTAAAAAAAGGAATTCTCATCATTTGCAGCAACCTGGATGGAATTGGAGAACATCATGCTGAGTGAAATAAGCCAGTCAATGAAAGAGAAACACCACATGACCTCACTCATTTATGGATAATAGAGAACATTATAAACTGATAGACCAAAAGATAGATATAGAGACAGTAAAGCAGCAAGCAGACTGTCAAATTACAGCGGGGTGGGGAGGGAGATCTGGGGGAGATAAGAGATCAACCTAAGGACTTGTATACATGCATATAAGTACAAGCAATGGACACAAAACTCTGGGGAGGGTGGGTATGTATGGGAGGGTGGGCAATGGTAAAATATGTACACAGATAATAATTTAATAAAAATAAAATAAAATAAATAAAAAAAATTAAAATCAACATACAAAAAAATAAATAAACCAAAAAAACAGAAGATCAAGTGCACAAAGTAAAGTGGTGAAAGTATCATTGAGAAACTCTTAAAATAAATTAAATGTTCAAATGCCTTCAGGTTTAAAAAGAAAAGAAGTTCTGTTCATTTAACTGTGATTAAAAAGAGATTAAAAAATAAAAATTTCAAGTTCTTAACATAAATGAAAAGTGAGACTAATATTTTTCTATCAATAAAACAATTAGCCTCTTGAATTTAAATATCTGTTAGTTTCTTTTACATATTAGACAAAGCAGTTATTGGATATAACAAATAACACGATAATCAACTGGCTGAATTTTCAACTAGTTCTTTTGTTGTTGTGTCCTATGGCAACAGAAAGTATAGATTTTGATATTTCAATTCAAATCCAAGTTAACTTGTGATAGTAATGTAGTTTTATGTATGCAGGCTTATTATTAATTACACTGTCTTCATTTTGGTTGCAAAGACCATTTCTGTATTAGAGTAAGTATTACCAGCTTGTATAATGGACCCCAAGATCTCAGTGGCTCCAGACAATAAAAATTTCTCTGTAGCCGAAACCAGTTTGGCTTAGTGGATAGAGCATTGGCCTGCAGACTGAAAGTTCCGGGTTTGATTCTGGTCATGGGCATGTACATTGGTTGCGGGCACATCCCCAGTAGGGGGTGTGCAAGAGGCAGCAGATCAATGTCTCTCTCTCATTGATGTTTCTAACTCTCTATCTCTCTCTCTTCCTCTCTGTAAAAAATCAATAAAATATATATTTAAAAAAAAATTTTCTCTCTAAAAAAATAAAAATTAATAAAAATTAAAAAAAAATAAACTGATGAATAAAAACAGATCCAGAGACACGGAAACATTGATCAGAACATCAAACCTCAGAGGGAAGGTAAGGGAGTGTGGGGATAAGGAGGGAGATCAACCAATGGACACAGACACCATGGGATTTAGAGCATGAGTTTGGGGAAGTGGGGTTCAGGGGCAATAAGGACACGTATGTAAAACCTTAATCAATAAAGAAAGAAATGTAAAAAAGAAAAATAATGCAAAATATGAATTTTTACTAGGAATTAAAGGTGATCTTTTGATGATTTCTATTTGTTTTCTACATGTGAGTACACAGGTGGCGGTAGCATTCCTCCTGGATGAAAGAACACTAAAGGAAAATCAACTCTTAAGATATAGGACCAGCCCAGACCGGTTTGGCTCAGTGGATAGAGCGTCGGCCTGCGGACTGAAATGTCCCAGGTTCCATTCAGGTCAAGGGCATGTACCTTGGTTGTGGGCACATTCCCAGTAGGGGGTGGGCAAGAGGCAGCTGATTGATGATTATCTCTCATCGAGGTTTCTAACTCTCTATCCCTCTCTCTTCCTCTCTGAAAAGTCAATAAAATATATTTTTTTTAAAAAGATATAGGACCAAAGTAGAGTTGCCACCAAGAAATATCACATAAATGAAACATTGGCATGTGAGCTGAGTAGCAGACAATTGACAATATGTTTATCTACAGGAAGAAAACATGTCTTAAATATAAAACTGAGCAAGCAGATTGCTGCTCCTCCAACTCCAATCCTCTAGGGCCATGTTTACTGAAGATTTCTCCCCTCCTGCACTTCAACATATCAAACAGTCTCAAGAATGTAGGACATAATGAATGGCTTCCAAAGCTATTAGCAATATATTTAGAACAAAGCAGCCTACAAGGCATACTAAAGGCAGGCGGAGGATTTATTTTTTTCAAGCTAAATGTCTATCAGAAAGTTTTTTCCAATATACAGTTTAGCAAAGTGCTGACTCTGGAAGGCCATTTTCCAGGTGACACACCTTTTATTTGGTCATTCAGTCATCCATTGGCCCCTTGGTCTGGGGGTTAATAACACATGATTAAGAGAAAAAATTTCTCCCTTTGGAGAAAAATATTGAATTTCTGTCAATCAATCCTTTTTACTACAGGTTAAAAAAATCTTTCTCAAATAGGGCAAACTCCTGCCACAGGAGAGGGAATTTCAACAATGTTTATTACAGACGCAGGCTCAGACTTTTAAAATTCAGCACCCCCAGTTTGCTTCAAATGGAACTCTGCAGGCAGAAAAGATGCACAGCATGTATATAGGAATACAGATCTCTCCAACTAAAATTTTATTGCTCAGTGGCAGTACTTATCTTGCATTCTAAGTTTACCAAAGTTCTTATGGGCTGAAAAATAGGAGACTTCCATCTATTTATGAAATTAAAAATTACCACTTTTTTAAGGGCCTTTACTACTGATGGCTAATATCATTTTCATATTTTTTTTTTCAAACTGGGTAAAATAGACATCATGTATCTAGCAATGAAGGGACTCATAGATAATATAGAAATGAAGAATCTTAGTACTTTGTATCAAAAGATGAAATCTTTTATTTTAATCATGTAGAGCCTGAGTTCACAGATCAAACCTAATCCTTCAGTTTTTCTCATCCATACTGTGTCTTATGCTGTATTTCATTTGATGGATTGTATTATTTTCTGCATTTCAAGGTAAATGGATGTCATACTGACCTCCTGTAGAACCCAGGAACAGGGATAAAATTCCAAAGTAGGAAGGTATAACAAAGTTTAGGATCAGAATAAATACATTTTAAGAGTATAAAAACCCAAAGAAAATGAAATACCCAGAGTTAGAATGATGTAAAAATCAATACTATTCATGCTGCCGTAAAAGGTAAGATTTCTTTGTTTTTTACACTTGAGTAGTATTCCATAGAGTAAATGTATAATGGATTTAAAAATATATATTTATTGTTGAGTGTATTACATATGTGTCCCCCCCTGCCCCCATTACTCTGCTCCACCTGGTTTCCGACCCACACCAGGCCATCATCACCCTACTATCTCCATAGATATGATCTTTGGTTAATCTCTTCCCACTCCCCTCTCCACTTTACACTGAGATTCATTTAGTCTGTTCCATACTTCCATGACTGATTATATTTTATTCAATAAGTTATTTTGTTAAGTAAATTTCTTTATTTTAATTTTTAGATTCAATTGTAGGTAGATATGTATTTGTTGCCATTTTATTGTTCATATCTTTTCTTCTTCTTCCTCTTCTTAAAGAATATCCTTCTACAAAATTTCATGCAATACTTGTTTGACCATGGTGATCTCCTTTAGACTTTCTTGTTTGGGAAGCTCTTTATCTGACATTTAATTCTTAAGATAGCTTTCCTGGGTAGAGAAATCTTGGTTGTAGGTTCTTGCTTTTCGTTTCTTTGAATATTTCTTGCCACTTTCTCTGGCCTGAAAAGTTTCTGTTGAGAAATCAGCTGACAGTAGAATGGGCACTTCTATGTAGGTAGCTAACTGCTTTTCTCTTGCTGCTTTTAAGATTCTCTCTTTGTTTTTAATCCTTGGCATTTTAATTATGATGTATCTTGGTGGGGCCTCTTTGGGTTCCTCTTGTTTGGGACTCTCTGTGCTTCATGGACTTGTAAGTCTATTTCTTTCATGAGGTAGGGGAATTTTAAGCCTGCAGGGGAGGGCAGTTAAAGGTGACCAGGTGAGAAGAGGAGGGAAGTTAGGGGCAACCGGGCCTGCAAGAAAGGGTAGTTGGTGGGGGGGGGGGGGTGAGACCCAGGCCTGCAAGAAAAAGTAGTTGGGGGGACGAGGCCTGCAGGGGAGGGCAATTAGGGGCAAACAGGCTGGCAGGGGAGCAGTTAGGCATCAATCAGGATGCAGGAGAGTGATTAGGGGGTGATCAGGCTGGCAGGCAGAAACAGTTAGGGGCAATCAGGGAGGCAGGCGAGCAGTTGGGAGCCAGCAGTCCTGGATTTTGGGATTGGGCTTAAATGGGCAGTCGGACATCCCTTGAGGGGTCCCAGATTGGAGACAGTGCAGGCTGAGCTGAGGGGCACTTCCCCCCACCCCGTGCACATATCTCATGCACTGGGACTAGTTCATATAGAAAAACTGTTGCAAACAGCTTGAGTGAGGCTGAAAATTGGATGCCATGGTGTCTCAGGGAATCCCCAGGGTGGAGCCAACAGGTGCTCCAGGCTGACGGAGACTCAGATATGGCTGCTAGTCATCCCTGGGATAGGGGAGGTCTCAGTGCAAGAACAATGACCACTGCGAACATCCCTACCAGAGAGAAAACTACCCAGAGTTTATACTCTGATGCTAGACAATCCATTCCCCGCCCCCCCCCCATATGTCCATATGTGTCTGGTTCCCATGATGCTGGAGCTCAAAAGAAGTGGGATGGTGTGAGTTTGTGCACTGCCTCTTTAAGAGGAACACCTGTGATTCCAGCAGCCTTCTTGTCACTCAGCCATAGTCCTGGATTTTTTAGCCTATACTTGTGGAGACTTCTCTTCTCAGCTTTGGAAACTTGGGCTGTGGGTCTGTTGTGGGGCCGGGACTCACAGGAAGTCTCTGCAGAGATGACCTCCCTCCCGATTAAAACAAAGCAAAGCAAAGCAAAACAAAACAAAACAAAACAAAACAAAACAAAACAAAACAAAACAAAACAAAAAAAGCACATGTGGGTGTTGGACCAGCCAGTTCTTTCTCCTGGTCTCAATGTCTTTATTCTATACTTCTCTAGTTGTATGACTTCCATTCAGCCAGTTTTGAGGCCTTTCTGAATGATGGTTGTTTTGTATTTTAGTCATAAATTTTCCTGTGGTTGTGGGAGGCGGTGAGTACAGGCATTTGCCTACATCAACATCTTGATTCTCTGCACCATAGCTTTTTTATCCACTCATCTTCTGATGAGCATTTGGACTGCTTCAAAATATTGGCTATTGTAGACAACAAGTAATGAACTTAGGGGTAGATATATATTCTTTTTTATTCGTGTTCCAGGGTTAATTGGATATAATCCCAGAAGTGGAACTGCTGTGTCATAAAGTAGTTCCATTTTTAATTTTTTGAGGTAATTCCATACTGCTTTCCACACTGGCAGCCCCAATCTGCATTCCCATCAATAATGAACAATGGCTTCCATTTCTCCACATCCTCCATAACACTTGCTTATTGGTTTACTGATGATACTCATTCTGACAGGTGTGAGGTGGTATCTCATTGTGGTCTTAATTTTCATTTATCTGATGACTAGTGTAGCCTTGGGTATTTTTTTTTATGTCTATTGGCTATGTGTGTCCTCTTTGGAGAAGTGTCTATTCAGGTCCTTTGCCTATTTCTTAATTGGATTGTGTGTGTTTTGGGGGATTTATTTGTTTGTTTGTTTGTTTTGTTTTGTTTTTTGGTGCTGACTTTTATAATGTCCTTATAAATTTGGATATTAAGCCCTTAAATCAGATATATTAATGAATATGCTCTTCCATTCTGTGGGTTGTCTTTTCATTTTGTTCATGGTTTCCTTTGCTGTGCAAACACGTTGTAGTTTGATGTAGTCAATTTTTCTATATATTTTTCTTTTGGTTCCCTTGATTGAGGAGATATAGCAGAAAAATATTTCTATGAGAAATGTCTGAGATTTTACTGCCTATATTTTCTTTTAGGATTTTTACAGTTTTTCATCTGATATTTAGACATTTAAACCATTTTTAGTGTATTTCTCTGTATGGTATAAGAATGTGGTCTAGTTTATTTATTTATTTTTGCATGTAACTGTCCAATTTCCCAACAACATTTATTGAATAGACTACCTTTACCCTATTATATATTTTTGCCACTGTTGTCAAATATTAATTTATTATCAAGACATAGGCCTGGAGAGTATTATGCTAAGTGAAATAAGAAAGTCTGAAAAAGACAAATACCATATGTTTTCACTTATATGTGGAATCTTATGAACAAAAATAACCAAACAAAATAGGATAAAGACTGATGGATACAGAGAACAGACTGGTAGCTATCAAAGGGGTGGGGGATGGGGGTTGGGTAAGAATGATAAAGGTATTACACAAATAAAAAAAGAGAAAGATTCATGGTCACAGAACACAGTATGATGATTGCCAGAGAGAGAGAAGGGGAGCTGTAGGGAGATAGAAGAGGGTAATGGGGTGAAAAATGATTATAGAAGGAGATTGACTTGGGGTTGTAGACATGCAGTACAATGCACAGATGATATATTGTAGAATTGTATACATGAAAGCTACATAATTTTATTAACCAATGTCACCCCAATAAATTTATTTCAAAAAGTTAATACTAGACAAAGAGTTATGAAGAAGAAAAATATAAGATGGAGAATAGATTCAGGCAGTGGCCCAAAGCACTGTAAATAATCTGTAGAGTATATATAAAGTACCAAAAACACGAATTGAAGCAAAACTTCCAATGACCAGCTTACCCAAAGCAAATAGAACTAAGAAGTATTAATTATTCAACAACTCATCATGCTTGGAAGAGATTTGGATTGTTCTAGGTGTATATAGGTCCATTATGTTCTCTATTTATACTCTTAATATCCACTTTGAATCCAGGCCTTCATAGATTCATTGGTTTATGCAGCCAGATCAGTTTAGTTTCTAAGATGAGGAATGGATATAGCTGGAAACCAATGCTAGTTACTCCTTGCTCTTGCTTAAACAAAGACTTCACAGGAGATTATATGACCTATTCATCATATTCCAGGAGTGAAATATAATAGTTTATTCACCGATGGTCTAGTCCATAGAAGCAATACAAAATTTTCTTTAACTACATTAACATTTAAAAGTTTGATAACAGCCTAGATTTAATCACATGGTTTGAATCAAAAACAAACAAACAAATAAAACAAACAAAAAAACACGTAACCAAACAATTTTTTTTTTTTAGTTTCTACCATGTAGTAGGCACTGTGGTAGACTTCTTTAAATGTATTTTCTCATTTATGCATCACATATAGCCCTTCAAACACCATATTTTTATGAATTAAATATATTGTTTCATAATTACTTTCGCAGTGTTCATAGTCTCTGAGTCACACTGCAATGGGCAATTTTTGAAAATACCTTACAAAACAACAATAAGATCCAGATTAGCCTTTGGGACATGAAATTGTACTTGCAAACAAAACAAGATTGTTACATTTCTTTAGTGTTCTCATAAAAGCTGTTAAGTGTAACCGAAGTTAAGGATAATTATTGTAGTAGGCTATTTTCATTAATGTGAGAGAGGATTTCAGAAATTTAGTTACTGCCAATTAATGTTTATAGTCATTTTTTTCATTGCACAGTAACTTACATAGAGTTCAATATTTATATCACAATATAATGTAGAGACAAGAACTTTGCAGTGATATATATATATATATATATATATATATATATATATATATATACACACACACACACACACACACACACACACAGAAACATACATACCAACCATTGTTAAGCATATTATACCCTTCCCAGAACCAAACATGTATTAATTTCTTAGTCCCATCTTCCCCATCACAACACACACACTAAATAAAAATACCATATGTGTAATTGCATCACATTTCAAACTCAGTTGAGATTCTACAAAATGTTTATTATGCTGCAATCCCTGATATATATTATCTAAGAATGATTATTATATATCATTTTAGTGGGTAAAATAAGCAAAATCAGTGTTATTAATGAGTTTACTACTAGATATATTTTCTTTGCAAAGGATCTAATATGAGAACTGAGACCCAAGATTTCTTGTCTATTCCCTGGGTGTCAGTCACTAGTTAGGTAACTGACTTTCAGCTTACCATCTGTAAAACTGCATTGAAAATACTCTGAGCTCACGCGATTAGTGTGAGCTTTAATTGATACATGTAATATGCTTTTTAAAGTTCTGGGCTAAAATGCACAGGCCATTTCTATTCCTATTCTTCTTGTGTTGGTAGAAAAGAGTATCCAAATCTGTTGGATTAGATAATAAAAGTAATGGTTTGTGGAAAGTATTGAAGAATAAATGTATTAGATAAATGTTATATTGTTCTTCTTTATTAAATTGTCTGAATATCAAGTTTCCATTTCAAAAGAATTTTGTGCATGGTTAACCTGAAGACAATATGGCTCTATGTGAATTGACTGGAGAATACAGCCTTTGGAGATTCTTCTAGTAGGAGCCCCAACTTGACGCTTATTCTGTGTGTTTCTATTGACCTCAAAATCCACCCCATAATTGGTGACTGGCTTACTTTTTTCGATTCTCTGTATATAATGTTAGCCAAAAGCTCTATAGCACTTATGCCAACCAATGTCTCATGCTGATGTTTGAACCACTGTTTGCTGCTAGGAAGGGAGACAGTGGAGCATGTTGGCTGAAATTGTGAATTTTGGACCTCTTAATGGTTATGTGGCCTAAGCAAGTTTTATAAGCTCTTTGTAATTCTATTTTCATACATGTAAATTGGAATAAAAAATAAATATCTCATTGTGGGTTTTTTGTGAGATATTAATTGAACAAATCCATGCACATTTTTAGCACAATTCCTGGCATGCATTAATTGCTCTATACATAAGAATTCTTATTAGATACCCACAAAAGCCAACTCCTTTGAGCAAAAAGTTCCTAATACTAGCATATGAGAGGGAAATCTCCGCAATGTTCTCCAAAGTGTTGGACTGAGAGTTTCTTGCATAACTGCTCTGATATCAGTTTTCTTCTCTGTAAAATGAAGATAATACATGGGGCTGCTTCACAATTGTGTTGTGAAAGTAAATGGTTAAAATATGTAAATTGGCCCTAATTGGATTGGCTCAGTGGATGGAGCTTCAGCCTGTGGACTCAAGGGTGTGCAAGAGGCAGCTGATCCATGTTTCTTTCTCATCAGTGTTTCTAACTTTCTATTCCTCTACCTTCCTCTGTGTAAAAAAAAAAAAATCAATAAAATATATTTTAAAAGTATGTAACTTGCTTAGAAAATATCTGGGGACATAGCAAAATTATAATTCTTAGCTATTCTTCAGACAAAGATTGAGAAAAAAAAATTGTAAACAAGAAAAACAGTTTTTATTAACACAGGAAATGATTCCCCTCTCCCCCCAGGCTATCCATGTACACTCTTTTCCAAAAATTTTCCACTTTTTTTCATTAAACACATACAAGGTTGTTATAATCAATTTCATAGCCTTTTTCTCAATTCCAAGTTACTTTTACTCATGACACTTGTCCATATTCTCTAGTGTAGTTTATAGTTGCCTATTGTTGATCTACTGAGTAATCCTCAATGTTTCTTTGATGAATCAGTAGAGGGAACAGAGTGTTTACTACAACCTTTAGAACATTCTATTGTGTCTCAGTGAATATTTGCTCCTGCTATATAACCATCTATTTGGAAGTCTCAGAACAAGTTATTTTGCCCTGTCATTATGTCATCTTTAATTTTCTAAAATTTTAATTCCTATCTCTTTCAGGAAACCTTCCTGATGGTCCACTATATCATACAGGTTAAATATACACATATAAAGTAGGACTGACTTCATTTTCATTTCTGCTGCATTGCCCTAGTTCATGCCTCCATCATTTCTGCACAAAGCTATTTCCATAACCTCTTAAAGGTTTCTCACTCTCTAATGTTTCCTGAAATCATATATTTATATTGTGCCTGAGTGATGATCAAAATAAACTGACATTATTCTTTCACAATCCTACCTAATAAAAGAGTTATATGCAAGTTAACCATCACTCTGCTCCACAAGCCACACCCACCAACCAATCAGAGCAAGTATGCAAATAAACCCAACCAAAATGGCTACAGCCACAGAGAGCAGGAGGGAGGCATTTCCCCAGCAACAGAGAAAGCCAAGTTTTCCGCCTGCCTTTGCTGGCCTAAGCCTTCACTCAAGGCTACAAAATTTCAATTATAGAAGGTAAACAAATCCAAACAGAAAAGGCTGCCACAACAGGGTGAGCAGGAAGCTTGGATCCACTCCAGGCTACAAAGTTTCAATTGTAGAAAGTAAAAATAACCTAGATACCAGGGCCTCTGATTGGGTCACTGAGGGGAAGGGGGGCATGGCTGGCCTGCAAACCACCACAGACCCCTCACTTAGGCTGCCCCATGCCCCAAGGGAACGCCACTCTGATCCGGGACACCCTTCAGGGCAAACCAGCTGGCCCCAACCAGTGAACCAGGCCTCTATCCTATCTAATAAAAGAGTAATATGCAGATTGACCATCACTCCAACACACAATATGGCTGCCCCCATGTGGTCAAAGATCCTGCCCCTATGTGGACACAAGATGTACAGCAGGGGAGGAACCAGGCCTGCAAGAGAGGGCAGTTGTGGGTGATCAGGCAAGTAGGGGAGGGCAGTTGGTAGGCATCAGGCCTGCAAGAGAGGTCAGTTGAGGGAGACCAAGCCTACAAGGGAGAGCAGTTGAAGGTGATCAACCCTGCAGGGGAGGGCAGTTAGGGGTGACCACGTCAGCAGAAGAGGGAAGTTGGGGACAAACAGGCTGGCAGGGGAGCAGTTAGACATCAATAAGGCTGGCATGGGAGTGGTTAGGGAGTGATCAGGCTGGTAGGCAGAAGCAGTTAGGGGTAGTCAGGAAGGCAGGCAGGCCAGCAGTTGGGAGCCAAAAGTCCTGGATTGTGAAAGGGATGTCAGTGGTATCAGGCCTAAATGGGAAGTCAGACATCCCTCAAGGGGTCCCAGATTGGAGTGGGGGCAAGCTAGGCTGAGGGACAACCCCCACTCTGCCCCCGTGCATGAATTTTGTACATCAGGCCTCTAGTATTTCAATATTTCCCCATCTCTTACAGGATGAGATCTAAACTTCTTAACCTGACAAAGGATTATTTAACTTAGCTACTGGATGAGTTCAGTACCACTAATTGGAAATAATATGGAAAACATAGATTGATTCATGGATGTGTCCAATAAATGGGCACTGAGGGAAGGGATGATGATGGAAAAATGTGCCATATTTTATTTTATTTTTCACATTTTAGACATTTAGAATTGAGGGTACCAGACAAGTTTTCAGTTTTAAATCTTTTTTTTTTCAACTTCTAACTCCAGCATCCAATACAATACTTTGCACACACAGGAACTAATTCAAAGTGAATTAGTTGTAGCGCTATTCAGGAAATAAATTTGACAGGCCTTAATGTTTGGTTGATGGGGTATAATTGAGGTTGAATCTCAGATTTGCAACTTGTGAATATATAAAATACCAATATCAGTATTTGCTTCTATATGTGTATCATAAAAAGATAATACAGCATAGAAAGAGGTTTTGTGTGGAAAGATGAAGAGTTCAGTTTATTCTGGGTGAGTTTGAGGTAATTATGGAATGTTCAGTTAGCGTTGTTTAGTAGGCAGTTGAAACTGTAATCATTTTAGCCTCTGAATCCAATTATGCTGCCACTGAATTTACCATCTGCTGTATGGGATTTCACATTTGATAAAAGCAAACTTTGGTTGGTGGGATAGATGTAGGCAATACATTATTTAGTACTTGTTCACTAATCCTTTGTCATAAAGAGAATTAAATAAAGGAGATATGAAAATACTGAAATAATACCATTTAAAAATAACCATTAGTAACCTTATGGTATTTTTCTACCCAATCTTCCCCTTTTTTAAATAATACATTTGTGTGTTTTTTTTTAACATATACTTTTATTGACTTCAGAGAGCAAGGAAGAGGGAGAGAGAGATAGAAACATCCATGATGAGAGAGAATTATGGATTGGCTGCCTCCTGCAAGTCCCCCACTGGGGATAAAGCCCACAATCCGGGCATGTGCCCTTGACTAGAACCGAATCTGGAACCTTTCAGTTCACAGGCCAACTCTTTATCCACTGAGCCAAACTGGCTAGGTCTTCCCATTTTTTTAAAAGAAAACTGAGTTCGTGGTAATGAGGTATAAGTGTACAAATACAGATTTGAAGGTCAAGGATACATTGTTGATATTAAAAACGGAGTAGACCTGGCTGGTTTGGCTCAGAGGCAGTTAAGCACCGAACAGACTGCCAATTTACACTGGGAAGTGGATAGAGAGTCAGCCTATGAACTAAAAGTGCCCAGGTTTGATTACATCATACACAAATATGAAGTCAAAATGGATACAGGACTTAAACATAAGACAGGAAACCATAAAAATACTATAGGAATCCACAGGCAGAGGAATCTCAGCCATATGCCACAGCAATACCACTCCTAGGGCAATGGAATCTAAAGAGAAAATAAACAAATGGGACTACATCAAAATAAAAAGCTTTTGTACAGCAAAAGAAACAATCAAAATAATAAGAAACCCCACTTTATGGGAGAACATATTTGCAAATGTTATCACTGATAAAGTTTTAATCTTTAACATCTACAGGGAACTTATACAACTTCATAAAAGAAAGATAAATGATCCAATAAAAAAAATAGGCAACGGAATTAAATAGATTCTTTTCAAAGGAAGACAGAAAGAAGGCCAAGAGCCATGTGAAAACATGCTCAAAGTGACTAATTATCCTAGAGATGCAAATCAAAATGACAATGCAGTGCCATCTCACACCTGTCAGAATGGCAATCATCAACAAATCAACAAACAACAAGTGCTGGCAAGGATGCAGAGAAAAAGGAATCCTCCTGCACTGCTGATGGGAATGCAGACTGGTGTAGTCACTGTGGAGAACAGTATGGACTTTCCTCAATAAACTAAAAATGGAACTCCCATTTGACCCAGTAATCCCACTTCTAGAAATACATCCTACGAAACTAGAAACACCAATCAGAAAGGATATATGAACCACTATGTTCATAGCAGCACAATTCACCATAGCTAAGATTTGTAAACAGCCCAAATGTCCATCAGCAGATTAGTGGATTATAAAACTATGGTACATCTACACAATGGAATACTATGCTGCTATAAAAACGAAGAAATTCTTACCATTTGCAGCAGCATGGATGGACCTGGAGAGCATTATGTTAAATGAAATAAGTCAGGCAATGAAAGAAAAATACCACATGATCTCACTCATTTGTGGATAATAAAGAACATTATAACCCAATGAACAAAAAGATAGATGTAGAGGCAGTTAAGCACCGAACAGACTGCCAATTTACACTGGGAAGACAGGGGAGTATTTGGGAAGGGGAAAAGAGATCAACCAAAGGATTTGTATGCATGCACATAAGCAGAACAAATGGACACAAGACACTGGGGGTTGAGATGAGGGCATGCAACAGAGGGTAGGGGAGGCTGGGGGAAGGTCAATGGGGAAAAAAGGAGATATATGTACTACTATTGATACATATAATACTTTTATCAATAGCAAAGAGAGAAAAAAAGAATAAAAACATAAAAGACAATCAAGAAGGTGAACACTAACTGGATATTTGATGATATTAAAGAATTTATGTTATTTTTTTCTGTTATAATAATGTTAACATTATTGTGGCTATGTTAAAAAGAGTTTTTTTTTTTTAGAGAAACAATAAAATGTTACAAATGAAAAAAGTTATGCTCTAAAAATAAAATAAAATAACTTTGCTTGGAAGGAGAAACATGCCTTTGCTTTCGAGGGACATGCAATTTATAATCCCTACATGAGTGTGTGCAACAGTTTAAAACTGAGTTATATAATCTATGTTGGTGAAAGGAATTGAAACCTACAGATTCATATTGGATGTCACTGTCTGATAATCTGTAGTTTTAGCAAGAAGATGCATTGAGCACTCAAAATACATGTTGTTGGTTTTTTGGTTTGTTTTTAGTTTTTATTTTGCACAGGTATCATTTTATCTTTCTTTTACTCCCTGTTAGAATATACCCCACAAGAACTATTAGTTCCAAAAGAAAAAAGTATTTGCTAATAATATGGCTTAAAAGCAGAAATAAAAATTATATCTGTCTGCTGGGAAAAGGCCCTCCTCACAACTCATTTAGTTCAGATTTTCAAAGTGAAAAATTCCAGAAATTGAAAGAATAACTGACAGTTCTATATCTGTAATGTGGCCATATTTATGGATACTTATGCATACATTAAATAATAAAGCAAACCCTAAATACTTTGTGTAGCTTGCAACATAAGACCTGCTTCATCTTGTAATATCTTATATTTCTGATTTTAGCCATACTGTTCATCAATAGAAAAATATATAAGGGATATCTATGTCTTCAAATGGACTTATATTTTCTATTTTTCATCAAACTAATGATTAAGTTCCATTACATATTAAGTATTGATGCAAATTAATAATATTTCAGTTTTTATCTAATCTTGGAAAAATGACCTGTGTAGTGACCCTGCAGACCAGCATCAGGTTAATTCCCAATTAGAAAATAGTCTGTCTTGTTGCTGTACCTAATCAAATAGTAAGCATTGGCCTTTGAAAGTACATGTACACCTTTATTAATTCAGTAAATATATATTAATCAATGGCTATGTTTAGAGCATATTGTTGAGTAAATGAATAACTCTAATTCAAATCAGAATGTGATAGTGCTATAAGAGTATTACAAATGGGATGCTATGGAAGTGTAGAGTAGTGACTGCATTAAAGACTTCACTGAGTAGATTTTGAGCTTGTTCTAAATACCTGTAAAAGAAAATGAATTAACATTGGAAAAGTGGTTTAGTTTGAGTGAATTAGGAGCAGCATCCTTTGAGAGATGGACTAGACAGATAGTCAAATATGAAATCATGAAAATCTTTGACTAAGAAATATGGCTTTATTTAATTAGTTGATAAGGAAATATGAAATATTTCTGAGTGTAAGAAGTCATAATAAGACCCAAACTTTAGTGGTATTTCTTGGGCAACTATGCCGCATGAATTCCAATGAGGATAAGTTGGAGATAGGAAAGTTACAATGAGGTTTACAGCAATGAAATTGAAAAGATAGGAAGATGATGTTTAAGATTCAGCAGAGTATGGAAGATAGAAAAGGCCAAGTTTATTCTTTTTTTAAGATCCCTTTTTTTTTCTTATAACTTTTAAAAAACTTATCTTTTATTCCACTAGTGACTTGGCATATTTAGCAAGATTTCTTCTACAGTACAGTATTTAGTGTTACACTGTGATCATAGGGAAGAGTTCATATACAACTTTTTGGTTATTAGTTTCAAAAAATGCAACAAATGACCAACATGTGGGAAATCTAAGCTTTCTTTGCAATGTTCTAATGATCTTGTTTAATGATCCTTTTTTTTTTTCTCTCTCTTGTAACTTGGTTCTAAAATAGGTTTTTGTTTTTTTGCTTTACTATGTAAATAATAATGATGGAAGGCATCCCTAACTGGCAAAAGAAGTAGACTTACAAGTTCAGGAAGCACAGAAAGTCCCAAACTAAGAAGAACTCAAAGAGGCTACTGACTAGAAACAGTGTAATGACTAGAAACATTTTAGAGGCTACTAATTTTATGACTTTGAAAGGGAATCCTAGAGAGATTATATGAGGGCTAACTATTAAGAAATAATAGAAAATGCCATTTTTTGCTTTTTTTAGTAAAGACTAAAGTGGCAGGAATATAACCAAATCAAATGATATGACTTCAAATAATGTACCACCTAAGTAAAATTTTATGTCATTTTCCCAGTAGTAGATCACCCCCATTACCTTTCCTTCCACTACCTGTCACATCAGCAAAAAATCCTTTAAATGCAGTAAGAAAAGTTCTACAGATTCATTAAAAGTATTGGGATTTTCTGTTGTGTGTGTGTGTGTGTGTGTGTGTGTGTATAATTTTGCCTTTGGAGATAATTAGATCATCCTTCCTAGTTTCTAATTCATTGTTTAATCAAAGAGTCAGTTCATAAACTTGAAATGCCAATGCATAGTTAGGGGCTTTCTAATCCAGAATGATGTGTTATGAGTACATGGAATTCTGGGGTTCTTTGAAGGCATTTAAAGGTTTTTAGTTATGAAACTCTGTCAGCATAAGGAGCATCTGCTTACTACAGCTCAACACTTACACTGTGTTTCCTACTGCTGAAGAACTAAATGACTGGTTAAAAAGGCTTGCTGGGTGTTATCTCTAGGTTTTACTTTCCCTTGTGTTCATTCAGCAGCACCAAGAGACCAGTATCTGTTTCACACACCAGTTCAGAGCAGCCTACCACATCCTATTCCCTCCACTTGTGAAATGTGTTACTTTAGTGGATGCTTTGTGATTATGGACCATGAATTACTTATGCTCATATTGGGCATAGTCTATAGTGCCCATCAAGTTGAACTAAAACACTTTGGCTTCTGGTAAAATGGCTATAATTCACTTAGCTAATAAATGTGTTAAGCTTCAGAATAATATTTATTCACCTTCAATGTGCAGGAGGAAGCTAATCAATGATTCTCTCTTATCATTGATGTTTCTCTCTATGTCTCTTTCTCCCTTCCTCTCTGAAATCAATAAAAATATAATTTTAAAAAAGAAAAGAAAAAAGAACCAAAAATATGAAAACAGTGTAAGGACCCTCTGGGCAAACTTCAAGCTTACTAACACTTGCACCATGGGGGTACCAGAAAGAAAGAGAGAGAGCAAGAAATAAAAAACCTATTTGAAATAATAATGATGGAAGGCATCCCTAACTGGCAAAAGAAGTAGACTTACAAGTTCAGGAAGCACAGAAAGTCCCAAACTAAGAAGAACTCAAAGAGGCTCACACCAAGACACATAATAATTAAAATCCCCTAACCACTCCCCTACCAGCCTGATCAATGCCTAACTGCACCCCACCAGCCAGATTGCCCTTAACTGACCTCCACTGCTGGCCTAGTCACCCTAACTGCCATCCCCTTCTGGCCCAGTCACCTTTTTTTTTTAAATCAATCTTTATTGTTCATATTATTACAAAGGTTCCTCATTTCTTTCCCCCTCCACCAGGTTCCCACCCCACCCTCTGCCCTTTCCCCACTCCCCATTGTCCTCATCCATAGGTGCACAGTTTATGTTCAATCTCTTCTTGCATCCACCACTCCCATTTTCCCCCAGAATTGTCAGTCCACTCCCCTCCCGTATCTCTGATTCTATTATAATCAACAGTTAATATTGTTCATCAGGTTTTTTAATTTCCTTGTTTTTTTTTAATTAATAAACTTTTATATTTTTAAGAATAAATTTTATAATCTAATAATTTTAAACCTTGTTTTTTTCTGCCCTGGGAACTGAGAAGCAAACTTGTTTACATGTAAACTTGCCCTTAGGCTATCAAAAGGCATAGCCATTCAAATGTAAATGAACACATTGTTTAAAGATAGCTGCTGACTGGAATTGGATTACCTGTTCTGGGTGGGAAGGGCTTGTCCTCCCCTTTCTCCTTTAAAATTAAGGTGTTAGCTTTAAAACCTCTTTTTGGCAAGAGACCTTAAACTTTCAGAACTTTAAATTTTTCAGGTAGTAAATCAATTACTTAGCATTTTCTCAAATCAATAATACCTCCACATGCCCAAGGATACACTTCACACAAAAGACACTTCCAAATAGATCAACCAACCTCACCCAGACCCCACACAAGGCACTCACAGATCAACACCCCAGCGCTACAATAACTCAACACATCCAGATCTAAGCCTTCATCACTTGATTCAGCAGACCCTCAAGTTCCCCCAAAAGTTTCCAGCCATGTCTGAGAAGCAGCCCTGGGGCATGGGCAGGCTAGGAGCTAGCTGTTCTGGGCCCTACTGCTCTTGGCCTGGCCTCTGTTGCTCCAGGCCGCTCCACAACCAGCTGCTCCAGGTCTGGCCACTGCTGCTTGGGGCCCGGTTGCTGCCACTCTTGGCCTGGATGCTGCTGCTCCGGGCCTGGCATCTCCGGACCCGGCTGTTTCTTGCCAGGCTGCTCCTGGGCTGGCTGCTGCCACTCTGTGGCCCAGTCACCTTTAACTGCCCACCCATGCCAGCCTGGTTGCCCCTAACTTCCCTCCCCTGCCAGCCATCTTATTACAATGTGGAGATGGCCATCTTGTGATGATCTGAGGGAGGTCATCTTGTGGCGGCTACCTTGTGATGATGTGGGAATGGCCAACTTGTGACAATGTGGGGAGAGCCATCTTTTGGCAGCCATCTTGTGATAATGTGGAGGCAGCCATCTTGTAACAACGTGGGGGGGGGCATCTTTGACATGAGGGTGTGAGGGTCAATTTGCATATTACCTCTTTATTAAATAGAAAAAGGGAATTTTTACAAAATTACAAATAGAGCAAATAGGTATATTTTTACATATCATAACATAATATAATATGAATATAAATAATATGTAGGTAATATTATATAGATAGGTAGATATAGATATAGATAGATAGATAAAAAGAAAATATTATAAAGCTTCCAATCAGAATATTACCTGCTTAATAATACTGAAAAGTGGCAAGTAACAAAAATATAGTAGAGATTACCCTAAATTTGGAGCATTCTTCCAAATTACCAAGTAAATAAAATGTTTTTAACTATGGTATGAAATAAAAGAAAAATTGTTCAGCTATTAAATTATTACATATTATTAGTAATTCAACTCAACAGAGAAAAGGTGGTGGGGAAGGATTCAAACACAGGCTTTTTAGTTGTTTGGGGACAGATGAGGTGAACTTAAAGCTGACAACATCATCCAACTCACTTTTGAATTCCTACAGTAGACTGGGTATTTAAATACTGAAAACATTTGCCAGTTTACATAAAGGGCCAAACTGGTCATGTTCAGGGGTTGAGACTATGGTAATTTTGTTTTTATTTGTATTTATATTTATATTTATTGAATATCTGTTCCTTGTGAACATAATATCATATGAAATGAGAAGATATAAGAGAACCAAGGTGGCAGTGTAGGTGAATGCTAGTACTTGCTGCTTCCCACAACCAAATTAAAATTACAACTAAAATACAGAACAACCATTACTCACTACCACCTGAAATCTAGATAAAATTAAGTGCTACAACTATAGAAGTAAGAAAGAAAGCACATTGAGACCGGAAGGAGGGGTAGAGGCATGGAACAGGCTGGTCCAATAAGCATGTGTTCTGTCTTTTTTTAATAAAGAGGAATATCTACCCTGCAGAGGCCTCCTCTGAGAAGCATGGGATTCCAGGCCCATACCATACTCTTAGCCCAAGGTTCCAGAGCTTATAATAGAGGTCCCCATAATTTCAGGATGTAGAAACCAACAGGACTGTGACAGAGTGACACTGTGCTAGAGTGCCACATAGTTTCTCTTAAAGGGACAAACACAAACCCTACATGGTCCCACTTCTTCTGAGATCCAGTGCTGGGAAAATAGCTTGGGGAAAGCTAGGGACATAGGGGGAGGAGCTGGATTGTCTGGCATTGTGGCAGGAACTCAGAGGTGGCTTTCTCCCAGAAGGGGATGCTCCCAGGGGTCATTGTTCTTATGCTAAGACCTCCCCCATCACAGAACTCACTGACAGCCATAACTGAGTTTCTAAAAGCATAGTCCACATTGTTCTCTCTGCTCTGGTGATTCACTGAGACCCTGCCCAATCAAATGTGCAGTCCCACCCAAGATGTTTGTAGCTTTTCCATATGAATGGCCTGTCCTGGCTCAGACTTCAGGCATTGTTAAAATATCTCAGACAAGTAGCAGCTGACATCAGTTTGCTCCAGACCTATCAATAAAAGGCCCAAGATTTGGCACTGGCATTAGCCTGCCTTGCTTCACAGATAGGCCTTGCTCGAGCACTTCCAAGCCCAATACAAGTAGCAACCATCTGTAGATCTCTCTGTAGCTCCTGCCAAGTGGCCCCAGGCAGTAACTGACTTTGAACCTCCCAGGAGACATCAGAGTCACTGTACCCAATGGACAGCATTAGATATAACAGATAATAACTCTACACATCCACAAGTGACAGACTCAATGAACACCAAAGCCCCACTGAAGAATGTCCTACTCCATAGGAGTGCCTCCTGCACAGAAGCTCTTCCAGTATAGTCACAGCTGTTCTTCACAGCCAATTTTCCTGGAGATCAACTCCTCCTAGTGACACCAACAGAAGTCAAGGTTCAATTACAATAAAACTTTGCATACAACCCACACAGGCACATACTAAGTGCCCAGCTCAGGTGACTAGAGAGGTTGAGCCACTGGGCCCTACAGAACACCTACTACACAAAGCCACCCTACCAATTCTAGGAGATATAATAGCTCTAACTAATACATAGAAACAAACACAGGGAAGCAGAAAAATGCAGAGCCAAAGGAACATGTCACAAATGGAAGAAATGGAGCAAGCAAACTACTGGAAACAAAGTTCAAAACAACAGTTATAAGGTTACTCCAGGATCCGAATGAGAGCTTCAAGAGACTTAGAAATCCTTTCAAAAATGTCATTGAGAATTTACAAGACATAAAAAGGGACCAGTCAGAAATGATACATATACTAACTGAAATAAATAATAATTTTTAGGAATTCAAAAGTAGAGGATTCTGAGAATCAAATCAACTATTTGGAATATAAGGATGCAAGAAAAAAATCAGATGAGTAAAAAGAAGAGGATCCTAAACTATGAGGATAGTATAAGAAGGCTTTTGAACAATTCAAGCATGTCAACATTTGCATTATGGGGATGCCAAAAGTACAAGAGAGAGAGTACAATACTGCATACCTACTTGAAGAAATAATGACAGAAAACGTCCCCTACTTGGTGAAAGAAATAGACTTACAAGTCCAGGAAGCACAGAGAGTCCCAAACAAGAGGAACTCAAAGACGCTCATACCAAGACACAGCATAATAAAAATGTCCAGGGTTAAAGACAAAAAGAGAATCTTAAACATATCAAGAGAAAAGAAGTTAGTTAATTACACAAGAGTGCCCATACAGCTGCCAAACTGATTTCTCAACAGAAATTTAGCTGCCTTTGGAGCCTCAGTGTTTTTGACCATCAGAAGGTGGGTGACATGCGGATCTTCTTCTTTGTTTGTTTCAGAACTGCTTTCTTTACCTTCAAAGCTTTTGCTTTTACTTCAGCTATGGGATGGGCAGGGGTTTCCTTCTTAGCATTTGGCACCATCTTCCTCTCTGATTTTTTTTTTTCTTGATGAGACTGGTTCTATCAAACTTGTTTATTTTTTCAAAGGAGAAGCTCTTGGTTTCATTGATTTTTGTTATCATTTTTAAGACTCTATTTCATTTATTTATCCTATGATCTTTATTATTTCCATCCTTGTACTTACTTTGGGCTTTGTTTCTTATTTTCTAGCTCCTTAGGTATGAGGTTAGATTGTTTCTTTGAGATTTTTCCTGTTTTTTTGAGGTATCCTATATTGCTCTAAATTTCCTTTACTTTTGTCCTGAAGATTTTGAGTAGTTTTAATTTTCACTTGTCTCAAGGTATCTTTTTGTTCCTTGACTTCATTATTAACCTATTCATTGTTTAGTAACATTATTTAACCTCCATGCCTTTGTGTATTTTAGGTTTCTTTCTGGTAATATGTTTCTAATTTATACCATTGATTAGTCATAGAAGTTGGTTGATTTAATTTCAATGATTTAAAATTATTGAGACTTGTTTTTGTTTTCTTAACATGTGGTGAATCCTGGAAAATGTTCCATGTGCAAGTGCAAAGAATGTATATACTTCTACTTTGGAATAAAATGCTTTGAAAATACCAATTAAATTAATCTTGTCTAATGTTTCATTTAAAGCTTCTATTTTCTTATTGATTTTTCATCTGGAAGATCTATTCATTTATGTCAATGTGATGTTAAAATCCTATACTATGACTGTATTATTGTCAATCTCTCCCTTTATGTTCATCAACTTTTACTTTATATGTTTAGGTGCTCCTATGTTGCTGCATAAATGTTTATAATGTTTATATCCTGATATTTGATTGATCCCTTTATAATTATGTAACATCCTTTTTTGTCTATCATTATAGCTTTTATTTTAAAGTCTATTTTGTCAGATATAAGTATTGCTGCCCCAGCTTTTTTTTAGAGGTTACTACCTTTTTAATATGCTAATCAGTATACCTCTTTAACTTGTTTTATCTTTACAATAACCAAGAGAAGTATTATACACATTTTATATTCTAAGAAATTCATGTTCAGAAAGGTTAACTAATTTTCCGTGAGTTATAGAAGTCTTGATTAACAAGTCAGAACTTAAACTCCTGTATGCCTGAATAAAACAGAAGCAAGGTGGTTATTACTAGTCACTATAAGTATTTTCTCTCTTATTTGTCTACTTTGGGAAATGGCAAGGTTGTCAAGAAAGCCAGCTTTTCATATATATAAACTTTAATGAATAAGGAGAGAGAGAGAGAGAGAGAGAGAGAGAGAGAGAGAGAGAGAGAGAGAGAGAGAGAGATCATCTCTATATTGATCCACTCTAAATTGTTATATTCAAATAAATAAAAAAAACTTATATTTTATGTTTGTTTCAACTCACAGACAAAACTTTATTTCTCTATAAAAAAGGAAACATTAATCTCAATAACGTGCAGCAATTTATAATTTGCCTGAAGTTCTGCTCCATGACAAAATATCTCTGGTCTATTTGTGAAAGTTCGAACAGTGGGAAAGACATGATGGTGAAGAATATTCTTAGGAAAGATTTATAGAATTTTTAGTTTAGGAGATTTTTCCTTCACTCTTCTGATTCCTGACTTAGTATTACTGTATATATTAAGTTATCAGTTTTGATAATTTAAATTAACTAAGTCCAGTGCTTTATTTTTCAGGGCATACATTATTTAACAACTAGGGATCAAGTGCACAAATTCATGTACCTTGAAAGAAACTGTGTGCTGTGAGGCTGTGGTAGGTACAGGGGAGATTCTCGGTCCATTCTCTGTGCCCCTGCCCAACCCCTCCTGCTGGTTTGGGTTTCAGTCCTTCATCTGCTTGGCAGCTCCACTCCTGCTGCCGCTGCTCCCATTTGCTGATGGCACGGCTCTCACACGCTGCTGGCACCAGCAGTGGTTGTGAGTGGGTCTGGCACCATCAGCAGGTATGGGCAGTGGCTGCTGCACTGATTCCCCCTCAGGAGCAGGGGGAGGTGGAGAGGCCCTCAGGGGCGATCAGGGCTGACAGCTGTTGCTCACATCTGTGGATGGTGCCGAGTGATCAGGACTGGAGCCAGGCACCTGCAGCAGGTGTGAGCTGCAGCTCCAGCACTGGCTGCGGGTGCGAATGTGGCCTGCACTGGCAGTGGATGCAAGCAGTAGCTCCAGCGCTGGCAGCAGGTGTGAGCAGGGCTGGTGCCAGCAGCAGGTGCAATCACTGGGTGGGACTGTGGTGCACAGGAACAAAGAATTTTCAGTAATCACCAAAGGCTCACCCGGATGACAGTGACCAGTGCCCACTTTGGTCTGGCACCCCTCGCTCACCTGCTCCATGATCCTGCCACATTCCACGCATGGCCCCTTGTGGCCAGCACACATTATAGCAACCAGCTGTTCTGTTGTTTGGTTGTTCAAGTTGTTTCACTATTCAGTCTATTTGCATATTATATAGCATTTTTAAATATTATTATAAAACACCAAATAGGAGTTCAGAAGACTACTCTTTATTTGTTTGCTTTCTCCAAGCTCCTAAATTTCATAAACAGTCTTAGACTCACTTCTTTGCTCTCTGATATGGCTATACTATAAAGGAAAGAGGCATATCTAGTTTCTTGTTTCCAACAGGAATAAACTTGATTTCTTTTCTTAAGGGTAATGCATTTCAGCAGAGGAGATGGAAAGTCAACTAATAAACATGTTCATAATAAAATATTATGCAGTGATTAGTGCTATGAGAATAAAAGCAAAATAAAGGGGGAAAGAGTGATGGAGGAGAGGGAAGGGTAAATTTTATTGGATAGAGTGTTTAAGAAAATCCTTATGAGCCAGTCACACATAAACCCAAACCTAAATTATGGGAAGGAGTTAGCCCAATGAAGACCTGGCTGCAGAGATTTACCAACAGGCATTCAAACAAGTTTGTGTTCATTGAGGAGCAGAAAGATAACCAGTATAGCTGGGAGTGAAGAAGGGAGACACTGGTAGAAGATGAAGTTACAAAGAAAAGCAGAAGCAGATCCTATATGGACCATGTTAACACATGCAGATTTTTTTCTAAACTCTATGGGAAACAGATAATCAATTAATACTTTAAACCTAGATAACTCTATATAATCGCTAAGATAACTGCCTGAGTAGGATTTTACTGATTAATCTATGTTAACAATCTATGGGAACTTTTATAAAGACTAGGTCCCCTAAACTTTATTTTTCTCAAACTTTGTTGAGAAATAATGATGTGTAATGTTTTGTAAATGTATGGTGTGCATGTGATTATTTAATATACATATATATTACAAAAATCTTATCACAAAATGGTTAATTAATATATCTATTACCTCACATAACTACTGTAGTTTTGAGAATATTTAAATTCTATAATCTTAGCAACTTTCAAGCATATAGTGCAGTGCTGTTAACTACAGTTACCATTGTATATTATATACCCAGAATTTACACATCTTATAACCAGAAGTATGTTATAAGTATGTTGATTTTGATCAATATCTCCCAATTTCCCTCATTGCCAACTCACTGGAAACTACTATTCTATTGTTTTTATAAGATGACTTTATTTTTAGATTCTACATATAAATTCTACATACAGTACTTATCTTTCTCTGTCCGACTTATTTTACTTAGCATAACATCCCCAAGGTCCATGAATGTTGTTGCAAATGACAAAATTTCCTTTCTTATGGCTGAATAATATTACATTTTCTTTATCCATTTATCTATTGATGGATACTTGGGCTGTTTCCATATCTTAGCTATTGTGAAAAAAGCTTCAATAAACATGGGAGTGCAGATGTCTCTTTGAGATCCTGTTTTCAATAACTTAGTATATATACCTAGAAAAGGGATTACTAGATCGTCTGATTGCTCTATATTTAAATTTTTGAGAAAACTCCATAGCGTTTTCCATAGTGGCTGCACCAATTTATATTCTCACCAACAATGTACAAATGTTACTTTTTCTCCACACTCTTCCAATATTTGTTATCTCTTTTTTTATTATAACCATTCTAAAAGGTGTGAGGTGATATCTCATTGCAGTGTTGGTATGCATTTCCCTGATAATTAGTGATGTCAAGTAGCTTTTATGTACCTGTTGACTATTTGATATCTTCTTTGCAAAAATATATTTTTAGTTCCTCTGTCAATTTTTTAATTGGATTATTTGGTGTGTTTTTTGTTTGTTTATTGTTTTTGAGCTGTATAAGTTTCTTATATGTTTTAGATATTTACCCTTCATGAGACATATGATTTGCAAAGATCTTGCCCCTTTATTGTGATTGCTGTGCAGAAGTTTTTTTTGTTTGTTTTTTGTTTTTTTTAGTTTGATGTAATATCACTGATTGAGTTTTGCTTTTGTTGCTTGTGCTTTGGTGTTATGTTAAAAAAAATTTGTTTCCACGACTGATGTCATGGACATTTTTCCTTAAGTTTTCTTTTAAGAGTTTTAAAGTTTCAGGTCTTCTATTTAAGTTTTTTAAACTATTTGGGGTAAATTTTGTCAGTGGTATAAAATGTCATTCTTTCATAGGTGGCTATTCAGTGTTCCCAACACCATTTATTGAAAACAAAACAAAACTATTATTTCCCTAATAATTTGAGTATTCTTGACTCCCTTGTCAAATATTGACAGTGCAGACCTGGGTTTACTTGTGGACTCTCAATTCCATTCCATTAATCTACAAATATAATAACTTTTTTTTTCTCAAAGCCAAGGAGTTAAACTTAAAAACAACTATTTACACCATTAGTGTCCCTCTCACTCTTTGCTCTTCCTGAATCCCTATCTAAAGTCTCTATCCATATTATAATGTGATTTTTTTTTTTGGTTTGGTAAAGGCTCTATTTTGGCATCTGATGCTGGTTGATGTAATTGGAGAAGAAGCACAGTGAGAGGGAAAAGAACAGACACATGTTGGCCCTGAAGAAAATAATCATTATAAAATGTTGCAAATTTGGAAATTTTAGTATTGTGGCTCAGATAAGTCTGGCCATATCACCTTCAAAAATGAGAGTTATCATTTCTTAATCACTCAGAAGTTAATGCTAAAATCTTTCATGTAATTCCTGAATAGCTTTCAAAGGTATTGAATCTTGAAAGGTATAATTAAAACATTATTTTATCTGTCTTTTTTTACCATCTGTTAAGTCATAGGAAGAAAGAATTTTTTCTTTACCTATTGAATGTATTTGCTAGATTTAAATAGAAATTGCTCCTTTATGTATTAAAAATTCCCTCATACCTCTTTGAATCAAGGGATTCTGAGTTATTTTCAAATAAAAATTTAAATATTTAACCTAAAAAAGTCAATGGAGATATTTGATGCTATCATGAAAATGATAACAGAAAATAGAAAAAGTTTAAGTTGAGGTGGAAACTTGTGAGGTAGTTCTGATGCAATTTACTATCATGCCTAATATGCATACATTATTATGTCATTAGTATATCATTATTATCATTTTATGTCTTTTTTACTTTTCCACATTATGAATCTCTTCTTTTGTAATTTTCTTCTTTTTACCAGTGATTTTGGGAAATTAGAAATATTAAAATGATTCAGACACACTGATTAACATTTTGTTTTTTCTGTTACCTACCAAAAATGACAGGTTGAGATTCCTTTTCAAAAATGACTATTTTGCAACAATTATTTATTTTGAAATATTTATTAATTTATAAATACTTATTGAGTGTTAAGTAATTTTAAAGTTTCCTATTGAAGACATTATTGGAAGTAAAGTCCATTCCTTTCTGTTTTCTCCAACTTTCTGTCTGAGCCAAATATTTTGGCCAAAAAAATAATGCCATGACATTTTAATTTTATTGGGAAATCATAACTTTTAAAATAATTATGCCCTTTTGGAGAGGATAGATTTATAGGAAACCTCATAGGTGTCATGTTAGATATTTGACTCATCTACCTCTAGAACCAATGGACATTTTTTACCCTGTCCACAACTTAGGTGATGAAATTGAAGTGAGAACTACCCAACTTCATACCAGCACAACCCAATACTCACCTCATCCTTAAACCACTTACCTCTAAACTCATGCTCCAGGAATTTGCCAAGTGAGTGAGGTGTGAGGTGCACAAGACCGGATCTGTGGCTATGTATACACAAACCACAGTGCAAGGAATTAAATGCCCCTTGGAGTAACGTTATGCCAATGATAGACAGAAGAGAGTGCATGGATTCTTCTCCCTTTTTTTCTGCCAAACAATCCTGTGATGCAATTGTTTATATGAATTTTAAGAAGATGATAATAAAAGATTAAGCAATCTCTAAGTCTTGATACCCATCAGTGGGTATCCTTTCATATTATTCTTAATTAATATATTAACTCAGAATTACTCTTCTTTTTCTCCTACTTCATTTCCCTTTGCCCTCATACCTGCCACCATAAAACTGCACTTTCTAAAACTTTAAAAACACATAACTTTTGTATCAGACTTTACTTTCTGGGAGCCCAGGATAAGAAAGGGTATTGAAGCAAAAGCAATCAGACCTAATTTTTTTTAAGTGCTGCAATCTGACACAGACTCCTAATTTTCCTGTAAATTAGATGAGCATCTGTGGTAGTAATTAGGGCTGTTCATAAATATTCCAGATCTCATCATTCTCGGCACATGGTAGAATTGCACTTCCCAGTATTCTTGAAATGTGAGCTGAACCTACATGTGTCTTTTTAAGACTGAAGCTTTAATAGCCAGTGCATGATTTTCCATATTTCCTTCCTCTGCCATACAGTTGAGATAAAATCTCTGGCACTATGATTCATGGCAACTTACTTTCACCAACTTGGGAAATCACTAGTACAAGCTACTAGAACCATTTCTATATATGTCTTAAACAAAGAACATTGGAATATTATTGGCATCAGTGAATATTTTCTAAATCACTCTGAAATAAGTTTCTAAATTGTTCTGTATTCTCTGACAAATTATTGGCATTAAAACTGCCATTAAAAGTAAAACTCAAAATTAGTTTGCTTTTGAACATGTCTTGATTTCCACTAGGTAGAAAATGTATATGATGAAAACACATGTAATAAAAAACAATTTTTCAGGAGACAAAATTGTCAGATAGATCTCATGAGCACATTCAGATGAGTAAAATCATATATGCTGGCAATGAAATGAATACAAAGCTCACTTCTGTGGGAGAATTGGTCCCATTTAAAATCTCATAAAAGGCTCAAAGAATCTGATGTAAGATTTAATTTCTCATTTAGCAAAAACACTTGCTTTATCCCATGTTCATTAGTACTAGTATTTATTTTTGACCCACACACAAATAATAAAATCAAAACCTAATCTCCTTTGGCTTCCTCTGCCCTCTACCCCTCCACAGCAATCTCCTTTTAGCCTCCAGGCAGTTTAAGAGCACAATACAACTTCTTTTAAAAAGTAGTAACACACACACACACACACACACACACACACACACACTATATATATATATATATATATATATATATATATATATATATATATATATTGCTTTCTGTATTCCAGGCAAAATCATAAATAATATTTACCAACCCTATGAGTTAGGTATTAATGTTATCTCCATTCTCATCTTAAAGTTGCAGAAACTGAAGCTGAGAAATTTTGAGTCCCTTGCCCAAGGTCAAGAAATGAAAAACCCGGGTTTGAAGTTCAGGCAATGTCTTGTGAAACCATATCCATGGAATTTAACCCTTGGATTAAGTATTCAAGTATTCCAAAGGTAACAAGTATTCCAAAGGTAACACCAGAAGGAGTAGAATATGTGACTAGTAAGAAACCTATTTTTAGGAATGCAAGCTAAATGTCTTAATGGCAAGACATATAAGTGGAAACCCTGGTGCAAGATTTTGGAGAATAGTGTGGCTATAATAAACTGAAGACAATACGTACTTTCTAACATCAGCTAAAACAAACAGTTTTCCATCTTGGCTTTTTGTCTTCCAAGAGTTGTCTTTTGTTTCAATTAATACCCACATTGTTGCTTTAAGTATACTCAATCTACTTTAAAGGGGACAAGTACCAAATACCATGATTTTGCAGTTTCTTTTATAACAAAAAATACACACACTTAATGTACATAATTTGATAATCTTGTACATATAAGTGCACACGTGGTACTATCATAAAAATCATGATCTCCAAATGTTTCCTTGAGTCCTTTTTTTCTGTGTGTGATAAGAACTCTTAATATGAGATCTATCCTCCTAACAAAATTTTAAGTTCACAACATTGTGTGCTTAACTATAAGCACTATGTTGTATAGCAGATTTCCGAAACGTACTCATCTTGTATAAAAGTAACTTTATACTCATTAAAAGCAACTCCCTATTTCTCCCTCCTCTCATCCCCTGGTAACTACCAATTTATTTTATACTTCCTTGAGTTTTACTATTTTAAGTACCTCATATAAGTAGAATCATGGAGTATTTGTCATTTAGTAACTGGCCTATTTAATTTAACATAATATCTCCTAGATTAATCCACAGTGTTGCAACTGGTAGGATCCCCTCCCTTTTTAAGAGTGAATAATATTGCATTGTATGGATACACCACATTTTATTTATTCATTGTCTGTTGATGAACATTTGGTTTACTTTCATGTCTTGGTTCTTGTGAATAATGCTGCAGTGAACATGGGAGTGTGGATTTCTCTTTAAAATCCTTATTTCAATTGTTTTGAATATATACCTAGGAGTGAGATTGATGGATCATATGATATTAGTATTTTTAAAATTTTGAGAAATTGTTTCTATAGTGGCTGCACAATTTTACATTCCTACCAATGGTGTACAAAGTTATATATATATATATATATATATATATATATATATATATATATATATATATATATATATATATTACATCCTGGCCCTTATAACTCCACAGAATCACTGATTTAACAACTATATCTGGACTACAATACCTCAGATAAAACCCCAGAATTAGGTTAACATGTTATAGCATCCAAGAAGAATACAGAACCAAGAAGGACCTCACTGAAATGTATGTATATGAAGTATAATTTTACTTTGTCTGTGTTTCACCTCTATCCCAAGTTGGCAAAGCTCAGTACTAAGAGATATATCTTTGGCTGTGTTTCTCTATTAGGGAAAGTAGAAAGTGATATGTGCATCCAGTACCATGTTCTAGTTTAATTCCTTCAAGGTGGCCTAAAGAGTATGGAAACTGGAGTTATAATCTATCAGTAATATCCTCTGGTGGAATGAATTTTAACCTCTATCTGATGTGTGCATGTGTGTGTTCTGTTCAGTATATCAGAAGCAAGTACCCATTTCTTTGTATCTGTATGTATATGTCTGTCCTTGCCTCTAGAGTCTAATGGATGTGAACAATTAGAGTCACAGTAGTTGTGAGATTTTCCAATAGTTGAATGGGGTTTTAATTAATGATTCTTAGTCATGCATAGGTAGCTCATAGAATATTGATTAGCATTTTTGTCTTTCCCCTCTGTCATTCTGTAAAGTTTTCCCCAATTCATTTATAAAAACAAATCATGAATTATGCATACCTAAGTGCACTAATTTGATCAATATTTTCAAATAACCCTGGGTCAATTGAAATTTGACTTATGGGGCAACAGTCTATAGAAAGTCACACAGCAGCATCTCCATTGTAGTTTTCTCCACTGTCATATCAATGGTCCATTAGCCCACAGAAAAAGTCAACCCTAGAGGTGAAAAGGATGTTAACTATCTGTGCTCATTCATTCCAGAACAGCACAATCAATGTAGATTAGAAATTGGGCAGGCTTATTTCTCACAGGTCACAATACATCATCCCATAACTTCCGGTTACCACTGATTTGGTATGGATTTGAACCAATGATTCAGAGTTTAATGACTATATTTCACATTAAATATTTATCTGTCTCTTGCCTTCTTTAGAAAAGCACTTCTCTTCAAAATGTTATGTCATATTTACATATTTCTTTAACTATCATATAATAATCTCCCAGGCAAGAATCGCTGCACATTTTTCATATTGCACATTGAGAAAGTCTTGTTTTGTCCAGGTTATTCAATAATTTAACATAGTCTGTAAAACAAAATGAGGATTGGGTTTAATTGAGGCACTCTATGTTCCATAGCAAAAGCTAATATTGTATCAAATGGATTATAAAATATTGAAAATATTTTGTATGAATGCTTTCTCTTTGGAGTACCTCCAGGTATACATGTAAATTTTGTAGAAAAACAGCAATTTCTGTCTAAATACTAAGACAGTGTTTGAATGCCTTCCTTCCCAGAGGGTCATATGTTATGGACTGCCTACTAAAATTATCGAGAAAAATGTAATCATTGGCAGTTGTATTATGTGATGCTTTCTGAAGCAATTTATTTTTTTTCCATATGAACCCTAACTTTGAGATCCCAGGAAGTTAACAGTTTAATTATGTCAGTCACTAATTGAAGCAAATATATATATTGGTGGCCCAGTGCATAGAATTCATGCACATTAAAAGGGAATTAATTAGGGAGGAGAACCAAGATGATAGCATAAATAAACACCTATACTTGCTGCTTTTCTCAACCACATCAGAATCACAACTAAACAGTGGAACAACTACCACCCAGAACCACAGGAAAGCTGGCTGAATGAAAGTTCCACAGCTGGAGCGGGGAAGAAAGTTAATTGAGACTGGTAAGAAGAGTAGATATGCGGAAAGTACTGGCACCTGGATGTGCTGCTCTTTTAATCAGAGGGAGGGAGGGAGATATAAACTCCTGCTTGCTCTGAACTCAAGTTCCAGGCAAGACTCTGGGGGACTCAGACACATACAGGGAGAAACTGGATTGTTTGGCATCAGGACAAGAATATGAAGGCTACTTTCCATTAGAGGGGCTGGCAGCGATCATTGTTCCTGCATGGGGGCATGGGAAGTAGAGAACTGGGTACTTCTCAGGTTCAGGGATGACTGGCAGCCATTGCTGTTTGCTCCCCCCTATTAATTCTCAGAGACACCACCCATCCCAATTTACAATCCCAGTAAAGCTGTGCACATCAGCTTTTGCATATGAATGGTCTGTCCTTTCACTTAAAACCTGTCAAACTACAGCTGGGTCATATAGCCCCAGAGCTTCCAAAAGAAGGCCCAAGGCCCAGCTGGCCTACCTTCACAGCTGGGACTCCTTTGGGCACTTCCAAACCCCATTCAAAAAGGAGGAATTTGCAGATGTCTCTGTAGCTTCTGATAGATGGCCCCAGAAAGTGGCTGACCTTGCATCTTCTTGGCAATCCCAGAGCCAAGAGTAAGACCATACCAGATTACAACTCTTCACATCCATAAAAGACACACTCAAGGGGCAGACTCAGTGAGCACCAAAGCCCCACTGAAGCAAGTCCTATCCCATAAGTATGTCTCCTGCACAGGAGTTCTCCCATTGTAGACACAGCTGGTCATCACAGCCAATTGGCTTGGAGGTCAATTCCTCCCAGTGATACCAACAGCAATTAAGGGTTAACTACAACAAGACTGTGCAAACAGCGCTCAAAGGAGTACACCAAGAGTGTTCACCTAAGGTGACTAGGGAGACTGAGCCACTGGGCCATATGAAACAACAACCACACAAGGCCACTCTATCAACTCAAGGGGACTTAGCAGCTACACAGTACATAGAAACAAACACAGGGAAACAGCCAAAATGTGGAGACAAGGAAACAAGTCACAAATGAAATAAATGGATGAAAGTAAAATAGTGGATATAGAGTTCAAAACCACAGTTATAAGGTTACTCAATAATCTTTTATAAACCTCTAAGAAATTTAGTGAGGCCCTCAAGGATATGAAAAGGGACAATCAGAAATTAAGCATACACAAACTGAAATAAAGAGTAATATACAGAGATTTAACAGTAGATTAGAGGATCCCAAGAATCAGTCAAAGATTTGAAATATGAAGAAGCAAAAAACACCCAACTGGAAAAGCAAAAAGCAAAAAGAATCCAAAAATATGAAGATAGTGTAAGGAGCCTGTGGGACAACTTCAAGCATACCAATATCCAAATTATTGGGGTGCCAGAAGAAGAGAGAGAGCAAGATATTGAAAACCTATTTGAAGAAATAATGACAGAAAACTTCCCCTACCTGGTGAAGGAAATAGACTTACAAATCCAGGAAGCCCAGAGAACCCCACACAAGAAGAATCCAAAAAGGACCACACAATGACACATCTTAATTAAAATGCTAAGGGAAAAAGACAGGAGAAAATCTTAAAAGCAGAAAGAGAAAAAGTTAGTTACCTACAAGGGAGAACCCATATGATTGTCAGCAGATTTCTCAACAGAAACTTTCAGGCCAGAGGGAGTGGCAAAAAATTAACAAAGTGATGAACAGCAAGAATCTACAACCAAGATTACTCTACCCAGCAAAGCTATCATTTAGAATTGAAGGTCAGATAAAGAGCTTCACAGGCAAGGAAAAGCTAAAAAAGTTCATCACCACCAAACCAGTATTATATGAAATGCCGAAGGCTATCCTCTAAGAATAGGAAGGAAAAAAAAGGTAGAGATAAAAAATGTTATGAACAACAAAGTGGCAACAAATAGATATCTATCAACAAGTGAATCTAAAAATCAAATGAGTAAAGAACCTAATGAACAGAACAAACTGGTGAATGTAATAGAATCAGGGGCATGGAAGGGGAGTAGACTGACAATTCTCAAGGGGAAGAGATAGGACAAAGAGCTTACACCTATGGATGAGGTCAGTGTGGGGGGAGGCCTGTCATGAGGTGGGATCCAGGTGGAGGGGAGCTATGAGGATGGGGAACAGGGGGAGAGGAACATCTTTAATAATCTGAACAATACATATAAAAAACAAGGGAATTAATTAGAAGTATTTTAATATTGTTATTTGCTATTTCTCTAAATAGAAGTGTCAGCGATTAAATAAAATTAGTAAAATGTATATAAAATCTCCCTCAGGTCAGATTATGGGGCCTGCCTGGACCTAGAGTCAAGTCCCCACCCACCACCCACATCCACTTCAAAAATGCAAGAGATCCATACCCGGCCAGGCCCACCCCCATTGGGTGAGACCCAGACCTGGCCAGCCCCACCCCTGTGAAGCCCCTTTGGGTGGGAGGCGCAGCCTCAGGTCCGGTGCAGGGGCAGGGAGTAGGGCCTGAGGTCCCCTGTCAATCCCTGCTGGATGAGAGGCATGGCCTGAGGTACCTCATCAAGCCTTGCAGAGTGGGGGTGTGGCCTGAGGTCTCCTGGCCTGGTGCTGGGGCAGGGGGCATGGCCTGAGGTTCCCTGTCAAGCCCACCAGGCCCCCTCCTACCCTGCAAGCAATGTCATGTTTCTAGACAGGAATGCAGGCAGGCAGCTTCACCTCAGCACTGGGCAGGAAAGCACATAGGCAGGATGATGTTAGAGCAGGGGGGGTGGGGGGGGAGTCACTGTCCCCATCCCCATCCAAAGATTGTGACTGGGACACCTTAATGGACAAATTAGCATATTACCTATTTAAATGTATAGATTTTCATGTTAGTTTCCACTATAAATCAATTGTTACCTTAAGCAGTTTTCAACTGATTACTTGATTTTGGTTTAAAAAATAATGAGTGTGATGCACTTACTAATAGATATGTTTATCTTATCCTCAGAACAATTAAGAAGTGTTAGCAAGAACAGGAAATCATAAAAACCTGTTTCAGAGATAAAATAATTGAAATAATTGAAATGAATGAAGGTCTCAGACATTCTCCAGCATCACTTGGTGAGTCACTGGTACTATGAAAACTAATAAGCAAAACTTTTGATTCCTAGCACTGTCTCCTATATATTTATCCAGTCTCTCTGTTACAATTAATCTCTGTTTCAAAAAAAGGTTTCATCAACATTTTCAGTTACTTGATAAAAATGTGTTTTCTTAATGTTTAAATTTAGTTTTCTAATGGCCATACCTGACTTTTTAAAGTACTAAAACAACCATTAGAATGAGAATCAACTGGTCAGAAGGCTTGCAAATATTAAAGTATTTAGTGAGACTTTAAAAATAAACCTTGACTTTCCAATGTGAGTGATATGTGAAACAAATTAATAAAATTGAGAGAAGATACACTGAAATATAAATGTGTTTGAAAAGTGGGAATATGTAAAGAGTAAAAGACGTGAAATTATTTAATAAGACATTTAAAAGTTATGAAATATATAATTTGATAAGTTTGCAAGAACAAGGTGGTGTATTTTATAGATGAAGATCAACCAGCATGCTTTGTTTTCCGGTAGCCTGGAGAAAAGGAAAATTCAGAATTAAGAAAACTATATATTATGTGAACCAATAAAAATGTATTGATTGTAGTATATTGTAGTACACTGAATTCTAAGATGCCCCCTTCCCCCTCCAATCCCTGCCCTCTGGTGTACATTGCCCTGTATAATCTCTTATTGAGTGTGGGTAGAATCAGTAAATACAATGAGATATTATTCACTTGATTATATTGCATTATTTGGTAAAAGGGATATTTCAGGTGAATTAAATTCCTCAATTAGTTGACTTTAAGATAGGTTGATTATTTGGATGTGCCTGATTTAATAACAAGAGCCCTTTAAAGTAGGTCTAGAGTTCAGAGAGTAGTCAGATATTTGAAACATAAAAAGGATTTATTGTAATGTTCATGTATTGAAGATGGAGGGGATCATGTGGCAAGGAATGTGAATGACCATTAGGAGCTAAGAGTGCTCCCTGACGGCCAGCAAAGAAATGAAGCCCTCAGTTCTACAACCACCCAGAGCTGAATTCTGCCAATAAGAATGAGTGTGGTAGAGGCTTTTTCTTTACATCTTCCCTATACTAACTCAGCCTGGACAACACCTTGATTTCAGGTCATCACAATGAAAACTGTGAGATAATGAATTTTTGTCCTTTTAAATTGCTAAGTTTTTTGTAATTAATTATTCAGAAAAAGAAGACCAATACACACAGTGTATATAGTAGTGAAATTAGTTAGAATGCATATGAAATGCATACCTTAGGAGAGGTAACAGGACAAACATCCATCAGTTTAATAGAAATAACAGGGTTGCTATTGTTCTATTATGGGAAATGGTGGCAATTCCCCCTGGTAATATTAACCAGGAGAATGACTGAACAGATATCTGTTTGCATCAACTTGGGAAAAGCTTGTCTGTGAATACATTTTTAAACTGTTTTGTTTTGTTTTATTATTCCTAAACAAGATTATTTTTGCTAATTGTTCTCTATTGTCCTTCCAGATTAACTCTTTGCTCTGCTCCGCTTTGTGCCTTGAAAAAATGACACCAAATAACTGTCCTCTTGGATCCCTTGCTCTCTAGTTTCCATGGCTTTCAGTAAATGGGAGCCAAAAACAACCTGTGTTCCTCTGCGACTCTGTCTTCCACGAGGCAGTTCCTCCTTACTCCATTGCTCCATCTTTTAGTCTGTTCAGATAACACTGTATTTCTCTAACATAGAAGTGATACTAGCTTTCCACTGTTATTAGTGATGGAATGTCTCAACATTTGATGTTCACTTAACTATGTGCCACAAAATGAATGTTTGTATCCCCACCAAGTTCATATGTTAAAACACTAACACCCAATGTGATTGTGTTTCAAGGTAGAATCTTTATGAGGTAATTAGATTTAGATTAGGTCATGAAGGTAGGGTACTCATAAAGATTAGGGCCCTTATTAGTCCATTCTCTGTAAAATAAGAGAAGAAGGGATCAGAAAGAAACTTACCTTGCAGGCACCTTGATCTTGGACTTCTAGCCTCCAGAAGTGTGAGGAATACATTTCTGCTATTTAACCCACTGTCTATAATATTTTGTTATGGCAGGCTAAGATGACAAAGCTTCCCTTAATATACATTTATAAGTAATACCCTCTTTAAAATAGGTTACTAAACCATTTTAATAAAATCTGTTCCCTACCAGGATCCTGAACTGTGAGGATCCTGCCCAGCTATCAGCTAATTTTGTCTTTTGAAAACATGTACCTTGTCCTTTTTGAAGCCTAGAAGTTAAAGCACATTAAGATACTGAGTTTTAATTTTCAATACTGTGTCTTCAGGTGGCAGTAGTAGTGGGTGGATGGAGACAGATGTTGACATGTTTGAGTTGGCAAAGCTACTCTTCAAGGACTGCTTAATTTCATCCATATAAAATTTTTACTAGCTATATCACTCCTAACTTCTCTTTGATCCTCACTCATTCCTCTACTGAATACAATCAATCTATACATTTGAAAAAATGAATAGAACAAGACACTCAGCTTCTGTTTTACTCTAGGGAGTTTGACTTCCTGCAAAATGGATGCATTCTCTTCTGCTCTCATATGGCAACACTTGTCTTAGTCAAAATTTGTTATAACTGGGAGCACTAAAATTGATTCTAAAATTTAACATTAGAAAGCTGTTTTCATTTTAATCTAAGCTACATTCTCCAACTAGCTTTTAAAATAAATGTGGTGAAGAAGAATGCTATTTCTTTGGGCCACCCATAGACCACAAATGTCCCTTTGCCTGATAACTGCTACCAAATTAATCTTCCTAGACCAAATAATTTTTGGTACTTTTGTTTCTTATAAACCCTCTTCAGAATTATCAGATATGTCTATTTGAGGAGCTATATATGCATATAATTGCAAGAAGAAACTTCTTACATGATTTTAAAGTAATCATTTTTCTATAAAAATAGTTTCTTTTTAAATAATAAATATGTGATATTTAGTTAAACTGGCAGCAATTAATTATTCAATCAAGAAGTGAAGAAATACAAAGATATAGACATAATTAAGTAATTCTTTTTGAACTTTATAAAACACATTTTAAACAGATCACAACTAGATTTTCAAATGACAACATGCAATGATTTCACAACAGGAAGTGAGAGACCAGTAAGATAGTAGAAAACAGGAAAAATTGTTGAGAGAGGTGATACTTCTTTAGCACAACTTTCACAGCTCCTGACCTGGTAATTGCTTTAATTTTTTAGGGTATAATTTTGGGGAAACCTCAATGGCAGGTAGTTATCTTTGTTTTTACTTTTTAGCTTCCAATAATGAATTTTCTTGCTTACTCCCAGCAATCCAATCTTTTAGAATAATTAAATTTTTGGAGTCATCACTTGCTTCTTATAGACTGGTGACATTTACCTTCCTTTCTATAGACATTCTTCTGATTTTTGACACTGCACACTTCTCTGCAGTGTTCAACAAGTGAAATAGTTAGTTGTAACTTTCTCTGATGTCTAATTTTCTGTAATGTTCCCTTTAAACTTTTGACCCTGTTTAGGAATGGTGGTGTTCATATTAAGTACAGAATTTGATAATCACAGTGTAGCATTCAGATATTTTTGTTTCTACTCATTGCATCAGTCTATTGCTTGAGGCTCTTTTTCCCCTCTAATGTAGATCATCAAAAGTCTGTGCCATATTATATCTCATTTTGAACTGCAGAACTGAGAATGTATCATTATGTATTGAAATTCTTGGACTCTTCTCCAGAAACTATTCCATTTCATCTCACAACTGCATTTATTATACAGTAATGCAATTACATACATCATTCTTAGGAGGATTTGAAGTGTTCACTTCAAGTGTCTGGAAGAAGGAGGCATTTTCACCAGGTTTTAAAAATATCTGAAAAATAGCTTGAATTACCAGCATCTGAACATTGTATACCAATTTAGGGCATAGGTTCTATGCCCAAATAACACTAAGACTTTACAGGAAGGACAATCAAGCAATGAACTTTTGTTATTGTGTCTGTAGCAGAGGATGGATGGCTTTTTGCCATTTTTTTTACTGAACATTGCCTATGTCCTTAGAGATGTGTAGCATTTAGAACCACTTTTATTTTGCCATCCTGTCTAATAATCTAAAAATATTCTGACAATTACAAAGGGCTTTGCATCCCAAAAAGCTTTACAAACTACACATGTGTAGGAATCACTTACTGCGACATTAAATGTCATCTTGCTCTGGGGAATGAATCTAGGGAATCTTTCTAGACCACAAATAACCAGATCATTGAGTTTGTAACTCATTCTAAAGGCAAATACAACATATGCTTTAATTTTACAAGTTTGACTCTATACTGTGCAAAAAGAGAAAGGTCACATGTAAAACTGTACTGTGGTATCTAAAATATATTTTATGAGATGGTGTATAAGCTTCCTCTTTGTGTAGCAGAGTTTTGTGTAAACCTTAGGATGAATATGGCAAAACATCATGCACATTCTTTGAAGCACTTGCTTTAATAGACCATATTTTTTCTTGAGTTTCTTTTATCCCTAAGATCTAGTCTTATTTGGGGAATCAGGTGACATGCTGGTCACCAAAGATCATGTTCCAGCTTTAGTAGCACCTGCCTTCAATTTTGGCCATTACCTTCACTTCACTCTCTTGTATTTTAATTGAGTTGTAAATAGTAAAAATATAGAATTAGGAGAAATGTTAGTAACAATTTTAGCTATCATTTAAAGACTATGTTCTATTAGCTAAGATAACACTAACTTCTGTAATAAATAAATTCAAGAAATATGATGGCTTCACACAATACCTAATATGTACCAGACATGTGTGAAATGGTGATTTTATTTATATTGTTTAATTCTCACAGAAACTGAGTAGGATTGGCATTGTTTTACTTAATTAACAAATGAGAAAAGTATACCTCAAACTGGTGATAGAATTGATTCAAAATAATTTAGCTTGTAAATTATAGAGCTGGGATTTGTACCCAGGTCTGATGCCAAAACCATTAAATTATTAGGTCTAAGTTACCCACCCTCAGTTAAAAAAAAAGTCTAAGCCCATTATCATCTTTAATGTTCTCCAGGATAGAAATCATAACTTTCTTTGATAGCCCATTTCAATGTCTTTCCATTTTAAGATTGTTTTCCAATGTCTCATATAAACACATTTGAAATTACTTATTTTAGAATATTTAGAAAAATTCAAAGAAGAAAATATAAATATCTTACAATACTACTGTCTAACAATTACTACCATTAACCTATAGTCATATTTCTAAGTATTTAAATATATTTTGTTATATAAAATTAAATTCTAATATGTATATTTCAACATGTTTCTTTTATAAGCTAAAGAGCTTATTATGGAATAAGTCTCCATTTTATTAAATACGTTTCCAAAATATCACTCTTTATTAATTATATGAATGTGAGTTTTATTATTTTTTCCTTTTATTAGTAAACTAGAGGCCCAGTGCACGGATTTTTACACCAGTTGGATCCTTCAGCCTAGCTTGCACCCTCTCACAATCCAGGACACCTTGGGGGTGTCAGTTGCCAGTTTCTGCCTGATCCCCACAAGCCAGGCCAAGGGACCCTACCGGTGCACAAATTTGTGCACTGGGCCTCTAGTGTATTCATAAAAGATCTTTGTTGATCTCTTCCTGCACTCCTCTCCCCCCTTCCCTCTGAGATTCATCAGTCTGTTCCATGTTTCCATGCCTGTGTGTTGACCACCCCTGGTGGTCAGTGTACATCATAGCTACTATTCAAATGGTCAAACGGTTGCTTAGGCTTTTATATACATTGAGTGGCCAGATTATTATGATCTCTGAACACATAATAATCTGGCCACTCAGTGTATATAGATGTTTTCTTATGTATAAAATAATGACCACAAAAAATTTCATTCTTAGCTTCTGCCATAAATTAATCAATGACTTCTGAATATTTCAGTTGTGTCTAAATTTTTTAAATGTATTTAAAAAGATGCTGCCAATAGAATACTAAATAACTACATATATGTGTTGCCTTATTTTAAAGATAAGCATAACATCTGCCCCATTTTTGGCCTTTATTGCTTCTAAAATATCAGCATATTATTTGTGTATGGATCTCAGGTATGGTCAGACCTAAGAAAGAATTGTTTGAAGCCTTTTGGGAACCTAAGGGAATTGGCTATTAATCAACAATTAATTTTACTCCAATGAGGCATGGACCATTGGTTTAGTTTTAAGAATTTCTATGAAAAATACAGAATGAAAGATGTTTTTTGCTTTACGAATTTAATGCCATGTAGCTTTATAAAGTAGGTCAATATCACTTAGTTGCCATAGGTGGAAGAGGCTAATTGATTTTGCTGCCACCTATGAGCCCAAGTAAGCAGTCATCTCATATTGCTTACTGGTTACCTTGACATAGTGTGTGTTTATTTAGCATTATCAAACTCAAGAAAAATGATTGTAGTTTGCATTGCTTTATTACTCCTAATGGCTTATTTCAACAAACAATTTAGCCCCTTGGAACAGACAGAATGACCAATGTTGTCTGTTGGCACAGACTCTGGCAGAATGCTCTTCTCAGCATCAAATCAAACAGTTGCTGAGTTTTCCTCAGAATGCATAAGACCATAGAATACTTGTCACCATGGGGTTTACACTATTAGTGTAAGATGTAGTCCATACTCCCAACACATTTAAAATATTACCAAATATGGATTATGGAGATGAAATAACACACACACACACACACACACACACACACACACACACACTGATTATTCCATGTACAGAGGACATCCTTACCAGTGTAATATCTGATATAAAAATTCAATATTTTGTAATTTAAGAAAGCATAAGAAGCATAAGTTCCAAGGCATTCATACACTGTTGGCAGGGAGGGAAGGTAAATTGGTACAAACCTTTTGGAAGACAATTGGTAAGTATTTATTAAATATTAAGATATACTAAGCCATGTACCAGATGGTAGGAGTGGGCTAGAAGAGGTCAATGGAGAAAAAAGGGGACTTATGTAATACGTTCAACAATAAATATTTTTTCAAAAGAAATAAAAACATATGCTTTTAGATTGGAAGGTGGGTTCAGGCTGACCACCCAACTATTTCTACTGTGCAATTTTCCAGAAAAAGTGAAAATTATTTATGTATTGAGAGTTGTATGTAGCCACCTGGGTTCCCTTCTCCACCCCTATGTAAGCATCTGAAAATAAAAAAATGTTCCCTATTGAAGAGGAACCAGACCTTTAATTTGGTTAGAGTTTTGTCTCTAAATAATTAAATATCATGAAGAATTAAAAAAAAATAGCCAAAACCAGTGTGGCTCAGTGGATAGAGCATCAGCCTGTGGACTGAAGGGTCCCAGGTCGATTCTGGTCAAGTGCATGTACATTGGTTGCGGGCATATCCCCGGTGGGAGGTGTGCAGGAGGCAGCTGGTCGATGTTTCTCTCTCATCTGTGTTTCTAGCTTTCTATCCCTCTCCCTTCCTCTCTGTAAAAAAATCAATAATATATATTTTAAAAAATAACAATACAAAGCAATAATGAAATGCATGAGTAAATTATTTTATACAAAATAACTATTAAACTATTTTTGTAATAAAACAAAAACAAATAAAACACCAGGGAAGAGCTTAAATATTCATTAATAGGAGAATGATACAACTAATAAATTGAATATTATGTAGCTGTTATAAAGGAATGGTGTAGCTATATATACTAGTCTAAAGTTGTCCATATCTTATTATTGATAAGAATGGAAAATTATAACATAATCTCATTTTTGTAAGAGACACATATATTCTTGCAAATTTATAATTTCTGTATGGATATATATATCCATACAGAAATAGAAAGGACAATAAGCAAACTGTTAATAGTGGCTTTCATCTGAAAAGTAGGAATGAAATGGTTTGATTTGTGGCTATTAGGGTTTTATATACACACTAAAAGCCCAGCACATGAAATTCATGCATGAGTATGGTCCCTAGGCCTGGCCTATGATCAGGGCCATCTTCCCTGGCTGCCTGTAACCTGCCCTGCTCCCCACCACCACCAAACCCTGGTCCCCTGTTCGCCATAGGGTGATCAGAGCCTGTTGGCCAGGGAAAGGGACCAAGATGTCAGCCATTCCTGCCCACTTGCAGGCCCCACCGCTGCCATGAGTTTCCCTCTGTGTGTGGGGAGATTAGTATGATGGGGGTTCTTAGCCTGGAACCACCCATGTCCCCCTGCCTCCCAACCCTGGTTCCCTGTTCTCCATTGGGGGATTGAAGCCTGCCAGCCAGATAAAGGGACCAAGAGGTGGTTAGTGCAACTCACAGTGACTGGTCAAGTGGTAATTCTGGTTGTTTCATTGTTAGGTTTAATTTGCATATTACACTTTAATTATATAGGATATACAAATATGCACACATAAATATACATATACTATACACATATTGATGTGTATTATATTTTAGTGATTTATGGGTAATTTTAACTTATTTTTTGTATTTTAACTTTTTGAATTTCGTTCACTCATTCATTCAAAAGATGTTAGAGGTCTGATCTTGACTGAACATTTGATTATTTTATTAACATTTAAAACCATAAGAAAACTTGTTCATAGGTTTTTATGGGTACCTGGATAACATTTTTAAAACTTAAGTCTAGGATTTATTAATATAGGTATTGAGACAGTGTGACATGAATGTGAAAAACCAATAAAAATCCAAAAATTTAATTTTAAACCAATAATTAACCAATAATTAGTATAATTTATCAAGTCTGTAAAGTAGTCAATGAGATTTTTTAACATTTCAGTTTACTCTTTTCCCCTCTGTTCCCTTTAACATGAATGCTAATGAATAATGCAATGGTTGGACACATTGACACGGAAGGATCACTGATTCTTAATTAGCCACAATCCAGAGAATTGGATGGCAGTGATTAATAACTGATCGTCCTTTAAAATAGTAGAAATAGATCTGGTAGTTGTATTTTAAAACTAAAAGGGATAATATATGTGCTTTCTAAAATGCAGAGTACTGGAGCTAACCTTCTTGAATCACTAACTGGAATTCACTTTTGGGTAATAATGAATATAGAGAACTCCAAATTTAGATATTTTGCTCCAATATTTTGCTGTTGTTAATGAAATTCATCAAACATCATAAAAGAGAAAAAATACCACATACAGAAAAAAAACTACTTCTTTTGATACAGTGATTATTTACTGAATGACCCATCCTACATACTATATAAATCTGATAAAATTATTGTTTTATTAGATCCCATATATGAGTGAAATCATATGGTACATATCTTTCTCTGACTGGTTTATTCTACTAAGCATTATGCTCTCCAGGTCCATGCATGCTGTCACAATGTGAAAAAAAATCCTGTTTCCCCAACACAGTATGGAGATATGTTGCTTAGCATTCAGTGTTAATATAGACAGGTTTGGAGTAATTCTTGACTTACAAGTGAACCACAAGTACACATAAGGCCATCTATTGGAGAATCTTAATATGGATCTACCAGTCTTCATAAGAGCAATCACCTGCTTTGGGCCTTGGAAGTTTGACCCAAATGGCTATGTGAAAGCACACCTTTGTCTTCTGGCTTCATTTTGAGTTAGGACAAACAAAATATAAAGAAAGTAATCAGCCCTAACTGGTTTTGCTTACTGGATAGAACATCGGCATGCAGTCTGAATGGTCCCAGGTTTGATTCCAGTCAAGGGCATATACCTTGGTTGCAGGAAAATCCCTAGTAGGGGGTGTGCAGGAGGCAGCTGATCGATGTTTCTAACTTTCTATCCCTCTCCCTTCCTCTCTGTAAAAAAATCAATAAAAATATATTTTTAAAAATAAAATAATCAGATGAAGGCAGTGAGGCTGGAATAGTTATTCTCCATACTCTTCTCATTTAGGGTCACCATGGAGTGAGTAACTGCATCTGCAAACAAGCCACATAACTACTTCATCTCAATGTTGCTGTCACCATTCATTTCCCATGGTTTATTTTTTAGCTCTTCTTACTCTTCACTAGCCCCAAAGTTTTGCCTTATTGTGTGTGTGTGTGTGTGTGTGTGTGTGTGTGTGTGTGTGTGTGTGTGTTTGGTCGTGTTTATACTTACTGCCTATAACTTTGAAAATATTCCCCTTTTCAAGCTCTCCTCAAATTATTTAGTTTCTGTGAAGCTGACTGGTTTTATGTCCAGACGCTGATTTATGTGCATGTTTATCCATCGGTAAACCTAGTACTAGATTAAAAAATATCATCATCCCAGAGAAGATTGAATTGTTTTTAGGTTGAATGTATAGTAATTAACATAGATATTTCTTGATAGTTTCTTTAAGTAAATTTTTCAAGATCCAAATCTTCTCTTTACCCAGAGCTTCTCCTTTTTCTATTGTATCAGTCTGCTGCACTGCAATAATCCTAAGCTTCCAGTGTAATAGAATAAGCTTTTTGCCTATCCAGAGATGGTGTGAGTAAAGGGCTTCAGTGAAAGATTAATCCTCTACCCTTTAATGGGAATCAGAATCTTTTCTTATCAAAATTATACCACTCATCTATGTTGTGACTAGACAAGTGAGGCTAATTTATTTTGCTGTTATGATTCATCATGTTATTCACTGGCACAAGGTCTGAATCAACTTTTTTCCTTAAAGTGCTTTTATAATCGATTCCTATGTATGGTTTCTGTACACATTTCGGAAGCAATATGGTAGCAAAAGAATGCTATATATATATTCTGTCTGTCAGAATCTTATCTCTAAAAACTGGTCAGATTAATCCATGCCATGTTAATTCATGAGGTGTTTGTGAAACAATATATATATTATAATATGAATATGTTACATAAACTATATAGTATTATGCAGGTGTTTGTGAAGTTGCTGCTGCAACTGTTACTAATGACGTTTAAAAAATCCACATTAAGCTTGCCTTTTAGATTTTAATTTCTATGTGGATTGATAACAATTAACAACAATAGGTTATGTACCCTGTTCTCAGATATTTTATTAATAATAATTTTTAATTAATAAGTAGTGAAGTGAATAAGGAACTTAAAATGTTTTTACTACATACTGAAATATACAGATCTGTTGAAAATTTACAAACTCAAACATTTACAATAAAATGTGCTTACACATAAATATGACCAAATTTATTTAAAGTCACTTTTAGATAGATCCTAAGTACATGCTATACCATGTAAAAACAAGATTATGAAGTTTTTAAGTATTTTCAAAAACTTCCATTTATAAAATGACATTCTAAAAATCTTATTTGGAATTTCAAAACATCCCAATTCAGAGTTTTTGGCTACTGTTTTACTCAGCCCCAATTTCAAATAATTAAGGAAAAACATTTGACGTTAAGAAGAAAATCTAAGGAATGGCATATTTTTCAGAAAAAACAAACACATAGCATTAAACTAATTTTTCATATTCTCTTCCATTATTTTTCAATGTCATATTAGAGATAAAAATATTTAAGCCCATATCTGAAAAATCAATAAATCTGGTTTTATTATATCACCATATTTTGTAATTGGTACTGCCCAAAATTTTACACAAGGAATCACATACAAAATGTTAAAGTATTCATTAAATTTCAATTCAAGGGTTCTGTTTTAAAAATATACATTTAACATATTCAATAAAGATAAGCACAGCCTGGCCAGCGTGGCTCAGTAGGTGAGCATCGACCTATGAACAGGAGTCACGATCAGGGCAAATGCCAAGATTGTGGGTCCCATGCCTACTAGGGGATGTCCAAGAGGCAGCCAATTGATGATATTCTCTCATCATTGATGTTTCTCTCTCTCCATCTCCCTTCCTCTCTGAAATCAATAAAAAAATATTTTTAAAAGATAAGCACAATTAGTAATTTCAAATACTTTTGCAACTACTTTTTAAAAAATGTTATCTTTTTATTCATTATTGATTAAGGTATTACATATGTTTCCTTATTCCTCCCACTACCCCCGCCCCTCATGCCTTCACCCCCCTAGTGTCTGTGTCCATTGGTTAGGTAGGCTTATATGCAGGCATACAAGTCCTTTGGTTGATCTCTCCTATTTCCTCCAACCCTTCCCTGCCTTCCCTCTGAGATTTGATGGTCTAATCCAGTGTTTCCCAAACTTCTCTCATGATGAGAACCCCCTGGTGGAGTTGTTAAAACACAGATTCCTGAATTCCAACTAAGAAGTGCTAAACTAGAATTTTTGGGAACATATAGGTAAAATTGTATACTTAACTAGTGCTCTAAGACAGATGTTATATACAGAGCACTAAGTTAGGTATGCAATTTTACCGATATGTTCTCAAAAATTCTAGTTTAGCACTTCTTAGTTGGGATTCAGGATTCAGAATCCACCAGGTGATTCTCATCATGAGAGAAGTTTGGGAAACACTGGTCTAATCAATGCTTCTCTGTCTCTGAATCTATTTTTGTTCATAAGTTTATGTTGTTCACTAGAGGCCCAGTGCATGAAATTCCTGCATGGGGGGGGGGGTGGAGTGTCCCTCAGTCCAGCCTGCACTGTCTCCAATCTAGGACCCCTCGAGGGATGGCTGACTGTCCATTTGACCAGGCAGTCAGACATCTCTTTCACAATACAGGATGGCTGGCTCCCAAACATTTGCCTGCCTGCCTGCCTGATTGACCCTAACTGCTTCTGCCTAACAGCCTGATCACCCCCTAACCACAGCCCTGCCAACCTTATTGACTCCTAACTGCTCCACTGCTGGTCCGATTGCTCTTATCTGCCCTCCCCTACAGGCCTTGTTGCCCCCAACTGCCCTGCTTGTGTCCAATGGGTGTGGCCATCTTTGACCACATGAGAGTGGCCATCTTGTAATTTGGAGTGATGGTCAATTTGCATATTACCCTTTTATTAGATTGGATTATATTCCACAAATTAGTGAGATCATGTGATATTTATCTTTCTCCAACTGACTTTTTTTTTTTAATATATTTAATTGATTTTTTACAGAGAGGAAGGGAGAGGGATAGAGTTAGAAACATTGATGAGATAGAAACAGCAATCAGCTGCTTTCTGCACACCCCCTACTGGGGATATACCCACAACCAAGGTACATGACCTTGACTGGAATTGAACCTGAGACCCTCCAGTCCACAGGCTGACGCTCTATCCACTGAGCCAAACCAATTAGGGCAACTGACTTATTTCACTTAGCATAATGCTCTCTAGGTCCATCCATAATGTTGCAAATGGTAGGAGTTCCTTTTTACCCCAATGTAATATTCCATTGTGTAGATGTACAACAGTTTTGTGTTTTTTTTTAATCTACTCATCTGTGGATTCATCCTGGGGATGCAATGATGGTACAATATCTGAAAATCAATAAACTTGATACATCACATAAACAAATTGAGAGATAAAGTCACATAACAATATCAATTGATGCAGAAAAATAATTTGACAAAATCCAACACACTTTCTTGATAAAAATCCTCAGCAAAGAGGCAACAGAGAGATCATACATCAATATAATAAAAGCTTTATATGACAAACCCATAGCCAACATCATAGTCAATGGAAAAAACTAAAACCATTTCACCTAAGAATATGAATGAGTCAGGTATGCCCACTTTCACCACTCCCATTCCACATAGTACTGGAAATGCTAGCCATAGCAATTAGACAAGAAGAAATAAAATATATCCAAATTGGAAAAGAAGTAAAACTGCTATTATTCTCAGATGATGTGATACTATATCTAGAAAACCCTAAAGACTCCATCAAAAAATTATTAGACTTAAATGAATTTGGTAATGTAGCAGCATACAAAACTAATGCCCAGAAATCTATGGCATTTTTATGCACTAGTAATGAACTTACAGAAAGATAGATTTTAAAAAATCCCATTTACCACTGCACCACAAAAAGTAAGATACCTAGAAATAAACTTAACTAAGGACATAAAAGACTTATACTCAGAAAACACAAGGCCACTGAAAAAATAGGTAGAGGAAGACATAAACAGATGAAAGAATATACTGTGTTCATGGATTGGTAGAATTAACATAATTAAAATGTCCACATTACCCAAAGAAATCTATGGATTCAATGCATTCCCCATTAAAATACCGATAGCATATTTCACAGACCTAGAACAAACTCTCCAAAAATTCATCTGGAATAAAAAATTAAAAAAAAAGGCCCTGAAGAGCTGCAGCAATCCTAAGAAGGAAGAACAAAGTAGGAGAGATCTCAATACCAGATATCAAGCTGTATTACAAAGCCACTGTTCTCAAAACTGCCCGGTACTGGCACAAGAACAGATGTATAGATCAATGGAATAGAATAGACCACCTAGAAAGTGAACGAAACCAACTACTTTTGAATATATGTTAATCACTAAATATATATCGTGGGGGGCTTGCTCCTGCACTTAAGTATAAGCAGGTTTATCATTGCAGGCTCCTACCCATTCATGCTCAAGTGCAGTAGATGATTTTTCAAAATTGCTGTGATGCACTAGAAACTGGAGAGCAACTTAGGTCTCAATCAGTATTACCTAGCAACAAAATCTTTACAGTTGTGCAAATGCAAGAAATTATTCTGTGTGTAAGATAACTTACATATTTGGACTGCTGGAAAAACTTTTTAATTATGAACATTTTAAAATAAAAGAATAGATAACCGTTTTATAATGTTCTTGTTTTCTGTCTATCCCTGTGGAAAGGAAAATGGAGGGCTTGTAACCTAGTTCAGTATATGGTTAAAACTGTAGTCTTACTTTCCCACTCTGACCGACTTGGGTGAAGCTGCAAAGCCTAACCCCAAGGCCCCTCCACTGCTGACTTGGGTGGAGCTACGGGGACCTTCAGGGGCCCACCACAGGAAGTCAGAGCCTCCCCCTATCAGTTCAGTTTAGGCTTTGGATCTGGAATTCCCCTGGACTAGCAGATCTGCAAAATAAAGGTTAAACTTTCCTCCCTCAGACTTCTGGCTTATCATTCTTCCATGCATTCTGCTACAGCACCAGTTCTCACTTTAAATATTTAATAAATTTCATACTAAATGAAAAATAACACTAGATCAATTTCAATTATTTTTACAAGACCAAAAGTATTGTAAAATTCGTTCTAAACCAGTTAGGAAGACAGGTAAGTTAGTGTATATCCTATTCAAAGAGAGATATTATTGGATGTACTTATTAAAGTCAGATTTTTAGTCCCAATTTTCATATTTTCCCCTGGATTTCAATACCATCTCCTACCCTAAACCTGAATAGATAATAGTGTGGGTTGGGACCCAGTCTGTAAATATAATATAATATAATATAATATAATATAATATAATATAATATAATATAATATACAAACAAGCAAGTTGTCATTGCGAAGTTGATATTTAATTTCAGGACAGTGAAGATGGTGAAAGTTCCCTTTTGCTTAGGTTGTCATAATCCTGAAGATGGTTAGGGTTACTGGTATGACCCAACTGTTAGGATGGCAGGGTTACTTTTCTTGTTTTCATTATGCTATCTTTTGTCTAGAAATAATATTGAAATCTGGATTTATTAGATTATATTCTATTTCCTTATAGATGCCCATAGAAGCAGGCCAATATGTGGGTAGTTCCTCAAGAAGATAGCAACAAAGATAAAATATATACAGATTTAAGGGGAAGCACTTGTAATTCAGCTTACTATTTTCATTACAATAATCAAAACAAATTTAGGTAATTACATTGGTAAATAAATTGTTTTGTTGGTTTTTAATCTCATGTAAGTAGTTTCATTATTATTTTAATGGCAGAAATAAGAATGTTGAACCTAAGTTATTTTTCACAAGAGATAGCTCCTCAAGAGTTTAAAGAGATACTTCTAGTATATACCTGCATATATTGTATATTGTATACTAGTCTGGACCCCAGATGTATTAATGTGATTTGTTTAAATAAAATTAAGCAAGAGATTCAATGGACTTTATGTTGTTGAGATGCTATTTTGTACAAAATGAAGAAGAGTAGTATCAGAAAACTACAAGTGGAAGAGGATTAGCTTTCCAAGATCTAGTGATACTCAGAAAAAGAGGGGAAAATGTATGAAAAACAAGAAAATTTGCTGAGCATGCCGATGGAAGAAATATTCTCAAGGATATTTGAAGACGAGTGAAGAGGGACAAAGCTAAGAAATGGTAAGATTGCATTTCCTTCAAATCTGCAAGTTCTACATTCCTCAAGACATCACCTGTAGATGAAGAGTTCCAATAAAAGTGATTTAAAAACTCCTTCTGGCTTTCTTCAGATTCCAGACCCCTGAGCTTGCCACCACACATTATTTGATATGGGTTTGATGGTTTCAATCCCATTCCTGATTCCTGATGCCTGGTTCAGGTTTTCTTTACCAAGTAGCTTCTTCTGTCTTTAACTGACAAGGTGTTGCTAGTGATTTGAATTGCTTTAGTATTTCCCACTTGTTTTATCATATATTTATTTTATATTATCCTTGTTTTATTTTGGTTTGTCCTTTGTTTTATATTTATTTTTCTATAAAATAAGTGTTATCTTCGAACACTTAGCATTTCTGCTGAAATAATATTGAAATCTGGATTTATTAGATTATATTCTATTTTATTTTTTATTAAACTTATTGGGGTGACATTGGTAAAGATGATCACATAGGTATCAGGTATAGGTTTCTATATTGTAAGATCTGTATATTGCAAAGTGTTCTCACTATCCAAAGGCAAATATTCTCTTGTCACCATATTTAGGACCCCCTTCCCTACGACAACTACCACACTGCTGATTGTGTTCACAAGTTTCAGTTTTATATCCTACATATAAGTGAAATCATATGGTTCTTAGCTTTCTCTGACTGACATATTTAATTTAGCATAATATTCTCAAGGTCCATCCATGTTGTTGCAAACGGCAGTATTTCTTTCTTTCTTTTTTTATTTAATATTTAAAAATTTATTTTTTATTTTAAAATTTTCTTTATTGATTAAGGTATCACATATTTGTCCTCATCCCCCACCCATTCCCATTCCAAAACCCTCCCCATGCATGCCCTCACCCCTCTGTTGTCCATGACCACTGGTTAGGCTCATATGGATGCACATAAGTCCTTTGGTTGATCTCTCTCTCTCTTATCCCCTCCTTCCCCTACCTTCTCTCTGAGGTCCGACAGTCTGATAGATACTGTTCTTATTCATCAATCTATGTTGTTCATCATTTCCCCTAGATGAGTGAGTTCATGTGATACTAGAAATACCCTTATAAGAACCGAAAATGAGACAAGCAATAATGGTTATGCTGAGAGGCAAAGGAATCAGTCTATAGTGAGTTTCTTTCTGGGCCAACAGTTCTTTTGAGTCCCAATTTCTATGTCAAACAGTTCCTTATGTGTACATGTCAGCAATGATATTTCAGTTCTGGATGGTGGACAAATGATAGTGATGCAGGTCTGACCCACCCTGGATTGGTCCTGAGCAACCTGCAGCGACGCACAGCTGCTGACTGCTAGTAGCGTTGTCAGTGTCTTCCATCTCTGGACTGTTCCTTTTTTTTTTTTTTTACTTTCTTAATTGATTAAGGTATTACATATGTGTGCTTATTCCCCATTACTCCCCAACCCACCAACTCATGCGGTCACCCACCTGGTGTCTGTGACGATTGGCTAGGCCTATATGCATGCATACAAGTACTTTGGTTTATCTCCTCCCCTTAACACCCACCCTTCCCTACCTTACCTCTGAGATTTGAGAGTATAATCAATGCTTCTCTGTCTCTGGATCTGTTTTTGTTCATCAGTTTATGTTGTTCATTGTATTCCATAAAAGAGTGAGATCATCTGATATTTATCTTTCTCTGACTGGCTTATTTCGCTTAGCAAAATGCTCTCCAGTTCCATCCATGCTGTTGCAAATGGTAAGAATTCCTTCTTTTTTACTGAAGCAGAATATTCCGTTGTGTAGATGTACCACAGTTTTTTAATCCACTCATCTGTTTATGGGCACTTAGGCTGTTTCCAAATCTTAGCCATAGTGAATTGTGCTGCTATGAACATAGGGGTGCATGTATTTTTTTGATTGGTGTTTCTAGTTTCTTGGAATATATTCCTAGAACTGAGATCACTGGGTCCACTGGAGTTCCAGTTTTAGTTTTTTGAGGAAAGTCCATACTGTTCTCCACAGACGCTGCATCAGTTTGAATTCCTACCAGCATTGCAAAATGGTTCCTTTTTCTCTGCATCCTAGCCAGCTCTTGTGCTTTGTTGATTTGTTGATGATAGCCATTTTGACAGGTGTGAGTTGGTACCACATTGTCATTTTGATTTGCATCTCTCAAATGACTAGTGACTTTGAGCATGTATCCATATATCTCTTGGCCTTCTGTCTTCTGTCAAAAATTATCTATTTAGGTCCATTGCCCATTTTTTGATTGAATTGTTTATCTTCCTTTTGTTAAGTTGTTTGAGTTCCCTGTAAATGTTGGAGATTAAACCTTTATTGGTGATAACATTGACAAATATGTTCTCCCATGCACTGGGATTTCTTGTTTTGTTGATGGTTTCTTTTTCTGTGAAGAAGCTTTTAATTTTTATGTAGTCCAATTTAGTAATTTTCTCTTTAGTTTCCATTGCCCTAAGATCAGTATCAGTGAAGGAATTTCTTCAGCATATGTCTAAGATTTAGCTGCCTGTGTATTCCTCTAGTATTTTATGGTTTCTCATCTTATGTTTAAGTCCGTTATCCATTTTGAGTTTATATCTGTATATGGTGAAAGTTGGTGGTCTATTTTCATTTTTTGCATGTATTATCCAATTTTTCCAAACACCGTTTATTGAAGATGCTGTCTTGACTCCATAGTATATTTATGTTGATTTTACTATTCCATGAACACGGAATGTTCTTCCATCTCTTTATATCTTCTGTTATCTCTTTTTTTCAGTCTTGTAGTTTCCTGCATATATGTTTTTTACCTCCTTAAGTTTATTTATAGGTATCTTAATTTTATTTATAGGTATCTTAATTTTTTGGTGCAAGGGTAAATGGGATTGCTTTTTAGTGTCTTTTTTTATAAAATCATTATTGGTATATAGAAGTACCATAGATTTTTTGCATTATTTTTGTATCCTGCTACATTGCTGAATTCATTTATAAAGTCTAATAATGTTTTGATGGTGTCTTTAGGGTTTTATATATACAGAATAATGTCATCTGCAAATACTGTCATCTACTTCTTCTTTTCCAATTTGGATGACTTTTATTTCTTCTTGTTGTCTGATAGCAATGGCTAGTACTTCCAGTACTATGTCGAACAGGAGTGGTGAGAGTAGGCATCCCTGTTTTGATCCTGATCTTAGGGGAAATGGTTTAATTTTTACCCATTGAGTATGATGTTGGCTGTAGGTTTGTCATATATGGCTTTTATTAGGTTGAGGTATGATCCTTCTACTCCCATTTTGCTGAGAGTTTTTTTCAATAAAGGGTGTTGGATTTTGTCAAATGCTTTTCTGCATCAATTGATATAACTGTGTGATTTTTATCTCTCAATTTGTTTATGTGATGTATCACTTTTATTGATTTGTGGATATTGTACCATCCTTGCCTCTGTGGGATAAATCCTACTTGGTCATGGTGTATGAGTTTTCTGATGTACTGCTGAATCAGATTTGCTAGAATTTTGTTGAGATTTTGGCATCTATGTGCATGAGGGATATTGGCCTATAATTCTCTTTCATTGTTTTGTCTTTATCTGGTTTTGGTATTAGGGTGATGCTGGCTTCATAGAAGGAGCTTGAAAGTGCTAATTCCTCTTGAATTTTTTGGAATAATATGAGAAGGATAGGTTTTAGTTCTTTGAATGTTTGATAAAACTTCCCTGTGAAGCTATCTGGCCCCAGGCTTTTGTTTGCTGGAAGATTTTTGATGACTGCTTCTATTTATTTCATAGTTATGGGTCTATTGGGATTTTTAGAATCTTCCTGATTGAGTTTTTGGAAGGTTATATTGTTCTACTAATATGTCCATTTCTTCCAGGTTGTCTAGTTTGTTAGAATAGAATTGTCCATAGTATTTTTTAACAATCTTTTGTATTTCTGTGAGATCTTTGGTTATTTCACCTTCCTCATTATTGATTTTATTTATTTGGGTCCATTCTTTGCTTCTTGGTGAGCCTTAGTAGATCAGTCAATCTTGTTTATATTTTCAAGAACTAGCTCTTGATTTTCATTGATCTTTTGATTTTTTTTTTTTTTTTTTTTTTTTTTTTGTGTGTGTGTGTGTGTGTGTGTGTGTTTGGGGAGGTCTCTATGTCATTTATTTCTGGTCTGATTTTTATTATCTCATTCCTTCTGCTTTCTCTTGACTTTTATTGTTGCTCTCTTTATAATTCTTCAAGGTACAGAGTTAGATGATTAACTGCCATTTTTTCTTGTTTTATGAGGTAGGCCTGTAGAGATCTAAATGTCCCTCCCATGACTGCTTTCATTGTGTCCCATAGATTTTGATTGTTGTGTTTTTAATTTCTTCTATTATATCTTTGGTAACCCAATCATTGTTTAATAACAGTCTATTCAGCTTCCAAGTGTTTGACTTTTTTTGATTTTTTTTTAAATTGTAGGTTATTTCTAATATGCCATTGTGGTCTGAGAACATGCTTGATTTGAATTCAATATTCTTAAATTTGGGGAGACTTTGCTTGTGACCCAATATATGTTCTATTTTTGAAAATGTCTCATGTGCACTTGAGAAGAATGTATATTCCATGGCTTTGGGGCGAAATGTTTTGGAGATTTCCATTAAGTCTATCTGATCTAGTAAGTCATATAGGATTGTTGTTTCTTTTTAAAAAATATATTTTTTATTGATTTTTTTTAAGAGGAAGGGAGAGGGATAGAGAATTAGAAACAATGGTGAGAGAGAAACATTGATCAGTTGCCTCCTGCACACCCCCTACTCAGGATGTGCCCACAACCAAGGTATATGCCCTTGACCGGAATCCAACCTGGGACCTTTTTACTCTGCAGGTGGATGCTCTATCCACTGAGCCAAATCAGTCAGGGTGGATTGCTGTTTCTTTGCTGATATTTTGTCTAGAGGATTTATCCAGTGATGTCAGTGGTGTATTAAATTCGCCTACTATGATTGTATTTTTGTTTATCTCTCTCTTGATATCTTCCAGAAGGTTTTTTTTGTTTGTTTGTTTCTTTTGTATTTGGGTGCTCCTGCATTTGGTGCATATATATTTATCATGGTTATATGTTCTTGTTGTATTAATACCTTTAATATTATGAAGTGACATTCTTTATATTTTGTAATGGCCTAATGTTGAGGTCAATTTTGCTACCCCAGCTTTGTTTTCATTTCCATTTGCCTGAAAGGTACTTTTCCATCTCTTCATTTTCAGTCTGTGTGAGTTCCTTGTTCTGAGGTAGGTCTCTTGTTGACAGCATATATATATATATATATATATATATATATATATATATATATATATATATATATATATATATATAAAATCACATTCTTTTATCTATTCAATCACTCCATGTCTTTTGATTGGAGTATTTAGTGTGTTTACATTTAAAGTTATTATTGAAAGATACTTTTTTGTAGACATTTTTATTTTTTGTGCCTGTGTTCCTTCTTACCTCTTTATTTCTTCTTTTTACATCAGTCCCTTTAGCATTTCTTGCATTGCTGCCTTGGTAGTGATAAACTCCCTTTTTTTATTTATTTTTTTTTTTTGTCTGAGAAGCTCCTTATTTCCCCTTCAATTTTGAATGATAGCCTTGTTGAATAGCGTGTTCTTGGATTCAGTCTCATGTTTTGCATCACTTTGTAAATTTCCTTCCATTCTTTTCTGCCCAGATGTGTTTCTTTTGAGAAATAATTTGAAAATCTAATGGGAGTTCCCCTATATGTAACTTTCTGTCTCTCTCTAATAGCCACAAGATTCTATCTTTCTCCTAAAATTTACCATCTTAATTATGATGTACTTGGTGAGGGTCTTTTCAGGTTCATCTTGTTTGTGACTCTCTGTGCTTGTGTAACTTTTTATTCCCCACATTGGGGAAGTTTTCTGATATTATTTCTTCAAATATGTTTTTCTAACCTTGTTCCTCTTCCTATTGTTCTGGCACCTCTATTATTCATATGTTGCTTCATTTCTTGTTGTGCCAAAGCTCCCGTAGGCTCCTCTTCTGTCTTAATTTTTTTCTCCAACTGTAGTTCAGTTTGGTTGTATTTTGCCTCCCTGTCTTCTAATTTTCTAATTCAGTCCTCTGCTTCTCTTGTCTACTGTTGAAACTTCCCATGGTGTTTTTTATTGCAGCTATATAACTCTTCATTTTTTCTTGCATAAATTGTTTTTTTTTCATCCATCTGGTTTATGAATTTTATGACCTTTATTCTGACTTCCTTTTCTGACATATTGTATGACTCTGTTTAACTTAGCTGCTTTTCTGGCAATTTCTCCTTTTCTTTCCTTTGTCTACCCACTTTTTATCTTACCGACTGATCTAGATATCGAGTCAGTCGTGGTAGTGGCTGCTCCTCAGTTGGCAACGGCTCCTCTGGTGGGTGCTGTTTGCAGCAGTGGTGGTTCCTCTGGCTGGTGGGTAAGGCTGCTTGCACAACTGCTGTTCCTCACATGGTTGTGGATTTATCACGAGGTTGTTGCTACTCAGATGGAGGTGGGCTGCTGGCAGCTGCTGCTCCTGGAATAGGGGCAGGCTGCTCATATGCCTGCTGCTCCTTGGATGGTGGTGGTCTGCTCACATGGCTGCTGCTTCTTGGATTGGGCCTGGCTGCGCACTGCTGTTATTCCTTAGATGGGGTGGGCTGCTCATGAGGCTGCTGCTCCTTGGACAGGGACAGGTTGATTGTAGGGCTGCTGCTCCTCTTATGGATGTGAGCTGCTGCTCATGCAGTTGCTGTTCCTCAGAAGGAGGCAGGCTGCTCATGTCGTTTCTGCTCCTCAAACAGAGGAGCAGACCACTCACACAGCTGCTGCTCCTTGAACAGTGGCAGGCCAAGTGAGGCTGATGCTCAAAGGCCTGGAGTGGGCTGCTTGTGGGGCTGCTACTCCTTGGACAGGAGTGGACTGCTCACATGTCTGCTGCTTGCATGGTCACAGTGCCCTGAGCTAAAGTGTTGGGCTGGTCAGAGCGGAGCATGCCTGGGGTGGCTGGAGACTCAGTGACTGTGGGACCACAACCGAGGTAGCAGGTCCCTGGCGTGGGTGGCTGTAAAATCCCATGTGTTATCTGATGGCACCCTGGATGGAGGTGAGGCTGGGCTTCCAGTTATAGCAGGTCTCCCCTTCAAAAAGCCTAGGCCTCTGAGGATGAGTTGGCCTCCCAGTACTGTTTGTAATAGTAGCAGAGGCTGCCTTTTACTTTTCTATGCCCCAAAAATCCTGAGGGATCTAACTGTGCCTCATTCACATGCAAATCACACACCCCAGATGACCACACACTCCTCTTTTGCTCCCTCACTCAGTCAAGCTCTTCCCCTCACTCCCACTTTCTTTTTGCCTCTATAGTTAGGTCTGGGGTGTTATTGACCCATTCATTAATGGAGTTTCTTCTGCAGGTGTCTGGTTATGTGGCTTACTCAGTCTAGCACATTAGCTATACAGAATAAAATTCACCTCAACAAGACACAACACAAAGGGAACAAAGCACAAATGTACTGGCAACATCCATAATCCTTATAAATGGCCACCTGAGAAAAGAGGACTAGAGGAGAGAAAAATAGAGCACAAATGATATCAATGAGGGGGAAAAAAGATAAGAGAAAAAAGAAAAAGGAAGAAAAAAATATATATTTTTCTTCTTGTGGAGAAAACACCACAGAACCAATAGATAAACCAAAAAAAAAAAAAAAAATACAAACACCAAACAGCCAACAAAGAGGGTGGGGCAGAATTTGTAGACACTAAGCTTATATACAGAAAATAAGGTTAAGAATTGGATGAATATGGGAGAACATCAATTCAGTATATAGAAAGTAGAAAGGAGATGAGTGGATAAGAAGAAAGAATGAGAAGAAAATAATAATACATTTACAAAAAATAATTTTAAAAATGGTCTAAAAATAGCAAATAAAATAAAATAGTGTGATGGAAAAATAATGTGAAAATAAATAAAAAATAAAGCAAAAAAAAAGCAGGAAAACAAAGAAAAAAGAAGGAAAAAGGAGATGAAAGAATAATACAGAAATAAAAATGAAAAAGTGAAGTGTTGTTCCTTTGGCTGTCTTAAGATCCCAGTCTATGGTTTCTCAGTTTCCTGTTGCTGGGACTGAAGGCCTCATTTTAGGCCAGTCCCTGTGGACTCTCAGGGACTACTCAGATTTTTTTTTTAATCCTTTGTACCATTCAGAGTGGAATCTGGGTGTGGCTGTATTGGTTGCCTGGATACTGGAGGGAGGGGCTATCTCTTCAGGACAAAATGGCTGCCCAGGTCCCAGGTTCAGGTATGACTTAGAGCAAGACTTGCTGCCACTTCTCCTAGATCCCCTTCTCTCTCCAACTTCTCCCCAGACTCCAAAGTCCACATCCCATAATTCAGCCACAGGTGTCTGTATCCGCTAGGTTCAGTGAAGCAAAGCACAGGCCACAGAGAGGGGAAAGAGTATGCTTCTGTGTGCTCCTCTCCTACTGGCACTGTATGGTCTGGTTAGCCCTTCAGGCTTCCCCCTCTGGGTTCAGCCTTTCATGACTGTGCACCCAGATATAGAATCCCCTGCCTCCAGCATCCTGTGGACTTTCTTTCCACAGTCAGATGCTGTGCCTGTCCTCAGGGACACTGATCAGTGCTATGTGGTTTCCCTCTGACCCTCTCATCCTCTGGCTCAGAGTTCTGGCAGACTCTCCTGCCTGGATCCTTGATTTTACCCTTCTCCAGGTGTCCTCTGCCCTTCCTGGCTTCAAATTGTCTCATCAGCTGAATCTTATTTGCCAATTTAGGTTGGATGTCATTCATTTCAGCTGCTCATTCTATTTGCTCCGGGACAATGTTGGGGACATGTCTGTCTATTCCGCTGCCATTTTGTCTATCTTATCCTTTCTTATTGGTGAGTAGTGTACCTTTGTGTATATATACCACATCTTCTTTATCCAGTCTTCTACCACAGGGCACTTTTGTTGTTTCCATGTGTTGGCCACCGTGATAATGCTGCAATGAACATAGGGATCCATGTATCTTTGCAAATACGTGTTTTTGAGTTTTTGGTGTATATACCCATGAGTGGGGTTGTTAGGTCATATGGTGGTTCTAGTCTTAATTGTTTGAAGAATCACCAGACTGCTTTCCTGTGGCTTCTCCATCTATGTACCAGTCTACATTCCCACCAGTCTACATTCCCACCAGCAGTGAATGAGGGTTCCTTTTCATCTACAGCTTCTATAACACTTGTTATTGCTTTTCTTGACAATGGCCACTCCAACGGCTGTGAGGTGGTATCTCATTATTTTTTTTTTATTTGCATTTCCCTAATTGCCAGTGAGGTTGAAAATGTTTTCATATATCTATTGTCTGTTCATATGTCTTCTTGGGAAAGGTGATTTTCAGGCCCTCTGCCCACTTTTTGATTGGATTGTTTGTTTATATTCTATTTTAGCATGTCACCTAAAAACAACAACAACAACCTGTTTAAAAAAGGAAATTATAGAAAGCATATTTCTTATTTCCAAGGTAGGTAGTCTCTGGTATCATGGTCATGTTTATTTTTTTAATGTAATTAAAAAAAAAACTATTGCAATATAACTGACATACAACATTATATAAATTTTGGGTACACATCATAATTTGATATTTGTGTATATTGCAAAATTCAACCACAATAAGTCTAGTTAACATACATCATCATACATAGTTACAGATTTATTTTTTCTTGAGATAAGAACTTGTAAATTGTACTTAGCAATTTTGAAATATGCAATACATAGTCTATGCTGTACATTACATTTCTAAGGCTTGTTTATTTTATTTTATTTTTTTAATCATTTATTTATTTATTTATTTATTTTTACATATTTTATTGATTTTTTTTGTCTCCCTCCCTCCCTCCCATACATCCCCTCCTTCCCAAGAGTTTTATGTCCATTGGTTGTACTTATATGCATGTATACAAGTCCTTCAGTAGATCTATTATCTCCCCCAGATCCTCCTCCCCTCCCCGCTGTAATTTGACAATCTGCTTGTTGCTTTACTGTCTCTATATCTATCTTTTGGTTCATCAGTTTATAATGATCTTTATTATCCACAAATGAGTGGGGTCATGTGGTGTTTCTCTTTCATTGATTGGCTTATTTCACTCACCATAAGGCTTGTTTATTTTATAAATGGAAGTCTGTACCTTTTGACTCCTTTCACCCATTTCACTCACCCACCACCCCTTGTCACTGACAATCACCAATTTGTTCTCTGTATCTATGAATTTTTTTTCTTAATTCCAAATATAAGTGAAATCATATGTCATTTGTGTTTCTCTGACTTACTTAATTTATCATAATGCCTTCAAGATCCATTCATGTTGTCACAAATGGCAAGATTTCATCTTTTTTATGGCTGAAGAATACTTACATATATACTAGTGGCCTGGTGCATGAAATTCATGCATTGGGGGGGGGGTAGGGGGGAATGGTGTCCCTCAGCCCGGCCTGCACCCTCTCCAATTCTAGGACCCCCCTGGGGATAAGTAGCAGTCAGACATCCCTGTCACAATCTAGAACTGCTGGCTCCTAACTGCCCGCCTGCCAGCCTGATTGCCCCTAACCACCTCTGCCTAGGCCCCACATCCAGGACCCAAGATTCCCTCCTACAGCCAACCACAGGCACCCAGAATCTGGGCTTTCCCTCCCTCTGGTCAGCCATAGGTGCCCAGGTCAGCTGCAGCAGCAGGGGATGGTGGGCAGGTGGCTTCACCGAGGCTTCAGCCATAAGTTCTGGTGCCTGGGTCTCTAGGTTGGTGGCTTCTCCATCTATCAGGCTATAGCCAGCCTCAGGTGCTGGCACCTGGATTGCAGGCAGGCAGCTTCTCTGTCTTCCCTGGGATGCAGTTTGGGCAACTTCTCTGGCTGTCTGCAGCCTGAGATCATGGGGCACGTGGCTTCTTCATTTCTGGGGCTTCAGCCAACCTCAGGTGCTGGGACCTGGTTTCTCCATCTCTCCCAAGTTGTGGGAAAGGCAGACATCTGCTGCTGGCTATGGCCTGGGATCATGGGGCAGGTGGCTTCAGCCAGTCTCAGGCACCGGGGCCCAGTTTATCTGTCTCCCCTAGGACATGGGGCAGGCAGACATGAGGCTTCTGCTGCTGTCTGAAGCCTGGGATCAAGAGGCAGGAGGCTTCTTCATCTCCCAGGCTGCAGCCAGCCTTAGGTTCTGGGGCCCGGTTTCTCTGTCTCCCCCAGGACTTGGGGCAGGAGGATGTGGGGCCAGTGGCTTCTGTGGCCTGGCTGTGGCCTGGGATCACAGGGCAGGCGGCTTCTTGGTCTCCCTGGCTGCAGACAGTCTCAGGCACTGGCCCCCTACTTCTCCAACTCCCACAGGCCCAGAGTGGTTAGGGGGTGAGGATGTCACCATCCTTTCAGGATAATTTGCGTATACACTTTGATTGGGTGTAGGGTGTAGCAGAATGATGATAATTTGCATGTTTCTCTTTTATTAGTGTAGATATTTGTCTTTATCAATTCATCCATCAATAAACAGATTGTTTCTGTAGTTTAGCTGTTATAAATAACAGTGCAATTAATATGGAAATGAATATTTGAACTAGTGCTTTTCTTTAAATATCCAGAAGTAGAATCAGTGGGTCATAAGGCAAGTCCATTTTTAATTGTTGAGATAACTTCATACTTCTTTCCACAGTGGCTAAACCAGTCTTCATTTCCACCAGTAGTTTATGAGGGTTCCCTTTTCTCTGTGTCTTCACCAATACTTGTTGTTTGTTCATTTATTTATGATAGGTTTAATTCAAATATCTGTGATAATTAGTGATGTTAACCACCTTTTAATGTACTGATGGTCATCTCTATATACTCTTTGGGGAAAAATGTATTCAGCTCTCTACCCATTTTTTTTTTTTTAATCAGAATGGGGGGGGTTGCAATTAATTGTAAGAGTTCTTTATACTATATTTTGGAAATTAAACTATCAGATATGTGATTTCCAAATGTTTTATTCCATTCAGTAAGTTGCCTATTTATTTTTTTCATAATGTTTGCTGTGCTGAAGCTCTTAAGTTTGACTTACTTTTACTTGTTTATTTTTGTTTTTGTTGCCTTTGTTTTAGTATCAAATTCCAAAAAGATGACCAAGACTGATGTTAATGAGCTTACTAACTAGAAGTTTTATGGTTTCAGGACTTACATTCTTAATTCCATTTTAAGTTAATTTTTAAGCATATATTGTAAAACAGTGGTCTGATTTTAAAAATTATTTTAATATATATAAATTTATCTTTATTTTCAAAAGTACTACAGATTTCTATGTTTCCCCCATAGACAGCTTCTAACCCCTACTTGCCCCCACCCCTGTCCATCACCACACTATCATCTGTGTACCTTTGAGACAACATGGAGAGACCTAGATAGTATTATGCTAAGGTAAATAAGAAAGTCAGAGAAAGAAGAGTATAACTTAATCTTACTCATATGTGGAAGTAAAGAACAAAATAAGCTGCTGGACAAAATAGATCCAGAAACAGAAACATGGAACAGACATTTGAATCTCAGAAGGAAGATAGGAATTGGTGGGTGGGAAGAGATTAATCAAAGAACTTATATACTTATATACATAACCGATTTTTTTTATTTTTATTTTTGCTTGTGGGTGTCCAGTGTTCCCAAAACCATTTATTGAAGAGGCTGTTCTTTTCCCATTGTATAATATTAGCTCCCTTGTCATATATAAATTGACCCTATAGGCATGAGCTTATTTCTGGTACCTCTATTCTTTTTCATTTGTTGTATACATTTTTTTAAATACCAGTAGCATACTGTTTTGAATACAATAGCATTATAAAAATAGTTTAGAATCAGGGAACATGATGCCTCCAGGTTTGTTTTTCTCAAGATAGCTTTCGGTATTTTGTGGTTCCATACAATTTTAGGATTATTTTTTCTATTCCTGTGGAGAATACCATTGGGATTTTGATAGGAACTGAATCTGTATATAGCTCTGGGTACTTTGGGCATTTTAACAATATTAATTCTTCCAATCCATGAGCATGGAATATGTGTACATTTATTTATATCTTTAATATTTTTTTTATCTAGTATACAGGTATATTACCTCCTTGGCTAAATGTATTCCTAGGTATTTTAATCTTTTTGATGCAATTGTAAATGAGTTTTTTTTCTTAATTTTTCTATCTGATAGTTCATTATGAGTGTACATAAATGTAACATATTTCGGTATACTGAGTTTTGCATCCTGCAACTTTACTGAGTTCATTTATTAATTGTAATATTTTTTTGTCTTTAGGTTTACTTAGTATAATATCTGTCATATGTAAGTAGTGACAGGTTTACTTCTTACTTTTCTTTATTAAATATATATATATATATATATATATATATATATATATATATAATTGATTTTTTACAGAGAGGAAAGGAGAGGGATAGAGAGTTAGAAACATCGATGAGAGAGAATCATTGATCAGCTTCTCTTGCACACCTCCTACTGGGGATGTGCCTGCAACCCAGGTACCTGCCCTTGACTGGAATTAAAGCTGGGACCTTTCAGTCTGCAGGCTGACGCTCTATCCACTGAGCCAAACCGGTTTCAGCTACTTCTTCCATTTCAATATGGATACCTTTAATTTCTTTTTATTGCCTATGTCTTCTGACTTGATCTTCCAGTAGACTTTGTTGAATAAAAATGATGAGTGAGTATTCCCTATTTTGTTCCTAATTAAAAGAGAATATTATTTAAACTTTTTGAAAATGTAAATATTTTTCTCAATTACACTTGACATACAATATTTGTATCAAGTGTATAATATATTAACTCAGTGTTTTGTGTTTCTTCAGATAAAGATGTGGAAGAATTGCTGAGATCTTCTTTGTCTCTTGTTATATTGCCTTTTTTTAAAAGTCTATTTTGTCTGGTGTAAGTCTTGCTACTTCAGTTTTTTGTGTATTTCCATTCATAAAAACATTTTTTTAATACTGGTTTGATGGTGATCCTTTAGGTTTGTTTAGTCTGAGAAGCTGTTTATATATCCTTCAATTCTGAATGATAGCTTAGCTGGATAGAGTAATTTTGGCTATGAATTCTTGCTTTTTATCACTTTGAATATTTCATGACAATCCCTTCTGGCTTTTAACTTTCTGTTGGAAAATCAGCTGATATTCCTATGTATTAATAATCTCTCTTGTAGATTAAAAACACGCACATTGCTTTTGTCTCATTTTTCATTTGTTTTTAGATTCTCTCTTTATCTTTAACTTTTGTCATTTTAATTATGTTGTGTCTTGGTGTGGTTCTCTTTGTGTTCATCTTGCTTCAGACTCTCTGTGCTTCCTAGAGTTGTATGACTGTTTCCTTCACCAGGTTAGAAAAAATTTCCATCATTATTTTTCACATAGGTTTTCAATTTCTAGGTCTTTCTCTTCTTTTACAGCTATCACCATTATGCATAAATTGGTTATACTTAAGTTGTCCTAGAGCATCTTATAGTATTCTAATATTATTATTCTTTTTCTTTGCTTTGGCTGCTCACACTTATAACCTTTATTTTGAACTCTGCATCTAGTAGATTCTCTCTATTTTGTGCAGTCCTTTTCTGGAGTTTTGTTATGTTCTTTAATTTGGGACATGTTTCTTTGTCTCCTCATTTTGGCTGCCTCCCTGTGTTTGTTTCTATATTGGGTAGAACTGCTATGTCTCCCAAACTTATTAGAGTGACCTTATGTAGTAGGTGTCCTATATAGAATCCAGTGGCATGGAATCCACAATCACATGATCTGGGCATTACACGTGTGGCCCTCAGTGTGGATTGTTTACATACCCTCCTGTTTTAGTTAGGCCTTGATTGCTATTAGCACCTCAATGAGAAGGATTTATCCACAGCTTGATTTTCTCTGAGGATAGGTTGTTACCACTGTGGAGGATCAGCTATGCAGGGGTTGACTCTAAGAATAAAACTTATTTTAGCAGGGCTCTGGTGCCTTCTGAGTCTGCCCCTTGAATGTGTTGCTTGTGGAGAAGGTTGGATGGTGCTTTTACAGGGTCTTTAGCTGTCCACTGGGTGTGCTGGCTCTGGGGCCTTCCAGAAAGTGCAGGTCAAGGTCACCTGAAACATGTGCCCTCTCTATGGTCACCTAGCATGAACTACAAAGTTGTATGCATTTGGATGCTACTTTTGATGAACTTAGAGGTGCCCAGGTAAGGCCAGGCTGTGACTCAAGGCTCATTGCTGCTAGTGCTGGGCCTAGTGCCCCTCAATGACAGGTAAGAGACATGCAAATGCCAGATACTGCTTATTTGAAAGATTTTAGGAAAGTCTGCAGCATGAGACAATACAAGCTGTTTTTATGGAAAAGCTACTGGAAATGGCTTAGGTTGGGCCTAAAAGTTGGGTGTGGTCAGATCTCAGGGAATCACCAGAGATGGCCCAACTCTGTTAGTCAGGTTGATGGAGATTCAGATATGGCATCCACCTGCCAAACCTTTTATGGGGGGGAGGGTCTAATGGCTTCTGTTAGCACTTCTGTCTAGGAGAAAGCAAATCCTCCAGCCCTTCCCCTATTCTAGACTACTCACTTCTTCCCTGTATGTCTCTGATGCGTCAGCACTAGAACTCAGAGTGAATGAATTCAAGTTTATGCACAGGCCCTTTAAGATGAAAGTCTGAGATTCAAGGGGCCCTTTCTCTTATTTAGCCACAATTTGAACTGTTTTTTAGAGCCAGAAGTTATGGGGTCTTATTTTTTCTGCCACTGGAACTCTCAACTAGAGGACCTGGTGTGGGGCTGAGACCCTGTGATCCTAAGGGGGACCTCTGCATTTAAAATATTTATCCTGATTTTTAACAGCTAGTGTGGGACAATCCCATTCAAAATCTCCATCCCTTTTACCAATCTCAATTTTTCTTCCTTTTTATAACCTTTGTTGTAGTTGTTCAGCTACAATTCATGCAGTCCTGAATAATAGTTGTTCTGTAGTTTAGTTGTAATTTTGATGTGGTTGTGGGATGATTTGAGTTTTGAATTTATACTACCATCTTGACCAGAACTTCCTCTACTTTAATTGTTGAACATAATGCTAGTTGTGGTATTTTTCATACATGTTCTATATTATGTTAAGGTACATTCTCTCTATACCCACTTTTTTAAGAGTTTATTTCATAAATGGATATTAAATTTTGTCAAATGCTTTTTCTGAATCTCTAGAGATGATCACATGGTTTTATCCTTTATTTGTTAATGTGGTATATCATAGTGATTGATTTGCAGCTATTGAACCATACCTTAATCCCTGAAATAAATCCCACTTGATATGATATATGATCTCTTTAATGTGATGTTGAATTTGGCTCACTAATACTTTGTTGAGTATTTTTGCATCTATGTTCATCAAGGTTATTGGTCTGCAATTTTATTTTATTGTGGTTTCTTTATCTGGTTTTGTATCTGGACAATGCTGGTTTCATAAAATAAGTTTGGAAGTGTTCTTGCATCTTGTATTTTTTGGAATGTTTTTAGATAAATTTGTATTAATTGGTCTTTGAATATTTTGTAGAATTCATCAGGAAGCTGTCTGGTCATGAAATTTAATTTTTGGAGTGCTTTATGCATTTCTTAATCAGTCAAAATCTTATGCCAGTGAAGGGTATTACTTGTAGAAGCAATTTTAAAAAATATTTAAATAGGTCATTTACATAAATACAACTACAAATAATATACATGTGCTACTCAAGATGTTCTAGTGTTCTTTACCAATCCATTATCAACATAGGGTTAATAAACTGGGACTGTTGAATGGGTAACTTGTCAAGTTGTGTTGTAATTATTGATTTACATATCTGCCCTTCTTACTTTGAGTTCTGGGAAATCAGAAATGCCTCTTTTTATTTTCATATTCTCACACTGCCTGGTCTATCAAAGGTGCTCACTCAATTAATGCTGGATAAATAAATGAATGGTTCTGGTAAAATATTAATTTTTGTTTTTTTGTTATGAATCACATAGTTTCACATTTTTTGTTTGACCATGACACTCCATACTTCCCATTAGACTGGTCAGGCCTTTGTGACTAGGCTAATTTTAATCTGATATCTGCAAATATATTTCTGTCTGTTCACCCATAATTACTCACATTTCTGTCTTTGCAGTGTAAGACAAACACATATCAACCACATTTCTCAAATATAGATTTTTTTTTGTTTCTGTTGGACCCTGAACAAATCTATAAAATAAGGAAATCCAGATGCACAGTTTCTTTCCAATATGTTTGCTTTGCCAATTACTCTTTTTAAAATATGCCTATGCATCTGTGATGGGAGTCAAATCTACAATATTCCATGATTTTAGGTAAAAAATAAATAAATAAATGTCATTGAATGATACAAAAAGCCCTGTTATTAAGAACCCCTTCTTCAATGAATGTTTTCTATCTCCTACTACCATATATTTTTCAAAAATATAGCATACTAGAGGCCCAATGCATGAAATTTGTGCATGGAGGGGGGTCCCTCAGCCAGGCCTGCACCCTATCCAATCTGGGACCCTTGGGGGATGTCTGACTGCCTCTCACAATCTGAGACTGCTGGCTCCTAACCACTCACCTGCCTGCCTGCCTGATTGCCTCTAATCCCTCTGTCTGCCTGCCTGATCGCCTCTAACTGCTCCCCTACTTGTATGATTGCCCCTAGCTGCCTCTGCCTCAGCCAGGACCCGAGACTCAGGATTCCCTCCTCTGGCCAGTTTAGGCATCCAGGACCTGGGTTTCCCTTACTCTTCCTGGCTTTAGGCACCTAAGCCAGCTTTGCCCAGGCTGGCTGCAGCCACAGGGGACCATGGGCAGGTGGCTTTGCCTGTGCCTCAGGCGCCTGGGACTGTGAGGTGGGCAGCTTGTCCTTCTCCCAGGCCACTAGTGCAACCACCGGTGTCCGGGACCATGATCCCTCTCCTGGGCTGTAGTCTAGATCAGTGTTTCCCAACCTTCTCTCATGATGAGAATCACCTGGTGGAGTTGTTAAGACACAGATTCCTGAATCCCAACTAAGAAGTGCTAAACTAGAATTTTTGAGAACATATAGGTAAAATTGCATACCTAACTTAGTGCTCTGTATATAACATCTGTGTTAGAGCACTAGTTAAGTATACAATTTTACCTATATGTTCCCAAAAATTCTAGTTTAGCACTTCTTAGTTGGGATTCAGGAATCTGTGTTTTAACAACTCCACCAGGTGATTCTCATCATGAGAGAAGGTTGGGAAACACTGGTCTAGATGGTCCCCATTCCTCTCTCATGAGCTAATTTGTGCTTGGCTGGTCCCCATTCCTCTCTCATGAGCTCATTTTTGCTTGGCTGTTCCCCATTCCCCTCTCCCTAGTATTGAATGTCTGAGCCATTAAGGCATGTTGGCATGAGTGCATGATGACCATTTGTTATTAGCTCTTTATTATATAGGATTGTATAGGATAGGGGTGTCGAACTCAATCAGAGAAGGGGCCAAAATCTAAAATCCAGCCTAAATCGCGGGCCCAATGGTTTACTGAACAGTCATAAACTGACAATGTCATAAACTGACAGCGGAGTGCAGTGATGACAGCGCGGTGCGGGCCACATTGCAAGGCCTGGCGGGCTGGATTTGGCCCGCGGGCCTTGTGTTTGACACATGTGGTATAGGATATGCTCTCACTTTCCTGGTATATATATATATATATATATATATATATATATATATATATATATATATATATATATATTTTTTTTTTTTTTTTCCACAGAGAAGAAGAGAGAGGGATAGAGAGTTAGAAATATCGATGAGAGAGAATCATCGATCAGCTGCCTCTTGCACACCCCCTACTGGGGATATGCCCGCAACCAAGGTACATGCCCTTGACCGGAATCAAACCCGGGACCTTTCAGTCCGTAGGCTGATGCTCTATCCATTGAGCCAAACCGGTTTTGGCATCCAAACCGGTTTCGGCTCCTGGTTCCTTTCTGTTTCATTCACTCTTATATAGAGGATGGAATAGCCTCCTTTGTTTTTATATATACTAGTTTTAAGAGATTGAGTATATTTTCTTATCATGTTTAGAAAAAATCAACTTTTATATTGTAAGGGCCAGGAATAAATAAATCTAAACTGATATCATATAATCCCTATGTTGCTTTTGGGTAATATATACATCAGCATTTTAAGAAATAGTGATGATCCTATTTCAAAAAATGTTATTCTTTTTATCAAACTGAAATAGCTGTTCGCTGTTCTATATTTACCTTAATTGCTTTCTCTTCACTCCTTAAGCTTTAGCAAGGGCATGCTTGCCGAAGGTAACAATATTTTCCCCACTAATTATTTTATTTTCTATCAGGGATATTAAGAGGACCCATTTTTCTAAAGCTACATTCTATGAATTTAATTGAATAATTGTTAGTGTATGCATAGTTATTAATTTATATTATACTTTGAAAGTATGGCTGCATTGTTCTGAAAATCTGTCTATAGATTTAATATGCCTCTACTATTTAATATCTTTCTTAAAATAGATGAAAGTAAATGAGTTAGCTAAAAAGCATACCGTATATGCATACTCCACAGACACGGACAATAGTTTGATGAAGACCAAGGGAGAAGGAGGTGTGGGTGGGTGGAGTGGGGCAATAATGTCAACATTAATTTTTTTAATAAAAAAAGGGATAAATAGGATGCAGGAAAATAACAGAAATACCAACAAATTAGCTTGGCATCCAAGTTTATTTTGGGCCTCAAATAATCATGAATGCAGATGTCAAGTTGAAATATCTTTTATGGTTTGCTTCTTAGTAGCTCTGGGCACAGTAAGAGCAAAATGTGTTACAGTGAAGCCAGTTACAAGCCCTTGGGTGTCTTCTCTTCCTATCTGTATTTCCCTTTGCCAGTTTGGCTGTATGTTTGTGTTACTCAAACCCATCAGGAGTTGACAGGGGGTGAATGTTTAGTACAATTCTAACCTACTTAGTGTAATAGTAACATTTTATGTATTTCCTATAAAATTGTATGATGTTATTTTAATAAGTGGATTAGCAAGAGTAACCCAGGTACTTTGTAGTTCTCACCATTCATTATTTAAAGCAATACTCATCTTGGTTGCTTATACTGGTCTCAGGAGATGCATCATTTACAATCTGAGCATATTATTACCAAATGATGTTATATACAATTAGACAATTTCTTACATTTAAAATCCAGTGAAAAAAGACATATTGCAATAATAGTTTGTTTTTGACACTGCATAGTAGATACCTAAATCTTTCCTAAATATTAAATTAATATTCTATTTGTGAGTCTATATTTCTTGACTACATTCTAAGTTCACATGTATTTTTATAATTAAATTACTTTAATCATTTTCTATAATGGTATTCTGATTTTTCTGAATAGTTCACATAGCAACAGAGAGGTATAAGGGGAAAATATTATTTTCTCCATTTAAGATGTGCTATGGTAAAGATAAAGAAGATGGTTTTGTGGTTGAACATTGTCAGAAATGAAATTTAAATGCTCTTACAAATATCTAGCTTTTTTACATACAGGCCATTGAAGGCTGGTTAATTGTTATTGGTGTTCAAACAATATGAGAGAAAAAAAAGAAAAAAGAATTCAAAACATGGAAAAGCGGTTTGGATCATACATGTACTCTAAGTGTTGCCATTTGGCTTATTTACCAGAGTGTGTTTAGGCATAAAATCTCATTGAGCTATATGTCAATACAAAAGGAATGCTTTTTGATTAAAAATTAATTTCATGAAACCATTGAAAAAAGCAATATGTGAAAGGGATTAAGAAAATTATAATAATAATAGTCATGGGGTGTAAAGTACAGCACAGAAAATATAGACCAAATGAGTGGTCGAGCACGGACCACCAAGAGGTAGATGCTCAATGCAGGAGCTACTGCCTGGTGGTCATTGCACTCCCACAGTGGGAGAGCCACTCAACAGAGAAGCTGGATGCATGAGCCTCTCCCACCTCTGGCAGGCACAATCTCCAGCAAACAGACTGCAGTCCCAATGCCCGGGTGGTGGGGCTATAGCCATAATGACCATGGATCAGCTGCGGCCAGCCCCTGGAACTGTCCCATCAGAGCCTGTTGCTGCACTGCACCCCTATTGTCCTCTGGGTCTGGATGCAGGCTCAGGAAAAAACCACAGAGGCATTTCATGCACATGCTGCCTGGGCTGACCCCCTCTTGAGAGCGAGCGCTGGTGAAGTGCTGTCCAATGACCAACATGTGTTTGTCAGCGAGCCTTTCACAACTTCCACCTACTACCTGGCCCTGGCCCCATCTCCTAGAAAGGTCCGGACCAAATACCTGCTCCTGGATCCCTGCAGAGTGCTGATTGGCTCCGGTGGGTGGAGGGGCACCAGTAGGTGCTTGCCTGACCTGTTTGGTTCAAGCAGCCCCACACTTGGGCTGCGAGTTGTGGGGAAAAATCAACCCCCTATACTCTGCTGGTATAATCTACTGCAAACAAATGCAGCATGGAACATTTGTGCTGTGACTGGGATGACCTTGATACTGACACCAGACCCCTGGAACTCCCCCTCAGGCATGAGGGCCATGTTCCACGCCTTCGCTATTGTGGTGTTCCTATGGATGTGGAACTGAAATATTAAGAACGTGCCTTACCTGGAACCGCGATCTATCATTCCCTCCTTCCTTCCTACCTTCCTCAGCTGCCATAATACCCTTCCTGGGCCTGGCCTGCCCTTCCAGGTTCCCATGTTCCCCACAGATCCCTGGTGGCACCTGTGGGCAGATGGGCCCATGGATGGTAGCTCCTGTGGATGGATACCTACTCCCGTAGTGCTGGTACCCACCCCTGGGATGCTCACAACTCAACCAGAACTTGTCACAAGGCACATACCCCATAAGCTTACAGGTACAATATCTGGGAAAAAGATGAAGTGCAGACACTCTTAGTAACCAGGAGGAGTCTGATATCACTGCCAGGATCCTGGAACTCTGCCTTGGGCATAGAGACAAAATCTTATCCCTTATCGATTGCCCCAGAGCTACATAGGAAGGCAGCAATATAAAAATGTACACAAGGTGGCAACTTGGGGTAAAAGTCAGAGAGATAAATCTGAAGGGTGGGGGCTTGGGAAAGAGAGTACCCCCTCCCTCCAAGATCCCCAACTTTGTATTGTTCACTTCTGAGTATCTCTTATCCAGCCCTGAGTGGTAGAAAGCGTTCAGCACAGCCCAAGGTGTTTACTGGGGACCTCCCTGTCAGCAAGGCATGACTCTGGCCTCAGAAGGGACATTTGGAAATATTTTTTCAGCAAGCTACAGAGAAGAGGACAGACAACCAACATGACTTCCCTGCATCTCATGAAATGTGGAAACTCCCTGGGCATGTGGGCATGGGCTCCTGATTTTCTTTCAATGGGCACAAATCCATGCACCAGGCCACTAGTACTGTAATAACTATGAATGGTATAGGACAGTGGTCAGCAAACTCAATAGTCAACAGTGTCAAATATCAACAGTACAATGATTGAAATTTCTTTTGAGAGCCAAAAAACCGACTTCTGCTCATGAACCACGAAGTTTCAATCACACTGTACATGTGAGCCTGCACGTGGTATTTTGTGGAAGAGCCACACTCAAGGGGCCAAAGAGCCACATGTGGCTCGCAAGCCTCAGTTTGCCGACCACTGGTATAGGATACTATACTTACAGGAGAGATCATTTCATGGGTGTATATAAGTGATTAATCACTATGTTCTACAGTTGACACTAATATATGTCAAATGTAATTGAAAAATAAAATTAAAATAAACAGTTGTAAATGTTCAAAAATAGCAGAATGTACAATATGGTTTATCTTAATTTTTTTAAGTTAAACATGAGGATTTATGGGGTAAATATTCATTTAATATAAAGTTCAGTAAAAATAATTTTAGGGCTGCTTTTTTTGCTGTTCATTGTCCATCTTTCTACTGTGTAATGTATTTGTTACTTGGTTTGCTTCCCCTGTAGCAGCCAACACCTAGGTTATGGGCATACAACCTAATCTCAGCTAATTAGATATTAATATTTCAAACTATATATCTAAAGTGAGTAACAAAATTTAAATTATGTTTATAACTAATTTAGGGAAACTGCTACCATGTCTATCAGTAGTATTGGTTGTGTTTAGAGTAGATGGAGGACTGCAAGTATTGGTGGTTCTATCCTGGCCAGGTTGTTCTGGCTAAAAGATTATACTTCTGCTTTTTATTTTGGATACATCCAAATCTAATTTGGTTTCTCTCAGTATTAGAAGTATGTTTCCCAGGCCAATAATAATGCTACCCAATTTCCCTGCATTAATGATGCTTAGCAGAATCTAAATCACATCTGGAGATTGAAGGGGCCTTTCATGTCTAATTTAGCACTTAGATGAGATTGATATATTTGGCATAACAAAGGGAATGTGTAACATTTACCAAAGACAATATTATTGTTTACATTTTTTTAGAATGATTCTTTTTATATTACAGAAGAGATAGAGTATAGGAAAGTATTTGACAATAATAGATGTAGGTTAAACTATAGGGAATGAGCTTTAAAAACACATAAACCTGGGTGTTGATCTTATACCTGCTCATTTCCACCTGTGTGCCCTACATAAGTTACTTAAGTTTCTTTACCCACAAAAAGAAGATAAAAAGAAATGTTAGCATTATGTGATATAATATTAAATATTACACTGCAATAAGAACAAAGGCACACATTTATCATTTAATTGATAATTATTATACTTAAACATTTATTGACTGCTTGGTATGAGTTAGGAATTGTGATGCTCTATGTATGTTATAAATGGAAATAATCTTCAAAACAAAACTATGAAGTGAATACTGTTTTTATTCCCATTCCTCAGAATAAAAACAAGAAAATAAAACACAGATAAATTATAAACATTCTCAAGGTCACACAGCAATCATTCCATTCCTTCCATTTTAAATGTGTATCTTTTCTCTTCCACTCACTCTTTTTATTTGATACTTAGATTTTTCAAATTTTTGTTGCTTTGTCCTCTATGAACTGCAGGGTCACTACCCAATAGTTTACGAATAATCCCAAAGAAATTTGTGAGTAATGATTAGGACAAGTTAACCAGCTGTCAGTTTATGTTTCAAGGACGTAAACAGAGATATCCATGTAGAATCCTCTCATCGGAGAAATGACCTTATGTGTGAATTTGGGATATAATTTTCATATTTAGAACACTCAAATTATCTTTTGTTACATCATTTTATCCACTTTCAAAACATAATACCCTTAGGTTAGAAGAAAGTAAGAAACTTTGGACTGCTTTGGAAAAGATGAGTCATGAGGATCTCAGTGAAACAAAGTTCATGTGCTCCAGCCTTGTTCTTTAATGAGTGACTATTTTCATGAGGCAGAAAAAACTACCATCTGTAATCTCATGTTAGACTTAAGCAGAATGAAGGATCTCAAAGGCTATTTCACCAGATTATATTTTAAGCATGTGGCCATGGACACTGCTGACACACCTGAATAAACATGCCTGTGGCAGAGGCAGGAAAAAGGGCTGCCAGTCATCAGTATCTAATTCACCCTCTTTTTATAAAATGATAAAACATTAAAAGCTGTTCCAAAAGCAGAAGAATTTGGATCTGGCTTGGGACCAGCTATGTTCAAAAGTCAGTGTTGTTTCTGTTGTTTCTCCACTTGGGTGCAAGCCCATTCTAGAATGCCACCTGTTGTTGCTGCTGTTCTGTATTTAAACTTATTTTTTTGTAAAGGGTGTGGAGAACTCTGATTGACAAGAATTTTACTTTTTTATTTTTAAGAAATGCTTTCAGATGAGAGTGAAATGCAGCTCTTCAATTTTCAACCATGCATTGAGATATCACTAGGTCACACAATCTGATAGGAAGCTGATAATAACTCTGAATTCAACTGCAGGCTGGTAATTGAGTTAGGCAACAAAGATCAGCAAGTGAAACCTTTTCCCAAGCCCTTTAGTCATTTTATAATTCTTTTAAAAGGAATATTTGCAAATGTTTTAAACAAACACACAATGCTTGGACAACAAAATTATACATTTGCTGATTGCATATTCATTTTAAACATTATGTACCAATCTTATATTTCGACCACCTACTAAGAGTCATACTTAGTGCATGAAAACCTGTCCAATATTTGCTTCTACATGACCAGTCTTGTAAATAAAAAAAAAATTATCCAGAACATAAATATCTTATGTGCACAATCATCTCCTTCAATTTTACACTTAATTAGTCATATTATGAAAAATGTGCAATGAAAACATAGCTTTTGCTGAGATATGAGAATCTGTAGAGATTATTTTCATAGCTAAATTATATAACTCTTTAGAGAACCACATGTTAGAATTTCACTAACAGCCAAAGGAATATATATATATATAAAATCACACTCTGGATTTTGTAAAATATATCCTGTTGTGTTCCTTTACCAAGAACCCTTGCAGATGAGCACATGATAACTATAACTCATTAACTTAATATAATCCACAAATAAGTGAGATAATGTAATATTTACCTTTCTCTGACTGGCTTATTTTGCTTAGCATAATGATCTCCAGAGTCATCTGAGCTATTGCAAATGGTAGGGGCTCCTTCCTTTTTACAGCAGCACAGTATTCCATTGTGTAGATGTACCACAGTTTTTTAATCCACTCATCTGCTGAAGAGCACTTAGTCTGTTACCAAATCTTAGCTATGGTAAATTGTGCTGCTATGGACATAGGGGTGCACATATCCTTTGTGATTGGTGTTTCTAGTTTCTTGTGATATATTCCTAGAAGTGGGATCAATGGGTCAAATGGCAGTTTCATTTTTAGTATTTTTTATGAAATTTCATACTGTTCTCCACAGTGGCTGCACCAGTCTGCATTCCTACCAGCAGTACACAAGGGTTTCTTTTTTACTCTGCATCCTGGCCAGCACTTGTCATTTGTTAATTTGTTGATGATAGTCATCCTGACAGGTTGAGAAGGTACCTCAAACTATATTCAAATCTATAGTAATCAAAACAGAATGTTGTTGGCACATAAATATAAACATAAATCAATGGAATACAATTGAGTGTCTCAAATTATATATATATAATATAAACCAAAAATCAGAAACAGACTCATAGAAATAGACAACAGAATAATGGTTGCCAGAGTGGTGGGGGGTTGGGAGACTGGGAGAAAAAGGCGAATGGCTTGAGATGTACAGATTGGTAGTTACAAAATAGACATGGGGGTGTAAAGTATAGCATAGGAAATGTCAATAATCTACACCAGTGTTTCCCAAAGTGTGGTATGCGTAACCCCAGGGGTACAGGAAGAGTTTGGTAGGGGTATGGGTTGCACCAGAGTTTGGTGGGGTTATGCACTGCACCACTGTACTTAGCTGCACCTAATTCTACGTTCTCATGAGTACGAAGGGTACTCAGCATTATGAAAATTATAGAAGGGGTAAACATATGTCAAAAGTTTGGGAAACACTAATCTACACTAATAAAACAGAAACATGCAAATTGACCATTACTCTGCTATGCCCTCCAGCCAATCAGGAGTGGGTATGCAAATTAACCCAACAAATATGGCAGAGGCCATGGAGCTGGAGTGAGCAGGAGGCTTAGGTTTATCTGGTGATGGAGGAAGCCAATCTTCTTGCCTGCCTTCACTGGCCCTGGCCTCTGTTCATGGCTACAAAGTTTCAATTATAGAAGATAAATAAATCTCATATACCTGCTTCGGGCCAGCCCTGGCCTCCACTTAAGGAGGCGCTGAAAAAAAAAAAGAAAGAAAGAAAGTAGGGGCTGGGAGCCTGGATCACCGGGGGCTTGTCTAGCCTGAAAATAGCCTTCAGCTCCTCAACTAGGCTGGCCACATGCCTATGGGGTAAGGGTCTCTGGTGGGGGGCTTGACCAGCCTGAAAACAGCCCTGACCCCCTCACCCATGCTGACCATGACCCCCATCGAGGGAGGGTCCCCGCTGGAGGGCTTGACCAGCCTGAAAACAGCCCTCACCCAGGCTGGCCAGGCATCCCAGTGGGCCCCCCATCCAGAAGCAGTTGTAGCCAGCTTGAAAACAACCTTCAGCCCCTCACCAAGGCTGGCCACGCCCTCCCAGCAAGGACTCTCACCCCATGGGGGCATGGCCAGCCTGAAAACCATCACAGGCCCTTCTCCCAGGCAGACCCATGCCCCAAGGGAATCACCATCTTTCAGGACAAACCAGCTGGCCACCACCCGTGCACCAGGCCTCTATCCTATCTATACTACTAAAAGGTTAATATGCTAATTAGATTGGGAGAATTTCCAGGACACCTTCCAGATGTTCTTCTGGACAAAGCCTTGGTGGCTGGGCTGAGGTAGAGGCCAAGAAGGGAGGGCAGTTGTGGGTGATCAGGCTGGTGGGGGGCGGGACCTTTGGGGGTAAGCAGACTATCATGGGTCCAGTTGCCTGTGAACAGGCCATCAGTTAGTTGGAGGTGATCAGGACAGCAGGGGGGGGGAGTTTGTAGTGAGCAGGCTAGTGGGGAGGAGAAGTGGGGGCGAGCATGCCAGCAGGGGGAAAAGTTGGGGGTGAGCAGGCCAGCAGCAGAGTGATTAGGGGAGATCAGGCAGGCAGGCAGGCAGGTGAGTGGTTAGCAGCCTTAAGTCCTGGATTGCTAGAGGGATGTCCAACTGCCAGACATCCTGTAAACTGGCAGAAGGTCATCCTTCAAGGGATCCCAGATTGGAGAGGGTTCAGGCTGGGCTGAGGGACCCCACCCCTCACCCCCCGTGCACCAATTTTAAGCACTGGGGCCCTTAGTATTATAATAACTATGTATGGTGTCCATTTGTTACTGGATATATCAAAGGCAACACTTTATAAATATATATGATTGTATAACCACTATATTGTGCACCTGAAATTAATACAAAACAATAGTGAATGTAAAATATAATTGACATTTTTTTCTATTTAATATAACATATTGAAAAAGATTCAATTAAATGGAAAGCTATTCCATGTTTATGGGTTGGAAGGATCAACATAGTTCAGATGTCTATATTATCCAAAGCAATAGAGTATACCAGTTTACCAGTTTAAAGCAATCCCTATCTCAGCATAACCATATGGCTTGTCTCAATTTAGGTTCTTACAAGGGTATTTCTTAGATCACATGATCTCTCACATCTAGAGGAAATGATGAACAACATAGACTGATGAATAAAAACAGATCCAGAGAAAGAGAAGCAGCGAGCAGACATTCAAACCTCAGAGGGAAAGTAGGGGAGGGTGGGGGTAAAGGGGAAGAGATCAACCAAAGGACTGTGTGCATGCATATGGGCCTGGCAAGTGGCCATGGACAACGGGGGGGGGGGGGGGCATATGTGGGGAGAGGTTTGGGATGGGATTGGGGGGATGAGGACAATTATGTAATACCATAATCAATTAAAAATTAAAAAAATAAAGCAATCCCCATCAAAATCTAAATGTATTTTTTAAAAATAAGTAGAGCAAAAATGATCAGATTTTTAGAAAACCACAAAATACCTCAAAGCAATTCTGAGGGGGAAAAAAGAACAAAGCCAGAGGTATCAAACTATCTGATTTCAAATTATACTACTGAGCAAAGATATCCAAAATAGCATGATATTGGCAGAAAAACAGACACACAGATCAATGGAACAGAACTGAGAGCCCAGAAATAAACCTACATATACATGGACAAATAATTTTTGACAAAAACCTACAAGGAAGAAAAGAAAGCCTCTTCAGTAAATGCTGCTTAGAAAATTAGAAAGCTACTTGCAAAAAATAAAATAAAATGAGACTACAGTTTGTCCCATGTACAAAAATTGAATAAAATGGATAAAAGACCTAAATATAAGATCTGAAACAATAAATTACATAGAATAAAAAGTAGGTACTAAACCCGTGGACCTCCAACTTAGAGAAGATTTTATTAATTTGACCCTAAAGGCAAGGGAAGTAAAAAAAAAAAAAATGAATGGGTCTGTATCAAAATAAAAAGCTTCTGCACAGGGAAAGAATTAATCATCAAAACAAATAAAGCAACCAACCTAATGGGAAATGACATTTACAAACAACAGTTCAGACAAGGGTTTAATATCCAAAATATATAAAGAACTCATATAGCTCAATACCAAAAACAAAAACAAAAAACAAGCCTATTATAAAATGGGCAAAGCCCTGGTGGGGTAGTTCAGTTGGTTTGAACTTCATACCATAAAAACCAAAAAGTTGTAGATTCTATTCCTGATTATGGCATGAACAGGAGGGCAACTGATCCTTTTTTCTCACTCACATCAATGTTACTCTTTCCCCCCATCTCTCCTCCCCTCCCTCTGTCTAAAGTCAATAAAAACATATCTTCAGGTGTAGATTTTTTAAAAAGGCAGAGAAACTGAACAGACACTTCTCCCATGAAGACAAACAAATAGCTAACACATATATTGGGGGAATGTAAATCAAAACTACAATGAGATACCACTTTACACCTGTTAGAATGGCTATTATCAACATGACAAGTAACATCTAATATAGATTTATATTAGAGGCCAATGAATGAATTCATGCATGGATGGGGTCCAGCCAGCCTGGCCAGGGGGAGGGGACATGGGTGGTTGGCCAGCCTGCCTGCTGGTCAAACTCCTGGTTGAGGGGACAATTTGCATATTAGCCTTTTATTATATAGGATATACACTGAGTGGCCAGATTATTATATGTTCAGAGATCATAATAATCTGGCCACTCAGTGTATATGTTCTTATATATAGCATTTCTTTGTAGCTTTATTATCTTTTGACACTGTGCCTAAGTGCATTACAATTATGAATCTTTATTAATGTAAGATATATATATAGCTCCAGTATAAAAAATAATATAATAGAAAATTTAAAGAGCCTGAAACTATACAATTGACTTCTTCTATTAGGAAGCATTAAACACTCACTACCCTGCTAAATTTATGCATGGAGAAATTAATTTGGATTGAAATATAAGACTTTGTGAAAATGAGGCTTAACTCAGACCTTGAAGAACTGTCAACCAAAGAAAGTAGAGATTAAAACTCATGACATTTCAGTTGAGGGCAGCAGCATGAAAAAGCACAAGAATAACCATGATGACTATGAGGGAAAGATATAGCTAAGCAGAAAAGGGAGAGATAAGATTGGACAAAATAATCTGTTCTTGATGCAGAAGTCAATATGGGGTTTATTTGTGCTTGTGGGTACATTAGGAAATGCATCCTGATTGTAATAAATAAAATGGATAGCACATAGGAGAGCCTTGATTTTAGAGAAATAGATGTCAGTGGCAATAATTCACACGTGGGTTTTGGGACATTCTGCACTAGTATACTGGGAATGGAGAAGGATAAATTAATCTGTGGCATTTTCAGAAAAAGAAATAAAATGATTTAGTGGCAAGTTTGACAAAGGGATTAAGGAAAAAGGATGACTCAAAAATAAAGCAGAGTTTTAAGTTTAAAATAGTGGTCATTTTACAAATCAAAAAGCAGAAAAGGAGTCTGGCAAAGGGCAAAGATAGGAAGAATGAGAGGGAGTTTGATTTACTTATAATAAAGAATACCTAAAATGTTTATTTTAAGCATAAAATGCAGTTTACTTTTCTAAATTATATTAATGTCTTCATTATCTACCCTACTGTCTCCTAGACTGTTAAACTTGAATAAGAAAAATTCCACATTTAATGACAAGTTAGTGTTTGGAATTCCAAACAACTGGGTAATTTGAAGGTATTGAAATCCCATTATGTTTTCACAATTACTCAGCTATACCTTACTGGACTTGTTACAGCATTTGATATGCTATAATCCTCTAAAATGTATCTTATGTCACTGCATCTCAAGGCTTTCTATAGGCCTAGGGACACCTCTTAAAGCACATCATGGAACAGCAGAGATAGCAAATGGTTCCTTAGCCAGAAGGCATAATACCTAGCTGAAGAGGAGCAAGATTACCATAGAGAGGTTTCCATTATATGGTGAGATTTGAAGAGAACCTTTCAAAATCAGTGCTCTTGGATATTTCATCCTATAATGGACAAGGTGAGAAAAGATGAAAAAAATTATTTGTTTTTATCCCTTTTCTACACCCCCCCCAACACACACACAAACACAGATACTTTCTATCAGCCAAGAAACATACACATTGGGTGAAGATCCTTAGTTCAAACCTAAAGGTGTGTCAGACAGGGCTGTTTTCAAATTCCAGTGTTATATCTGTTGTAAAATAAGGCAATTTGTCACTGAATTGAAGTGAAGTGCTTCTGACCTTTTGAGAAAGTAAAACACGTTTGCACAATCTGCCCCCCCGCCCCCCCCCCCGCGCTCCCAAGCCATTTTCAAAGTATTGGGATACATATCCAGAATAATAGCATTCAGACTTTTTGAACAAAGCACAGAGCACATCTCAACAGCAACAGAAATGATCAAACCAAAGCATAAAAATCATTCATTGTTCTAATTTTAGTCATGTTAATAAGATATGAACTCTGAACTGTAGGTGGCTGAGATATATTGCAAGGCACCTTTACTTCTTATATATGAGATTGGCCCTTTTGGTATATTTTGCATTTTGTTTAAATCCTTTATTTTGATCAAATAGAAGGATAGGCCTGCCGAAATGGGAATTGATAGGTTTGGTGAGACCATTACAGGTGTACACATTGTTTGGCATTCTTCTGTAACAATCCACACATGTATACAACTACCTTGTTACAACTAAAAATGACAACATGAAATATAACAGCAATTTTTCTCTCGAAGAGAGGAGCTTATAAATTTACTTGGTCCAAAGTATCTCCTTGCTTCAGCAATACATCAAACTGTTCAGTACCATCAGTCTGAATCAATTAGAAATTCCTCACAAAGTAAATTACATTGAAAAGCTTTGATTTGTTACTATAGTTTGTTACAATTCTCCTCAATCTTAAAAGACTGAAAGCAAAAAAAAAATAATAATATGACAGTGATAGTGAAATGTAACTTTTATTGAGATTGATGAGAACTTATTTGCTACAATATTTGCTGTTAATAATTTAATTTTTCAAACACTGCAGAGAGAGAGAGAGCCATAAATATTTGATTATGAACCCTTTACAATTTATAAAACTTTGGTTTGAACTGATTCATGATTCTTTGAATATACTTATATCATTTTTATAATAATTCCATTCACAATATGGCTTTAGCTCTTAAATTAGTTTCTTTTTAAAAATATATTTTATTGATTTTTTTTTTTTACAGAGAGGAAGGGAGAGAGATAGAGAGCTAGAAACATCGATGAGAGAGAAACATCCACCAGCTGCCTCCTGCACACCCCCTACCGGGGATGTGGCCACAACCAAAGTACATGCCCCCGACTGGAATCAAACCTGGGACCCTTCTGTCTGCAGACCGATGCTCTACCACTGAGCCAAACCAGTTTTGGCTTAAATTAGTTCCTTATTTGCACCTCTCCATTTGATTAGCACATGCCTAATTTACCACATAAACCAAGGAATTGTTGAAGTAAATTGAGGAACAATAGCTTCCTTTTACAAAATCTATGTGAATGATTGAGTGATGGATATTAACTATCAATCATCTTCAAATAGATTTTTGGAAAATTTTGGTTTACCAGCAGCATTCAAGTATAGCTGGAACCATTTAAAAAATAATATCTAAGTTATTTGAAAGAAGCAAGAGCAGAAAGTGAAAAAAAAAGTTATTTAATGAATCATATCATGAATGTCACTAACTTGACCTATTTAGTCCTAATTGCATTTCTTAGACAATAAAATGTCTATAAATAACACAGACTAATCTAAAAATGAATAAGTTACAGTAATTTTAAAAGGTATTTGGTTGCAGTTTCAATTGATTCTTAAAATATGAACATCAAAATATTATTGTTAAAAATATGTTGTTCAAATGGAGCAATCCTATCTAATAAAGAGGGAATGTGCTAATTGAACTTCATACCATCACAAAGATGGCAGCACCCAGAGTCAATAAGGAGGGAATATGCTAATTAACTTCCTCACCCTAAAACATGGTGGCACTGACAGCCACAAGATGGTGGCACCCAGTCCCCTCAGCTCCACCAGGGTGGCAGGCAGCTCTGTGTGCCTGCCTTTGGAGTCCCTCTGGAGTCTCCCAGTTTCCTCAGCCCCCCAGCCACCCAGGGCTGGCCCGAGGCACAGGCAAGCCTCAGATGTTGGCTGACCAGCTACCCAGGGCTGGCCTGAGGCACAAGCAAGCCTCAGATGGCACCTGCCCAGACACCCAGGGCCACCTGTGGCTCAGGTAGCCAGGGCCAGCTGAACCTTGCACTGCTGGCAGTGGCATCAGAAGAGGTGTGATGGGGCATTGCCTTCTCCTAATTGCTGGGTTGCCTCCTGCCCCTGATGGCTTCCAGTCTGTGAGAGGAGGCTGGCCAGGCTGAGGGATTCCCCCTCCAGTACATAAATTTTCATGCACCAGGATTCTAGTAAACCAATAAACAAATATGCTTACTAGTCATTTCTTCCCCAACAGGATCTTGTAGAAATCCCTCTGTAGGAATCGCTTCAGAGTGCTTTCTTTGCTTCAGAATGAAAGCCTGGAGAATGAAGAACTTCTTATATTTTCCAGGGAACAACTACTATAAATGATTTTTATTTCAATCTGGTGGTTTCTATCTGGGAACTGAATTGGACAATCCATTTGGCAGTTAACTTAGCATTTAGCCATAATTAGTCCAGCTGGTGGTCACTTGTATCCATATATGAATATAGTAGACACTACTCTTTCCACTACGCTTCTTAACTTTTAATATGAATTTTAAACATTTAAGATATTATCTGCAGATTTCTTAGTAATAGTTGTGCAAAGCTAGCTCTGTATATATCTTGATAGTTTTTAATGCATTTAAAATAGTTTAAAGATTCAAATTTAGATAAAGTATATCTATACCTTGAGATTCCTTCCAGTAAAAGGGTGACATAAAGATGTCATAAAATGTATAATACAACATCATTAACTATATGTGATATATTGGAAAGAAGATCTCTAAAACTTGATTTATTTTGCTTAATTGAAATCGTATTCTCATTGATTGGTAACTCCCATTTTAATCTTGTCACAGCCCATATATATCAGGTAAGAGATTAATCTACAAAATATGTAAGGAACTCATACAATTCAAAATAAATTATTGATTCTATAAATTTGACTATATTAGATACTTTATTTAAGTGGAATTATGCAGTATTTTCTTTCTGTGACTGGCTTATTTCATTTAGCATAATGATCTCAAACTTCATCCATGTTGCATAATTAAGAATTTTCTTTATTGAGACTAAATCATATTCCATTGTAAGTATATACTACATTTTGTACAAGATATTGAAACAACTTAAATGTTGATGTACATTTAAGTTGTTTCAATATCTTGGGTATTGTGAATAAGTAGCTCAATTAATATGATAGTTCCAATTGCTCTTTGATATTCTGATTTCAATTATTTTAGACTAGAGGACCTAATTTTTGTGCACTCAGGGGGGTGGGGGTGGCTCTCAGCCCAGCCTGCATGCTCTCATAATCCGGAACCCCTCGGGTAGAATGTAGTCCCATCGCAGTATGGCTCTGGATCCCCAGGCCTGTGGGTGGAGATAGGTACCAAGAGGCCAGTTGATCACAGCATGGCTCCAGTTCCTGGAGCCTGCGGGCAGCATGGCTCCTGGTTCTTGCCAGGACCCAGGACTGACTCCTGCCTTGGGCTGCTGGGACCCAGGACTGACTTCTGCCACACCAGCTGGGATCCTAGCCTAGTGTTCGGTCATCAGTTCAGACTTTTAGGTGTTGAAGAACCTTGGCTCTTTATATATTAGGATAATATATAAAGAGCCAGATTGTATAGTAATTCTATTTGTAATTTTCTGAGAACCCCTATACTGTTCTCCATGGTAGCTAAACCATTTTACATTCCCAAAGACAGTGTACAAGGGATTTCAGTTTCTCCACATACTTACCAACACTATTTTGTCTCTCTCTATATATTTTTAATAAATAGCCATCCTGACCACATCATTGTGGTTTTGATTTGCATTTCCCTGGTGATTACTGATGTTGAGTATTATTTCATACTTCTTGGTCATTTGTATGTGTTTTTTTTGTTGTTGCTGTTTTTGTTTTTGTTTTTGTGTGTGTGTTTTTTTGAGAAATTTCTCCAGTCAGTTTTTTTTTTTTTTTTTACATTAGACTATTAGTTATTTTGCTGTTGAGTTGTATGAGTTCATGACATATTTCGCAAATTAATCTCTCACCAGATATAGAGTTTGCAAATATTTTCTCCCATTTTGTAGATTACCTTTTATTTTGTTGATTGTTTCCATTGTTGTAAAGATTTTTAGTTTGATATAGTCCAATTTGTCTTTGTTTGCCTATGTTTTAGGTGTCCTAGTGAGAGATTATTGCAAAGACCAATGCAATAAAACTTTCCTCATAAATTTTATTCAAGGATTTTTACAGTTTCAAGTTTTATGTTTAAATTTTTAATATTGGTTCAGTCATTTTTTGTGTATGGTATAATATTAAGTTCCAATTTTATTAATTTCCATGTGGATATCCACTTTTACAAACACTTTTTTTGAAGAGGTTATCTGTTCTCCTTTGTGAATTCTTGGCAAATTTGTCAAAGATCAGTTGTCCATAGATGTGTAAAATTATTTATGGTCTATTGTTTTTAATTGGTCTATAGGAGTGTATTAACCCTGGTGAATTATGCTTAGCTTAGCATAATGCTCTCTAGGTCCATCCATGCTGTTTCAAATTGTCTTTATGCCAGTGACAAAGTGGTTTGTTTACTGCACCTTCATAATGTATTATTAAATTAGGAGGAGATGTGCCTCTAGTATTGTACTTAAGATTGGTTTGTCTATTCATGATGATTTGTGGTTTCATATGAATTTATAACTATTTTTCTATTTATTTAAAATGTCATTGTGATTTTGATAGGTATTGCACTGAATCTGTAGATTACTTTGAAATTTTCATAATATTAAATATTCTAATCCATAAACACAAGATGACTTTATATTTTTGGTACGTTCTTTAATTTCTTAAATCAATGTGTTCTAGTTTTTAGTCTGTAAGTCTTTAGCCTTCTTAGTTTAATTTATTCTTAAGTATTTTCTTATTTTCAATGCTATCATAAATGCATTTTTTTAAAAATTCTTTGTCTGATAGTTTGTTGTTAGTATATAAAAACCCAACTGATTTTATACTAGAGGCTTGGTGCATGAAAATTTAGCCTGGCCTGCCCCCTCTCACAGTCTGGGAGCCCTCAGGGATGGGAGGCGACTTGGCTATCAGGGGAAGGCGATGCCAACATTACACCTCTGCTGCTGCCACTGCTGGCAATGCAAGCCTCAGTTGGCCCTGGTTACCTGAGCCTCGGGTGGCCCTGGGCGGCTGGGCAGCCACCATCTGAGGCCTGCCTACACCTCAGGCTGGCCCTGGGCAGCTTAGGTCCTGAGGGGACTGGAGACTCTGGAGGCAGGCATGCAGAGTGGCCTTATCCACCTGGGGGCAGGCCCAGCCACATTGCACACCTGCCATCCTGGCAGGGCTGAGGGGACTGGGTGTTGCCATCTTGTGGTTGTGGGTGCCACCATCTTTGAGGGCATGGTGGTTAATTAGCATATTCCTTCTTTATTGGCTGTGAATGCTGACATATTTGTGATTTATTAACATATTAGGATATTCCCTATTTATTGGATAGAACTAGGGGCTCAGGTGCATGGAATTTGTGCACTGGGGGTGGGAGGTCTCTCAGTCCAACCTGCCCCCTCTCACATACTGGGAGCCCTCAGGGGATGTCCTACTGATGGCTTAGGCCCACACCCCAGGGAGCAGGCCTAAGCCACAGTCTGGCCTCCCTTTGTGGGAGGCAACCGGGCTGATCAGGGAAGGCACCAGCCCCATCACCCAGCTACTGCAGCCACTGCCAGTCACCACAGCCACCAAGGTATTTTCATCAACACAGACTCCCGTCCCTTCACCAAGAAAAAATGACAACTTTGTTTAGGCATTTTCAAGATGTGTTTTTCATAGGATATGCGTTTCTTTCTTTCTTTTTTTTATCCTCACCTGAGGATATGTTTCCATTGACTTTTAGAAAGTGTGGAAGAGAAAGGGAAAGACAGAGAGAAACATCAAAGTGAGAGGAACACTTTGATTGGTTGCCTTCTGCATGAGCCCTGATCTGGGCCCCAGACAGGGAGGAGCCTGTAACCTAGGAACATGTCCTTGATCAGAATCAAACCCAGACCCTGCTGTCTGCAGGCTGAAGCATTATCCACTGAGTCAAACCAGCTAGGGCGGGATATGCCATTTGTTAGCCCTCCAGCAGCTGACCTTCATATTCTTTCTCCAGAAGTGTGGTAGAAAATCCCTAGATCACCTTTTTAGATTCTTATTACCCAAGTTATTAAGAATATTACCAGTGGCATACAGGAAGCTTAGCCAATGTTCAGTCAGAAAAGGTGTTTCCTCTTTTCTGTTCACACCAATCGCACACATGATTGAGATCCCATGATACTATCTTTCCAGACTGACTTATTTAGCTTAGCATAATGCTTTCTAGGTCCATCCATGCTGTTGCAAATGATAAGAGTTCTATATATTTTACAGCTGCATAGTATTCATTTTATACTGCTGATGGGCACTTAGACTATTCCTAAATCTTAGCTATTATAAATTGTGCTGCTATGAATATAGGGGTGCATGTATTCTTTCTAATTGGTATTTCTGAGTTCTTGGGATATATTCGTAGAAGTGGAACCACTGGGTCAAATGGCAATTCCACTTTTAATCTTTTGAGGAAACTTCAAACTATTTCCCACAGAGGCTGCACCATTCTGTTTTCCTACCAGCAGTGCATTAGAGTTCCCTTTTCTTCAGATCCTTGTGAAAATTTGTCATTTGTTGATAGTAGCCATTCTTACAGATATGAGGTTGTGCCTCATTTTCATTTTGATTTGCATCTCTCAGATGATCAGTGATGTTGAGTACTTTTTCATATGCCTTTTGGCTTTCTGTATGTCCATTTTGGATAAAGCATCTACTGAGGTCCATTGCCCATTTTTTTAATTGGGCTGTTTATCTTCCTTTTGTTAAGTTGTATGAGTTCCCTGAAGATTTTGGAGGTTAACTCCTTATCGGATGTATCATTTGCAAATATGTTCTCCCATGGAATGGGCACTAATTACTTTATTGATAGGTTCCTTTGCTTTAGTTGGGTGTTTATATGAGACCATGTCATCTACAGAGACAATTTTACTTATTTTTTATTTAGAGGCCTTTTTACAAATTCCTTTATTGATTATGGTATCACACAATTGTTCTCATCCCCCATTCTCATCCCAAACCCCTCTCCACATATGTCCCCACCCCCCTATTGTCCGTGACCACTAAAAGTCCTTTGGTTGATCTCTCCCCTTTTCCCCACCCTCCCCTACCTTCCCTCTGAGGTTTGACAGTCTGATCGATGCTTCACTGTCACCTGGTCTGTTTTTATTCTTCAGTTTATATTCTTCATTATTTCCCGTAGACGAGTGAGATCATGTGATACAAGAAATACACTTAAAAGAATCAGAAATGAGACAAGCCATAATAGTTATTCTGAGGGGGAAATGAATCAGTCTATAGTGAGTTTCTTTCTGGGCCAACAGTACTTTTGAGTCTCAATTTCAATGTCAAACAGTTCCTTCTGTGTACATGTCAGCAATGATATTTCAGTTCTGGATGGTGGACAAATGGTGCTGGTGCAGGTCCGACCGTGTTTTTATTTCTTTCTTATTTTTTCTCTCTAGCTCTTCAAGTATGATATAGAATAGATGCGGCAATGAATGTCTTTGCCTTTCTCCTGATCTTACAGATTATTTTTTAACACTAAAGTATAGCTATATACTTTATTATGTTGAGGTAGTTTCATCTATTCCCAGTTTGTAGAGGTTTTATCATGAAAAAAATATTGAAAATTATAAAATGTGTTTTTGCATGTATTGTGAAAATCATGTGAATATTTTTGTTTATTGTGTTAATGTAGTTCTGAATTTGTTGAGGATTTTTGTGTTTATATTCTCCAGGGATACTTAACAGGAGTTTTTATTTTTATTTTTATTGTGTGCTTTTTAAAAAATTATTATTCAAAACTTGGTGCCAGGGTAAAACTAGCTTCATTAAGTTTGGATATGTCCCCCTTTCTTCATTTCTTTGAAGAATTTAAAGTAATTTGCATTATTTTTTTCTCCAGTGTTTGGGAGTATTTACCAGTAAAGCCATCGGGTCTGGGCATTTATTTGTTGAGAGGTATTTGATTACTGATTCAAACTCCATTGTAGTTGTAGGTTCATTCAGACTTTCTCTTTCTTCATGATTCAGTCATTGTAGGTCTTATAGTTTTGTGAATTTATCCATTTCTCCAAGGTTATCCAATTTGTTTGCAAATAATTGCTTATAACAGTTTCTGGGACCTTTTATTTCTGTGGCATCAATTGTAATATATTTTATTTAATATCTGATTTTATTTCTTTATTTTTTTACTCAGCTTAAATAAGATATTTTTTAATTATTTCTGATTTAATATTCATTATTTCTGTTCTGTATAAATTTGGGTTCATTTGTTCTTTTTCTAGCTCCTTGTTTTATAATGTTAGAATGTATATTTAAGATGTTTCTTTTTTATTTTATTTTTTTAAAGATATTTTTTAAAATGTATTTTATTGATTTTTTTTACAGAGAGGAAGAGAGAGGGATAGAGAGTTAGAAACATCGATGAGAGAAAACCATTGGTCAGCTGCCTCTTGCACACTCCCTACTGGGTATGTACCAGCAACCAAGGTACATGCCCTTGACCGGAATCGAACCTGGGACCCTTCAGTCCCCAGACTGCTCTATCCACTGAGCCAAACCGGTTTTGGCAAGATATTTCTTTTTTAAAGTAGGTATTTATCAGTATAAACTCCCTCTTTAAAAATGCTTTGTTTGTTATTATTATTTTACTGTGGTGTTTTTTGTTTGTACATTTGTTTGTTTTTGGCCATAGATTTTTTTTTTATGTTTTTGTTTATCTTTATTGTTGGAAGTATTACAGATTTCCTATTTTTCCCCCATTGACTCCCTTGACCCTTGCTCCACAGATCTTCACTGCACTATTATCTGTGTCCATGGGTTATGCATAAAAGTTCTTTTGTTTTCTTTTTTAGGGGGGGAGTGTTATTATTTTTAATTGTTTAAAGTATTACATATGTATCCTTTCTCCCCCATTGACTTCCCCTGTCTACCCCAATCCCCCAGCATTTATTTATTTTTAACTCTTTATTATTGAAGGTGAAATCAGGAGCTTCACAGACAAAAAAAGACTAAAGAAGTTTATCACCACCAAGCCAGCAATGCAAGAAATGCTAAAGGTTCTGCTTAACATTGCTTTTGCTATATTCTGTAAGTTTTGATATGTTGTTTCATTGTTTGTCTTGAAGTAATGCCTTTTTATTTCTTCTTTGATTTTTTTTGTTTAAAAATGTGTTGTTTAATTTTTATGAATTGTGAATTTCTCAGTTTTCCTTCTATTATTGATTTTTTTTTACTTTTATATCATTGTGGTAAAATATACTGAATATTATTTTCCATTAGGCCTTGATTTGTGACCTACCATGTAATTTATCTTGGAGAAATTCTCTCTGTGCTTCAGAAGAATGCTTATTCTGCTGCTGTTGAATAGAATGTTCTATTATATACATTAAGTCCACTTGATCTATAATGTTATTTAAGACATCTATTTCCTTATTGAACTATCTGTATATTCTATCCATTATTAAAAATAGGGTATTGGATTCTCTTACTATTATTATATTTTTATCTATTTCCTCATTCACTTCTGTAAATGTTTGCTTTATATATTTAGTTATTCTGATGTTGGGTGCATATATATTTATAATCCTGATATTTTCCTAGTGGATTAATCCTTTTATCATGATATAATATCCTTCTTTGTTTCTTGTTACACCTTTGTTTTGTTTGTTTTCATTGAATTTATTGGCCTGACACTGGTTAACAAAATTATATAGGTTTTAGGTGCACAATTCTACAACACATCATTTGTACACTGAATTGTGTGTTTACCACCCAAAGTCAACTCTTCATCATTCACCATTTATTCCCCCTATACTCTCTTCTACTTCTTTCCACCCCTTCTTATGTAATCCCCATAGTCTTGTCTGTTTCTATGAGTTTTTTCTCTCCCTCCCTTTTTTTGCTCAATCCTTTTACTTACCCCCACCCTGCCCCTTTCCCTGACAGCTGTCAGCCTGCTCTCTGTCTATGAGGATTTTTTTATTTAATTTGATTTAAAATATTTGATTTAAAGTCTGTTTTATCTCATATTAGTATAACCATTCCTGTTCTCTTTTTGTTAAAACTGGCATGGAATATCTTTTCCATCCCTTTGCCTATGTATATCCTTATATATATAGTGATTGTCTTGTGAACAGCAACATTGCTATAATTATAACAGTCTGTTCTAAGTTGTTAACAACTTAACTTCCATCACACAAAATCTCTACTCTTTAACATCTCCCCCAATACACTTTATGTTTTCTGGTCAAAATTTGCATCTATAAATCATATTGTGTATTTTTTTTAACATTTTTAGTTATAGTTATAATTTGTCTTTGAACTTTTATAACAGAAATAAAAGTAATTTATCTACTACTCTTATAGAAATGATACAGTATTCTGTATTTGTCTATATATTAACCTTTACCAGTAAGTTTTATATTTTTTACATTAGCAAGTTGCTTTTTAGCTACCCTTTATTTAAACTTGAAAAAAAAAAACACTTTATAAGAACTATTTCTTATAAAATATGCCTAGATGTAATTATCTCCCTCAGCTTTTGTTTCATGAGAAAGTATATCTCCTTTATTTGGGGATAGTTTATTTTGGGGATAGTATACTTGCCTAGTAATTGTTTTTTCTTTCAACACTTTTTTTTACAAGTATTACAAATAGTAGCACTTTTTAAATTAATTTTATTGATTATGGTCTCCCATAATTGTCTTTATAACCCCATTCCCATCCCAACCCCCTCCCTACATATGTCCCCACCCCCCTGTTGTCCATGGCCACTGGCTAGGCCCATATGCATGCACACAAGTCCTTTGGTTGATCTCTTCCCCTTACCCCCACCCTCCCCTACTTTCCCTCTGCGGTTTGAGAGTCTGATCGCTGCTTCTCTTTCTCTGGGTCTATTTTTGTTCATCAGTTTATGTTGTTCATTATTTCCTCTAGGTGTGTGGGATCATGTGATCCAAGAAATAGCCTTGTAAGCACTTTTAATATGTCATCATACTCTCTTCGACTCTGCATGGTTTCTGCTGAAAAATCCACTGATAATTTTATGCTGCCTTATTTTGTACATAAGTCATATTTTTCTCTTGCTGCTTTCAAAATTCTCTTCTGACTGAATGATTTCCAGTAACCTGTGTTCAACTTCCCTGATCCTTTCTTCTTGGTGTAGTCTGCTGTTTAACCCATCTAATGATTTTTTAGTTCAATTATTGTGCTCTCCAGCTTCATTAATTCTGTTTTGTATGCTTCTATATTTTCTCTTTGCTGAGATTTTTTCTTTGCTTATGCTACTTTTTAAAACTTTTTATTTATTTATTTATTTATTTATTTAATTATATATATATATATATATATATATATATATATATATATATATATATATATTAACCCCAGAGGTCGTTTTTTGGGTAGGTATTTTGGATTATCTTTCAGCTAAATCATACAATTATTTTTCAATAGAGTTTGTTTCTAGAGATTTATCTTAGCCCTTTGTTAGGGACATTTTTGCTTGATTCTTCATTCTCCTTGAATCTTTGTGTCTGAGTTTGCACATTAGGCAAAGAAGCTACCTCTCTTGACTCATACAGAAAATCCCCACCAGTCAGCTCAGATAGAGATTCTGGGAACCTCTCAAATCTTGTTTAGCACACTTCATTTGTTCTTTACAGTCCTCAGGGATCTAAGGTATACAAGTCCCATCTGTGTACTGAGACAAAAGAGACTGAAACCAGTTTTTTGGGCAACCCCCACAAGAGTTTCATAATTGCACATCAGAGCCAAATTTTTCCCTCCACTGGGAGGATTTAGGAGTTGTTTTTTTTTGTTTTTTTTTAATCTGTTCACTTGGTGGTAAAAAACATGTTGGTGGGATTTATGTTGACTGATAACCCAAATATCCATTTCTGCTTCACTTTTCCTCAGGTAACTAGGTTGTGCCAGTTCCCATAAACACTATGAGACAAGCAAGTTAGAAGCCATTCCTTTGGGAAGTCATCAGAAAATATGTGACTTTCCATACCCAGACCAACGTATTCCCTGTCCAGGAAGAAACAGGCAGCTGTGATTATGGCCTGTTCACTCTGTGCTGAGCCAGGAAGTGTATGCATGGTCTTTAGAACTTATGTTACTATTTTCATTCTTCCCTAGGTGGCTAGACTGTAGCAAGCCTGTCCAAGTTCCAAGACTATCAAGATGGATGCCAGTTCTTTTGATAGGCTTAGAGAAGTCGGAACATTGAATGCAGGTATCAATTTTTTCTCTCCCCAGAGGGAAACTGAAAGCTGGGATTTTTCATTCAATTGTTTTGTGCTTAGCTGAGCAACAATGGGAAACTATAGATTCTATGAATTATATCTATCAGAGTTCCAAGACTCGTAAAATAAAATTCAGCCTTCTTGGAAATTTTGGGGCATTGCATGTGTGAATTCTTTCCTTCCTCTGGGAGAAGTTTGGTGCTAGGTCATCTATTCCTGATCATATGTCACCATGCTGGGAGTGAGGATACTGGTAAGATAATGTCTCAAATCTATCCATATCAGCTTCACTAATTGTGGTTTCATGTTCATCTATGGTACAGGAGTCTTTAAATGCATTTATATTTCTCACACACACAAAAAGAATGTTCATAAATTGTGGCTAAAAGTTGTGTTTGTGAGTCCAAGGCTTCCTCTCTATCATTTTGCTGATGTTGCAGCCAATATCATTTCCTTTTATGGTACTCTCACTAGCCTTATATATTCTCTTAATTTTAAGCATACACTGGAGAACATTTTTTTAAAAAATTATAACCTAGTGAAAAAGATTGAGGAATATGAACTGGATAATGCTGATTGAATTACTGTACTCAAATAACTGATGGATTATTGCCAATATTATGGCCTAATTCTGGAAATATTCCCAAGAGCTTTGTATTTGACCTTATCAAGCTGAACTTAAAAATCAAAGACATTGAGGAGACAAAATGGTAGAAGAATAGATTGAGGTGTCCTGAGCCTTGTCCTGGAGCAAATAGAATGAGCAGCTGAAATAAATAACATGCACCCTGAGTCGGTGAAGGAGACTCAGCTGGTGAGACAGTTTGCAGTTGGGAAGGGCATAGGATCCCTGGAAAAAGGTAAAATCGAGGATCTGGGCAGGGGATTCTGCCAGACCTCTAAGCCCAGAGGGTCAGAGGGAAACTGCAGAGCACTGAGCAGAGTCCCTGAGGACAGGCACAGCATCTGACTGTGGAAAAAAGGTCCACAGGACTGTTGGAGGCAGGGCATTCTAGATCTGTGTCCACAGTCACAAAAGGCTGAACCCAGAGAGGGCAGCCTGGGGAGATGACCAGATTATGCAGTGCCAGCAAGAGAGAAGCCAGCAAAGACCCAGACTTGCCCCTCTCTGTGGCCTGAGCCTTTCTTCACTGAACCTGGTTCATAGGACCTTTCAGATATAGACACTTACCTGTGGGTGAGGTTCAGGAGAAGATGAAGATTTGGGGATTCTGAGGAGACGCTGCGGAGAGAAGGGGGTCCAGGAGAAGTGGCAGTGAGTCTGGGGCTAAGTCATATCTGAGCCCAAGACCTGGAAAGCCATTTTGTCCTGAAGAGATAGCCCCACTCTCCAGTTTCCAGGCAACTAATACAGCCACACTCAGATCCCACCCTGAATGCTACAAAAGATTAAATTTAAAAAATCTGAATAGTCCCTGAGAGTCCAAAGGGACTGGCCTAAATAGAGACCTTCAGTCCCAGCAACAGGAACCTGAGAAACAGTACAGTTCTGAAGACTTCACTTTTTCATTTTTATTTTTTTTATTATTATTTTGTTATCTCTTTTTTTTCTACTTTTTTCTTTGTTTTCCTGTTTTGTTTTTTGTTTGTTGTTTCATTTTCTATTTCTTTTCACGTTTTTCCCATCACTCTATTTTATTTTATTTGCTATTTTTTACTTTTATACCATTTTTAAATCAATTTTTGTAAATTTATTATTATTATTTTCTTCTCATTCTCTTTCTTCTTATCCACCCATCCCCTTTCTTCTTCCTCAACATTTAACTGAGGACCTCACCATATTCATCCAATTCTTAACCTTATTTTCTGTATATAAGGTCAGTCTCTACAGATTATGCCCCCACCCTCTTTGCTGGGTGTTTCTATTTTTGTTTGTTTATCTATTGGTTCTGTGGTGTTTTCCATATTTTTATTCCTTTTTTATTTTCTCTCCTATCTATTTCTTTTTCTTCAATATCATTTGTGCTCTCTTTTCTCTCCCCTAATTCTTATTTATCAGGTGGTCACTTATAGTGGGGTTATTGTTATCTTGAGTACATTCATGCTTTGTTCCTTTGTGTTGTGTCTTGTCAAGGTGAATTTTATCTTGTATGGCCAGGTGCTAGAGAGCAAGCCACATAACCAGACACCTGGAGAGGAACCTCCATCCACGAATGGGTCAATAACATCCCAGACCCAACCACAGAGGCTGGAAGAAAGCGGCAGTGAGAGAGAGAGCATGAGTGAGTGAGATAGCAAAAGAGGAGTGTGTAGTCATCTGGGGGGGTATGTTTGTATGTGAGTGAGGCACAGTTAGATCCCACAGGACCTTAGGGGGCAGGCTAACTAGGCATCTTCTGCTACCATTGCAAATAGTACAAGGAGGCAGGCTCGTCCTCAGAGGCCTAGCCTTTTAGAACGGGAGAGCTGCTGTAACTGGAAGCCCAGCTTCACCTCCACCCAGGGTGCCCACAGATAACATGTGGGACTCTATAGCACCCCTGCCAGGGACCTGCTACCTAGGCTGTGGTCCCACCTCAACAAGTTTCCAGCCTCCCCGGGCGCAGGCTCCTGTGAGTTCTCAAGTGTGCTTCCCTCTGAGCAGCCCAATGCTTTAGCCCAGGGCACTGTGACCACATGAGCAGCAGACACGAGAGCAGTCTGCTCCTGTCCAAGATAATCAGTTCCGGGAGCAGCCCACCCCAGGCCTAAGGGCCTGCCCCTGTCCAAGGAGCAGGAGCTGTGGGAGTGGCCCGCTCCCCCATCCAAGGAGCAGCAATTACGTGAGCAGTCTACCCCTTCCAAGGAGCAGCAGCTGCGTGCAGCCCTCACCTTGCACCTGTCTGAGGAGGAGCAACTGCAGGAGCACCCTGCACCCATCTAAGGAGCAGCAGCTATGTGAGCACCCCGTCCCAGTATGAGGAATAACAGCACTGTGAGAAGCCTGCCACTATTCGAGGAGCAGCAGCAGCCTGAGTAGCCCATCCCAGTGTAAGGAGCAGTATTCACACAAAGAGACTGCCAACATCCAAGGAGCAGCATCCCTGTGCTGTTTGCACTGATCCAAGGAACAGCAGCAACACACAGCCTGCATCTAACAAGCAGCAGCTGAATGAGTGGCCTGCCCTGTCTAAGTAGCAATGGCCTCATATGCAGCTCACTCCCACCTGAGGAGCAGCAGCAGCACAAGCACCCTTTCCTTCATATGAGGAGCAGAAGCTGCATGAGCAGACATCCCCTGTATGAGGAAGAAAACACGTTCTTCTCAGGTGTACATGGGTCATTATGGACCACATATTGGGTCACAAGCAAAGTCTCCCCAAATTCAAGAAGGTTGAAATCATATGAAGCATCTTCTCAGACCTCAAAGGCATAATATTAGAAATATACTACAATAAAAACAATCCACAAAATTCAAACACTTGGAAGCAGAAGAACATGCTATTAAACAATGATTTGGTTACCAAAGATATCAAAGAAGAAATTAAAAACATCCTGGAAACTAATAAAATAAAATAAAAACAAAGCAATCCAAAATTTATGGGACACAATGAAAGCAGCCCTCTGAGGGATGCTTATAGTTCTACAGGCATACCTCATAAAACAAGAAAAAATTGTAGTTAATCAAATATACAATTCAAAGAATTAGAAAGAGAGAAACAAGAAAAGCACAGAGTGAGCAGAAGGAAGGAGATAATAAAAATCGGAGCAGAAATAAATGACATAGAGACAAAAACAAAAACAAAAAAAACACCAAAAAAACAGTAGAATAGATCAATGAAAGAAAGAGCTGGTTCTTTGAAAGGATGAACAAGATTGATGAGCCTCTAGCCAGGCTTACCAAGAAGCAAAGAGAGAGGACCCAAATAAACAATATCAGAAATAAAAGAGGTGAAATAACAACAGACCCAAAGAAATAAAAAATGATTGTTAAAAAATACTATGGACAACTATATTCTAGCAAACTAGACAACCTGGAGTAAATGGACATATTTTTAGAAAAATACAACCTTCGAAAACTCAATCAGGATGATTCTAAAAATCTCAATAGGCCAATAACTATGGAAGAAATTGAAGCAGTCATCCAAAAGCTTCCAGCAAACAAAAGCCTAGGGCCAGACAGCTTCACAGGGGAGTTTTACCAATCAAGAAAGAACTAAAACATATTCTCCTCAAACTATTCCAAAATATTTAAGAGGAAAGAACAAATCCAAGCTCATTCTATGAAACCAGCATTACCCTAATATCAAAACCAGATAAAGACAACTCAATGAAAGAGCATTACAGGCCAATATCCCTCATGAACATAGATGCCAAAATCCTCAACAAAATTCTAGCAAATCGACTCCAGAAGAACATCACAAAGATCATACACCATGACCAAGTAGGATTTATCCTGGGAATGCAAGTATAATGCAATATCCGCAAATCAATAACTATGATACGTCACATAAACAAATTGAGAGATAAAAATCACATAGTCATATCAATTGACACAGAAAAAAGGTATTTGACAAAATCCAACACCATTTATTGATAAAAACTCTCAGCAAGGTGTAATACAAGCATCATACCTCAGCCTAATAAAAGCCTTATATGACAAACCTACATCATACTCATTTGGCAAAAACTAAAACCATTTCCCCTAAGAACAGGAACAAGACATGGACACCCAATCTCACCACTCTTGTTCAACATAGTACTGGAGTACTAGCCAATGTGATCAGAGAAGAAGAGGAAATAAAAGGCATCCAAATTGAAAAAGTAGGAGTAGAATTTATTTGAAATGACACAATACTGTACATAGAAAACACTGAAGACTCAATTAAAAATTATTATACTTAATAAATGAATTCGGCAATGTAACAGGATACAAAATTCATGCCAAGAAATCTATGACATTTCTATACACCAATAATATATTTACAGAAAGAGAGACTAAAAATGCAATCCCATTTATCATTGCACCAAAAATATCAAGATACCTAGGAGTAAACATAACTAAGGAGGTAAAAGACCTATATGTGGAAAACTACCGGGCACTGAAAAAGAGATAGAGGAAGACATAAACATATAGAAGAACATATGATGTTCATGGATTGTATGATGAATATCATCAACATGTCCATACTTCCCAAAGCAATCTATAGACTCAGTGCAATCCCATTAAAATATGAATGGCATATTTCACAGACACTGAAGCAACTTTCCAAAAATTCATCTGATATAAAAACAGACCACGAATAGTGGCAGCAATCCTGAGAAAAAAGGAACAAAATTGGTGGGATCTCAATAACAGATATCAAGCTGTATTACAAAGGCAGTGTTCTCAAAACTGCCTGGTACTGGCACAGGAACAGACATATTGACCAATGGAACAAAATTGAGAATCCAGAAATCGGCCCAAACCACTGTGCTCAACTAATATTCAACAAAGGAGGCATGAGCATACAATGGAGTCAAGACAGTCTCTTTAATAAACGGTGCTGGGAAAATTGGACAGATACTTGCAAAAAATAAAATGAAACTAGAACACCAACTTACACCATACACAAAAATAAACTCAAAATGGATAAAGGACTTAAACATAAGACAGGAAACCATAAAAATACTAGAGGAATCCACCGGCAGAGAAATCTCAGATATATGCTGAAGCAATTTCTTCACTGCTGCTAGGGCAATGGAAACTAAAGAGAAAATAAATGGGACTACATCAAAATAAAAAGCTTTGAACATCAAAAGAAAACATCAACAAAACAACAAGGAAACCCACTGTATTGGAGAACATATTCGCCAATGTTATTACTGATAAAGGTTTAATCTGCAACATTTACAGGGAACTCAAACAACTTAATACAAGAAAGATTAAAAAAAAAACCAATCAAAAATGAACAACGGACCTAAATAAATACTTTTTTAAAGAAGTCGGAAGGCCAAGAGACATGAAAACATGCTCAAAGTCACTAATCATTGGAGAGATGCAAATCAAAATGATAATGTGGTACCATCTCACACCTGTCAGAATGGCTATTATCAACAAATCAAGGAAGGACAAGTGCTGGCGAGGATGCAAAGAAAAAGGAACCCTCCTGCACTGCTAGTGGGAATGCAGACTGGTGCACCCAATGTGGAGAAAGGTATGGAGTTTCCTCATAAAACTAAAAATGGAACTCCCATTTGACCTAGTAATCCCACTCCTAGGAATATATCCCAAGAAACTAGAAACACCAATCAGAATGAATATATGCACCCCTATGTTCATAGCAGCACAATTCACCATAGCTATGATTGGCAACAGCCTAAGTGTCCATCAGTAGATGAGTGGATTAAAAAACTGTGGTACATCTACACAATGGAATATTATGCTGTGGTAAAAAAGAAAAAGTTCTAACCATTTGCAACAGCATGGATGGAACTGGAGAGCATTATGCTAAGTGAAATAAGCCAGTCAGAGAAAGATAAATATCACATGATCTCACTCATTTATGGAATATAATTAACAACACAAACTGATGAACATAAACAGGTTCAGAGGCAGGGAAACATTGATCAGACAGTCAAATCTCAGAGGGAATGTAGGGGAGTGTGTGGGCAAGGGAGAATGATCAAAGGACTTGTTTGCATACATATAGGCATAACCAATGGATACAGAGAACAGTGGTGTGAAGGCATGAATAGGAGGATTAGGGGGTAATGGGGGATAAGGACACATATGTAATAACTTAATCATTAAAGAAATATAAAAAACAGCAAAGACCTTAAGCAAATATATGTTATGCTTATATAGATAACCAGTATAGTTGAAATTGGAAGTCAGCTTTTGGCTGCTATATTTTAGAAAAACTTAAAGTCAAAGTAAGATAAGTAACAGATGCAAGATGCAGGGAACTGCATTTAAGTTGTGTAAAAGAACAAATTTCTAAAGTCTAGCAATGGAATATTATGATTTTCATAGTATATAAGCTCCCTCATCCTTAGAAATCATTTAATATTGGTAGAATGATCCTCTGTGTTGCATGTTATAAGGAGGATTAGGATATTGGATGGGTATCTATTTATTCTGGATTAATTCTGAAATCACTTTTGACTCACAGAGTCTACTAAGAGGTGACCACATTTATTTTCAAATGTTCCCTCCCATTTCTGACTTATAGTCTTCATAAAACACACACACACACACACACACACACACACACACACACACACATTTTAGCAGGACATAATATTAATGTCAGTGACCACACATATATATGATGTTTTTTACAAAAAGAATGTATCCTAGATAAACTTCAAATTTAAAGTTGTGGCTATAAGAGATTAAAAAAAAGTAAGAAATTAAAAACAGCAGGCAAGGAAATTAATGAAGTTAAAGTCTTAAAGTTAGGTAAGAAGATGACAAATACAGCTCCAAAAGAGTATATTAATAATGAGTCATGAGTGATTTCAGGCATTAAATTGGTACAATTCAACAGAAAATGTCTCATAATTTATTTGAAGTTTCTTGCTTATGCCTAGCAATCTACTGAATTATATTTTCATGTGTTGAATATCTCATTTTGTTTGAGAACATCCTTATGACTAAAGCCCACTGCACAGTATAGCTCACACCTTAGTAGTCATGTGCCCACCTGTTTTTCCCAATTAACATAACATTTCAAATTGAGTTTTACCTGTTTGCAGTTTTGAATCTATAAAATGGGAAGAGAGCTGAAATTCCAATTAGATAATAAGCTAAGGTGTAATAGAAAGGTCAGAAACTTTACTTGGAATATGATGACTTATTGGCTACAATTCATGAATCTAAGTATAAATTTCATACAACATTGCTATATTATTTTTCTGTCCTTATCATTTATGTATTTTTAAAAAACTGATATACCCCCATATGATGTCACTTGTAAAAAAATAAGCACGGTTTTAAGATGGGCTGGTTACATAATATTATTTAATTCTATTGCTGAAACTAAAACAATTACACTTTTCAAAATGTTACCACATATTAACGTTAAAACAAGAGAGGGTGAAAAGATATCATGATGCTGAAATCTCAGAAAAATAAAAAAGTGAAATTTGGAATTAACAAAGTAAAAAAATAACCCATGTGCTTTGATTATTCTACTTGTAATGAATTGGTGTTTAATTTCCATTGAGTCATCCTCAGGGATGGTAAAGTATTGGTATGAAGGACACTTAGCATAAATTCAGTTTGCCAGAATATATGAATAGGCAATATGCAGGTGGCATTTTATAAATGGCATTGTATTTAAAAATGAAGCACTGCCCACAGTACTAAATGTTTATTGCAATATTCTACTTTTTTTCTTGTAAATATTTTATGGAAAAAGTAATTAGAACTACACTGTAAGAGAAAACTAGAGACTCTAGACTACATTATTCCTTTATAATATAATGGTTAAATGCTGGAAAATAGTATAGAGATTCCTCAAAATATTAAAAATGGAATTCCTATTCCTCTCAGTAATCCCACTTCTGGGCATATGTCCCAAGAAAACAGAAACACCAGTCAGAAAGGATATATGCACACCTATGTTCATAGCAGCACAATTCACCATGACTAAGATTTGGAAAAAGCCCAAATGCCCATCAGCCAATGAGTGGATTAGAAAACTGTGGTACATCTACACAATGGAGTACTACACTGCTATAAAAAAGGAACTTTTATCATTTGCAGCAGCATGGATAGAACTGGAGAGCATTATGCTAAGCAAAATAATCCCGTTGGAGAAAGATACATATAACATGATCTGACTCATTTGTAATATAATGAACAACATAAACTGATGAACAAAAATAGAACCAGAGTCATAGGAGCATGGAACAAACTGTCCAACCTCAGATGAAAAGCGGGGAGTGAAGGGGTAAGAGATCAACCAAAGGACTTGTATGTAAGCACATGAGCATAACCAATGGACATAGATGAGGAAGGTGAGAGCATTTGCTGGGGTTGGGGGCACCTGGGGAGAGGTCAATGGGCAGGGAAAGGAGATTTACGTGATATTCTAAACAATAAAGCTGAGCTCCTGATTCTAACATTAAGGGCTTGAATCAACACTTGATTATTAAATTGCTCTGAGTCTCAGTCTTCTAATCTGTAAAATGGGCAAAATAGTACAACTTAACTCATGGAATTTCATGTGAGTTAAATTAAATAATTGATGGAAATAATTTAGTACTGCCCAGTACAAAGTAAGCATTAAATAAATGATCATTAATGAATATATCTGTTTTGCCTCTGTGGGAGAGTTGTGACTTCATTTAGCAACCCTATCTTTGCTGACATCATGCATTAAAATTCAGATTCTGGAAATAAAGGGTCCAAGTTTCCACACTTGAGTTTTCATTCTCACTACAGATATAGCTTTTAAAAAGTCTACCAATTGAAAAGACCTTCTTTTTAAAAATGTAAATACTTTATTGTTTAAAGTATTACATAAGTTTCCTTTTTCCCCCATTTACCTCTCCCCGGCAGCCCCCACCCCCCTGCACATGCCCTTACTCCTCCCCAGCTGTGTCCATTGCTTATGCTCATATGCATGCATACAAGTCATTTGATTGATCGCTTAACCCCTCACCCCCCACCTTCCCTCATAGGTTGAACATTCTGTTCCATGCTTTTATGACTCTGGTTCTATTTTTCTTTATCAATTTACTAGAGGCCTGATGCATGATACTCATGCACGGGTTTGGGGGTGTCCCTCAGCCCAGCCTGCATCCTCTCCAATCTTAGACCCCTCAAGGGATGTCAGACTGCCCATTTAGGCCCGATCCTACTGTGGTCAGGCCTAAATGGGCAGTCAGACATCCCTCTCACAATCAAGGCTCCTGGCTCCAAACTGCTCATCTGCCTGCTTTCCTGATTGCCCCTAACAGGTAAAAGGAAACTTATGTAATACTTTAAACAGTAAAGTATTTAAATTTTATAAAAGAAAGTCTTTTCAATCTGTAATTTTTTTTAAAGCTATATCTGAAATGAGAAGGAAAACTCACGTGTGGAAAACTTGAACCCTTTATTTCCAGAATCTGAATTTTAATGGGTGATGTCAGCAAAGGTAGGGTTGATGAACAAAAACTGCCCATTTTATGTTCATCAGTTCATGTTATTCATTATGACTCTGGTTCTATTTTTGTTCATCAGTTTATATTGTTCATTAGGCCCAGTGGGATCCGGCCTAAATGGGCAGTCGGACATCCCTCTCACAATCCAGGACTGCTGGCTCCTAACTGCTCACCTGCCTGCCTTCCTGATTGGCCCTAATAGTTTCTGCCTGCCATCCTGATCACCTCCCAACCACTCCCTTTCCAGTCTAATTGATGCCTAACTGCTCCCCTGCTAGCATGTTTGCCTCTAACTGCCCTCCCCTGCAGGCCTGGTCTCCCCCCAATTGCCCTTCCCTTCAGGCTTGATCACCCCCAACTGCCTTCCCTTGCAGGCCTGGTCTCTTCCAACTGCCTTAAGCAGAGGCCTGGGCCAGCCAGGGTGTGTGGAAGCTTGGCTTCCTCCATTGCCATGGGCAACTCTAGCCTCCTGCTCTTTCCAGCTCTGTAGCTGCTGTCATTTCTGTTTGGATTTATATATCTTCTATCATTGAAACTTTGTAGCTTTGAGTGCAGGGCTAGGCCTGCAAGGGTAGGCAGAAAGCTTGGCTTCCTCCATTGCCTGGGAAACCCAAGCCTTCTTCCTGCTCTCTGTAATGGTAGCCATCTTGGTTTGGTTAATTTGCATATTACTCCTTGATTAGATAGTATACTTCTAGAGGACTTCACGGGAGAGATTGACAACAATACAATAATAGTAGGAGACTTTAACTTCCCACTAATTTCACTGTATAGATGTTCCAGACAAAACCTTAACAAGAAAATGACTCTAAAGGACACACTGAATAGGATGTACTTAATGTACATTTACAGAACATTTTACCCCAAAGCTGCAAAATAAACATTCTTCTCAAGTGTACATGGATCATTCACAAAGATAGACCACATATTAGGACACAAAACCAGTCTCTACAAGCTCAAGAAGATTGAAATAATATCAAGCATTGTCTCAGATCACAGTGGAATAAAATTAGAAGTCAACTATAGTAAAAAAAAAACACCCCAAAACATTCAAATATTTAGAGGCTAAATAGCATGTCATTAAACAATAAATGGGTTACAAATGAGATCAAGAAAGAAAAAAAAAAAACTTCCTGGCAACAAATGAAAATTAGCACACAATAACCAAAAATCTCTGAGACACAATAATAGCAGTCCTGAAATGGAAGTCCATAGCACTACTGGCATACCTGAAACACACACACACACACACACACACACACAACAACAACAACAACAACAACAAAATCAGCAATAAATAATTTAACCCTTCAAGAGACCCATCTCAGAACAAAAGACACACACATGGTGAAAGTGAAGGGATGGAAAAAAATTTTCTCTACAAATGGAAATGAAAAACAAACAACAAAAACTGGAGTAGCAAGAAATACTAGAAAGAACTAGAAAGAGAGCTACAATAAAAGGCCATAGTAAGAAAAAGGAAGAAAATAATAAAGATTAGAGCAGAAATAAATAACATAGAGACAAAAAAAAAATACAAATAAAATCAATGAAACCAAGAGCTGGTTCTTTGAAAGAATAAACAAAATTGATGAATTCCTAGACCAGTTAAGAACCAAAGAGAGAGAACCCAAATGAATAAAATCAGAAACAAAATTGGAGAAGTAACCACTGACACCACATAAATGCAAAGGATTATAAGGAAATATAATGAACATCTATATGATAACAAGTTGGACAATGTGGATGAAATGGACAAATTCCTAGAAAAATACAATCTTTGAAAAACTGAATTAGGATGAATGAAAAAATAAGAATAGGCAAATAACTGATGAAATAGAAGCAGTAATAAATTAAAAAACAAACAAAAAAAAAAACACAAAAAAAAAACTTCCAGCAAACAAAAGCTCAAGTCCAGATGGCTTCACAGCGGAGTTGTACCAAACACTAAAAGAAGGACTAACACCTATATTCCTCAAACTATTTCAGAAAATCCTTAAGGAAGGAATACTTCCAAACTCTTTTCTGAGACCAACATTATCCTAATTCCAAAATCAGATAAAGACACCACAAAGAAAGAGAATTACAGGCCAATACACCTGATGAAAATAGATGCTAAATTTTTTTCAAAAAATGTCAGCAAATTGAATCCAGAAATACATTTAAAAGATCATATTCTATGACCAGTGTGATTTATTCCATGGATGTAAGGCTGTACATTGTTTACAAATCAATAAGCGTAATACATAACATAAACAAATTAAAAAAGAAAAATCACATGATCATCAATGAACACAGAAAAAGCATTTGACAAGATCCAACACCCATTTATATACATATATTCAGCAAAGTGGGAATATAGGAAGCATATCTCAACATGATATGATGAAGGGCATATATGACAAACCTACAGCCAACATCATATTCAATGGGCAAAAACTAAAACCATTCCGGAATAAGACAGGGATGCCCACTTTCACCTCTCTAATTCAATATAGTACTGGAAGTCCTAGCAACAGTGATCAGACTGGAAGAAGGAGTAAAATGCATCCAAATTGGAAAGGAGGAAGTAAAACTCTCATTATGCGAAGATGACATGCTATTATTATACATGGAAAACATTAAAGACTCCATTGAAAATCTATTAGATTTAATAAATGAATTTGTAAATGTAGCAGAATACAAAAGCAACACCCAAAAAATCAAAGGCTTTTTTTATACACCAATAATGAACTCACAGAGATAGAAATTAAACAAACAATCCTATTTACCATTTCAAGAATAATAAATTAAGATATTTAGGAATAAACTTAACCAAGTACCCTGTTTCCCCAAAAATAAGACAGTGTCTTATATTAATTTTTTCTCCCAAAGTTGTGTTAGGTCTTATTCTCAGGTGATGTCTTATATTTCCATGCGCTAGGTCTTATTTTCGGAGGATGTCTTATTTTCGGAGAAACACAGTAGGCAAAAGACCTGTTCTCGGAAAACTATAGGCTATTGACAAAAGAGATAGAAGAAGATATAAACAAGTGAAAGTATCTACTGTGTTCTTGGATTGGTAGAATCAATTAAAATGTCCACACTATACAAGGAAATCTACATATTCAATGCAATCCCTATTAAAATACCAAGAGCTTATTTCACAGATCCAGAACAAATACCTTTAAACTTTATATGGAATAAAATATGATCCCAAATAACTGCAGCAATTTTGAGAAAGAAAAACAGTTGGAAGAATCATAATGCCAGATTTCAAGTTATACTATAAAGCCACCAAAATCAAAACAGCCTGCTTTGGCACAAGAACCGGCATATAGATCAATGGAACAGAACAGAGGCCCAGTGCATGAAATTTGCGCACAGAGGTGGGGGTTCCAGCAACACAGCCTGCACCCTCTCCAATTGGGGACCCCTTGTGGGATATCCAACTGCCATTTTAGGCCCAATCCCAGGGATCAGGCCTACACTGGCAGTCAGACATCCCTCTCACAGTCTGAGACCACTGCCTCCTAACTGCTCACCTGTCTGCCTGCCTGATCACCCCTAATTTACCTCTTTTCAGGCCTGATGTTGCCCCCAACTGCCCTCCTCTGCTGGCCAGTTTGGTTCTGATTGGTCAGTTCCTATGCCAGTGTCAACAGCTTCGCCTCCTAGGCAGCCATTGGCTCCCCACAGCACCCAGATTTGGTCTCATTGATCAGTTCCTATGCCAACCAGCATTAAAAGCTCTGCCTCCTAGGCAGCCATTGGCTCCCACAGCACCCAGATTGGTTCTGATTGGATAGTTTCAATGCCAGTAGGCATCAGAAGCTCCACCTCACAGGCACCATTGGTTAGTCACAGCAGCCACCTTTGGTTCTGATTGATTGGTTCCTATGCCAGTCAGTGTCAAAAGTTCCACCTCCTAGATAGCCAATGGGTTGCCACAACACCCACCTTTGATTCTGATTGGTCGGTTCTTATGCCAGTCAGCAGCAAAAGCTCCGCCTCCTATACAGCCATTGGCTCCCCACAGCACCCAGATTTGGTTCTCATTCTTTGGTTTCTATGCCAGTCAGCATCTTCAGGCCTATCTCAGGGCCTGATAAAAGGGGCAGGACTGAACAATAGCCTTCCCTCCTCCAGAGGCAGGGCGAGAAAGAAAAGCCTAGCTGCTGGCAAAGATCAGAAAGAAAGAGGGAGAGAAAGAGAGAGGTAAGTACACTGATCAACAACTTTCACTGAGGCTGTAGATAAGACCCTGACTCACTTTCTGGGTCTCAGCCACCTGGGCAGTCAGTGTTGGGTTGCCAAGCTGCACCTGGGCAATCCAGTGCTGAGTTCTGGATGATCTGCGTTTGGTTGTAGTTTTGGCCCCTTCCCAAGCCTAAAGCCACTGCCCCAAACTTTAGGCTTGGAAAAGGGTCCCCCCTCTCCAATGGCCACCTGGGAGTGAACTGAGTGCCACGCCAAGGAGGTTCCTAGGACCCAGGTATATATGCAAATTAACTGTCATCTTTGTTAGGTTAATTTGCATACTCACTCTGATTGGCTGTGGGTGTAACTGAGGTATAATCAATTTACATGTTTCTCTATTATTAGGTAAGATATATGCATATATATATATATATATATATATATATATATATATATATATATAATATTTTTATTTACTTTAGATAGAGGGAGAGTGAGAGATAGAAACATCAAGGATGAGAGAGAATCATGTATTGAATGACTCCTACACACCCCATACTGGTGATCAAGCCTACAACTCAGGCATGTGCCCTGGCAGGGAATCGGGCCATGACCTCCTGGTTCATAGGTTCATACTCAACCACTGAGCCCTAAGAGTTGGGCTTCATGGCATATTTTATAAGACAGTTCCAACAGGCCTTTCTGGTTGATTAAATATGGGATGTGAGCTAAAACAAAGATAACTATAATTTTTGGCCTAATAATCCAAAGGATGGAATTGACATTTACTAAATGTTGAAAGGTTGAAGACAGAGAAAATGAATGTGTGAAGAAATGGAATTCAGTTTTAGAAATGAACTATCTATTAGACACCCATGTGAAGATGTTGAGAAGTAGATAATTGGATATATGAGTCTTGAATCTGGGAGAGGTGTCTGAGCTGGGAAAATGTATATAGTCATTATTGGCATATGTATGTTATTTAAAGCCATAAGGGTGGATAAGATTTTTATGCTGAACTGAGCTCGAAGGGACTGTAACAAAAAGCTATTTGAGAAAGAAAAATATAACTAGAAAAGGAGACCAGGAAAGAATAGCTAGCTAACAGGAAAATGATGAAGATGTAGTATCTTAGAAGCTAAGTGAAGAAAATGGATCAAGGGAGAGGAAGTGATTGACTATGTCAAAAACTGCTGATAGGTGAAGTCAGATGAGAGCTTATCATTGAAGATTTCAAGGACAACAGGTTTGGTGAGGAGAGTAAAACCTAGTTGAAGTATTTTTAAAAGAGAATGGGCAGGGAGAAATTCAAGAGGAAATATAGAGAATCTATCAGGGACATCTGCTGCTAAAGGGAGTAAAGAATTAGATCTATAATGGCAATGAAAATAGAGCCAAAAATGGTTTAAAATATATTTCTTCCTCACGAAGAGATTAACAAAAGCATAAGAGAATAAGAAAAAACATGCTGAGAGCATTATCCATTAAAGAGGGAAAATAGACTATAAAATATATAGAGAGATTATTAATTGCTGGAATAGGTAACAGGAGATGAGATCTAGCATACAGGTAGAAAGACTGACCTTAGATAAAAGTGTGGGTAGTTCATCCATAATAACATTTGGAACAGAATAATATTAATAATTCAGATAAAGGATTCTGACCTTTGGAATTTCAAGTCCTGCAAGGCTCTGCATGAAATACTTTTAAATACAGGGCCTTCCAGCACCTCTCAAATATTAGCATGTAAAAAATTGTAGGCCAGCTCTTCCAATAAGTAGCTGGATAACTTTGGAATTTTGTATTTAACTTGTTGAGCCTCAGCTTCATCCAGAAAATGAAGATATGGATCTTTAAGGTACTTACTATTTTTAACAGTTTATGATGCTATAATGTATACTAGTCCAGATTTCATAGCTGAATGACACTATCCTCTCAGAAGCCTTGTTTTTTGAGCAAGCCATATCTAAACCAATCATAGTTACTTTTGGAGGCAGGCATACATTATGGACAGATACAGAGAAAAAGAGGGACAAACAGATGGACAAACACACACACACTTTTCTTAAATTCTGTCTTATCAGTTCAGTTCTCTCATCTCTACCTCATAGCAATATAGGCAGACATATAAAAAAATTTTAAGGGACGCATGAAGTACATTCATATATATTTTGTGGCACCTTTAAAAACTGAAAATGGTTAATTACATAGACAATGTGCAGGTTCTTTGATCTTCTATTCCTGCACACATAAGATTTCATCTTAATTCAGGATTGATTTTTTTCATATAAAATTTATTTGTCATTTTTATGTTCTTCATGAAACTGGCCTACTTATTTCCATGCCTCACTGTTGTCCTAGGAATTTATTCCAAACACTATTATCTTTGCATAAAATAGTTCATCTTTTTTTAATTTACTCCTAGATTTATAATTTTAAATGAAATCCCTAAGGATAGTGATTACCCTAAAATATCAAGACAGAATAGCTATAAGTGACTTTTACCTTTTTTCATAATTTTATACTCTCACTTAAGGGTTTTGGACCATCCTCTTTTCTGATGGAAACAAATGTATTGGTCTGAATTCTCACTCCAAATTTATGGGAAAATCCTTATGATGGATTCTCATCTATTTTATTTAACCAGTCCTGTGAACCCAGGCTTATGGCTGTCACTTTTCTGGGACTGAAACTCTTTTGGTTTGTTGAAAACAGAGGGAAAGGAAAGGAAATCTTAGTTAACTATAAGCAGAGCACAGAAAGATGCTGGCTGCACTTGAAGGGCTTCTAAGATTTATTGCTGAATATTTCTCAATGTAAACATTGCTGACTTTGATATTTCTCACCATTTTTCTTCTCTCTGATAATTTCTTAATTGGTCATTAAGACATGACCACTGTACCATTGCTGTCTAAAACAAAGGGTAGGTGGAACAACCTCTGAAGTATGAGAAAAATTGAGTTAATCTAGTTGCCTGAAAAAATGAAGTGATAGAATTGACACTGGATAAAAGGAATTTTACATGTATTTAGTTTTGGAAGGAGGAAAAAATTAATGTTAATTCCCTGATCTTCAAAAATTAGTCATGATCTGGCTAGCTTCTTAAAGAGAAATTTTATATGCTAAACCAGAATAAAAATTATACTGGAACTCTATTATTCTATAAGAAAAATAGTCATATCAATTTATTAGAAGTCTAACACATTTCTAAAATAATATAATAAGAAGTTAGTTAAGTCATTAATTCATTATGAAAGTAATTACTATAGCCGAAACCGGTTTGGCTCAGTGGTAGAGCTTCGGTTTGCGGACTGAAAGGTCCCAGGTTTGATTCCAGTCAAGGGCATGTACATTGGTTGCAGGCACATCCCCGGTAGGGGGTGTGCAAGAGGCAGCTGGTGGATGTTTCTCTCTCATCGATGTTTCTAGCTATCTCTGTAAAATATCAATAAAATATATTAAAAAAAGAAAGTAATTACTATAAGCACAAAATATTGATTCAATGCTAGGCAACTATTAAAATGAGTGAAGGTGATTTACATGAACTAACTTGAAAAATATGCATAGCATTTTATTTAGTGAAAAAAAATCAATTTATGCAACACAAATAATACAATCTTATTTCTGAATATTACATTAAATATTAACTATAACTAAAAATTCTCATAAAAATATTAGATGTGTGAGTGTGTATGTATACATTTATTTGTAGGTAATATGATATCGTATACATATATAATATACAATATACTCTTATAAACCACCTGGGCAAAATGGACACATTCTTAGAATCATACAGTCTTCCAGAACTCTACCAGGAAGAATCAGAAAACTTAAATAGACTGATAACTAATGAAATTGAAGCAGTAATAATAATAATTATAATTATACTCTAGCAAACAAAAGTCTTGGACAAGATGGCTTCACGTGTACATTTTGTAAAATATTCAAAGTAGAACTAACACCTATTCTCCTCAAACTATTCCAAAAATTCCATAAGATGGTAGACTTACAAGCTCTTTTTACAAAGCCATCATTATACTAATTCCAAAACCAGATAAAGGCATTACAAAGAAAATTATAGGTCAATATCCTTGATGAACATAGGTGCTGAAATCCTCAACAAAATACTAGAAAAACAAATCCAGCGAGACATTAAAAAAAAGATCATACACCATGATCAACCTTGCAATCTGGAAATGCAATGTTGTTACAATATTCACAAATCAATAATTGTGATGCATCACATAAACAAAATGAAATATAAAAATCACATGATCATATCAATAGATACAGAAAAAAACAGTTAATAAAATCCAACACCATTACATTTAAAAAAAAAAAAAAGCCTTATACTGGCAGAAGAACAGGTATTATAGATCAATGGAAAATAATAGAGACCCCAGAAATCACCGAAGTCTTCAGGGTCAATTAATATTTGACAAAGGAACCAATAGCATACAATGGAGTAAAGACAATATATTCAATAAATGGTGTTGAGAAAATTGGGCAAGTGCATGGAAAAAAAAAATGAAACTAGACCACCAATTTATACCATAGAAAAAATGATCTTAAAAGGAATAAAAGACTTAAAAATCATAAAACCATAAAAAATCCTAGGAGAAATCATAGTCAGCAAAATCTCAGACATCTCTCATAGTAATATTTTTGCAACTACATCTCCTAGGCAAGGGAAACAAAGGAAAAATAAACAAATAAGACTATATTAAACTAAAATGTTTCTGCACAGCGAATGAAACCATCAACAAAATCAAAAGGTAACCCACTGTATGGGAGAACATGTTTGGCAATGATACATCTGATAAAGTGTTAATTTCCAAAATACTGGTTGTCCCCCAAAAGTGCATACACACCTTCACAGCTGATAGCTCAATTTTGAAAATGAAATGTATTTTAATAATCACTGCCTTATAATTGTTCAAAGTGTGTATACACATTTTGGGACACCCTATATATAAAGAACTTATAAAACTCAATACTAGAAAATAAACAGTCCAATTAAAAATGAGCAAAGGACTGGATGGACATTTCTCCGAAGGGGACATAGACATGGCCAATTGGAATATAAAAATGCTCAACGTCACTAATCAACAGAGAAATGTAAATTAAAACCACAATAAGATATCACCTCACACCTGTCATAATGGCTATCATCAATAAATCAACAAAGTGCTGGCCTGGATGTGAATAAAAGGGAAGTCTCATGCATTGTTAGTGGGAATGCAAACTGGTGCAGCCACTGTGGAAAACAGTAGGAAGTTTCCACAAAAAAATAAAAAATGGAACTGCCTTTTGAACCAGCGATCCCATTTCTGGGAATATATCCTAAGAATCCCAAAATATCGATCAGAAAGCATATATACACCCTTATGTTCATAGCAGGATTATTTACAATAGCCCACGTGCTCATCAGTAGAGGAGTGGATAAAAAAGCTGTGGTACATTTACACAATGGGATGCTATGCTGCTGAAAAAGAGAAGGAACTCTTACCTTTTGTTACAGCACGGATGGACCTGGAGAGCATTATTTTAAGTGAAATTTTCCAAACTGAGAAAGACGCACACCATATGTTCTCACTTATATGTAGAACCTAATGATCAAATTAAGACAGATTAGAGCCAGAGGCATGGACACATGGAACTGACAGAGGTCATGGCGGGGGGAGGGACTGGATGAAAGAAGGTGAATAAAATAGCCAAAGAAATGTATGCATAGCCCATGGAAACAAACAAGAGTGTGGTGATGACCAGAGGGAGTGGTGGTTAGGGCTGGGTGGAGGTATGTAAAGGGGAAGGGGTTGGGTAACATCGTTAATAGTGTCGACAATAATAAAAAAAACATTTAAAAATAATATTTTTATTTTATGAAATGTATAAAAATACTATAAAGGTATCAGATTATTCAAAACTAGAGTCCCAGTGCATGATATTCATGCAAGAGTAGGCTTTCATTCCCCTGGCTTCTGGCACCAGCTTCCCTCTGGTACCCTGGACCCGGACTTCCCTCTTAGCCCTGGCTTTGTCCAGAAGGTTGTCTGGAAGGACTTCCAGTCTAATTAGCATATTACCCTTTTATTATTAAAGATGGCCATTTCTTGGAATTATGATGATTCAAAATTCATTTAAATATATATGGTGTTTTAGAATAAATGTAAATGTAGAAGAAAAATATCACCTATATTTATAATTTTTAAAAAAACCAGTTCCTTTTTTTTAAAAATCACATTGCTTGGTATTGTTTGATTCCTGATTAAAAATTGCATATAGAAGTACTGAAAGTACTGTATAAAGAATAAAATAACTGATATTTTCAATGAAAAAATACATTTCTAGTCAATAACCTCAAAATAAAATGAATGACATTACCATTACTCATTATTTTACCATTTTCTATGATGTACATATGCTATCCTTGTAATTAGTAAAATAATATTTAAGCCAATTAAAAGTAGGTATTGAGAACCTATTTTATCATAGTTATTGAGGTTGTAGGGAACAGAGGAGCTGGCTATAAAAATGAATAGTTTGTAGCACTCTTATCAAGAATTACTGTATTCCACCAAAACCGGTTTGGCTCAATAGATAGAGCGTCAGCCTGCGGACTGAAAGGTCCCAGGTTCGATTCCGGTCAAGGGCATGTAGCGTGGTTGCGGGCACATCCCCAGTAGGGGGTGTACAAGAGGCAGCTGATCGATGATTCTCTCTCATCGATGTTTCTAACTCTCTATCCCTCTCTCTTCCTCTCTGTAAAAAATCAATAAAATATATTTAAAATTGTTCAAAAAAAAAAAAGAATTACTGTATACCAACATTGATGGTGTAGGCGAAATGTGAGTCCAATCCTCCAAAGCAGGCGTGAAAAGCTGAAAGTCTCAATATTTTGATGGACTTGGCAAATGCAGAGATGAGGTCCTCTTTCTGTGGGGAAAAGTACACAAATGTTTTATACAATCTATTTCTATATCAATAAGATGTAAAAGCTAAGGACAATTATGTTGTTACAAATCTGTGATTTTTTTTCTAAAGAAAATTAAATAATTATAAATTAAATATGTGTTCTGCTTCTGATATAAATCTAGATATTAAATTGGTGTCCTTGGATAGACAACAGGAGTCCAAGACACTGAAGTTGTATGCAAAATATTGTTTTAAATGGTGAGAAAGTAACCAGCTTCCAGCTTATATTCTAAGAGACCCCTAAAGTAGTGTTTATCACCATGTGAACTACTGACCAACTGCAACTGAATGTGTTATACTTAGAGATTTTCTGCAACTGAATGAGGATTTCTGGAAGATGACCCTGAGGTTTTGCATTACCGATGAGCTGGAAAATTATTGATCCAGAAGAATTAAGGACTATACTTTCTCTAAGCTCTCCTTTTAATGTTTAGTTGTTTTAATCAAACCTCAAGCCAGAGCTGGAAAGGAAATAATACAAAAATTAGATCCCTGGTGAATCCTATTGTAACATGGGACAAATATGTATCCAGAAACTTTTGGCAGAGTTTCAAATTCCATGTTAAAATTGATCAAATCAGATTAATAAAATGAGTGGAAAGCTGTATCCTCTTGGGAATGAACCTATAGAAGCACTCCTGAGATATAAATTGAGTATCTATAGAATTCAAAAACCATAGCGGTTTATGTGCTATAAACTTGGAAAGTGTGATGTGTGGCTAATTTTACCTTCCAGTAGTTTAGTAACACCTCAGGAATGTGCTCCCATATTCCACCTATCTGTGGTGTTATTTTAACCTAAAAATTTGAGAAATTAACAGAACTCTGGACCAAGCTAGGTACTAGACTGTCAATCCATTTCCTCTTTTTGTTTCCCCTTTGCAATGAGAGGCATGCCTTATACTTTTCATGTGAAACAAAGACATATTAAGGACATGTGTACTCCAATTATGTTAATGATTCCTATATTATGGGTCTCTGTTCTTGAAGTTATTTGACTTCACTTTTAGAATGGGAATGATTATTTGTTTTTAAAAAAGCAATAACCTCAAGTTTCAGGAAATATTCTGTTTCAAGTTATTCATAGCAGTAAAATACATATTTTTGAATGATATACTATAATAAAATAGGATAACATAGGATGAATCAAATGAATAAGGAAGGTTGGTATTTTAAAGCTGAACTCCTTGCCTCATGCATCAATCACTCTCTTAGTAGATGGCATATCTAAACTTGTGTTACAATCTTGATGGAAATATCTGAGTGATCTGACAATGCCCGTGTATTTATAATAATATGTTTAACTCCTGGCAATGCTGACTCTTTCCTTTATCTTTTGATACGACTAAGTGTTTATTATGGTGTCATAGTGTTGAGGTGAGAAAAATGTCATGCTTGGTCATACTACAACTAGAACCATGACTATCTCCAATGAATGGTTTCCCCATTGTCTTACAGTTGGCCAGTAAATAGGAATACTGATCCAACTTGTTAAAACGTTGATGATATTTTTTTTCATTTCTCCATTTCATTTGCTTTTTCATTAAGCACCCTATATTTATGTCTTTGTTATTTCACTTGTAGTCATAACTGTTTGGGTCATTCTATTTATCTTTCTTCCCTCATCTTCAGTCATTTACCAAAACCAAAAATATATTACCAGGTGCTGGAAAATCAGAGATTCATTTACTCTTGATGAAGATTATGGGAAAGGAGGAGGCGCTAATAGATGCAAAAGTGGTTTTATTCTAGCCTTGTGACCCCATTTCATTTAAAGTTTTCTTCCTTTTTGAATCTTTAAGTTTCTGTATCAGACACAAAAACAACCCTGTCTAGTTTGCTTTTTGTAAGTGAGTTTGAGTATTAGCATATGTCCTTCTAAATCTGCTCCCATTCTCTTTTGAATATTATAATATATTTTAATTCTCTAGCTGGGAGACACAAATACAGCTTGATATTACCCAGAGTACCAAGATTTAGGGAGACAAATTTACAGCAGAAATCATCTAGCATTTAAGATGAGTAAATTCATATTCTTGTATGTCCTTCAACTTTTCATACCAGGTATTTACCGCTCCCCATTTCAATTAGCTATAAAGATAGTATAACCATAAAACTGATGAACATACATTTTATTCGTATTTAGTATGTGTTCATGGTATGTGATAAATACATTGGTTTTTTTTGGTGTGTTGTTCTTTTTAATCCTTGAGGATATTTTCCCATTGATTTTCAGAGAGAGTGGAAGGGAGAAAGGGGGAGAGAAATAGAGAGAGGGAGAAACATGAATGCGACAGAGATATCTCCCTTCTGCTTCCTAAGTGGCGTGGAAGATCAAACCTGCAACCCAGGCATGTGCCCTTGACCAGGAATCAAACCTGAAATCCATGGGTGAACTGTCAATGTTCTAACCTCTTAAAAACACCGGCTAGGACAAGTTTTTAAAAAGATAAACTTTTTCCTTTAAATGTATCATTTTAAACTACAGCTGCATCCTCAAATATTTTTTAAATATTGAGAGCATTTGGAGAACTAAGAAAAAATTTAATTTTACAGTTACAGACAATAAAAAATAGGATTTCATGTATGGAAAATAACTTTGTAGGCAGTTTTTTAATGTTATTATATTTCTTAAAAATACTAATCCAATTTGCTGAACACAATATTTGGATATCCAATAATCCTACATTTGTGTTTGGAATTTTCTATAATATTTTGATAATATATTTCTAATGGGAAAGTCAGAACATGCACTTTTTTAAAACCCTCATAATTGAATAGTACATTTTTATTATAAATATAGCCAGGTAAAAACCTGTAAAAGCATATAAACCTAAGCAAAATCAGTTCCTTACTAGAAAATGATTACCTAGGCATTCAAACTCAGTGGGCTTAAAATTGGTTGATTGGGATCCAAAATGTAATGTCAATTGAGTCATCACTTCATTAAACTGCAATGCAATCCTCTGATAATGCTCATTAATGTTAGAATGGACCTTTTAAATTACGAAGTGTTTTGTCAATATTAACCCATCTTCCTACCACCATGAAACCTTAATTGAGTTACTGTTTATATTTCTATTTTACAGAGAGAGGGAGTTTTGGAGATGGGAGGAATGGAGAAAGGAGATAGGGAGGGAGAGAAGGAAGGTGGAGGAGGAAGGGAGAAAGAGAATATGATCATGCAAAGTAGTCAGATAGTTTGGAAGAAAGTAAAAGGTCATTAATAGCATTGAAAAGAGTAATAAACAGGGTTAAAATACCTCCATTTACTGGCCCATTCAAACTCCCATTATATTAGGAAACTGGGGAAGCTTTATGAGTTAGGATTCTTGGGATTTTTACTTGTTCCAGGGATATTATATGGGATAGATATATAGGAACAGAGCTTAAGCCAAGGCAGAGATGGCTCATTTGCATGCCACCACATCCCCTTGGATAAATGCCACATGGTAATAATGCTGTCTCATTCTTGCATGGTGTAGAGAAGTTCACATCATGCTTTTTATATATATATATTATATTATAATATATTATATTATATTATATTATATTATATTATATTATAATTATATAATACTATACTAGAGGCACAGTGCATGAAATTTGTGCATGGGGGAGGTCTCTCATCCCAGCCTGGGACCCCTCAAGGGATGTCAGACTGCCCTTTTAGACCCAATCCCTGGCCTAAAAGGGCAGTTAGACATCCCTCTCACAATCCAGAATTGCTGGCTCCCAACTGCTCACCTGCCTGCCTTCCTGATTGCCCCTAATCACTTCTGCCTGTCAGCCTGATCACCTCCTAACCACTCCTCTGCCAGCCTGATTGATACCTAACTACTCCCTGCCAGCCTATTTTCCCCTAAATGCCCCCCCTTGGAGGCCTGCTCTCCCACCCCCCAATCGCTCAGGCCTCGCTCCCTCCCAACTGCCCTTCTCTATAGGCCTGGGTCACCCCTAACTTCCCTTCTCTGCTGGCTTGGTCACTCCTAACTGCCCTCCCCCGCAGGCTTGATCAACCCCAACTGCCCTCCCTTGCAGTCCTGGTACCTCCCAACTGTCCTCCCATGCTGGCCATCTTGTGGCAGCCATCTTGTGTCCACATGGGGGCAGCCATCTTGTGTATTGGAGTGATGGTAAATCTGCATATTACTCTTTTATTAGATAGGATAGAGGCCTGGTGCATGGGTGGGGGCCAGTTGGTTTACTCTGAAGGATGTCCTAGATCAGGGTGGGGGTTCCTTTGTGGTGTGGGTGGTCTGGGCAAAGTTCTGTGGTGGTTTGCAGGCTGGCCACGCCCCCTGATGACCCAAGCAAAGGCCCTGGTATTTGGGGTTTATTTATCTTCTACAATTGAAACTTTGTAACCTGGAGCAGTGCCAAGCCTTCTGCTTGCTCCATGGTGGCAGCCATTTCTGTTGGGATTTATGTGTCTTCTATAATTGAAAGTTTGTAGCCTGAAGCAGAGGCCTGGGAGGCCAGAGTGTGGGGAAAGCTTGGCTTCCTCCATTGCCAGGGGCAACCCTAGCCTTCTGCTCTCTGCAGCTCTGTCTCTGCCACCATTTCTGTTTGGATTTATGTATCTTTTGCCATTGAAAGTTTGTTACCTTGAGTGGAGGTGTAGGCCAGCAAAGGCAGGCTCCTTCATTGCCTGGGAAACCCAAGCCTCACTCCTGCTTTCTGTGGCTGTAGCAATCTTGGTTGAGTTTATTTGCATATTTGCTCCTGATTGGCTTGTGGGTGTAGTTTGTGGGCATGGCTTGTGGGTATAGCAGAGTTATAGTTAATTTGCATATTGTTATTTTATTAGATAGGATTATATTATATTATATTATATTATATTATATTATATTATATTATAATTATACTAGTGGCACAGTGCATGAAGTTCCTTCCCTTCCCTCAGCATGGCCTGCATCCTCTTCAATCTGAGATCCCTAAATTGAGACTTAACTGCTCAATTAGGATCAGGCCTAAACTGGCAGTTGGACAACCCCCTCACAATGTGGGACTACTGGCTCCTAACGGCTCACTTGCCTGCCTGCTTGAACTCCCCTAACCACTTTGCCTGCTGGCCTGCTTGCCCCCAACTGCTCCCCAGCCAGCCTGATCATTCCCAACTGCTCTCCCCTCCTGGCCTGATCATCCCTAATCACTTCTGCCTTGACCCTGCCACCCTGGCTTTGTCCAGAAGGCCGTCTGGAAGGTCTCATGGTCTAATTAGCATATTATCCTTTTATTATAGGTAGAATAGAGCATACTGCCATAACTATAACATATCTACCAGTATTACACTATGAGAATACATACTTTATTTGATAGGAAGGCATCTAATATATTATATTATATATGTTGTAAGTAATAGGAAATACTGTATTTGTAGCAATAATATACACCCTTTTTACTTCCCTTCCTGATCTGGGAATGGTTCCTCAGTTCTTTGAACTTTCCTTGCCCCTAATGTATTTTTTTTTTCCATTCAGTATAACTTTATTTACTGTTTATTGCACATGATTTGAGGTCTTTAATTTCTAACCACCAAAAATTCAAATGACTATTTTTTCCATGAAGTTTAACATTAACTTCAGTGAATTCATGTATTCATGTATTTTTATTGTAAACATATGAATTATTCAGATTGTCATAGATCCTGAAAGCATAAGCATGGACCATGTACAGGGTGGCAGCAAGCCAGGAAGCCACTCTGCAAGCAAACAGATTATCTGCAAAAGGAGAAAAGTCATAGCACAACATTTAATGTCCAACCTGAGTCACCTCAGAATGTTATATATATTGACTTAATTCATATAATAGTGGGAACTGAACTGCTTGGTTGGTGATGGGGTTGACCTGGTTTCAGGAGGATTATTCCTGAAATAATTAAGGAAAGGGAGGGTTAATCTTTCTTCTTGGTTGCTTGCTCCTCCCCAGCACCTTTATCTTTCTTCTTGTCCTCAGCTTCTTGGGCATCTTATCCTTCACCTTCACCTCCTTCTTCCTCCTTTGCATCCTCAAATTCTTCCTTAGTACCTTCTTCTTCTTCCTCTCCTTTCTCTTCCTCAGCCTCATATTTCTCCTTCTCCTCCTCTTCAGATTCTCCTTCAGAAGGGGGTTCATCCTTAGCTTCTTCAGCTTTGGCAGCCTCAATGGTCTCCTCCACCTCGATCTGCTCCTCCTGAATGTGCCTGGTGTATTAAGAGGGAAGGAGTGAACAGACATCAAATAGGAGCTAGTTTGTAAACTACCATAGCCATATCACCAAAGATCTGGGAACTCTGGGAGTAGCAGCTGGCTATGCTACTCATGCTGGTAAAACTGAGCCGGGTTTCCTCACCTTCCAAGAGTTTCCTGTAAGCTGCAATGACAATGTCCAAAGCCATCTTCCCATTGAGGAGGTCCTGGTATTCTTTAAATATTATGCCATTTCACTCTTTGTAGTTCTCAACTCATTTTCTAATTTGTTGATTGTGTCCTGCATAGCACTAACATAGGATTTCTGCTTATCCTCCAGCTCTTGCAGCTGCTTTTCCAGTGCTTCATTCATGCCCCAGCTTGCTTCCATCTCCAGGGTCTTGGCCTTGAGCAGTTCCTAGCCAGTACTACGTAGGGGTTCTTGGCAGTGCACTCGATCAGCGTGGTGTAGAGGCTCTTGTACCATTCTTCGGCATTCTGAATGTTCTTGAAAGCCAGCTTCTCATACGGGGTGCAGATGTCCTTGAGCATGGTAGAGAGGTCGGACTTGGAGAACACGTCTATCTCCAGTCTATCTCCATGGAGATCTTAGCATACTGGATCTGCACCTGCAGCTCGGTGATCGCCTCTTCATGCACCTTCTTCAGAAAGGCGATTTTGTCCATGAGGCTGTCAATGCACTTTTCCAGCTCAGTGCTGGCATGAGCCGCCTGCCTCATCTGCACGTTTACTCACCTCCATCATCCAACCCTCTGCATCCTCATGGTTCAGCACCTCTTTTTGGAAGATTGCCTGCAGGTTGTTCCCAGCTACTTCGGAGTTCTGGTGCCTCCTAACTGCCCACTTCCCTCTCCTCTCCAGGGACAGGGTACTGTGGGGCAAGGCACAGACATCCAATTTTAATTAAAATGTTCAACCGGGACCTGCTCCACTGGTTTCCTAAGGAGGCCCAGGGGCAGACAGTTATCCTGGGGATCCTGGCCACCCCCGCCTACAGACCCCACAGGTGACATCAGGCACTGTCCATGCCGCCTGCCCAGTCCTGATAGACACCTGGACCCCACAGGCAGCATCAGGCACTGCCTGCTGGAACTGTCCAGTCCCGATTGATGATTGGATTCCACAGGCGATGTCAGGAACTCTCCACTGGGCCTGCCTGGTCCCCATCACCACCTGGATCCAGCAGGTGACGTCAAGCACTGTCCAGGCCATCTGCCCAGTCCTGATCACCATCTGGACCCCGCAGGTAATGTCAGGTGCTGTCCATGCTGCCTGCTCAGTCCCAAGCACCCCCTGGACTCCATGGGTGATATCAGGCGCTGCCTGCATGGCCTGCCTGGTCCCAATCGCTGCCGTAACTACCTGGGGACGTCAGGCTGCCCACCAGGCAAGCTGGGTCCATGGTGGCGTGGACCCTGCAGACTACGTCAGGCACTGCCTGCCCTGTCTGCATATGCAGATTTACCTGCCATCTTATTTGGTTTATTTGCATATCACTCCTGATTGGCTGTGGGTTTAGTGGAGGTAGGGTCGATTAGCAAATTTCTCTTTTATTAGTGTAGATTATATTATATTATATTATACCCTGTTTCCCCGAAAATAAGACAGGGCCTTATATTAATTTTTGCTCTCAAAGATGCGCTAGGTCTTATTTTCAGGGGATGTCTTATTTTTCTATGAAGAAGAATACGGTACACATTTATTGTTAAACGAAAATAAAGGAAATTTATTACTTGTATACGGTACGGTAGTACGGTAGTTGTCAACACAAACCAGACAAACTGTAAATCCTACAGTATCAAGAATTTACTCATTTATTCAATGACAATCATGTCATCATCTTCTGGAACATCGTCATAACAATCCAATTCCTGAATTGTCTGGTGAATTTCTTGTGACTCCATTTCTTTCAGAATCAGTAGACCAAATCTCTCATGTTTAGACTGGGGGTGCTTATTTCCGGGGGGATGCCTTATATTTCACTCAGAAGGAAACCTATAAGTAGGTCTTATTTTCGGAGGATGTCTTATTTTCGGGGAAGCACGGTATATTATTATATTATATTATTATATTATATCATATTATACAAGAGGCCCAGTGCATGAAATTCATGCAAGAAGGGGAGCTATACCCCAGCCCAGCCTGCACCCTCTCCAATCTTGGTCCCCTCAAGAAATGTCTGACTGCCCATTTAGGCCTGATCCCACCCTCTCACAATCCAGGACTGCTGGCTCCCAATTGCTTGCCTGCTTTCCTTCCTGATTGCCCCTAATCACTTCTGCCTGCCAGCCTGATCACCCCTAACCACTCCCCTGCCAGCCTGTTTGCCTCTAATTGCCATCCCCTGCAGGCCTGGTCACCCCTAACTGCCTCCCCTGCAGGCTTGCTTGCCCCCAACTGCCCTTCCTTGCAGGCCTGGTCCCTCCCAACTGCCCTCCTCTGATGGCCTGATTGCCCCCAACTGCTTTCCCTTACAGCCAGTTCCCTCCCAACAGCCTTACCCTGCTGGCCATCTTGTGGTGGTCATCTTGTGTCCTCATGGAGAACGGCTCTTTGGCCACATGGGGGCAGTCATCTTGTGTGTTAGAGTGATGGTTAATCTGCATATTACTCTTTTATTAGATAGGTTAGAGGTCTGGTGCATGGGTGGGGGCCAGCTGTTTTGCCCTGAAGGGTGTCCTGGATCAGGATGGGGTTCCCCTTAGGGTGTGGGGTGGCCTGGGTGAGGGGCCTGTGGTGGTTTGCAGGCCGACCACACCCCCTCACGACCCAAGTAGAGGCCCTGGTATCTGGGATTTATTTATCTTCTATAATTGAAACTTTGTAGCCTGGAGTGGAGGCCAAGGCTTCAGAATCTTGGCTTCATCCATTGCCGGGGGCAACCCTAGCCTTCTGCTCTTTCCAGCTCCATGGCTAATGCCATTTCTGTTGGGATTTATTTATCTTCTATCATCCAATCTTTGTAGCCTTGAGTGGAAGCCTAGGCTAGCAAGGGCAGGTGGAAAGCTTGGCTCCCTCATTGCAGGGGAAACCCAAACTTCCCTCCTGCTCTCTGTGGCCATAGACATCTTGGTTGGCTTTATTTGCACATTCTCTCCTGATTGGCTGGTCATCAGGGCTTGTGGGCATTGCTTGTGGGTATAACAGAGGTATGGCCAATTTGCATATTACTCTTTCATTAGATAGGTTTCTATTAGATGTCCAGTGCACAAATTTGTGCACCAATTGAGTCCCTTGGCCAGGCCTGTGGAATCAATCCAAACTGTCTCTCTGATATCCACCGAGGGGTCCCAGATTGTGAGAGGGTGCAGGCTAAGGTAAGGGACCCCACTGGTGCAAGACTGGGGCTAGAGAGGGACTGCGGGAGGACTCCAGGGTGTGTCCAGCCTGTCACACTCAGTCCTGATTGGCTGGATCCCAGCAGCAAGCTAACCTATAGGTCATAGCATCTGGTCGACTGGTCAATCGTATGCCCCCTAGTGGTCAGTGTACGTCATAGCAAGTGGTTGAGTGTCTTAGCATATCATTAGCATATAACACTTTAATTGGTTGAGTGGACAATCAGACTACAGGACAGTTAGCATATTAGGTTTTTATTATATAAGATTATTTCATAATCACAATGAATAAAGTACACAAATTCCTAATATGGTCAGAAAGCTCAGATAGAAAGACAGCATTTACACACAATATAATTTAGAAAGAAATAAAGATTTTTGAAACAATCTGTCAATTACTGGATTCTAATCAGTTTTATGATGCAATTTGATTATAATATCACTGTGTATGTAGGTATAACCCAAGAATCAATGTCCTGTATATAAGTTGCATATAACTTCCTTGAAAACAGTCATAACAGCCCAAATCTACAATGTATCGTGTACTAATCAATACCAATATTTCTGTGTGGATGGTTACCATCCAGTTGTGTGGATTTTATTCATTATACCAGATGTTCAGTCTATATTCTTTGAATGATAATAAATCTATATGTTAATTTAACCAAATTAACCAAAATTATGATTATACCTTGAGATAGGTAGATTTTCCCAGCTGGTTCTTCATAAAAGAACTGTGGTGTATAATAGGGTTTAGCAAATGTGTGACACACACCCAAGGGCAGACATGTATGAAAATTTGGCAGAGGGTTAAAAGAGAAAGTAAATAACTAATTAATTTTGTTATTAAAATGAGAAAAAAGAATAGAACAATTCTTTCTTTTTTATTTTATTTTTTGTACAGAATAGCAGTTCAGAGCCTTTTAATGTTTGACTAAAGCAAGAGTGTTTACTACTGTGGAGAAAGAAACTTCTTGTATTGAAGTTTGAAATTCTGATTTTTTTAAAAGAGTGCAAAATAGTGATTCATTTAGATGGTCATGTTGGGGGTCAGGGTTCTTTAATGTCTGGTCATCTGAATTCTTTGGGTTTCAAAAACTAAAATGGAAGACATGTAGAGAAAACTGCTTACAATTTGTTTCTTAGTTAGAAACCAACTTTTTCTCTTACACTTTCCTTTCTCTGATTCTCCTCCTTTTTTTATACATACACACACTCCTATGTACCTAGGTTCTTTTATTAGAATGAAGAGTAATTTATCAGACTGATCACTAAGCAAGAATTTATATTTCATGTTTATTTTGTAATATACATTACACTATCTTCTTCTGGACCAGACTACAGCTGAGGTCAATCAAGCAAGAATACTTGCATTTGACACCTAAATGTAAGAATAATTAAAGTAGAAACAATATAAACCAGCTGGATTAGGACTATCTGAATGGCAGATATGAATACCATTACTCATTTTATGACATTAATTTGAGCCAAGATATATATTCAGCACCCATGGAAAGTATTAGGTTTTGGTGAGGGTTTTGGTTAGGCATAAACCACTAAGATTTCCCTGACTATCCTAATGCTCTAAAAACATGAACCCACATTCATTGAGAGTAAATAATAGAAAACACTTATGTAGCTTTTACTAGAGACAATATACAATATTATTTGAAGCACAACATACACATTTTCTTATTGAATGTTTACTTGTCTTTGAGATGGGCACCTTAATTTATCCACATTTTTGGTATAAGGAAACTGTGACAGAGAAAGGTTAACTAACCTATTACCATTAAGATAGGTCCCATACCACAATGTGGATCCTTAATGAGTTTTGCTCTACCATGTGGTAAACTATCTTTTGTATCAATAGCTTGGAACTTAGAACCAATGCAATCCTAGGAACAATCTCCTCTTTTGCTTTATCCACTTAAGTCCAACATACTAGAGCCTCAGATTTTAATACTATAATGACAGGGAAAGACCAATTCAAAGCATTGTAGCAATAAGAAACTGAAACTTATGAGAATAGTAATAGAAAAAGAAAATTTGCCCCAATTCATAGAAACATTTACCCTAGGCCTTTTCAAGCCTGAGCACTTCTAGCCATCTTAGCTAAGCAAAGGTAGAAAAAGAAGGAGAGAGAGAAGAAAGAGAGAAACCATGTCTGAGATTTTGCTACAATGTTTGCTTCCATGTAATCCAGGATTTTCAGGACAGCTTCCAAGTAAGAACATACTTTAGATGCTTCTAATTTAATCAATTGTGAGGGGATAGGAGGAGAGTCAAAATAGATAGCAAAGGACTGACTCGAACAGAAAAAGAAAATTAACTCCTCTAGCCTAGTAGACTCAAAGATACTACAAAAGAAAAAAAATGCCAGGGTCAAGTAGCCATAGCTCTATGCATTTATAGGCCCATAATCCTGGTTGATAACACATTCTCATAATACTACTGTCATTTAGAAGCTAAATTCATGAATCTAGTGTTCATCAGATAGAGGTCCCATGATCATAGATAGGAAGGGACTTAATTAAGATGAAATCATGTTGGCATGGACAATTCAAGCCAATTAATGATTTGCCTCTAGATAATTATCAGTATACATGGCAATGCAGTGTCCTCCCCAATGCAGTATTTCACTCTGAAATTGTCTGAAACTATTGTTAATATCACATTCAATTTAGCCTTTTCATACCCAACCATCCTCACTCAGTTTTATATAGATATAAAATTATTTAATTCAAAGTCAATTATTAAAATCATTTTGCATACCTAAGATTCTGTTAAATGCTAGGTTCACAGATTTCACTCAATAATGTGAGTCTGTTGGGAACAACTGTAGTAATGTTGTTCCCTGGCCTGAACTGATCAGAAAGGTTGTCTGCATTGCAAAACTGTTATTCAAATTCAAAGTCATATTGGTATGCTTCCAACTCCTCCAAGTATAAGCTTTTGATATTCTGTTCTCAGTTTGCTTAACTTACTGTGACTCCTAAGAAAGTTGCTCCAATTCAAACACACTCTCTGGATATGAAGGTAGTATTTTCACAAAGCATTATCAAATTCCAAATGAATACTGTGGACAAATGCTATTGGGATTCCATTAGTATGTAAAGTCTTTGTGGGCAGCCTCAGAGTGCTCTGTAATTTTATCATAGGATAGTCACATGGAGAGTTTCACAGTATAACACATGCCATTGCTTGGAAAAGAAAATGACTTAAAGGGCCTTTTGAAGTCTCTTCTACAAGTGATCTAAACAAAATCTTAATTTAGTAACCTTTGCTTCTTGGTATAAAAATTATAGATCTGTGGGTATTTTATGTGACTTAGGCTTCCCCTGGAGTGAGGATCAAGGTGAGACTGATAAAACAACAGCAAAAGTAAACTAAAACAGACAAAAATATTAGAATTCAAAATGTCAGAGCAGAAAGACACTGAAACCACCTCCTCCCACAGACACAACACATTTATAGCTACATATGGGATAATTTTCCTCTGAAAAGGACACAGATAAAATTAGATGAACAGCACCTCCATATTAAAAGATAAGACACATGAAGGCCAGTAAGGAAGGCTGAAACTTGATCTGGATGGGATTGGGATTCCATTCCAGGTGCAGTGTCCCACAAGTGGGAAGGGATTCCAAAAATAGAAAGCTTTCTTTAGAAGAGTGAAAAGAGTGTTTCACATCAGGCTCCCTAACCCCTGGATCTGGCACCAGAAAGGCAAGAGCCAAAAATGTCTGGATTTGAAAATCAATTGGGACTAAGCCCCAGAGAACCATAGAACTACCGGTATATGGAATGGAGAACTCACTCCTAATGGGCTTGCATGCAGACCCACTCACCCTGAGATTCAGCACAAAAACAACAGTTTGAAAAACACCTAGACCATAAGTGAGGGTGATACACTAATCCCTAAAAGTGGGTGCTGGAGGAATCTGCTGTACCTTTCTCCAAGGATATGTATACAGATGGGTGCCATTTTTGCAATCTCATTCTAATTTGCTGGTAAATAGAACTGATAGATGCCACTTTTGTGGCTTCCCTCTAGTCTGTTAGCACCAGTAGGTGTACTCTGTGCTCTGCATAGCCCACCTTGCCAAATAGCCAAAAGCACACTCTTAAAGGGTTTGTGAGAAAAAATAGTCGCTCTGCAATCCAGCACAAAAGCAACAATTGACAAATGCCTACACAAGAAGTGAGGAAAACACCCTTACCAAGCCTAAAGAGGCTGTGGGAGAGGCAGAGACTTTATTTGGTGATGGAATCATTGATGGACACCATTTGTGCAATACATTCTATATTGCTGGTGAGGAAGCTGGCAGAAACCATTTTCTGTGTCCTCTGTCTGCACTGCTAGCACAGATGGGGTGCTTCATGCTTTACCCGTCCTGCACAGCAACTCGGAACCTGTTCTTAAAGGACTGCAATACAGACCTACTTGATCTAAGAACCAATGCAAAAACAACAGTTTAAAAAGTGCCTACACCTCTTATCTCCCCCAGATCTCCCTACCCTCCCCGCTGTAATTTGACAGTCTGCTTGTTGACCAAAGAACTTGTATACATGCATATAAGTACAATCAATGGACACAAAACTCTGGGGAGGAAGAGTATGTATGGGGGGGGGGCAATGTTAAAATATGTACACAGATAATAATTTAATAAAAAAGTGCCTAAACCATAAGTTAGGATGATTGACTAATTAATCCTAAAGTGGCCGTCAGAAAGACAAACTAGCAGCAATTTCCTGAGGACAAAAATGGTGGGTGCCAATCTTACAATATCATTTTAACTTGCTGGTGATGAAGCTGGAGGGCGCCATATTTAGTCCCCTCTGTCTAGACCACTAATGCTATGGGATATGTCCCTGCCCTTCTCACCCTTATAGCAGTCTTGTCACAAACTGGGACAGGGGAAAGCATAATGCCACACTCATATTACACAACAGCTGCTTCATAGCTGGTCTGGGCTAGACCCCCACACAGTTTGATTACAAAATGGGCAGAGGACCCAAACAACATTTTTCTTAGAGGACATAAGAGGGTAAATGGGCACATGAAAAATGCTCCTTGTCACCAATCATCAGGGCAATGTAAACCAAAACAACAATAGGAAATCATCTCACTCCTGTCAGAATAGCTATTATAAGAAAGACAAAAAAAAAATAACAAGTCTTGGTAAGAATGTGGAGGAAAGAAAACTCTAGTGCACTGTTGGTATTATAAATTGATAAAGCCACTATGAAAAACATGGAGTTTCTCAAAAAATTAAAGTGTAACTACTACATGAACCAGCAATTCCATGTCTGTACATTTACCCAAAGAAAATAAACATACTAATTGAAAAAGACATATACACCCCAATGTTCATTGCAGCACTAATTACAGTAGTCAAAATATCACAGCCACCTAAATGTCTATTGGTAATTTTACTAAGTAGTTCAAAGTTCATTATGTCAGATATTCTTTGGTTTCTTATTTTAGGGATATGCCATTGCGAAGTCCCAACTAGACACATGCCAAATATCCAGGGCTCAGACATGAGTATGCCAATAGCCAGCATTTAAGAACAGAAATTAAAGGAAACTATGTCCAGTGGCAAAATTGCAACAGTTAGTTTGGGAGTGTTCATTTTATTTCTCAAAGACATTGACATAAGGTAAAATATAGCTTGGTGTCAAGAAGTTGATGTTAGGGATGGATGGATGTAGGGCACTGTTGGATTATCCATAGTGGAGTGTAAAGTCAACATATCTGAACATCTAGAATAATAATAAGCAAATCTCTTCATAGGGTCAATATTAGAATCTCCAGACTCTATACCAAGCTAATTAATGAATTAAATGGTTAGGGTCAAGTATCAGTTTTTTAAAGCTTTTAAACACATGTTTTAATGATGAACCATGATTGAGGAACTCCATTACAGATCAGTGCTTATTAAAATTTAATGTGCACATGACTCACGTTAGAATGCCATTAAATGTAAATTTTGATTCAGTAGGTCTGAGATGAGGCCAAAGAGTCTGCAATTTCTAACAAGCTCTCAGCTGATGGTGATAATGTTGGTTGTGGACCACAATGGGTAAGCATGTAAATAAAATGAGAAGTGAAGAAAGAAGATATATTTCATGTGTGTATGAGACAGCAGAGAGATGCTGAATAAATACAAAGGCAATCTTTTGAGATTTTGATATAAATTGAGAACAGGAGAAGGCCTTCATGACTTTGTTCCATTTAAGCTTTAGCTCATAATGGTAGCACATGCAAAGGGACTATTAAATTCTTAAGGAGCTATTTAAAACTACTGTGTATTAGAAAATCCTCCTTTCAGAGCTTTACAGGATTACTTCTTGAAAAAATTCAACCATTTATATCACAAAATAGCAAACAATCACAACCAGAACATTTCCTCAATGGCCAGAAACATATTTATTTTAAAGTCAGTGAGCACTAATTTTTTAATGGTTTCTTAAATTTGCTATAAAAATGAAGAGACAAAAAGACATGTTTTTCAAAAATAAAAAGAAAACCCATTTTTAACAATGTATCAAAATTAAATACAAAACGTACCTCTAAAAATGGCAGTCCCTGGCATTCATTCCCCTTATTCTGCGACTTCAGGTAAGTTACTTAAACTACTCTTGGGGGAAAACAAAAGGAGAGAAAAGATATTTTTGGTATTAGGTCATAATAGTGCAGACATTTAAATATTTTATAGAAACACTTTATAACCCTTGTCTCTGGGGATAGGTATAAAACCTGCAATATTGGCTGAACGTGTTATATCTCTCCTTTACTGTAAATAGTTATATATTTTAAAAACATCACTCAGTATCTTTTTGAGCTATGTGCCTACCTGCTTCAGGCATATAGTTCATCAAACATGGAGCCATGGCTTCATATGCACCACATTACTGATATCTAAAAATCTGTTTTGAAATTCTACTTCTTGACTCAGCAGCTATCAGCATGCATTTGATCAATATGACCAAAGAAAAGGAAAAGGATGCTGGGAGAGTATGCTCCTAGAGCACTGAGGCCTGGCACTAAATGGCATACACAAAAATCAGGGCATACACACTGTACACAACCCGCCACCAGGCCCTCCACTGCAGCCTTAGGCCCCATGCACCTTGACACCTAGATCAATCAGTGAGATCAAATATGGGGAGACAGAAGAATAACCCCCAAAGGAAATAAAATGAGGGATCATCAGAAAAAGAACTAAATAAAATGGAGGCATGCAATTTGTCAGAAAAAGAATGCAGAATAATGGTCATACAGTTCATAAACCAAATGGATGAGAAAGCCAACAACCTATGTAAGAACCAAGAATAAATAAAAAGTGATATAGCTACAATAATAATGATAATAATAAACAACTATGAAAGCTTTCAATAGTAGAATAGGAGAAGCAGAGGAACAAATTAGTGAATTAGAAGATAGGGAAGCAATACACACCTAATATGAGCTTCAATTGGAAATAAAAATCAAAAGATAGGAGGAGAGCCTGAGGGAGCTTTGGGACAACATGAAATGAAGCAACATACATATAATAGGGTGCAAGAAGAAAAAGAAGAAGAGCAAGGGTTAGAAAACCTAATCAAAGAAATATGTCAGAAAACTTCACAGATTTGGGGAAGAAAAAAAGTCACACAAGCACAGAGAGTGCCAAAGAAGATGAACCCAAAAAGATCCATACCAAGACATGTCATAATTACGATGGAAAACTTCAACGACAAAGAGAATCCTAAAGGCTACAAGAGAAAGACAGAAAGTTACCTATAAGGGATCTCCCATTAGATTTTAAAAAATATATATATTTTATTGATTTTTTTTAACAGAGAGGAAGAGAGAGGGATAGAGAGTTAGAAACATCGATGAGAGAGAATCATCAATCAGCTGCCTCTTGAACACCCCCTACTGGGGATGTGCCTGCAACCAAGGTACATGCCCTTGACAGGAATCAAACCCGGGCCCTTTCAGTCCGCAGGCTGATGCTCTATCCACTGAGCCAAACCAGTTTTGGCTCCTATTAGATTTTCAAATGATTTTTCAACAGAAACACATCAGGCCAGGAAAGAATTGAAGGAAGTATACAGAGAGATGCAAAATAAGGGATTGAACCCAAGAATACTTATCCAGCAAGGCTATAATTCAAAATTGAATGGGAAATGAGAAACTTCACAGACAAAGAAAAGCTAAGGGAGTTTATCACTACCAAGTCAGCAATGCAAGAAATGCTAATGGAACAGTTGTAAAAAGAAGAAAAAATAAATAAAAAAGGGAGAAGTAACAAAGGCAAAAAAATAAAAATAGCTGCAAACAAGTACCTATCAATAATAACTTTAAATGAAAATGTACTAAATGCTCCAATCAAAAGACAAGTGAGTGGCTGAATGTATAAGAAAACATAACCCATTTATTTGCTGTCTACAAGAGACCCACCTTAGAACAAAAGATTCACATAGACTGAAAGTGAAGGGATGGAAATTATCTTTCAGACAAATGGAAATGAAAAACAAACAGGGTTAATAATACTTATTTCTGACAAAATAGACCTCAAAGTGAAGGCCACAACAAGAGATAAGGAAGGCCACTTCATAATACTAAAGGGATTGATACAACAAGAGGATATAACTCTGGTAAACATATATGCACCCAATGCAGGAGCACCCAAATACAAAAAACAAAAAACAAAAAAACAAAACAAAACAAAACAAAACAAAAACTGGGAGATATCAAGGGACAGATCAACAGCAATATGATCACAGTAGGGGACTTTAAAACTCCACTGACATCATTGGATAAATACACTAGACCAGCAGTCTCCAACCTTTCAGACCTCATGGACCACCAGTGGTGGTTGGCAACTGCTGCTCTGGACAAAATATTAGCAAAGAAACAGCTACCCCAAATGACTCACTGGATCAGGTGGACTTAATTGACATCTTCAGAACATTTCATCCCAAATTCACAGAATACACATTCTTTTCAAGTGCACATTGGACATTTTCAAAGATAGGTCACATATATTGCATCACAGACAAAGCCTCTCCAAATTCAAGAAGATTAAAATCATATCAAGCATCTTCTCACACCACAATGGCATAATATTAGACATCAAGTACAATAAAAAAAATCAAGAAAATTCATACACTTGGAGACTGAATAGCATGCTATTAAATAATGATTGGGTTACCAAAGAGATCAAAGAGTTAATTAAAAACATCCTGGAAACAAGTGACAATGATAACACAACAATTCAAAACATATGGGAAACAGTGAAAACAGTCTTGAGAGGGACATAGTATTACAGACCTACCTCAAAACAAAACAAAACAACAACAACAAAAAACAACAAAATAAAACAAAAGAAACAAACAAAAAGCAAGAAAAATGGTAATAAATTATCTAACACTGTAATTTCAAGAAATAGAAAGAGAGCAACAAGAAAAGCCAAGAATGAGCAGAAGGAAGGATATAAAAAAATCAGAGAATAAATAAATGACATAGAGACAGAAAACAAACAAACCAACAAAAAACAACAATAATACAAAAACAAACAAACAATGAAACCAAGAACTAGTTCTTTGAAAGGATAAACAATATTGATGATCCCCTACCCACGCTCACCAAGAAGCAAAGAAAGAACCCAAATACCAAATAAACAAAATAAAAAATGAAAGAGGGGCAATAACAACAGACCCTACAGAAATACAAAGGATTGTTATAAAAAAAAATACTATGTACAACTCTTTTCCAACAAACTTAACAACTTACAGGGAATGGACATATTCCAAAAAAAAAATACAACCTTCCAAAACTCAATCAAGAATAATAATAATAATAAAATCTTAACAGGCCAATAACTAAGGAGGAAATTGAAGCAATCATCAAAAAATTCGCAGCAAACAAAAGCCCGGGGCTTCACAGGAGAGTTTTACCAAACATTAAAAGTGGAAATAAAACCTATCTTTCTCATACTATTTCAAAATATTCAAGAGGAAGGCACACTTCCTAGATCTTTCTATGAAACAAGCATTACCTTAATCCCCAAACCAAATAAAGATACTTCAAAGAAAGAGAAATATAGGCAAATTTCCCTGATGAACATAGATACTAAAATCTTTAACAAAATCAAAGTAAATATGATTCAGCATTATATTAGCAATATCATACACCATGACCAAGTGTAATTTATCACAAGGATGGAAGGCTGGTACAATATCTAGAAAACAATCAATGTGACACATCACATAAACAAATTGAAATACAAATATCACATAATCATATCAATTAATGCAGAAAAGGCATTTGACAAAATCCAACACCCTTTCCTGATAAAAACTCTCAGCAAAGTGGCAATAGAGGGATCATACCTCAACATAAGAACAGCCTTATATGACAAACCTACAGCAAATATCATACTCAATGGGGAAAAATTAAAATACCCTAAGATCAGGAACAAAACAAGAATGTCAACTTTCACCACTCTTGTTTGGGGAATTGTTGTATCAATCATAGTGATCAGACAAGAAGGAGAAATAAAAGGCATCCAAATTGGAAACTGAGAAGTAAAATTGTCATTATTCCCAAAGGACATGATATTGTACTTAGAAAACCCTAAAGACTCCATCATAAAACTACTAGACTTAATAAATGAATTTGGCAATGTAACTGGATACAAAATTAACACCCAGAAATCTATGGCTTTTTTTATGCACAAATAATGAACTCACCAAAAGAAAAAAAAATCAAAACACCAAAAACAAACGAACAAACAAAAACACACACACATACACACACAAAACACCCAATTTACCATTGCAACAAAAAAATTAAGGTACCTAAGAATAAATTTACCAGGAGGTAAAGGACTTGTACTCAGAAGGTTACAGAATGCTGAAAAAGAAGATAGAGGAAGACAAACAAATGGAAGAATATACCAAGTTCATAGATTGGTAGCATCAACATCATTAAAAATGTCCATCCAACCCAAAGCAATCTATAGATTCAATACAACCTCATTAAAATACCAATGGGATACTTCAAAGACCTAGGACAATCTCTCCAAAAATTCACCTCGAATAAAAAAAGAACCCGAATCGCTGCAGCAATCTTGAAAACGATGAACAAAGTTGGAGAGAGCACAATGCCAGATTTCAAGGTGTATTACAAAGCCACTGTTCTCAAAACTCCCTGTTACTGGCACAAGAACAGACATATAGACCAATGGAACAAAACATAGAACCTAGAGATCAACCCAAGGCAGTATGCTCAATTAATATTTGACAAAGGAAGCATGAGCATACAATGATGTCAAGAGAGTTTCTGCAATAAATGGTGTTGGGAAACTTAAATTAAAAAAAAATAAAAGGAGAAGAATGGTTTCTGAGTAAAATTTGATTGCTTTACAGTTTTACCTGACACCAATCCTCTTTTCCAGCAAGTAAACCACCAGCAACTATGGTTCATATACATTGAAATATATTATGTATTAGAGGCCCAGTGCACAAAATTCATGTCTGGAGGCGGGGGGTTGTGCCTCAGCCCAGGCTTGACCCTCTCCAATTTGGGACATCCCTCTATCAATCCAGGACTGCTGGCTCCCAATTGCTCACCTGCCTGCCTTCCTGATTGCCCCTAACCGCTTCTGCCTGCCAGCCTGATCACCCCCTAACCACTCCCATGCCAGCCTGATTGATGTCTAACTGCTCCCCTGCCAGCTTGTCTGCCCCCAACTTCCCTCCTCTGATGGGCTGTTCACCCATAACTGCCCTCCCCTGCAGAGTTGATCACCTTCAACTGCCCTACCTTGCAGGCTTGGTGCCTCCCAACTGCCCTCCTCTACTTGCCTGATCACCCACAACTGTCCTCCCTTGCAGGCCTGGGCTCTCCCAACTGCTCTCCCCTACTGGCCATCTTGTGGTGGCCATCTGTGTCCACATAAGGGCAGGATCTTTGACCACATGGGGGCAGCCATATTGTTTGTTGGAGTGATGGTAAATCTGCTTATAATTCTTTTATTATATATGATAGAGGCCTGGTGCATGGGTGGGAACCAGCTGTTTTGCCATGAAGGGTGTCCTGGATCAGTGTGGGGGTTCCCTTGGTGTTTGGGGCAGCCTGAGAGAGGGGCCTGTGGTGGTTTTCAGGTTGGCTATGCCCTCTGGTGACCCAGGCAGAGGCCCTGGCATCTGGGATATATTTACTTTCTACAATTGAAAATTTGTAGCCTGGAGAAGAGGCTTTGGCAGGTGGAAAGCTTGGCTTCTTCCATTGCCAGAGAAACCCAAGCCTCCCTCCTGCTCTCTGTGGCCACAGCCATTTTGGTTGGGGTTAATTTGCATACGCTCTATGATTGGTTGGTGGGTGTAGCTAGTGGGTGTAGCAGAATGATGGTTAATTTGCATATTACTCTTTTATTAGGTAGGATATCCCTACACTGAATATCTACTAGACTTAAGTGAGAAAATGCTTGTGAATTACCTAGAATATTATAGTTTAAAACATATTAAACACCATTCCTTACACTTGATTTTAAAGCCTTGCTTTGCCTTTATTAGTGTGATTTGGGGAAAAATTAATTATTTCATCCTAAATATTTTTACCTATAAAATAAGTATATAGCAATTATATTTTACAGAATTTTGAAAAAAGAAAAAATATATTAAAGAAAAATATTTGAGTTTCAGTCAATGGTTGGCAAACTCCTTAGTTAATAGAGCCAAATATCATCAGTACAACAATTGAAATTTCTTTTGAGAGCTGAAAACCGACTTCTGCACATGGGCCACAAAGTTTCAATCGCATTGTACATACATACCACAGGTGGTATTTTGAGGAAGAGCTACACTCAAGAGGCCAAAGAGCCTCATGTGGCTCGTGAGCCATGGTTTGCTGACCACTGGTTTAAGTGATGAGTATAGTACATAACCCACAGTAGGAATATAATGAATTATGGCAATAAACATCATCTCTATTATTTTATACTAGTGAAACTAAAGTTTAAAGAATTGTATTCTATTTGGGTTTTATATAAATGACATATGGTCACAGTTTATATAATTTTAAAAATGATTCTTGTACATCTAATAGTCATTTTCATAAAAAAAATATATACCTACAATATCTTTGCATTAAGCTTCCAGTTGTTTTCAATGAGATGTTTTTTCAGATCTGTGTCTTTTATTTGCATTCCTCTAGATCTCTTAGCTAGAAAGCAGCAGAAATGAAAAGACCATTTGAGCATGAAACAATTAGAGTGAACCTTCTTTTAAGTAATTAATTTTGTATACATATATTTGTCTACCCTTAAAAGACTTCTTTGTTTGGAGTGTTCTCAGTTGACCCGTTTCTATAGGGCAGATGCCTACCATATCTTTGTGAATCCAATCCTATATAATTGAGAGATAATATGCAAATTGACTGCCACACCCTCAAACAAGATGGCTGCCCCCTACTGGTCACAAGATGGCTGCCACAAGATGGCCAGCAGGGGAGGGCAGTTAGGGGCAACCAGGGCAGCAGGGGAGGGCATTTGGGGTCAAACAGGCCAGCAGGGGAGGGCAAATTGGGGCACAAGGCTTGCAGGAAAAGGCAGTTGGGGGCAACCAGGTTGGCAGGGATGGGTGGTTGTGGTCAAATGGGTCTGTAGGGGAGGAAGGGCAGTTCAGGGGACCAGGCCTTCAGGGGATGGCAGTTAGGAGAGACCAGACCAACAGAGGAGGGCAATATGGGGCAACCAAGCCTGCAGGGGAGGGCAGTTGGGGCCAATTGGGCCGGCAGGGGAGCAGTTAGGTGTTGATCTGGATGGCAGTGGAGTGGTTAGGGGGTGATCAGGCTGGCAGGCAGAAGAAGTTAGGGGCAATCAGGCAGACAGGCAGGCAAGTGGTTGGAAGCCAACAGTCCCAGATTGTGAGAGGGATGTTCGATTGCTGGTTTGGGCCCGATCCCTAGAGGGGTCCCAGATTGGAGACGGTGAAGGCTGGGCTGAGGGACGTCCCCCACCCCCAGTGCACAAATTTTGTGCACTGGGACTTTAGTATATTATGTGTCTATGTCCAACCCAGAGGAGATATGTTACTATGAAGACTATCTTACTACTGAAATTGACTAGACTGTAGGTTAATTACAGTGATAATCCTACCAGCCTTTTCAGTTTTTTGTTTGTTTGTTTGTTTGTTTTGTTTTGTTTGTTTGTTTTCTGGTGCAAGAAAGGCATCCTTCCCTGATTACTCTCTTTTTATTTTTTTAATATATTTTATTGATTTTTTTTTATTTTTTTTGCCCCCTTCCTTCCCTCCCTTCCATACATACCCTCCCTCCCCAGAGTTTTATGTCCATTGGTTGTACTTATATGCATGTATACAAGTCCTTCGGTTGATCTATTATCTCCCCCAGATCTTCCTCCCCTCCCCACTGTATTTGACAGTCTGCTTGTTGCTTTAATGTCTCTATATCTATCTTTTGGTTCATCAGTTTATAATGATCTTTATTATCCATAAATGAGTGAGGTCATGTGGTGTTTCTCTTTCATTGATTGGCTTATTTCACTCAGCATGATGTTCTCCAATTCCAGCCAGATTGCTGCAAATGATAAGAATTCCTTCTTTTTTATGGCAGCAGAGTATTCCATTGTGTAGATGTACCATGGTTTTTTGATCCAATCATCTGCTGACGGGAACCTAGGCTGTATCCAAATCCTAGCTATTGTAAATTGTGCTGCTATGAACATAGGGGTGCAGATATCCTTTCTGATTGGTGTTTCAATTTTGGGGGATATATTCCTAGAAGTGGGATTAGTGGTTCAAATGGGAGTTCCATTTTCAGTTTTTTGAGGAAACTCCACACTGTTATCCACAGTGGTTGCACCAGTCTACATTCCCACCAGCAGTGCACGAGGGTTCCTTTTTCTCCGCAACCTCGCCAACACTTGTCGTTTGTTGATTTGTTGATGTTGGCCATTCTGACAGGTGTGAGATGGTACCGCATTGTTGTTTTGATTTGCATCTCTCGGACAATTAGTGACTTTGAGCATGTTTTCATGTGCCTTTTGGCCTTCCTTCTGTCTTCTTTTGAAAATATTCTATTTAGGTCCATTGCCCAGTTTTTAATTGGATTATTCATCTTTTTATTTAATTGTATAAGCTGTCTGTAAATGTTGGAGATTAAACCTTTATCAGTGGTATTATTTGCAAATATGTTCTCCCACACCGTGGGCTTTCTTGTTGTTTTGTTGATGGTTTCTTTTGCTGTAAAAAAGGTTTTTATTTTGATGTAGTCCCATTTGTTTATTTTCTCTTTAGCTTCCATTGCGCTAGGGGCAGTATCAGTGAAGAAGTTCTTTTGGCATATGTCTGAGATTTTGCTGCCTGTGGATGCTTCTAGTATTTTTATGGTTTCCCCTCTGATGTTTAAGTCCTGTATTCATTTTGAGTTTATTTTTGTGTATGGTGTAAGATGGTGATCTAGTTTCATTCTTTTGCATGTGTCTGTCAAATTTTCCCAACACCATTTATTAAAGAGACTGTCTTGACTCCATTGTATATTCGTGCCTCCTTTGTCAAATATTAATTGAGCATAGTGATTTGGGTTGATATCTGGGTTCTTGATTCTATTCCATTGATCTATATGTCTGTTCTTCTGCCAGAACCAGGCTATTTTGAGAACAGTGGCTTTGTAATACAGCTTGAAGTCTGGTATTGAGATCCTTCCTGCTTTACTCTTCTTTCTCAGGATTGCTGTGGCTATTCGGGTTCTTTTATTGTTCCAAATGAACTTTTGGAGAGTTCTTTCTAGGTCAGTGATATATGTCATTGGTATTTTAATGGGGAATGCATTGAACCTATAGATTGCTTTAGGAAGTATGGACATTTTGATGATGTTGATTCTACAAATCCATGAACATGGTATGTTCTTCCATCTGTTTACATCTTCCTCTATCTCTTTTTTCATTGTTGTGTAGTTTTCCGCATATAGGTCCTTTACTTCCTTAGTTAAATTTATTCCTAGGTATCTTAATTTTTTTGGTGTGATGGTAAATGGAATTGCTTTTTTAGTCTCAGTTTCTGTAGTTTCACTGTTGGTGTACAGAAATGCCATGGATTTCTTGGCGTTAATTTTGTATCCTGCTACATTGCCAAATTTATTTATTAAGTCAATTAGTTTTTTAATGGAGTCTTTTGGGTTTTTTATGTACAATATCATGTCATCTGCAAATAAGGATAACTTTACTTCTTTTCCAATTTGGATTCCTTTTATTTCCTCCTCTTGTCTAATTGCAATGGCTAGTACTTCCAGTACTATGTCAAACAGGAGTGGCTACAGTGGGCATCCCTGTCTGGTTCCTGTTCTTAGAGGGAATGGTTTTAGTTTTTGCCCCTTGAGTATAATGGTGGCTATGGGTTTATCATATATAGCTTTTATTATGTTGAAGTATGATCCTTGTACTCCCACCTTGTTAAGAGTTTTTATCAGGAAAGGGTGTTGGATTTTATCAAATGCTTTTTCTGTATCAATTTATATGACTATATTATTTTTATCTTTCAATTTGTTTATGTGATGTATAACGTTTATTGATTTGTGGATATTGTACCATCCTTGCATTCCTGGAATAAATCGTACTTGGTCATGGTGTATGATCTTTGTGATGTTCTTCTGGAGTCGATTTGCTAGAATTTTGTTGAGGATTTTGGCATCTATGTTCATGAGGGATATTGGTCTGTAATTCTCTTTCATTGAGTTGTCTTTATCTGGTTTTGGTATTACGGTGATGCTGGCTTCATAGAAGGAGTTTGGAAGTGTTCCTTCCTCTTGGATTTTTTGGAATCGTCTGAGGAGGATAGGTTTTAGTTCTTCCTTGAATGTTTGGTAAAACTCTCCTGTGAAGCCATCTGGCCCTGGGCTTTTGTTTGCTGGAAGCTTTTTGATGACTGTTTCAATTTCTTCCCAAGTAACTGCTCTATTGAGATTTTTAGATTCTTCCTGATTGAGTTTTGGAAGTTCGTATTTTTCTAGGGATATGTCCATTTCCTCCAGGTTGTTCAGTTTGTTGGAATAGAGTTGTTCGTAGTATTTTGTAACAATCCGTTGTATTTCGGCAGGGTCTGTTGTTATTTCACCTCTTTCATTTCTGATTTTGTTTCTTTGGGTCCTCTCTCTTTGTTTCTTGGTTAGCCTGGCTAGAGGTTCATCAATCTTGTTTATCCTTTCAAAGAACCAGCTCTAGGATTTGTTGATCTTATGTATTGTTTCTTTGGTCTCTATGTCGTTTATCTCTGCTCTGATTTTTGTTATTTCCTTCCATCTGCTTACACTGGACTTTTCTTGTTGCTCTTTTTCTAACTCTTTGAGTTGTAGAGTTAGATAATTTGTTATCATTTTTTCTAGTTTTTTGCAATAGGCTTGTAAGGATATGAACTTCCCTCTCAAAACTGCTTTTGCTGTGTCCCATAGATTTTGGATTATTGTGTTTTCATTGTCATTTGTTTCCAGGATGTTTTTAATTTTTTCCTTGATTTCTCTGGTAACCCAGTCCTTGTTTAATAGCATGCTGTTTAGTTTCCATGTGTTTGATTTCTTTGGATTATTTTTATTGTAGTTAATTTCCAGTTTTATGCCATTATGATCTGAGAAGATGCTTGATATGATTTATATCTTCTTGAATTTGAAGAGACTTTGCCTATGTCCCAACATGTGGTCTATCTTTGAGAATGTCCCATGGCACTTGAGAATGTATATTCTGTGGCATTGGGGTGGAATATTCTGAAGATGTCAATTAATTCCATCTTGTCTAGTGAGTCATTTAGGATTGATATTTCTTTGCTGATTTTTTGTTTATATGATTTGTCGAAGGGTGACAGTGGGGTATTAAAATCTCCTACTATGATTGTATTGCTATTAATCTCTCCCTTAATGTCCTCCAGCAGTTTTTTTTTTTATGTATTTGGGTTGCTCCCGTATTGGGTGCATATATATTTACCAGGGTTATTTCTTCTTGTTGTATTGTTCCCTTTAGTATTATGAAGTGGCCTTCATTATCTCTTGTTATGTCCTTCACTTTGAGACCTAATTTGTCAGATATAAGTATTGCTACCCCAGCTTTTTTTTTCATTTCCATTTGCCTGGAAAACTTTTTTCCATCCTTTTACCCTCAGTCTGTGTGCATCTGTTTTTCTGAGGTGGGTTTCTTGAAGACAACAGATGTATGGGTCTTGTTTTCTTATCCAATCTGACACCCTATGTCTTTTATTGGAGCATTTAATCCATTTACATTTAAGGTTATTATTGATAGGCACTCATTTGACGCCACTTTTATTCTATACCCGTGTTCCTTCTTCACTTCCTATTTCTTTATTTTTACAGTAGACCCTTTAGCATTTCTTCCATTGCTGGTTTGGTGGAGATACAATAAATTCCTTCCGTCTTTTTTCGTCTGTGAAGCTCCTGATTTCACCCTCAATTTTGATTGATACCCCTGCTGGGTACAGTATTCTTGGATTCAGACCCTTCTTTTGCATGACTTTGTATATTTCATCCCATTCCCTTCTGGCCTGGTATGTTTCTGTTGAGAAATCAGTTGCTAGTCTGATGGGGGTTCCTTTGTATGTAACTTTCTGTCTCTCTCTGGCTGCTTTTAAGATTCTTACTTTGTCGTTGTTGTTTGCCAATTTAATTATAATGTGCCTTGGCGATTGTCTTCTGGGATTTATTTTGCTTGGGACTCTGCGAGCATCTTGGATTTGTGTGGGTTTTTTCTTCTCTATCTCAGGAAAGTTTTCTGTCATTATTTCTTGAAATACTTTTTCCACGTCTACCTCAGTTTCCCTTCCTTCTGGAACCCCTATCATTCGAATATTGTTTTGTTTTGTATTGTCCCAAAGCTCCCATAGCCTCTCCTCCTGCTTTTTAATCTTTTTTTCTAGAAGCTGCTCTACTTGGGTATTTTTTTCCATCTTGTCTTCTAGCTCACTGATGCGGTCCTCTGCTTCATCTAGTCTACTCTTGATGCTTTCTATTGAGTTCTTCATGGATGCGATGTCATTTTTCATTTCTTCTTGGTTCTTCTTCAATTCCTCATGGTTCTTCTTCAATTCTTCATGGTTCTTCTTCAATTCCTCATGGTTCTTCCTCATTTCTTCTTGGTTATTGTTAAATTTCTCTTCCATTCTTTTTAGCCATCCTATGATCATTACTCTGAATTCTTGCTCTGGTAGGCTGCTTGCCTCTGACTCGTTTACTTCCTTTTCTGGTGATGCCTGCTTTTCTTTCATATGCGGGCTATTTTTCTGTCTTCCCATGGTCTCTCTTTTCAGGATGTCTGGTTATGTGGTGTTCCTTATCCTACGTTAATTTAAAGGTACAAAATACAACACTATCAGGTACAACACAAGAGGCACTTAACAGGAATGTATTTACGATATTAATAACCTCTAATAAAGGTAACCACTAGAGAAAGGCAACTTAGGGGGTAGGAGAGAAGGAAGAAGGGTAAAAATAAAATAAAGAAAAAATAAAAAAAAATAAATAAGTAAATAAAAAAAAGAGGGATAAAGAGATAGAAAAAGAAGAAGAAAAAGTAATGACAAAATGAAGTTGGAAAACAGGGAAAAAAGAAAAGAGATAGAGATAGATAGAGAGAGAGAGATAGAGAGAGAGAGAGAGAGAGAAGAAGAAGCAGACTAAAAGAGAAATGGGAAACAAACTATACATATATATATATATATATATATATATATATATATATATATATATGGGGAAAATTCCCATAGAACCACCACTAAACCCAGCCAATGCCAGTAACAATACTTGGAGATTAACACAAACTACAATATCCACTATTATTAAGTAAGGCTATGATATACGGAAGTAAAAAAACAAATAAAAACAGATGATTTAAAAAAATACAAAGTAACAATAACAACACAGGAATACACATAACCATTTCACTAAAAAGCATAAAAATTCACAATAATCAACATTCACACAAACAATGAGAAAAAGATAGAGAGGAGAACAGTGTTTTTTTTTTCTCTTTAACTAGTTAATATAGAGCAGAGAGTGGTATTTATACACTTGGATCAGGGGTTGGAACTTAGGTCTATAAGTATATTGAGAGCTTTAGCAGGGGGTTTACAGAAAGAATAGAGGAAAAACTAAAGCCGGTAAGGCATAGGATAAACAGGAGACTAACAGGGTCGAGTTGAGATAGGGTTGAATGATGCTATAGTAGAGATTAAAATAGAATGAAGATTGCTCCCAATGTAAAAAAAAAAAAGAAAAAAAGAAAAAGGAAACAAAAATTGCAAAATAGCAGTAGTAATAGTGATGATAGAGATTAAAAAATATAATAATTGAAAAGGTAAAATCAAGTAAGGAAAAAAGAAAAAAATTCTATTCTTAAGTAAAAGATGTAAAAAATGAAAATTAAATTAAAGATGTAAAAAATGAAAATAAAATAAAGAATAGTAATTTTAGCATTAAAATGTCCAGTAGTGGTCATTCACTTCCTCTGTTATTGTATTATATTTGGAGTGCCTGATTCTCGGACCAGACAGTCTTGCAGTTCCCAGCATTCCACTGCACCTTAGTTTTGTAAGGTAGCCCTTAATTTTAAGTAGGCTATATCTTAGTTATTTGTGTCCATTTATTTTTGATTAATTAAAAGAAAAAAAAAAAGGCAGTTTTAGTTCAACCCCTAGGTTACAGTGTTTCCGGTTTGACCTCCCAGTCTTTTTGGTTGCTCTGGCCTTCTTTCTCTATGGCTCTAGCTGGCAGAGTGCCAACTGGCTCCCAGACTATCTCTTCTGGCTGTGATCCCTTGTTTCCAAGAAGGCAATTTCCCCCTGCAATTTCCCCAGATATGCCCAACTGGGAAGTCCTTCCCTAGTATTCAGGAGCAAGGGGGTGAAGTGGATCAAGCACCAAGTTGTCCAGATGTTCCACCCTTGGCGGGACAGCCGCGATTCTTAACAATCTGTCCCGTGTCCCCTGGCATTTTAAAAAAAGTCCCGCTTCTGGGGAAGATTACGCCAAACCCACCACTGGGTATTGCCGGGCAGGATTCTTGCTGCAGCCTACTTTGGGCGCAGCTCTGGCGCTGGCTGTTGCGCGCTGCTCCTGGGCTACAGTGGAGGCGGGGCCTCGCGGGAGCTCCACGGCTACCACTGCCTGCACCGCGGGACCCAGAACCCTCAGGCTATCCCCGCAAACTCTGACCTTTCCGTGGGTGATTGAAGAACTTCCTTGAATCCACGTGTTTGGGCCAATTGGGGCGTCACAACTGCTCGATGGACTCCTCCGCTGTGGGTTTTCCAGGCCTCAGAGAAGATCCTCCTTTCCTGGTAACATGGTGCAGTCTTCCCTCTGAGCCCATAGCTCCGGGAGAAGTCTCCGTGGCTGCCTCCGTGCCGGCTGCTTGGTCAGGAAATCCTGTCCAGTGGACCCTTCCTTCCCTTCCCTGAGAGTTCAGCTGCCCCTCAGCTGCCAATCAACATTTCCTGAGCGAGTCAGACGCTGCTTTTATCTGTTCTGGGACCAGGGTCAGAACAAGTCCATCTGTTTGGTCGCCATCTTCAAGCTCCACCCCCAGCCTTTTCAGTTTTAAGAGAAGGTATGTACAATGATTACAAGGTAGGCTTGGATGCCAGACTGCATGGGTGAAGAATTCTAGATCTTCATTTGTGACCTGGGTGACCAAAGGCAAACAATCTAACCTCTAATTGTTACTGTTCCCTTAAAGTAAATTGATTGTGATAATAATAGTTAATACACAATATTGTTTAGATTATTTAGTTTATGGTAAGTATTCAATACATTTTAGGTATAAGGACAATAATAATGAAGCAAAGTGGCTCAAAAGAAGACAAAGGTTTTTTTTAGTGTATCAAGTATTTATAGTTTTATAAAAGACAATCACGTCTTCTGCTTTCTAAATCTTTTTTGTTTGGGATTGGATACTTTTATTTTAGGGCAATACTCTGTCCTTCAGTGTTCATAAAAGATATGATGGCCTTTTTAATTCAGGGCTCTATTTCCTTGAGAATCAATGCTTTTGTAAAATAAACAAACAAAAAACATTGTGACAATTTAAGTACATTGTTGCTAATGGAAATGAATTGCTGTCTGGTCTATGAGAATACAGCTTTTGTTGAAATTTTCCGCTTTCCTAGCACTCATGGGAATATATAAAATATGAAAGATGATCTTTAACCATAGAATTAACTCAAAAAAATGTAATTAGCACATTTTAAAAATCCACTAAACTATTATTTTCACACAGAAACTAGTATTCTTCCAACCTAGAAAATAAACTTGGAGGTATATACCTCGCTTATGTGAAAGAAGCAATGCCATCTTGTCTGACTCAGAGACCAAGTTACAGCATCTCCTTTTTTCCACAGGCAAATCTCACTATAATGCAGTTGTTACTAATCTTTAGCAAAGTCTAGAAGTTTGAGTAGTCTTTGGAGTCAGAGTTAGCTGGATTTAAATACTGCCTCTGTCACTTACCTTAGCTGAATGATCTTAGTATAGTCAACCCTCATACTAGTAAATATCAGTTCTCAATTCCCTTATCTTTACAGTAGGAAATAAATGAGGTAATCCATTTAATGTATTTAACATAATAACTATTCAGTAAATACTTGATGTTGGTTTTTGTTATAATCTGCATATGCATGGCTTTCTGCAATGTTTCTCTATTTCACACACTCTTTAACAAAGAAAACATAGAGAAAAATGCATTACTTTTTTAAATTAATGTAATTTAATTATTTTTCTATCTCTTCTTCACCTGAGATGGCCAGTGAATTATCCTTACTCCCATTCTGCGGTGTTTTCTCATTTTGCAGTTTGTTACAAATGAAGGGGGAGGGGAATTGGCACAGTGTCTGGCAGGTATATGTATTGGTATTGCAAAATAAAATAGTTTTTATTGTTATTACTATTATTATCAGTTTTATTATTTGATGATAAAAATTAATTTTATTTCCCAGAAAAATCTAGGAACAATTAACATTATTCTTTAGAAAGATTCGTGCTTTTGTATCAAACACAGCTATATGTGTAATATAAAGACTGGATTCAGAATATACTGGAGCTTCACCCCATTTTAAACTTTAAACCTGAAGAAATGAATGATTATGTCATTTTGTAGAAGGCCTAGAATATTAGTTACATTTATGGCAATAGGTCATCTACTTTTTCCCTACCCACTTTTCAGCAAAGACCACATCTATTGATCAGTAGATGGGGACCAAGCCCTGCTGTGATTCTGTGAGGTCAGAAAAAAGTACATTCTGTAATGCTGGCTCAGGAACACTCAAAACAGATATTTTTATGCTTTTAGATTATTAATTTGTGTGATGAAAATATAGACAGCTGAACATCAGGTGAATTAAATTGAAGAGTACCTAATTTTAGTTTCTCAGTAGTTTGAAGAGAACAAGCTCCCTACCACTTGAATGCCTTTCTAATCTATATGAAAAGGACATACTAATCATAAATAAATGATGCACATACTTATCAGCAATACCATTAATATGATATTGCAAATATAGTCATGCTTCTTTCAGTTATTTAGTTTTGCTTTGTTGTTGTTGTGTTTGTTTTTTGTTTTTTGTTTTTCAATTAATGAAGTAGAAATAGACTGACAGATCTCATAGGGAACAGGGGAGGTAAAGCGATTAACCAAAGAACTTATATGCATACTAGAGGCCCAGTTCACAAAATTCATGCACTGGTTGGGGGGGTTATCCCTCAGTCTAACCTGAACCCTCTCCAATCTGGCACCCCTCAGGAGATGTCTGACTGCCTGTTTAAACAGGCAGTTGGACATTCCATTCACAATCCAGGACTGCTGGCTCCCAACTGCTTGACAGCCTCCCTGATTGCCCCTAACTGCTTCTGCCTGCCATCCTGATCACCCCCTAACCACTCCTCTGCCATCCTGATTGACACCTAACTGTTCCCCTGCCAGCCCAATTGTCCACAACTGCCCTGCCCTAACAGCCTGGTCACCCCCAAATGCCCTACCCTGCATATCCCCTCTTTATTAGATAAGGTTTTTTCTTTAATATATTGGACAGTGTACCTGCCGTGGTCTTGATAAACCAGTAAAAATGTAAACCCAAAGTAAAAGTGTCATAAAATAAACTCGTTAAACAGGAATTTCATGAGACCTTGGAAAGGTGATATGTGGTTGTTTCTTCCGTTTTCCCTTCTCTTTCTTCTCTTTCTTTTTCTTTATGTTTCACCTTTTGTCCTTTCTTTCTTTTCTCCTTTTATTCCTTTTCTGTCTCTAATCATTCTGCTGGGGGCAAGGGAAATGCCAAGGCTATAGGTGTGTGGGGAGGATCACTCCATGGGCGCGCAGGCCCTTTGGAGGCTGACACCCCAGGCTGTCCCAGGGAAGGGATAGCTCTTGGGGGAACAACTTCTTCCCAGGCTGTGTATGGGAGCTGGAACACCCTCTTCACCCCCCTCCAGCTGTGTATGGGAGCTGATCGCTGGGGTGGGGGGAGGGAAGGGGATAGGCAGTTGCGGGCCCCTCCCAGGCCCATGCCCACAGCCCAGGCCAAGGCTAGGAGCAGATCATGCATGGAAGTTGGGGGGCGGGTAGAGGGTTGGAGGGCATGGTGGAGAGGGTGTGGCCACTGCCCAGGCCATGGCTAGGGTCACTGCTGGGAGTGGATTATGAAGGGGGTTTGTGCTGCCTCCCAGGCCAAGAACCTGGGTCACGCTGGAAGCGGATTTCTTAGGGAATGCACACCACCTTCCAGGCCACTGCCCTGGTCGAGGCTGGGAGCTGATGGTGCCAGGGGTGTGTGCTGCCTACCAGGCCTATGGCTGGGGTCCTGGCTGGGAGCTGTTTGCACAGGGGAGGGAGGTGAAGAGGGTGTGCATCTGCCTCTCAGGCCATTACCCTGATCTATGCTGGGGGTGGATCACGCCAACAGCTGGGGCCTCATGCTGCCTTCTCTCAGCAGCAGCCCTCCCTGAGCCTGAGAGGACTGGGCACCGCCATCTTGTGTCTATGGGTGCCATCATTTTTATCACAGAGTGATGGTTAATTTGCATATTACACTTTTATTAGATAGGATATGTATTGCCCATGGACATGACAATAGTGTAGTGAAGGCCTGGAGGTGGAACTGAACCCTGGTGGAGGGGAGGAAATTGGGGGAAATTTTGGGATGTCTGTAATATTCTCAAAAATAAAAATAACTGAAAAGAAGGTATGGCAGTGAATTGAATTATTTGTCTGTATGTCTTACATGTGTCCAATTTAAGTTTCTTCCACCAGGTGTCATATTGCATGTAGCATCTCTACTGCCTTCAAAGGAACTGCCAGAGCAGCAAATACCTTTTAAAAACTGATGTAGATACCTCCCCAAAGACCTGTTCTTCAACCTTTAGCTTAAAGAGTAGCAAGCTGAACCTGCAGAGCCCTGCTTTTCCTGCTGGCTATAGTGGAAAAATATCATGTAAGAAAAAAATACCCTGCGAGTAAGTTACATCTAGAAAATTTGTACTTTAGAAAATTAACTTTAATTTGAAATGCTAACAGCAAGATACCCATTGAAAACAAACATGGTGTCAAAACAAGCCAGAGGAAAATCATTTGGGAAAAAAAATGAAAAGGGATCCCAAGTCAAATTTATAGAAAATATTCCCTTATTAACTTTTGATTGAGAATATTTTTGTATATTTTCAGAAAACAACTCTGAGACCATGTGGATTCCTGCAACAGAGGAATTGATAGGAGTGCTCCAGCCATGAAGACAGAAGAGAAACAGTCCAGAGATGGAAGACGCTGAAAACACCTTGCCGTACTAGCAGACAGCAGCTGTGCATTGCTGAAGGATACCCAGGACCAAACCAGAGACTGTCGGACCTACATCACCACCATTTTTCCACCATCCAGAACTGAAATATCATTGCTGACATGTATACATAAGGAAGTGTCTGACATTGAAATTGGGAATCAAAAGAACTTGGCCCAGAAAGGAACTCACTACAGACTGATTTATTTGCCTCTCAGTGTAACCATTATGGCTTGTCTCTGTTTCGGTTCTTATAAGGTAATTCCTTGTATCACATTATCTAACACATCTAGGGGAAATAATGAACAACATAAATTGATGAACAGAAACAGAACCAGAGACAGAGAAGCAGCGATCAGACTGTCAAACCTCAGAGGGAAAGTAGGGTAGGGTGGGGGGAAGGGGGAGAGATCAACCAAAGGACTTGTGTGCATGCATATAAGCCTAACCAGTGGTCATGGACAACAGGGGTGGGGGCATTTGTGGGGAGAAGATTGGGATGGGAATGGGAGGATGAGGACAATTATGTGATACCATAATCAATAAAGAAATTAAAAAAAAACACTCACCTGAAAACCCCTGCCTAACTCCACACAGCAGGAAGTATAAAATAGGATGGAAGGCAAGTATTCCCATTTCTAATCAAAGAGATTATCTAGGTCTTCTGCTCTTGCCGGTCCTCTGGACTATGGTTTTAATTTATGTATTTATTTATTGTTGGCAGAAAATACACATTCAATCAAGGACATTTTACTTCTTCCAACTATTAAAACAACTTCTTAAAGTGGTTTTTAATTTGTCATACTGTAATTGACTTACTGCTTTCATTATCCTTTGTGTGTGTGTGTGTGTGGCCTTCTAGTACCATTCACATGGCAGTGTTGGCTCTGCACCAAAGAAAGTGAAACAGCTAAGAGAGCTCTAACTGGTTTGGCTCAGTGGATAGAGCGTCAGCCTGAAGACTGAAAGGTCCCAGGTTTGATTCCAGTCAAGGGCATGTACCTCAGTTGCAAGCATATCCCCAGTCCTGTGTGTGCAGGAGGCAGCTGATCGATGTTTCTCTCTCATCAATGTTTCTAGCTCTCTATGCCTCTCCCTCTCTGTAAAAAATACGCACACACACACACACACACGCACACACACACACATCACTCTATGATATATATATATATATATATATATATATATATATATATATATATATATATATATAGACATCATAGAGAGTGATTTTTCTCATCTCATGGGACACATAAACTAATTATTAAAATTATGTGGCACAACAAAAATATATATTTTTTATGATCTGACAAAAATAAGTGTAATTTTGATTCATTCATGCCAGATGGCTATTGTTGTGTTGACTATTATTATTTTTTTATTTGACAATCTAAAGGAAAAGAGTCAGTGCCCCTGGCTTAATTGTCAGGAATTGCAAGTTTTAAAATTACTTATTGCACACCAGTGTACTGCTGCTGCACACTAGTTGAAAATTGCTATCATAGAGTTTCATTGTGTGGTTTACAGCACCCAAAGAAATCAGTCATACAGTATACTTTCACTTCAAGCAGAGACAAAGGTGTAGCCCTTCTTGGAATTTGACCTATGACTTTCTTCTTACTCTTGGAAGTTCATATATGAATGGCTCTTTCCCTTAGCCAGTAATTATTCCAAGGTATAATGAATTTATATTGCTTCTAAAAAAATCTATACACAGGAATACCTCATTTTAATGCACTTCATTTTATTGTGTTTTCAGAGATGGATTTTTTTTTTAAGTTAAAGGTTTGTGGCAATCCTGTGTTAGCAAGACTATTGGAGCCATTTTTCTAAAAGGCTCAAATGATGGTTGATAATTTTAGCAATACGGTATTTTAATTTTTTGTATGCTTTTATTGATTTCAGATTGAATTAGAGAGAGACAGAGATAGAAACATCAATGATTATAGAGAACAATTGATTGGTTGCCTCCTTTGTGCCCCCTACCGGGTATGGAGCCTCAACCCAACATGTGCCCTGACCAGGAATCTAATCCTGACCTCCTGGTTCATGGGTTGAGGCTCAACAATGAGCCAGACAGCAATACAATATTTTTAAATTAAGGTACATACATTTTTCTAGACATTTGCTATTGCAGACTTAATAGAATACAGTATGGTATAAACATGGCTTTTACATGTACTGCAGACAAAAATATTTGTATAACTCACATTATAATATTCACTTTACTGTAGTGGACTGGGCATAAACCAGCAATATCCAATCTAATAAAAAAGTAATATGCAAATTCACTATACCACCACTACACCCACAAGCCACGCCCACCAGTCAATCAGGAATGAGTATGCAAATTAACCCAACCAAGATGGCTGTGGCCATGGAGAGAGCATGAGGCTGGGTTTCCCTGGCAATGGTGAAAGCCAATCTTTCTGCATGCCTTGGCCTGCCTTGGCCTCTGCTTAAGGCTACAAAGTTTCAATTATAGAAGATAAATAAATTCCAGATACCAGGGCCTTCCCTTGGATCACTGGGGCATGTGGCCAGCCTGAAAACCGTGACAGACCCCTCACTCAGGCCACCCTATGCCACAAGGGAACCCCCATCCTGATATGGGACATTCTTCAGGACAAACCAGCTGACCCCCACCCATGCACCAGGCCCCTATACTATCTAATAAAATAATAATCTGCAAATTGACCATCACTCCAACACACAAGATGGCTGACCCCATGTGGTCAAAGATGACTGCCCCCATGTGGACATAACATGGCCTCCACAAGATGACCAGCAGGGGAGGGCAGTTGGAAATGACCAGGCCTGCAAGGGAGGGCAGTTGGGGGCAATCAAGCCTGCAGGGGAGGACAGTTAGGGGTGACCAGGTCAGCAGAGGAGGGAAGTTGGTGGGGGCAGGCCTACAGGGGAGGACAGTTAGGGGTGACCACACCTGCAGGGGAGGTCAATTAGGGGCAAACCGGTTGACCGGGGAGCAGTTAGGAATCATTCAGGCTGGCAGGGGTGTGGTTAGGGGGTGATCAGGCTGGCAGGCAGAAGCAGTTTGGGTCAATCAAGGAGGCAGGGAGACAAGCAGTTGGGAGCCAGAAGTTCTGGATTGTGAGGGGGATGTCCTACTGCCTGCTTAGATTGGGCCTAAATAGGCAGTTTGACATCCCTCAAGGGGTCCCACCCCGGTTGGAGAGGGTGCAGGCTGGACTGAGGGACACCCCCCTTGCATGAATTTTGTGTGCCAGGTATCTAGTCTCATAATAAGCTTGTATTTTAAAATTTCTACTGGCATCTCAATTAATCTGAGTATATCTCTAATATACTATCAACTGGGAAAACTGTAGTCTATAAAATTGACCCTAAATAACTTAGCAACAAATCTTTTAAAAAAAAATTTATATTCATTGTTGAAATGATTACAGACATCACTCTATGTTTTTTGATGCTTTTTTTCCACCATTGATTCCCTCCTCCACACACCCACCAGTCCCAAGCTTCTGCCACACCATTATCTATGTCCATGGATAATGCATATATGCATATAATATCACCTGTTAATCTCTCCCCTCCCCACTGACATTAATTAGTCTGTTCATGGTTTATGTCTCTGGATCTATTTTGTTCACCATTTATTTTGTTCATTTGATTCCACATATGAGTGAGATAATGTTATACTTATCTTTCTCTGACTGGCTTATTTCACTTAGCATAATACCCTCTAGGTCCACCTATGCTGATGCAAATCATAAGAATGCTTTATTTTCCCCCCCACTATATAGCATTCCATTGTGTAAATTGTACCATAGTTGTTTTTTGTTTGTTTTTTTGTTTGTTTTGTTTGTTTGCTTTTTTATCCATTCATCTGCTGAAGGGCACTTGGGCTGTTTGAAAATCTTAGCTATTGTAAATTGTGCTGTTTTGAACACAGGGGTGTATATACTCTATCTGTTTGGTGTTTTTGGTTTCTTAGGATATATTCCTAGAAGTGGAATCACTAAGTCAAATGGGACAAATGGGAGTTCTAGTTTTAATTTTTTGAGGAAACCCTATGTTGTTTTCCATAATGGCTATAGAAGTCTGTATTCACATCAGCAGTGTATTGGGGTTTCCTTTTCTCCACATCCTTAAACTTGTCATTTGTTGATTCATTGATGACAGCCATTCTGACAGGTGTGAGGTGATATATCATGGTCGTGTTAATTTGAGTCTCTCAGATAATCAGTCACTTTGAGCATTTTTCATGTCTCTTGGCCTTCTGTATGTCCACTTTGGAGAAATGTGTATTTCAGTCCTTTGCCCATTTTTTAATTAGATTGCTTATCTTCCTTTTGTTAAGTGGTATGAGTTCCTAATATATTTTGGAAATTAACCTCATATTGGATGTATCATTAGCAAATATGTTCTCCCTTACAGTGGAATCTCTTTTCACTTCGTTGATGGTTTCTTTTGCTGTGAAAAATATTTTTTATTTTGATTCACTCCATTTTTTTATTTTCTCATTAGTTTTTCATGCCCTGGATATATATATATATATATTGCTGTGAGAGATGTCTGAGATTTTGCTGCCTAAGGTTTATTAAGGTGGAAAAAATAAAGCATTCACAACTCATATTTAGGTCTTTTATCCATTTAAAATTTATTCATTTGTATGGTGTAAGTTGGTGGTCTAGATCTGTTTTTTTGCATGTACCTGTCCTATTTCCCAACATCATTTATTGAAGAGACTGTCTTTACTTCATTGTGTGCATGCTCCTGTCTTTTCTGTCAAATATTAATTGAGCATGATGGTTTGGGTCAAGTTCTAGGATCTCTGTTCTGTGCCATTGTTCTATGTGCCTGTTCTTGTGCCAGTACAAGACTATTTTGAGTACCGTAGCTTTGTAATATAACTTCCAGTTTGGTATTTTTCTTCCTTCTTTCTCAATATTGCTGTGGCTATTTGGAGTCTTTTGTGGTTCCATATAAATTTTTGCAGTGTTTGTTCTAGATCTGTGAAATGCACCACTGGCATTTTAATAGGGACAGCATTGAATCTATAAATTGCTTTGGGTTGTATGGGCATTTCAATGATGTTCATTCTACCAATCCATGAACATGGTATATTCTTCCATTTGTTTATGTTTGTTTCTATCTTTTTTTCCCCAGCAACCTGTAGTTTCCCATGTACAGGTCTTTTACCTCCTTGGTTAAATTTATTTTAAGTATCTTAATTTTTGTAGCAATAATAAATGGAATTTTTAGTTTCTCTTTCTGAGAGTTCATTATTGGTGTATAAAAATGTGATTGGTTTCTAGGTGTTAATTTTATATCCTCCTTCATTGCCAAATTCATTTATTAAACAGCAGTTTTTGAGGGAGTTTTCTATGTACATAACATGTAATCTGCAAGTAATGGCAGTTTTCCTCCCCCTTTTCCAATTTGGATACATGTTATTTCTTCTTCATTTATGATTACTATGGCTAGCACTTCCAATACAATGATGAACTGGAGGGTGAAAGTGATATCTCTGTATTGTTCTTACTCTTAGGGGAACTTGTTTTAGTTTTTACCAATTGAGTATAATTTTCGCTATAGGTTTGTCATATATGGAGTTTATTATGTTAAGGTATGATCCCTTTATTCTGACTTTGCTGAGAGTTTTTATCAAAAAAGTGTTGGATTTTGTCAACTGATTTTTCTCTGTCAATTGATATGATCATGTGGTTTTTGTCTTCCAATTTGTTTATGTGATGTATCATATTTATTGATTTGCCAATATTGTACCAGCTTTGCATCTGCAAAGAAAATCCTACTTCGTCATAGTGTATGATCTTTTTGATGTATTGCTAGATTAGATTTGCAAATATTTTGTTGAGAATTTTAGCATATATGTCCATCAGGGATATTGCACTCTAATTACCTTTCTTTATAGAATATTTATCTGTTTTTGGCATTGGGCTAATGCTAGCATCATAAAAAAGCTTGAAAATGTTACTTCCTTTTGGATATTTTTTGGAATAATTTGAGGAGGATAGGTATTTGATCTTCTTTGTTTGTTTGGTAAAACTCCCCTGTGAATCCATCTGGACCAGGGCTTTTGTTAGCTGAAAGTTTTTATTTTTATTTATTTCATTTTTTATTTTTATTTCTTTATTTATTTTTAGGTTTTTTTTGTGATGAGAACTTTTAAGGTCTTTTAAATATAAAATAAATATTATTAATTATGAGGGGCCTGATGCACAAAATTCGTGCACTTGCGGGGGGGGGGCGTGTCTCTCAGCCCAGCCTGCACCCTCTCACATACTGGGAGCCCTCAGGGAATGTCCTACTGATGGCTGCTCCCCATGGGCCTAAGGTGCAGTCTGGCCTCCCTTTGTGGGAGTTGATCAGGCTGATCAGGGAAAGGGACCATCCCCATCACTCTGTTGCTGCAGCCACTGCTAGTCACTGCAGCCACCAAGGTGTTTTCATCATCACTGACTCCAGTCCCTTCACCATGAAAAAATGACAACTTTCTTTAGGCATTTTCAAGATGTGCCATTCATAGGTTATGACATTTCGTTCATTCTTTCTTCTTTTTTTTTTTTTAATCCTCACCTGAGGATATGTTTCCATTGATTTTTAGAGAAAGTGGAAGAGATAGGGAAAGACAGAGAGATATAGCAAAGTGATATAGAACACTTTGATTGGTTGCCCCCTGCATGAGCCCTGACCTGGGCCCCAGCCAGGGAGAAGCCTGCAACCTAGGTACATGCCCTTGATCAGAATCGAACCGAGACCCTGCAGTCAGCAAGGCTAGGCATTATCCATTGAGCCAAACCGGCTAGGGCAGGATATGACATTTCTTAGCCCTCCAGCAGCAGACCTTCATTTTTTTTTTTCTTTAGAAGTGTGGTGGAAAGCCCTAGATCACCTTTTTGGATTATTATACCCAAATTACTAAGAATATTACCAGTGGCGTATAGGGAGCTTAGCCAATGAGCGGTCAGAAAAAGGTGTTCACACTATCATCTCCAGTTCCACCCCACCAAGGCCTAAAGCCTCTGGGCCTGGGCAGGGGATTCCCCAGCTCCCTCCAATTGCAAGCTCCACCCCTGCTGAGGCCTAAAGCCTTGGGGACTGGGCAGGGGCCCCCCAGATCCATCTGATTGTGCCCTCTGCCCCTGCCCAGGCCCAGGCCCCAGCCTTGGCCCGAGGCTTGGGGCCTGAGCAGGGGACCCCCAGCTCCCTCTGATTGCTGGATCTGCCCTTGCCCAGGAACACCTTGGCTAAGCCCTTCCCAGAGTTGCTCAGGCCCACACGGGGCCTACCTCAGAGTGATCTATTTTTTTATTTTTTTATTACTGCTTCAATTTCATCTGTAGTTATGGGCCTATTCAGGATTTCTGATTCTTCTTGACAGAGTTTGGGAAGACTACATTTTCTAGGGATATGTCAATTTTTGTCCAGGTTGTCCAACTTGTTATGATAGAGTTGTTCATGATTTTTTTTTTTTTGTGATCATATTTCTGTGGGGTCACTTGTTATTTAACCTGTTTCATTTCTGATTTATTTTTTTATTTGGTTTCTAGTTTCTTTTAAAAAATATTTATTTTTTAAAGTATTACATAAGTTTTCTCTTTTCCCCATTGACCTCTCCCCAGCCACCTCCTCCTCCCCCAAGTTCATGTCCTCACCAACCTACTGTCTGTGTACATTGGTTAGGCTCATATGTATGCATACAAGTCCTTTGATTGATCTCTTACCCACTCACCCACCAAGTTCCATCTTATGTTGCACAGTCTGCTAGATACTTCTATGAATGGTTTGATTTTTGTTCATCAGTTTATGTTGTTCATTATATTCCACAAATGAGTGAGATTATGTGATATTTTTCTTAGCATAATGCTCTCCAATTCTATACATGCTGTTGCAAATAGTAAGAATTTCTTCTTTTTTTTTTTTTTTTTTTTTTACGGCACTGTAGTATTCCATTATGTACCACAGTTTTATAATCCATTCATCTGCTGATGGGCACTTAGACTGTTTCCAAATCTTAGCTTATATAAATTAAGCTGCTATAAACATACGGGTGAATATATTCTTTGTGATTGGTGTTTCTGTTTTCTTGGGATGTATTCTTAGAAGTGGGATTACTGTGTCAAATGGGAGTTCAATTTTTAATTTTTTGAGGAAACTCCATATTGTTTTCCACAGTGGCTGCACCAGTCTGAAAACCTACCAGCAGTGTAGGAAGGTTCCTTTTTCTCAGCATCCTAGCCAATACTTGTTGTTTGTTGATTTATTGATGATAGCCATTATGATAGGTGTTAGATATTAACTCATTATCATTTTTATTGCATCTCTCTGATGATTAGTGACTTTGAGCATGTTTTCATATGTTTCTTGGCTTTCTGTATGTCCTCTTTCAAAAGGTGTCACTTTAGTTCTCTTGCTCATTTTTTGATTGGATTGTTTATCTTCCTTTTGTTAAGTTGTATAAGCTCCCTAAATTTTTGGAGATTAGACCCTTATTGGAGATAACATTGGCAAATATGTTTTCCCATGCAGTGGGCTTTCTTGTTTTGTTGGCTTTTTTTGTGCTGCAGAAGTTTTTGTTTTGATGTAACCCCATTTGTTTATTTTATCCTTAGTGTCCATTGCCCTAGGAGCAGAATCAGTAAAGATTTTGCTATGACAAATGTCTACTACTTTTCTGCCTATAGTTTCTTCTAATATTTTTATAGTTTCCTGTCTTATGTTTAAGTCTTTAACCATTTCGAGTTTATTTTTCTGTATGGTGTAAGTTGATGGTCTTGTTTAATTTTTCTGCATGTATCTGTCTAAGTTTCTCAACACCATTTATTGAAGAAGTTGTCTTGTCTTCATTGCATGTTAATGTTTCCTTTTTCAAATATTAATTGAGCATAATGGCTTGGGTCAGTTTCTGGGTTCTCTGTTCTGTTCCATTGATCTATATGACTGTTCTTTTGCCAGTACCAGGCAGATTTGAGAACAGTGTATTTGTGGTACAGCTTGATATCTGGTATTGTGTTCCCTCCAACTTTGTTCTTCTTTCTCAAAATTGCTGCAGTTATTGGGGGTCTTTTTTAATTGCAGAAAATTTTGGATAGTTTTAGGTCTTTGAAATTTGTTGTTGGTACATTAATGGGGATTGCATTGAATCTATAGATTGCTTTGGATAGTAAGGGCATTTTAATGATGTTGATTCTACCAATCTATGAAGATAATATATTTTCATTTGTTTATGTATTCCCCTATCTCTGTTTTTCAGATTCCTGTAATTTTCTAAGTATAGGATCTTTACCTCCTTGTTTAAGTTTATCCCTAAGTATCTTAATTTCTTTAGTACAATGGTAAATGGGATTTTTTAGGTTTCTATTTCTGGGAATTCATTATTGGTGTATAAAAAGCCTTAGGTTTCTGGGTGTTAATTTTGTATTGGGCTATATTTCCAAATTCATTTATCAATCCTAGTAGGTTTATATGGAGTCTTTAGGGTTTTCTAAGTATAATATCATGTCACCTGCAAATAATGACCATTTTATTTCTTTTCCAATTTAGGTGTCTTTTATTTCTTTTTATTGTCTAATCATCATGGCTAGCACTTCCAGTTCTATGTCAAAAGGAGTGGTGAAAGTGAGTATCCATGCATTTTTTCCTGTTCTTGGGGGAAATGGTTTGTTTTTGACCATTTAGTATGATGTTGGTTGTAGGTTTATCCCATAAGGCTTTTATTATGTTGTGGTATGATCCCTTTATTCCCACTCTTCTGAGAGTTTTTTCAGGAAAGGGTGTTGGATTTTGTCAAATGCCTTTCCTGCATCAATTGATATGATTATGTAATTTTTGCCTTTCAATTTGTTTATGTGATGTACCATGTTTATTGAGTTATGAATATTGTACCAATCTTGCATCCCTGGAATAAATCCCACTTGGTCATGCTGTATGATCTTTCTAATGCAATGCTGGATCTGACTTGCTAAAATTTTATTGAGGATTTAATCATCTTTGTTCATCTGGGATATTGGCCTATAATTATCTTTCTTTGTCATGTCTTTATCTAGTTTTGGAATTAGGGTAAAGCTGGCTTCATAGAAAGAGCTTAGAAGTGTGCCTTCCTCTTGAATCTTTTGGAATAGGTTAAGAAGGATAGGTTTTAGTTCTTCTTTGAATGTTTGGGAAAACTCCCATGTGAAGGCATCTGGTCCAATGCTTTTGTTTGCTGGAAGTGTTTTGATTACTATTTCAACTTAATCAGTAGTTATTGCCCTATTCAGATTTTTTTTTATTTTTCCTGATTGAATTTTGGAAGCATGTGTTTTTGTACTAATATGTCCATTTCGTCAAGGTTGTCCACTTTGTTGGAGTAGAGTTGTTTGTAGTATTTATTTTACAATATTTTGTATGTTTACTGATGGGCACTTAGGTTGTTTGGGGTCGGTAGTTACTTTACCTTTTTCCATTCTGATTACATTTATTTGGGTCCTCTGTCTTTTTTCTTGGTGAACCTGACTAGAGGTTCATCAATCTGGTTTATCCTTTGAAAGAACCATCACTTCATTTTATTGATGATTTATATATACATTTTTTGGAGGGTCTCTATGCCATTTATTTTCTCTCTGAATTTTATTATTTCCTTCCTTCTGCTTACTCTGGGCTTTTTTGTTTGTTTGTTTGTTTGTTTTTTATCTCTTTGTAATTTTTAAGTTGAAGGGTTAGGTAATTTATTACAGTTCCCTTTCTTTCTTTCTTTCTTTCTTTCTTTCTTTCTTTCTTTCTTTCTTTCTTTCTTTCTTTCTTTCTTTCTTTCTTTTTTAAGATAGGCCTACAGAGCTATAAACCTCCCTCTCAGGAATGCTTAACTGTGTCCCATATATTTTAGATTGTGTTTTCATTATTATATTTCAGGATGTTTTTAATTTGTTCTTTGTTCTCTTTGGTAATTCAATCATTGTTTAAAAGCATGCTATTTAGCCTCCAATTGTTTGATTTTTTTGATTGTTTTTATTGTAGTTAATTTATAATATTATGCCCTGTGCTCTGAAAAGATGCTTGATATGATTTCTATCTTCTTGAATTTGCAGAGAGTTTCCTTGTGACCCAAAATGTGGTCTACCTTTGAAAATATCCCATGTGCAATTGAGAAGTATGTATATGTTCCATTGCTTTGAGGTGAAATGTTCTGAAGATGTCAATTAAGACCATATAATCTAGTGAGTCATTTAGAATTGCTGTTTGTTTGCTAATTTTTTGTTCAGAAGATTTGTCCAGTGATGTCAGTGGAGTATTCAAGTTCCATACTATGATTGTGTTGCTATCAATCTCTCTCTTGATATCTTCCAGAAGTTTTTTTGTTGTAGTTTTTTGTTTCTTTGTTTGTGTTTTCAGTGTTTCTGCATTGGGTGAATACATGCTTACCAGAGTTATATCTTCTTGTTGTATATATCACTTTAGTATTATGAATTGGCCTTCATAATCTCTTGTTATGGCCTTCAGTATGAGGTCTTTTTTGTCATATATAAATATTGTGACCCCTGCTTTTTTTCTTTTCCATTTGCCTGAAAGGTATTTTTCTATCCCTCAATATCAGTCTCTGTGTATCCCTTGTTATGAAATGGGTCTTCTGCAGATAGCATATACACTGAGTTTCCAGATTATTATGACCATCCCATCAGTACTTTATTGGGCCACCTTTTGCCTTCAATACTGCAATGATTTTTCTTAGCATTGACTCCACAATATGATAAAAGGTGATGTGAGGAATCTGACACCATGCCTGATGAATAGCACTGTCCAGTTCTGTGAGATTTGATGGTTGTGGAACCAGCTGCTTGATGTCTCTTTTAACTTTGTCCCACAAATGCTAAACTGGATTGAGATCTGGTGATTGTGGGGACCACCTAAGCAAGGTAAAGTCTCCCTCATGTTCTTGAAACCACTCTTGCACAATATGAGCACCATGACATGGCACATTGTCTTATTGGAAGAAGCCATCTCCATTGGGATATGCCATCAACATGATAGGATGAACTTGACCAGCAACCATACTTAGATATGTTGTGCTATTCAGACATTGTTCCACACAAATTAAAGGACCCAAATCATGCCAGGAAAACATGCCCCAATCCATAACACTGCCCCCACCAGCTTGAAGGGTTGTACTCAGGCATGTGGGTGCATGCTTTCATACTGTTTCTATGAAATTCTCACTCTGCCATCTGCATGATGCAACTAGAAATGTGTTTTATTGGATCAAATGACTTTTTTTTTTAAATGTTTGACCATCCAATCCTTGTGTTACTGTGCAAATTGAAGACGTTTTATCTTGGTAACTGCAGACAGCAAAGGTATTCAAATAGGCCTTCGGCTTCCATATCCCATACAATGCAGTGTATGGCTAATTTGCCTACAAACTTCAATTGGTCATAATAATCTGACAACTCGTTTTATATGGGTCATGTTTTCTTATCCATTCAGCCACTTAGTGCCTTTTTATTGGAGCATTTAGGCCATTTAACTTTAAAGTTATAACTCATAGGTAGTTGTTTGTAGCCATTTTTATTTTATTTTTGCATGTGTTCCTTCTTTCATTTTTATTTCTTCTTTAGCATTTGTTGCATTGCTGGCATGGTAGTTTAGAAATCCCTTAGTTTTTGTTGTTGTTGTTGTTTGTTTGATTGTCTGTGAAGCTTCTGATTTCCCCTTCATTATTGAATAATAGCCTTGCTAGATAGATATTTTTGGAATCAGTCCCCTGCCCTACATCACTTTGTATACTTCCTTCCATTACTTTCTAACCCGATGTGATTCTGTTGAGAAATAATTTGATAATATAATGGGAGATCCCTTGTAGGTAACTCTGTCTCTCTCTTGCAGCCTTTAAGATTCTCTCTTTGTCAAAAACATTTGCCATCATAATTATGATGTGTGTTGGTGTAGGTCTTTTTTAGTTCATTATTTTTTGGACTCTCTGTGCTTATGTGACTTTATTCTTCCCCAAATCAGGGAAGTTTTCTGATATTATTTTTTCAAGTAGATTTTCTAACTCTTGCTCTTCTTCTTTTCATTCTAGCACCCCTATTATACATATTTTGCTTCATTTCATGTTATTTCAAATCTCTCTTAGGCTATCTTCCTGCCTATTATATATATTTTTTCTTTAATTGCAGTTCCAATTGGATGCATTTTGTTGCATTTGTCTTCTAATTCACTAATTCTGTCCTCTACTTCTGCTAGTCTACTGTGAAACCTTATATAGAATTTTTTAATTGTAGTTATGTCACTCTTATTTCTTCTTGATTCTTACATAGTTGTTGGTTTTCTAATCCATCCATTTTATTCACTGTATTGTCCTTATTCTGAATTTTTTTTCTGACCAATTGCATGCCTCTGTTTCATTTAGTTCCTTTTCTGGCAATGTCACCTCATTTTTTTCCTTTTGTGGTTGTTTCTTTTTAAAAATATATATATTTTAGTGATTTTTCACAGAGAGGAAGAGAGAGGGATAGAAAGTTAGAAACATTGATGAGAGAGAAAGATAAATCAGTTGCCTCTTTACTGGGAACGTGCCCACTACCAAGGTACATGCCCTTGACAGGAATTGAACCTGGGACCTTTCAGTCCACAGAACGATGCTCTATCCACTGAGCCAAACCAGTTTTGGCACACATGGGACTTTTTCAAAGGTAGACCACATGTTAGGTCATCATAGACTAAGTTTCTACAAATTCAAGAAGATTAAAAACCTATCAAGCATCTGTTTAGATCACAATGGCATAAAATTAGAAATAATAAATAAAATACAATAAAAATCATAAAGAATCAAACATATGTAGACTAAATGGTATACTATTAAACAACTAATGGGTTACCAAAGAGATAATAGAAGAAATAAAAAAACATCCTGGAAATAAATGATAATGAAAACACAACAATCCAAAAATCTATGGAACACAGTGAAAGCAGTCCTGAGAGGGAAGTTCAGAGCTCTACAGGCCTATCAAAACAAACAAACAAACAAAAAGCACACAAGAAAAAAGGTAATTAATTATATCACCCTGTAAAATAAAGCATTAGAAAGAGAGCAACAAGAAAAGCCCAGAGTAAGTAGAAAGAATTAAATAATAAAGCTCAGAGCAGAGATAAATGACAGAGGCAAAAACAAAACAAAACAAAACAAAACAAAACAAAAAAACAAACAAACACATAACAGTACAAAAGATCAATAAAATTAAGAACTGGTCCTTTGAAAGATTAAACTAGTTTAATGACCGTTTTGCCACACTCACCAAGAAACAAAGAGAGAGGACCCAAATAAAAAATCAGAAATTAAAGAGTTGGATTAACAACTACCCCACAGATATACAAAGGATCATAAAAAAATAGTATGAACAACTCTACTCCAATAAACTGGAAAACCTTGACCAAGTGGAAATTTCCTAGAAAATTACAATATTATAATACTCAATCAGCAAGAATAAGAAATTATGAATAGACAGATAACTATGGATGAAATTGAAGCTGTAACAATAATAATTAAAAAACAAACAAACAAGCAAAAAAAAAACCTCCTAGCAAACAAAAGTCCTAGACAGGATGGCTTCACAGGGGAGTTTTACCAAACATTCAAATAACTAATACCTATCATCTTCAAACATTCCAAAAAATTCAGAAAGAAAGAACACTTCCAAGCTCTTTCTATGAGGCCAGCATTACCCTAATCCCAAAATCAGATAAAGACACTAGAAAGAAATAGAATTATTGGCTAATATCCCTGATGAACATAGACACTAAAATCTTCAACAAAATTCTCACAAATTTGATCCAGCAATACATTAGAAAAATCATACACCATGACCAAGTGGGATTTATTTCATAAATGCAGGCTGGTATGATATCCACAAATCAATAAATGTGACACATCACATAAAAAAAAAAAACCTGAAAGATAAAATACACATGATCATATCAATAAATGTAAAAAAAATCAATTGACAAAACCCAACACACTTTTTTTTTTTAATAAAAACTCTCAACAAAGGGACTAGAGAGATCATACCTCAACATAATAAAAGCCTTATATGACAAACCTGCATCAAACATCATACTCAATGGGCAAAAACCAAAACCATTTCCCCTAAGAACAGGAATAAGACAGGGATGCCCACTCTCACCATTCTTGATCAACATAGTGCTGGAAGTACTAGCCATTGCAATCAGAGAAGAAGAAGAAATAAGGCATCCAAATTGGAAAGGGGGAAATAAAACTGTCACTATGGGCAGTTGATATGATATTGTGCATAGAAAACCATAAATAGTCCATCAGAATAATACTAGATTTAATGAATTTATTTGGCAATATAGCAAGATATAAAATTAATACCGAGGAATCTATGGCATTTTTATACACAATGATGAACTCTCTGAAAGGGAAACCAGACAAAGTCATTTATCATTGTAACAAATATATTTAGATATTTATGAATAAACTTAACCAAGGAGGTAAAACATATGTAGACTAAATATTTGGAAATCTACAAGACATTGAAAAAAGACAAAAAAAAAAAATAAAGACATAAATGGATTGTGTTCATGGATTGGTTGCATCAACATCATTAAAATGTCTACACTACCCAAGGCAATCAACAGATTCAATGCAATTCCTATTAAAAAAACAACAGCAAATTTTACAGAGCTAGAATACATTCTCCAAAAATTTATAAGGAATTAAAAAAGATCCCAATAGCTGCAGCAATCTTGAGAAAGAAGAACAAAGTTGGAGGAATCACAATACTAGATTTCAAGTTATACTTCCAGGCCACTGTACTAAAAACAGACTGATACTGGAAACAGAACAGAGAACCCAGAAATGGACCCAAGTCATTATGCACATTTAATATTTGACAAAGGAGGAAAGAGCATACAATGGAGTCAAGACAGTCTCTTCAATAAATGGTGTTAGGAAAATTAGACAGATACATGCAAAAAAAAAAAAGAAAGAAAGAAAGAAAGAAAGAAAGAAAGAAAGAAAGAAAGAAAGAAACTAGACCATCAACTTATACCATACACAAAATTAAACTCAAAATGGATAAAAGACTGAAATGTAAGACATGACACCATAAAAATCCTAAAAGAAACCATTGGCAGCAAAATCTCAGACATCTTCTATAGCAATACACCTCCTACGACAATGGAAATTAAAGGAAAAATAAACAAACGGGACTACTTCAAAATAAACAGATTCTGCACAGCAAAAGAAACCATCAATAAAATAACAAGGGTTCCCACTTCATTGGAGAACATATTTGCCAATGATACATAGGGAACTCACACAACTTAACAAAAGGAAGATAAACAATACAATTTAAAAATGGGCAAAGGATCTTAATAGACACTTCTCCAAAATGGACATAAAGAAGACCAAAATTCATATGAAAAAGTGCTCAAAGTCACTGATCATCTGAGAGATGCAAATCAAACAACAATGAGGTACCAATTCATGCCTGTAAGAATGGCTATCATCAACAAATGACAAGTGTTGGCGAGGATGTGGAGAAAAGGGAACTCTTGTGCTCTGCTAGTGGGAATGCAGACTGGTGCAGCCTTTGTGGAAAAGAGCTTAGAGTTTCCTCAAAAATTAAAAATGCAACTACTATTTGACCCAGTGATTCCACTTCTGGGAATACATCCCCCTAATTCAGAAACACCCATCTGAAAGACTATATGCACCCCTATGTTCATAGCAGCACAATTTACAATAGCTAAGATTTGGAGATCAGGAGATGAGTAAATTAAAAAAAAAAAACATAGTATTTCTATACAATGGAATACTATGCAGCTGTAAAAACTAACAAAAAAAAAACAGAAACGAAAACAACTTTTAACATTTGCAACAGCATGGATGGACCTAGAGAGCATTTTGCTAAGAGAAATAAGCCAGTAAGAAAAAGATATGTATCATACGGTCTCATTCATATGTGGAATATAATGACCAACATAAACTGATGAACAAAAATAGACCTAGAGACATAGAAACATTGAACAGACAGTCAAACCTCAGAGGGAAGGCAGGGGCAGGTGGTGACAGGGAAGAGATCAACCAATGAACTCATATGCGTATATGCATAACCCAAGGACACAGACAACGGGTGATGAATGCTTGTGGGGAAAAAGGTAGGAGAGGGCAATGGGGGGAAAAGGGACATATGTAATACTTTCAACAATAAGAATGTATTTAAAAAAAAAGAATCGATATCTATATATATAAAAGCCTAAGTGACTAGCCATCTGGCCAGTAACTATGATGTGCACTGAACATCAGGGGTCAGATGCTCAATGCAGTAGTGGAAACCACAAGCAGGGAAGTATGGAACAGACTGATGAATCTTGGGAGGAAAGGGAGAGGGCAGGAAGAGCTAACCAAATATTTTATATGCATACAAAAGGCCCAGTGCATGAATCCCTTGGCCTGGCCTGAACCCTCTCACAATCCAGGACCCCTCAAGGAATGTCAGAGAGCATGTTTTGGCCCAGTCCCCAAAAGCCAGTCTGAGGGACCCCACCAGTGCATAAATCCATGGACTGGGCCTCTAGTGTAAACTATAACTTTTAATTATTAGCCTCTCTGGATAAAGATGGTAAAGAGTATAAGTATTACTTTGAAATTAGACTGGCTCATCAGTGAAAACTTTACAAATTTTATCTTTTATACTTTTCACTGTACTTGGTAAAATACAAACTTTTTTTGGATTTATATTCCCCCTCTCCCCTCCGGAGTCTGGTTCATGGTTATTTGTTAGCTAAAAGGAGAGACATTGGTTTTCTTCAGTATTGTGGTTAGATTCTCATTACTGCTTATTTGATTCTGAGGAACAATATGAAGAATAGGGTGAGCATATGCATGTGTGTGTTTTATAATTTCTGCTAGAGGCCTGGTGCACAAAATTTGTGCACTCCGGGGTGGGGGGGGGCAGGGTCCCTCATCCTGGATTGTGAGAGGGTGCAGGCCAGCTAAGGGACTGCACCAGTGCACTATTGGGGCTGGGGAGGGATGTGGGAGGTTGGCCAGCCAGGGAGGGATCACAGGAGGGCTACAGGGCATATCCAGCTTGTCTTGCTGAGTTCTGATCTGCAGAACACCAGCAGCAAGCGAACCTACTGGTCAGAGCATCTGCCTCCTAGCGGTCAGTGCACATCATAGCAACTGGTTGACCAGTCGAATGTCTGTCCCCTGGTGATCAGTGCATGTCATACTGAGTGGTTGAGCAGCCTTAGCATATCATTAGTATATTACATTTTGATTGGTTGAACAGCCAACTGGACAAACGGACACGTATCATATTAGGCTTTTATTATATAGGATTATATTAAGAGGAAGAGTGATACTTCAGAGACCATTTAGCTGAAGAAAATCTGAACTGAGGTCATCCAAGGACCACAGAGCTTCCGTCCTCTCCGGATAAAAGGTCAACATTACTGGCCTCAGTTAATGGTAAGCTTGATGTGAATTAAAGTAACTACTGACTGAAGGTGTTACCATGGACACAGATATCAACATATCTTCAGGAGGAATTATACAGTGAAAGGAAAACTAAGATAATATAAATTATTCATAACTAGATCTTGCAAAGAAGAAGAAAAATGTAAAGACCCCCTCACCAAATTATCATATGTATTTCAAAATATTGTGTAACACTTTTGTCATCAGTTATTGTGTGATTAATATGTTTCAGAAATTATCTCAATCCTCAGAAAAATCCCATGAAATAGATACCATTATTTTTTCTAGTTTTTTTTTTTATAACAAACCAAATCTCATAGAAATGAATTAATTTAGCCAAGATTAAGCAGCCAGTAAGTGGTATAAGAGTGGGATTTAACTTCAGTGTGTTTCATCCCAAAGTGTGCTCTAAGAACCTTTAATACTTTGTTGTAGATTTACAATGTAGAGTATATCCTAATCTCATATTTATAGTATGGAGTATAAATCTTGTAGTATGAACAGTGCCTGATACACAGTGGGTGCTTAAAAACAAATTATTAAATTAATGGTGAGTTTAAATTTTTTTAGTCTTGTAGGCACAATTTTAAGATGACCCTCAAGATTCGCTTCATACACCCCATGTACACATTCTGTACATTATGGATCTTACTCCATTATTAGGTTATGCTATATGGCACAGCTTATCTTGAGCTAGAGAAAGCCTGACCTAAAAACATAAAATCTTTAAAAGCAGGAATTTTGTTTGACTAAATGTAGAAAAGGATATCACAGATTTGAAGCATGAAAATTTGACCTGTTTTTGTTAGCTTGAATATGGAGGGGAACTTATTACATACAAAGTGGATGGTTTTTAGCAACTGAGAGTGGCCTCCTGTCTACAGTCAGTATAGAAATGGGGACCTTTGTCCTATAATCACAAGGAACTGAATTCTGCAAAGGAAAACAACAAAGAGCCGAATAGGGTTTGGCTCAGTGGATGGAGTATCAGCCTGTGGACTGAAGGGTCCCAGGTTCGATTCCAGTCAAGGATGTGTACCTTGGTTGTGGGCATATCCCTAGTAGGGGGTGTGCAGGAGGCAGCTGATGGATGTTTCTCTAACATCCATGTTTCTAACTCTCTGTCCCTCTCTCCTCCACTCTGTAAAAAATCAATAAAAATATATTTTTAAAAAAGAAAACAACAAAGATGTTGGAAGGGAATTTTCCTCAAAAGCTTCTTAATAAGAACTCAACTAAACCATCACCATGATTTTAGCCTTGTGAAACCCTGAGCAAAGAACCTAGACAGATCATGGCAGGTTTCTGACTCACATAATTATTAGCTAATAAATGAGTGTTGTTTTAACTTGCTAAGTTTTTGGTAATATGTTGCAAAGCAATAAAAATACTAATATACTAGTTATAATAGTAAATAACTATATGGTATGCAGTCCTTATTTTATTATTATCTTTTCTTTTTGCAAATTGTCGGTTGACTTTTTAAATTGTCAGTGTTTCAAAATTTCATGCAGAGAAAGTAGCATAATAGTTCACAAATAGATTTTTGCCAATCATTATACATTTATGAAAATATTCAACTTCTAAGAGCAAGAACAAATTGAAAGAATTACATTTACTATTTTTTTACTTTAAACTCACCAGATTTCATTAACCAGTATATATTTTTTTCTGTTCTCTCTTTTATACCCAACATACTGTGATTCAATGCGATTAATCATTTTAGTCTAGCACATTTTAGATAGTCCTTTTTGAAAAGTTGCAATCACCATGTCTAGTTATAGCATTATTAACTGAATATTTGGTAGCTATTGCTGCAATGTGTGATATACAGCTTAAGAGCTACTTAAAATATGATGACATCTAGGAATCCAATCTGAATGACAATTCCAGAATGTTTTAAGATTTGTGGAAGAAATGATTTGTGATATTAAATTGGAAAATTTTGGCTCTTTACTGATGCAATTTGAAACTAATTTTTAACCTCTGGCAAAAAGGCATGATGGGAATTTCAATATAATGGCAGAAAGCAACTAATGTATCAGAAATGGTGGTGAAGTTGGTAAAACTGATGCAGCTTTTGGTTTATGCTGCAACATGATCTGCTCTAAAGTTTGGATTGCAGAAATGTCATTCCAAGTGATGGTGTCAAAGGTTGAGCAAATACAGCTTTGTTTTTATCCTAATGGGAATTGCCTGGGCTGAGAACTAGGAATAAAGTCATCTTTTAACTTGTAAACTGAGCAAATTTGATCTGGAAATCATTGAAAGAGAATAAATATGGAGTCCCAGGATGCCATTTTTATAAGTTATTTTTTCTGCCCATAAATACACTTTGAGTGCAAAAGCTGGTAGTTTTATTGAATACCATACCTGCAGTTTGGTTGAAATGCTACTTACAACGCTATCAACTCCCAGTGGATTTTCCCACAAGCACCAGTATCACTTAAAGCCTTGGATGGATTCTTGTTATTGTAAAACGACTTCATTAAAGGTCTTGACTCCAAACAGAAAGTAAATACAACTGAGATAATGCAATATCATGTGTTGACTTGTTGCAGGATTTAAATAATGTTAGGAAAATATGAAAATACATAATTATAGTATTCCTTAATTCTATCCAGGGAGCATATTATATTTTTCCTCTAGGAAGTTCAGCATTTAAAAAAAATCATTGTACAATACATTAATCATAATTTTCTACATTAAGCTGAACCAGAATATAGTAGAGTTGTGTCATATGATCTATATTTTGCAGCCTAAAGTTCACCACATGATTTAAGCCAAATAAATTATTCAGAAAACAGTTTGGGGCTCACTGGGTATTCTAAGCTTTCACTTTTCCTTACTGACCTGTTTTCTGACCTTCATTACTCAAAGCTTCAAAATAAGAAGAAGCCTTTATTTTCAGTGGAAACATTTTCCTACTTGTACAGTCACCAGAAAGAACTGGGTAATGGTTATGCTATAATTAATTTACAGGCAAATGTTATGCAGCATTTTTGAGAAAGGATTTTCCTGTGGTGCAGCCATGAAAAGAAAGATGGTAAAGACAGGTATATGTAGAGAGAAGGTAAAATATCATTGCACTCTCATAGTTTTGTTGTTGTTGTTTATTATATTCAGTTATTTTCTTAGGTAATTGTGACCTGAAGTTAATAATATTTTTCTAAGTGTTATATAAATGAACAGATCAACTCAATTAATAATGCTCAAAAGAAGCATTTGAGAGTAGCCCTTCAGTGGATTTAGAAAAGAAGATGACTGAAAGGAAAGTCAGACTATGGCCCTAACCCAAATTCTTTGCATACAATAAGAAGAGTATTGGGTCTGGCTTTTGTTTGGGTCTTGTTAAGCATATACTCTCTTCACCTGAGACAAATATCCTCCTGAAAAATGATTAACAAAGTAAAGCCTTTGGGGAAAATTTGTCCCATCAACCTTTATTGTTTCTTTGTTTCTGTTTTGGGAAAAGTAGTTACAGCCATTGGTTTAATACATGGCTTCTGTTTCACCATAAGGACAGAGTTAAATAGCTGCAACTGATTGCCCTCAAATGTAAAATATTTCTTTCTGACTCTTTACACCCCCCAAAAATGTCTACTGATCTCTTTTTTTAAAAGTTAGAACTAGAAACACGAATCAGAAAGGATATATGCATCCCTATGCTCATAGAGGCACAATTTACCACAGCTAAGATCTGTAAACAGCCTAAGTGCCCATCACCACATAAGTGGATTAAAAACTGAGGTACATCTACACAATGGAATACTAAGCTGCTATAAAAAAGAAGGATTTCTTACCATTTGCAACAGCATGGGTGGAACTGGAGAGCATTATGCTAAGTGAAATAAATCAGTCAGAGAAAGATAAATATCACATGATCTCTCTCATTTATGGATAAATAAACAACATAAATGGGTGAACAAAAACAGATTGAGAGACAGAGAAGCATCAATCAGACCATCAAACCTCAGAGGGAAGGTAGGGGAGGATGGAGGTAAGGGGGAGAGATCAACCAAAGGACTTGTATGCATGCATATAAGCCTAACCAGTGGACACAGGCATGGGGGAGTGAGGGCATGAATGGGAGGGTGGGGGGCATTGGGTTGGTAAGGACATATATGTAATATCTTATTAAATATAGAAAAATAAATAAATAAAAATTAAATAAAAAGTCTTCCCCTATTTCCACCCCCATCAGTTTATTTAGGACCAATTTTATCTAGAAGATATTTTATATGTAGCTGTTATTTAGTACTCTGAGACTTAGTGTCAAGGTACCCGTACCACAGGTGAGGTTCCTCTTGTTACAGAAAACCAAAGAAGAACAAAGCAATACTTAGAGAGATAGAGTTACATTTACTACGCATGGGTCCAAAGGAAAATGTATCTCAAATTCTGGGCCCCAACATGCAGGAATTCTTCCTATTTATATGATTTTACCTTCTTTGTCTCCCAAATATGGAGTGTTTCTGGCACCATTTTGCAAGTTCTTAAAGAGCCAGTGTGTACTGGGGCCTTGAGACCTCAACCAGAGGCCTGGCATGGCGCCAGCACTGATGATCTTGTCTGGGAAAGTTACATCCACAGAAACCAAATAGTAGGGTAAAAATTTCAAACAGCAGTTTTCATACAAGATGGATGCTTCACTCTAGTGTGACTAATTTCTTAAGTATACAATTTACTTTTTATATTTGTGTTTGAATCACTTGACTCTCTATCCTGTCTAATTATCCAGGACCCAGGTCTCACTTGTGATTTTGTTTGCATCCTCCTGCCCCAAATCCCATTACTAAACACAGTGAATGTAGCTTTGATACTAGTATACACTGAATAACTTCTATATCCTATCTCTTGCTTAAAAAGACATTGAGTATTAATACTCCAACAGTTGTATCCATCCATTAGTTAAGACATATGTACGCTTGCCTGACTTTTAATGCTATGCATTGGATGGTGGAGTGGACTCTCAGTACTGTGACTGCTGCATTGGTCCAAATGAGGGTTCTCATGCAGGTGTTGTTCTAATTTCAATCTGCAGAAGATATATCAGAAAAAAAAAAACACAAAAAAAACATTGCTACACAAAATGTCCGAGATTTTACTTCCTGTGTTTTCTTCTAGGAATTTTATGTTTTTTTTAGTTTAACATTAAAGTCTTTAATCCACATTGAGTATATTCTTGTGTGTGGTGTACAAAGGTCGTCTAGCTCCATTTTTACATATAACTGTCCAATTTTCCCAACATCATTTATTGTATAGACCATCTTTAGTCCATTTTGTGTTTTTGCCTTTTATGTGAAATATTCATTAACTATAAAGGTGTGGGTTTATTTCTGTTCTATTAATATATATGTCTCTTTTTATGCCAGTACAATCTATATACTTAATACAGTTCATACCAAGATACCAGTGGCATATTTTACAGAACTAGAACAAATAATCCAAAAATTTATATGAAAGGATAAAGCAAATAGTAACAGTGATCTTGAGAAAGAAAGAGTTGGACGAGTCACGTTACCTATGTCAGTAGTTTTCATCCTTTCTAATTCCGCGACCCTTTAATACAGTTCCTCATGTTGTGGTGAGCCCCCAATCATAAAATTATTTTTGTTGCTACTTCATAACTGTAATTTTTCTACTGTTCATGAGTTGTAATATAAATATCTGTGTTTTCTGATGGTCTTAGGCGACTATGCTAGTGGTTCTCAACCTGTGGCTCTCAACCTGAGAACGACTAGCAGGGTCACCTAAGACCATCGGAAAACACAGATGTTTACATTACGATTCATTAACAGTAGCAAAATTACAGTTATGAAGTAGCAACGAAAATAATTTTATGGTTGAAGGTCACCACAACATGAGGGAGTATATTAAAGGGTTGTGGCATTAGAAAGGTTGAGAACCTTTGCCTTATGTCAAACTATTATTTTCTTCCTTTTCTCACTTTAGACTTTTTTTGTTTGTTTCTTTTCTTTTCTTTTCTTTTTTTTTTTTCGGGTTCCTTTAAGGTGTAAGGTAGATTGTTAATTTGAAATTTTTCTTATTTCTTAAAGTAGGCTGGTATTGCTATAAATTTTCCTCATGCTAGTAAAAAATTATTTGTCTATGTCCCATAGATTTGGGGTCAATATGTTTACATTTAATTTTTTAAAAGGTATATTTAGATTTCCCCCCTTGATCTCACTGTTAACCCACTCACTGTTTAGTAGCATGTGATATAGCCTCCACATGTTTGTGGGTTTTTCAGTTTTCTTTTAATAATTGACTAGAGGCCCTGTGCATGAAATTCATGCAGGGAGGGAAGGAGGTGGTGGTGTCCCTCAGCCCAACCTACACCCTCTCCAATCTGGGACCTCTCGAGGGTAGTCGGACATTCCTTTCCCAATCCAGGACTGCTGGCTCCCAACTGCTCACCTGCCTGCCTTCCTGATTGCTCCTAACTGCTTCTGCCTGCCAGCCTGATCACCCCCTAACCACTCCCATGCTAGCCTGATTGATGTCTAACTGCTCCCCTGCCAGCCTGTTTGCCCCTAACTTCCCTCTTCTGCTGGCCTGATCACCCCTAACTGTCCTCCCCTGCAAGCCTGGCCTATTCCTTCAGAGAAGAATCAGCTGTAGATTTTTAGCATTCTCCTTTCTGTAATACCATTCCTTCTAAGTCCTCAATGCTTCTGCAGCTCTCTGATGCCTTAATGATTTTATCTTTTCTGGTTGTTTCCAGTTATATTATTGACCTATTGAAAACTATTTTATCATACTTGAAAGATGAAACTAATTCATTTTTCTTTGGTACCTATATCAGCATCCTCTGAAGTGTATTTGTAGCTTTTAAGGGTCCAATTTGCCAGCAAGAGACATATTAGTCTGATTTACAGAATATTCAGAAATTATTCAATTATTCCCATCATCTTGTTATCCAACCAGCTTGCATGGATATTAGAATATGGCCACATACTACCAATGATCAAAGTTGGTCCTTCTGCATATTATACATCAATACATTTATTTGAGAGTGTTTATGGTGTTAATATCAATGAAAATGTCTTCAGAGCGGATGTAATATTGGGTGTTGCCTCTTTGCAAGTAGGAGATAAATCAATTTTAATTTGATGTTTTCTGTTTAAAAACACTGTCTTCCCATTTTTAGGCAATCATTCCCAGATACATCTATACTCAGCCAACTCCTTCATTCTATATTGAAACTTACACATTTTTAAGCATTTTAGATATGCACAGCACACATATTTATATTTACCTAGCTTGTGCCCATGCTTATTGCTTCTTTTTTTCAACATTTCCGGTTCTGTACTTCATATACAAGACACTTTTTCTAGTTATCATACTCATATCCTTATTGTTCTCCACTCCTACTTCCAAATCAAGTAATATATGCCTACCATATTAAAGACACTGTGGTGAACACTATAATTTATATAAAGACAGTTAAAATAGAGTTCTGATATTAAGAATATTTATTATAAACTGGCAGAGAGATAATGCCTGAATAAAAGTAACAATAAAGAATAAGGCAAGGCATGTGTGAAAAGAAAATGATGTGGTTTTAAGCAGAATTGAAAGGAGGGAGAAACCGCATTTAATTTGTGAACCAGAAAAGGCTCCATGGAAGTTAGTTGTATAATCTTGTAGGTAGACATGAGTAGAATTAGAGCACTCCAACTACATATTCTCTATCTTTACCAACCTTATTCTACACTTGCTTTTTCATCTATTTTATTGACTGGTTTGAAATGCTTCTGATTTTCAGATCACTTCATTTAACCTTATTAAAGCTTAGAGGGTTTTTTTTTTGTTTTTTTTTTTAAACAGTGAGTTTAATAAAATTTTGATGGCATAAAACGGTTATGTATAAGCCTAGAGGAATGGAGAACTAACATTTATTGAACACCTATTAGCTGTTGAAAATCTCACATGCTTTTTTATATCTCCCTATCTTCCATTCTGTGAGGTAAATTATTATTTCTACTTTTAAAAGAATAATTGAGGTCTACTGGAGATTAGTAATTTGTTCAAAGACACTCTACTTATGTCAAGATTGTGATTTTTATCCATCTGCTTTTATATAAACACATTAACTTTAGCCACATGATTTTGACTCCTTACTAGACTATGGTACATGAGTCTTGAAAGGTTGGTTTGAATGATATTGTATATGCAGTTAAATGTCAATCTTTTAGAAGTCAAAGTCATAATATAAGTTTAAGTGAAGTGGTCTGAGGATGCAGCATATTGGCATTTCAAACTATTCTAGGAAAAGTAAGTAAAATAAGAGAAAGACAAAAGCTGCATGATTTTACTTATGTGGAATTTAAAAATCAACAACAAATGAACAACAAAAAATGGAAAGAGACTCATAGATACAGAGAACCAACTGATGGTTGCCAGAGGGGAGAGTGGTAGGGGAATGGGTGAAAAAGGTGAATCGCAATAAGAGGTACAAACTTCCATTTAAAAAATAAAGAAGATACAAGGATGTAATGTACAGCATAGGAAAAAATGCCAATAGTATAATAATAATTTTGTATGGTGACAGATAGTTACTAAACTTATGGTGGTGATCATATAAGGTATCTAAATGTTGAAGCAATATGTTATAATCTAAAACAAATAGTGTATGCCAATTATACTTTAATAATTTTTTAAAAGCAAGTACTGAGTAGAGTTTGTAAAGATACAAAAACAAAAACAAAAAAACACAAAAAAACAACTGAATGCCATCATAGTTGACACAATCTTCTGAAGAAAGAAACCAAGAAGAGTAACACTCCAAAGATCACATTCAAAATGAGCCCTCCAGCAAAATGTGGATGAAACAGTCTGGGAGTTTTGGTGACTCATTTTCTGAATAAAAATGATTATAATTTCAACTTGACAATAAAGCTATCAATTGCTTTACAATTTTGGTAATTATTCACATGCATTTTAATTATAAATATAATTAGTTTCACTGTAGAAAAATTAAATATACAGAGATCAAAATCAATAGTACTTGCAATAGTCTGAATTTCAAACACCCAAGAATAATCACAATTACCCAAATTTTGCATATATTCTTTTAAGCTTATGAAGATAATATATTTAGGAAGTATATTTTCTACATGTACACATGAATTATGGAATTCTATCATTATGCTATTTGATCATTTAAATTTTTTTTGGTAGGTGACTATAAGCAAGATATTTTACATAAGAGGCTTGCCTTGGATAGCTGCAAGATGAGTAGATCTTTGCACTGCCTCCAGAATCTTAACAGTATAGGGACTGTAATGAGGTTCAGTCATGTTTACCATACAGATGGTGTCAACATAAGTCAGCATAATTATTTTGAGAGTCATGCAAGTTGTTGCATATATCAGTAGTTCATTCCTTTTTTTATTGCTTAGTATATTTCACTGTATGGGTGAACCATGGGTTTTATATCCATGAACCCAATGATAGATATTTGGCTTGTTTCCAGTTTTTGGCTATTACAAATAATACTGCTATAAACATCCATGGGCAAGTACTTTAATATATATATGCTTTATTTCTTTTGGGTAAACACCTAAGATAGGAATGGTTGGATTATATGGAAGGTATATGTTTAATTTTAAAAACTGTATTCAAAAGAATATATATATATACACCCCTATGATCATAACAGTTATTTACAACTAGTGGTCCAGTGTATGAAATTTGTGCATTGGGGCGGGGGGGGGGGGGCGTTCCCTCAGCCCAGCCTGCATCCTCTCCAATCAGGGATCCCATGGGGGATGTCTGAATGCCTGAGGGATGAGGCCTAAACCAGCAGTTGGACATCCCTCTCGCAATCTGGGACCTTTGTCTCCTAACTGCTCACCTGCCTGCCTGAACACCCCTAACTGCCTCTGCCTAATTGCCCCTAACCTCTCTGCCTGACTCCCTGATCTCCCCTAACTTCCTCTGCCTACCTGCCTGATTGCCCCCAACTGCTCTCCCCTGCTGGCCTGATCTCACCCCCAACTTCCTCTGCCTGTCTGATCACCCCTAACTGCCCTCCCCTAGCAGCCTGATTTTCCCCAACTGCTCTCCCCTGCCAGCCTGATCTCGCCCAGTCTCTCTCTCTCTCTCTCTCTCTCTCTCTCTCTCTCTCTCTCTCTCTCTCTCTCTCTCTCTTTTTTTTTTTCAGCAGTCCTCTAGGCCTCCAGGCCTCTCTGTCTCCCTCTTCCTCTTTCCAGGCTGGAGGAGGAGGGGCAAGTGGAGGCCGCTCCACCCTCTGCTTGCCTTCCCTTCCATCCAGGCCTCTTTAGGCCCAGTCTTTTTTATTTCCATTTCTCCATCCCAGTCTCTCCCAGTCTCTGTCTCACTTTGTTTTTCTCAGCCTCCCTGCCTCCCTCTCTCCTTCTTCCTCTTACCCAGCTGAGAGGGGGCAGGGCCAGTGGTCATGAGGAAGGTGCTAACTCTGTCCCTGGGGTCCTCCCAGGCCCTCAGCACACAGGGAGCCAGGCTGCCCACTGCTTCCAGAGCCAGGTACACTTGGAGGGCGGGATCTTCACTGAGGCCTCACCGGAAACAGGTCAGGGAGGGCACCTCAGGGCCAATGGGACTGAGAGAAGTGAAGCAGAGAGGTGGGGGGAATGCACACACAAGGTGGTCCAGGACTGTTGCAGGCATGCATGGGTGACAGTATGCTGGGGGACATTCACATGTGAGGGTGGGATAAAGGATGCGCTTAGCGGAGGCCTGCACAGATCTGCAAAGACATGTGGCATGGTCAGGAGTACATCGATGTAGCCCATCACAGTGGCTGTACCTGTGATAGTGTACCTTCTGGGCCAGGAGGCTGTACCTGGGATCATCCAGAAGGGAGGGTGAGGGCGAAAGCAAGGGTGGCTGACTTATAGAGGGCTGCCACCACTGCAACTGCCTCCTTGCCTGGTGGTGCTACCTTTGTAGGTGGGGTCCTCCCAGACCCTCAGAACACAGGGAGCCAGGCTCCCCATCATGATGGCCATGGTGCCGCCCACCTCCTCTAGAACCAGGTGTGGAATCTTCACAGAGGCCTCACCGGAAACACATCAGGGAGGACACCTCAGGGCTAGTGGGACTGAGGGAAGTGCAGCAACTGGGTGAGCCAGCAATTGGGCCCTGCTGTCTGCTCTCTGTGGAGCCACTGACAGGACCGCTGACAGGCAGGTCTGACAGGACCAGGGACTCAGGCAGGGCTGAGGGGACTGGGCACCACCATCTTGTGGTGATGTGCACCAACATTTCTGTGATGGAGTGATGGTAAATTTGCATATTACCCTCTTATTTGATATGATGATAGCCAATATTTGAAAATAAAATCCATTTTCTTTAGAACATATCTGATAAGGCATTTGTTTCAGTGTCAATTTGAAGGCTGTTTGTTTTTAACATATCAAAAACAAAATTTGAAGAATATGACAAGGGGACAGAAAATATTATGTGCCTGAAGAAATCACAGAAGATGCAAGGGATTGGAATTTTAGTTATTATTAAAAAAAATAAATCTCACAGCTACCATAAAGGAAAAGGAATGTTGAAGAACATAAAGAGATCACTAGGAAGTGAAATTTTAAGAAGCAATTTTAAAATAAAAATATTTCTGAATTTAAACTTTCTAATATATTATTCACTATTTCTACTACTAGTTGAAAATATCTAATTTATATTTGACCAAATAAATATACTTTATTATTTTGAAGAAAAAAAAAATTATTAACCCCATTCAAAAGTTCTAAAAGTCCTTATTCAAATAATTGTGTGTGTCATGATTCAGAGGAAGTTGACTCATCAAATTCATCAAATTCTAGTTAAATTTTATCTCTCATATCAAACCTGCCTACTAGCCAGTGACTTTTCTACAGTGGTTGACATAATCAGTTTGTTTTAATTACCTTTGCCTAGTTGGTTACTTGGAATAGAAATATAGGATATGCTAGAGATGTTCAGTAACAGACATGAATTGGTTTCTCACCATCTTCCCTGAAGGATATGGAATAACATAAATCATATATTTTCTAGCACTAAAAGCAATGTATAGTGCCTACCAAAATTCAATATAAAAATAGGATTTCATGAACTGGTCATAAAACTGTAAAGTTATTTCAGCATTCAACAAGAAGCAAATCCAGAGTATAGAAAAATTTAAGAAACAGTACTGCTCAGAGTATATAACCATACCACAAAATTGAAGTTGGGAGAAAAAAGCAACACCCAGATTAAAGTGGGGTTTTAGAAAAGTTGAACTACTTTCCAGTATGAAATAAGGGCCTATTGAGAAACTAAGTTTTCACAAAGGAACAGAAGGTATCATGTAATATAACTTTGAAATTATGAAAAATTCAAATTTAAAATATTTTTAAATGCTGGTAATCAATAACTACCTTCTACCTTTAATCTGCCTTTAATTCTCTATCAAAAGCAAAGGAAGTGAACAATGTCCATTTTTTAAAATAAATTGACCTACTATAGAAAATAGAGGAAAACTGAGCAAAATAAATCCTATAGTCTAATGACCTAGAGCCAAGGCACATGGAAACATACCACAATTTTCTCTCACTCTCTTTACAGTTAAACTGTTTTAATAGGTATTTCATGTATATTATACAAAACTCAAAAGGTATGAAAAAGTGTATAATAAAAATACATTTATCCTGTTTCTACTCTGCAACCATCTACTTTTTCCCAGGGATAAAACCTGCTGTTATTTCTCTGTGCATCCTTTCAGAGGCAATTTTATGGGTTTTAAGTGTACATTTCTATGACACAAGATCTGTATATTGCATTTTGCACTCACCACCCAAGGTCAAATAGTCTTCCATTATCATTTATATGATCCTCTTTACCCTTTAATATCCCCTCCCTTTAGTAAACACCATGCTGTTATCTATGAGTTTCTCTTTCTCTTTTTATTTTTCTTTGATGTTTTGTTGCTTTCAGTTTTATCTCCCACATGTGAGCGAAATCATGTGGTTCTTAACTTTTTATGTCTGACCTATTTTGCTTAGCATGATATTCTCAAGGTCTATCCATGTTGTTGCAAATGGGGATATATAGATATAGATATAGATATAGATATAGATATAGATATAGATATAGATGATATAGATATAGATATAGATATAGATATAGATATAGATATAGATATAGATATAGATATAGATATAGATATAGATATAGATATAGATATAGATATATATTGTTGCAACTATATATAGTCAACTATATAAGGTTCCATCTATCAAAGGACACCTTACTTATTTCCATGTCTTGGCCACCTTGAATAATGTTGCGATGAACATAGGTGTGCTCTCAAATTTTGGGGGTAGATAACCACAAGAGGGATTGCTGGGTTATATGGTAACTCTATTCTTAATTTTTGGGGCAACCTCCATATATTGGTATATATATTATAAAAATATAACATATATAATTTATTGAGAGAGATAAGAGACACATCCTCTGGTTGCCTCCTGTAAGCACCAGGATGGCCAACTGGGGTTTAGAATGAACCAGCAACCCATTTACATTCCATTGATCCTTGACCAGGAATCAAACCCTGAAGCTTCAGTGCACAGGCCAACACTCCTATCACTGACCAACACCAATCAGGGCTGTATGAGTTTTTTAAAACAATATTTTGGATATTAATCCCTTATTAAAACTGTTTGCAAATGTCTTCTCCTATTTAACTGGTTGTCTATTTGTTTTGTTGGTGGTTTCTTTTGCTGTGCTGAAGCTTTTTAGTTTGATACAGTCCTATTTTGCCTTTGCTTCCCTTGCTTTAGGGCAGGGGTCTTCAAACTACGGCCGGCGGGCCACATGCAGCCCCCAGGGGAGTCTGATCCTGCCCGCCAGGTTTTTTGGGCAGTGAGCGCAGCCGAGGTGTTACAGTAGGAATTACTGGTTCATATAGTCCGGCCCTCCAGCTCTCTGAGGGACCGTGATCTGGCCCCCACTTTAAAAAGTTTGAGGACCCCTGCTTTAGGGATAAATTCAATACCTTTGTTTTCTTCTATGTCATTGATTGCTTCACATAGAATATTTAGGTCTTTGATCCATTTTAACTTAATTTTTGTATGTGGGGACAAAGTGTAGTCTAATTTTTACATTTGCATGTGACTTTCATTTCTCCTGCACCATTTATTCAGGAGGCCTTCTTTTCTACACTGTATATTTTGGCTCCTTTGTAAAAAATTATTTTTCCCATATACACAGGTTAATTCTGTTCCATTGGTTGGTGTTTCTGTATTTCTGCCAATTCATGCTGTTTTTATTATATTTTTCTTTTTATAATTACTTTATTGATTAAGGTATCACATATGTGTCCTCATCCCCCCCCCCAATCCCATCCCAAGCCCTTCCCCATGCATGCCCCCAACCCACTGTTGTCTGTGACCACTGGCTAGGCTCATATGCATGCACACAAGTCCTTTGGTTAATCTCTCTTCCTTATCCCCACACTCCCCTACCTTCCCTCTGAGGTCCGACAGTCTGATCCATGTTGTTCTTATCCATCACTCTATATTGTTCATCATTTCCTCTAGATGAGTGAGCTCATGTGATACTAGAAATACACTTATAAGAACCGAAAGTGAGACAAGCAATAATGGTTATGCTGAGAGGCAAATGAATCAGTCTATAGTGAGTTTCTTTCTGGACCAACAGGTCTTTTGACTCCCAATTTCAATGTCAGACACTTCCTTATGTATACATGTCGGCAATGATATTTTAGTTCTGGATGGTGGAAAAATGGTGGTGATGTAGGTCCGACAGTCTCTGGTTTTGTCCTGGGCATCCTTCAGCAACGCACAGCTGCTGACTGTTAGTATGGCAAGGCATCATCAGTGTCTTCCATCTCTGGACTGTTTCTCTTCTGTCTTCATGGCTACAGCACTCCTGTCAATTCCTCTCTGTTATAAGAATCCCCATGGTCTTGGAGTTGTTTTCTGAAAATATTTTAAGGTATTTTATTTTTTGATTGCTTTCTTAGTGTCCCTTTCTGATAATTTATTAGTGGTATATAAAAATGAAACTGATTTCTGGATATTTATTTTATATCCTTCTACTTTACTGAATTCATTTATCTGTTCTAGTAGGTTTTTTGGTGGAATATTTAGGTTCCAAAATATGCAATATCATGTCATATGCAAATAATGACAGTTTTACTTCTTCCTTCCCATTTTGCATACATTTTATTTCTTCTTCTTGTCTGATTACTATTGTTAAGACTGCTAGTATTATGTTGAACAAGAGTGGTGAAATAGACCATGTGTCTTATACCTAATCTTAAGGAAAATAGTTTTAGTTTTTACTGATTAAGTATGAAGTTCTCTGTGGGTTTATCATATATGCATTGCCATATGTTTCCTTTATTCCCACTTTTCTAATAGATTTTTTAACATAAATGGTTGATGAATTTTATCAAATGCGTTCTTTGCATCTATTGATATTGTCATATGATGTTTACAGTAAGAAGGAAATCTTATGGTTTCACTTATTTCTGTTCTTATCTTCATTATTTCCTTTCTTTTATTCACTTTAGGTTCTGTTTGTTATACATTTTCTAGTTCCTTTATGTTAATATTTGACAATGTATATAAAAACATAAAGGGAAAAAGACTATGCAATAAATGGTGGTGTGAAAATTGGAGATACATGTGCAATAAAAATGAAAATAGACCACCTTCTTACTATAAAGATTTAAATGGTAGGGGGGGGGAGATACAGGGTGGAGGGGGTCAGTGAGGAAAATGGGACATCAGTAATACTTTCAACAATAAAGATAATTTTAAAAAAGGACTTAAATGTTATCCTTGTTATCCTTACTTTGTTAACCACAAAAATCCAGAAGGAAAAAAATAGGGACCAAAATCATGGACATTTCTTATAGCAATATTTTTTCTGATATATTGCCTCAAGTAAGGGATACAAAAGAAAAAAAGTTTTAAAAAGGAACTACAGCAAACTAAAAAAAAAAAGTTTTAGCACAGCATGAAAACCATCAACAAAATAAAAAGACAGCCAAGACAGTGGATAGAGTGTCTGCCTGCCGACTGAAGGGTCCCGGTTCGATTCTGGTCAAGGGCATGTACCTTGTTGTGGGCACATCCCCAGTAGGGGGTGTGCAAGAGGCAGCTGATCGATGATTCTCTTTCATCGATGTTTCTAACTCTCTATTCCTCTCTCTTCCTCTCTTTAAAAAATCAATAAAATATATAAATAAATAAATAAATAAATAAATAAATAAATAAATAAATAAAAAGACAACCTACTGAATGGGAGAGTGTACTCACCATTGATACATCTGATAAAGTGTTAATTTCCAAAAGTTATAAAGAACTTATAAAACTCAACACACACACACACACACACACACACACACACACACACACCTGCAACAAATAATTCAATTAAAAATGGGAAAAAGATCTGAACAGACACTTCTCCAAATAGGACATACAGATGGCCAATAGATAAGAAAAGATGTCACTAATCACCATAAAAATGTAAATTAAAACACGAGATATCATTTCACACATGTTAGAGTGGTTAGAATCAATAAGCTAACAAACTAGTGTTGTCAAGGGTGTGGAGAAAAGGGAACCTCTCTGCATTGTTGGGGGATGCAGACTAGTGCAGCCACTGTAGGATACAGTTTGGAGCTTTCTCAAAAAATTAAAAATAGATCTTCCTTCAGACCCACAGATTCCAGAGATTAGTTTCAGTGTTTTCCTTAATTATATTTTGTTTTAATTCATTCATGTCATCTTTGAAAATTTTTATTTCTTTCTTCGATATATGTGTAACTTATATTTCCCTTTCTTTTCTTATTGCCTGAGCTAGGACTTCCAGTATGATGTTGAATAGGATTGATAAAACATGATCACCTTGCCTTTTCTCAGACTTTGGGAGAAAGTGTCCAGTTCCTCAGTATTAAATTTGTTGATAGTTGTAGATTTTTCTGTACATGTTATTTATCAGCTTTATGAATTTTGTCTCTATTTCTAGTTTCCTGAGACATTTTCTCATGAATGGGTATTGAATTTTGTCAAATACTTCTTTTGTATTGATTTATATAATCATACTAGAGGCCTGGTGCATGGATTCATGCACCTGTGGGATTCCTCCATGTGGCCTGTGGGGATTGGGCCAAAAGTGGCAGTCCAATGCTGCCTGACACTCCTGTCTACTGCTCCTGCTCATCCCATCCCCACTACACCTGCCACAACCTGCTTGGTAGGCTTGTTACCACTCTGCTTTGGTCTGTGGGCTGCGGAGGCCAGCCTTAAGCCCTGTGTCTGGTGCCCATATGTCAGCTGAGTGTTGCTCCTGCTGTGGGAGTGCACTGACCACCAGGGGGCAGCTCCTGTGTTGAGTGTCTGCACCCTGGGGGTCAGTGTGCCTGTCATAGTGACTGGTCGACCTGTCAAAGGGTCACTTAGGCTTTTATATATATAGATAACTATTTTTCATTGACTTATTTTTGGATGTTTCATCAGTCTTACATACTTGGAATAAATTATACTTGGCCATAATATATTACTCTTTCTATACATTGTTTGACTTGATTAACTGCTATTTAGTTGAGGATTTTTGCATCTATGTTTCTGAGAGATTTGACCTGTAATTTTCCTTTCCTTTAATGTTTTTATCTGGTTTTGGCATTGAGGTAATGTTCACACCATAGAATAAATTAGGGCATATGCCCTCTGATTTACGGTTTAAACATATAGTAGATAATTATATCATTTCTTTCTTAACTGTCTGGTTGTCTGATAAAATTCACCAGTGACTTTATCTAGGTTGGTGCTTTCTTTTTGGAAGGTTAATAAATTATTAAATTACTTCAATAGATATAGGCCTATTCAAATGATGTCTTTAAAAAAAAAATATATATATATATATATATTTATATATATATATATAAATATATATATAAATATATATATAATTGATTTTTTTACAGAGAGGAAGGGAGATAGAGAGAAACATTGATTAGCTGCCTCCTGCACAACCTCCACTGGTGTCTTGTTTCTTATAAGGAATTTGTGTTCTGCATCTAAGTTATCAAATTTATGAGCAGAGTGTTATTCATAGCATTCTTTATTATCATCTTAATGACTATGGGATTAGTTGTGATAACCCCTTTCATTTCTGATATTATTGATTTGTGTTCTTTGACCTTTTTAAGTAAACCTGGCCAGAGGTTTATTAATTTTATTGATCTTTTCAAATAACCAGTTCTTAATTGTGCATTTGTTGTTTTCCTTTTCATTGATTTCTGCTCTAATTTTTATTATTTCTTTTCATACACTTGCTTTAGGCTTATATAATAATTTTTTTCTTAAGTTTACTAAAGTGGTTGCTGAGATTATTTATTTTAAGCTTTTCATATTTTCTAGTAAATCCACTTAATGCTGTATATCTCCATGTAAGCACCACTTTTTTGCTTTACCCTTCAAATTTTGATATATTCTATTTAATTTTCATTTGGTTTAATATATTTAAATACTTTATTTGAGAACTTTTCTTTAAACCTTATATATTTTTTGTTTAATATTCAGATATTTGGGGATTTTCCAATTATGTTTATGGCATTGATTTATATCTTTATTCCATTGTAGTCTGAGGATATTTTACAATTCTTTTAAAAATTTTTGTTTAATTGTATTTTATGAACAAAAATGTTGTCTACCTTGGTGAATGGTCCATGCAAGGTTGAGAAGAATGTGCATTCTGCTGTTTTCAAATGGAGTACTATACATGTCTATTACAGCAAGTTCTGGTAATGCTGTTCAAGCCAAATGCTAATTTTCTTTCCATTTTCTCTATCAATTATTGAATCCAGCTACAATAGTGAATTTATGTATTTTTATTGCATTTATGTAAGTCATTTTGCTTCACATATTTTGACACTATATTTTAGCTGTGTACATATTTAGGATTACTTAGATGTTTTGGCAATTGGCATGAGCAGTGTAAAGTAATCAAAGACATATAAACAAAAAGCTCCTTTCATCCCTGAAAAGCTTTTTTTTCTCATGTCTACTTTGCATAAAATTTATATATATAATTAGGCTTTATTTTGATTAGTGTTAATATTATATATTTTTTCTCCATTTCTTTATTTTCATTTTTTTTCTTTGTTTTTATGTCTAAAGTAGAGTTCTTACAGATAACATATAGGTGGCATATTTTTAATTCACTCTGACAATGTCTGACTTTTAATTGGTGCATTTAGACCACTCACATCTAAAATTATCATTGATACAATTAGATTAACATGTAAAATATTAGTAACTATTTCTATTTATTGTGTTTATTTTTTTATTTTCTCTTCTTATTTTCTGCATTTATGGTTTTGAGAATTTTATTTGAACACATTTTATTTTCCTATTAGCATATCAATTATACTTTCTTAGAATATTAGTAGTGGTTGTCTTACAGTTTGGAATTTGTAGGTTTAAAATATTCACCATACCATAATATGTACTGCAGGGACCTTCTAATGAAGTGTTCCCAGTTCTACTTTCCCATTAAATGTGACATTGCTGGTGTTCATTTTACTTATCAATGTGATATAATCATTTAACACATTATTGATTTCATGAAAGTCATTTTCTTTAATTAAAAATAAGGAAAATAAAATATTTTATTTTACCCTCATTTATTTATTATCTGATGTGTTTTCTTTGTTTATATAGGTCCAAATTTCTGACCTATATAATTTTTATGCTTTCTAAATAGCTACATTTAATGTTTATTGCAAGAAAATTCTGCTAAAGATGATGACCCTCACTTTTTATTTGTCTTATAGAGTCTTCAGTGTTCCTTAACTTTTGAGGGATAACTTTAATAAATACAGAATTTGTTTTTTTATTACTTTAAATAGTTCATTCCACATATTTTTTCCTCCATGATTAATAATGAGCAATCCATTGGGACTCTTCTTGTCTTTCTATTTGTAAGGTGTTTTCTTTCTCTCCCTCTTTTTTCATTTCAAGATTTTTCTCTTCTTTGGTTTTCTACAGCTTGAATAAATATGTCTAGGTGTGTAATTTTTGCTATTTAAGAGGCTTGATGTCTGTCAGATTTTTGCGTCTGTTGTTTGATGTCTGGAAAATTCTGGTCATTACTACATTAAATATTTCTTGTACTCCTTTCTGTATTTTTTCTCCTTTTGGTATTCCCATTACACATATGTTACATCTCTTGTTATTGTGCCCCAGTTCTTGATGTGATGTTTTTAAAATTAATTTTTCATTGAATTTCATTTTTGGAAGTTTCAATTAACCTGAATTCAAATTCACTGATTTTGTTTTCAGCAGTGTCCAGTCTACCAATGAGCCCATAAAGGAAATCTTCATTTTTGTAACACTCTCTTTAATATGAATATTTCCTTTTGATTATTTCCTAAAGTTTCCATCTCTAGGCTTAGGATATTCATCTCTTGTACATTGTTGTCTAATTGATTTAATAAGAACACTTTACTTATTAATAATAAGTTTTTTAAACTCTCTACCTGATAATTATATCATCTTGTCATATTTGCATTTGTATGTAGTGATTGTTTTTCATTTACTGACTATGTTTTGTTATATTTCATAATCTACTGTTTAAATTTAAACATGTATCAGTTAATAGGAACTGAACTAAATAAATATTTATTTCAATTTGGTTAAGAGTTAGGCTTGCATAATGTTGGTGGTTGCTAGAGGTGTCAAGACTGTAAGTTCCACCCTAACCTGTTTGGCTCATTGGATAGAGCATTGGCCTGGGGACTGAAGGGTCCCAGGTTCTATTCCAGTCAAGCGCATGTACCTTGGTTGTGGGCAGCTGATCAATGTTCTATCTCATCAATGTTTCGAACCTCTCCCTTGCTCTCTGTTAAAAATAATATAATATATTTAAAAAGACTGCAAATTTCTCTAATGTTTTTGTTTCCTCTTTTGACTTTGGACTACTCAGAGAGAGTTTACATCATATACCTCTTTTAGCTGTTATTATACTGGAGCCATGTTATGTCATGGTAATGTGAGGAGAAAGGAAAGCTAATATAATAGTATTATTAAATTTTAGTCGTTTAACTGTTCTGTGCACTTAGGTTATGACCTTCATATTTATTTCTTATCTTCCCCCAACCCCTTTATGTGAGACAGGAAGGCTAGATGGTGCTACAGGTGAATAAATCCCCTTTCCCCACGTGAGACAAGGCTCTGTTAAATTCTAATAAGACATTTTTATTGTGAGTCCTTTGGTATATTTCAAAATGGCCACTATTAATCTTTCCTTATCAAGATAGATCTTTCTTAACTCTTTACCTTGAAAACTCAAGGGGTTTCTAAGTTTTGAATAGATTGGATGCATTCCTAAGACTGTGACTTCCAGGAGTTTGATATTCTCCATGCTAGTGCACACTTAGACTCCAGAAATTCATAAGAATCATTTTTTCAGTGGGCTCATATTTTTCTTATTGTAAGGACAGAAGCTGCCATTTATAAGCAATTTATTTGTCAGAGTTGAAACAAATCTAATTATTCATTTCTATATAAGTTACATTCTTCCTGAAATGGCTATATTAGGAAGCTTGTGTGAGAGAGGGAGCAATGTGGTGATCTAAACTATCAAATATTCTCCTGACGCCAAATGACTTCATGTGAGAGTAAGGTTTTTTTTGGTACAGGAAACTAGAATCAAGACAGATGGTGCTTTTATTTTTTCCCCCCTTCATTGATAATGATTTTCTGTAAGTGTTCCATGTTTATATTATTTCTGGTTTGACCTCACATTCACAGTTTCTCAAGACTTCATAATTAATGGGGTCCAGGAAAGATTCACCTACTATCCTTGAAAAATTTTTGTTGTATTAAAGAAGTTATCATTTATTTTTAAATTTTATATTATATTACTTGACTAGAGTTCTCTGAGATCTTCAGCCACAGGCATTCTGTTTCCTTATAGTGCCTCAATTCTACTTTCTACCAAAACTTTAGGTAGTCTTTATTTTGTTTTCTTACTCAAAATTTGAAATATCCCCTAATTTTGCTACATATAAAGTTTTTTTTTCCTGTTTCTCACTCTTCTTATTTAAAGTTATTTATGAGGAAAAAATGAGAAAAATTCCAAGTTAACATCACCATTTTTAATTATAAATTTTTCCATACAATTTTCATTGGACTCGAGAACATAATGGGTATTGAGATTAGGTAGAGGTGCAGGGTTGAAGAAGATATAGTGTTGAGACTTGTTAATTATTTTTTGTGTTTTTTTAATTTTATTTAAGTTTTAGTTGGAATAGTGCTTAGTACATACAGGGAGAAAACATTTCTGCTACACCAATATAATAACCTCACTTATGTAGTGAGGGTAAGTACAGTAACTTATTAAATTGAAAGGTGCATACATTTCTGGCATCATACATACTTTTGACAATTAAAACACCATAGTAGTAAAAGCAGTTAGGAAGGGATGTAGTACAGAGCAAAGCCCATACATAAACAATTATGGGCACCAGCCTTTGTGTAGGGTAGTCTCAATTAGAGCATTATATTGATATTCACAAACATGAACCATGTAAAAGTAATCAAAGGTATATATCCAAGATGCTTAAAGTTTACTTTTATAAGTATTTTTGTTAGCCAAAGTATCCTTTGCTACATAATTAAAGAATATGTGGTACATATATACAGTGGAATACTACTCAGCCATAAGAAGAAATTAAAAATTGCCATTTGTGACAACATAGATGGACCTTGAGAACATCATGCTAAGAGAAAAACTGTAGACAGAAAAAGTTAAGAATCATACGATTTCACTCATATATGGAATATAAAACTGAAAGTAAAAAATAAACAAACAGGAAAAATAAAGATACAACTCAGACAGAGAGAAAAGTCCCAGGGGGAAAGGAGGGTGGATATATAGTGACAGAAGATGATGTAACTTTGGGTAGTGGGCACACAATGCAATAGATAGATAATGTATCATAGAAATCTACACTTGAAAACCATATAATCTCATTAATCATTGTCACCTCAATACATTTAATTTAAAAAGAAAAAAGTTGTTTTGTTTTAAAATAATATTTACTTATATCCTTTCATTTATAATACATTTCTAAAATGTATAAAAAGTATTTACAAGTACTTTTAAAAAAGAGCAGAAGTGTTTTTGTTAACTTTAGAAGAAATATACTGAGGTAATATATTATAGATTTAAATAAGACATTTTACATTTAATGGTATATTTTCATAAGACATTTTTGATAAATATGTTTGGCAGATTAAAATAATTTTAACAATGTTAAATGTCACAATACCCTTCTTGAGTACCAGACTTTGTTCTTAATCAAATACAATCTTTAAAATTATATATTGTTTCTATGAAAAACTTCAAGGTGAAATGATTTAAGCATGCAATTATTTCCTCCTAGAAGCAATTTTATAATAAGAAATTACATTACTGGTAAGTGTGGTGAGGGGGTAATGGTAAGATATGTACACATATAATGCTTCAACAAAAAAATGAAACAAATTTAAAAAAAAGAAATTACATTACTGGTAAAGGGCACAATGCTCATAAGTCTAAAAATGAAAATGGTCATTAATTGGGTAGTGGGCACATAATGCAATATATAGATAATCAATTATCAATGATGTTTATATGATGAAGAGCTTAAACTTTTTGAATTATTTATATATCCATTTGACAGTTAATTACAATAATAAATTACCAATATTTTTGTGTGCTCTCACTAAATATGACATTTAAATATGTTCATCTTTTTCATCTATCCAAAGTTTTGGTACATTTTACCACTCTTTATGTGAATACTGTATTCCTTTCTGCGACATTTTATTTTTCTGCATTACCTCTATTAAATTTGGCTTCTTCATAATCTCATTTGTTAATACCTGTTTATTTGATTTATTACTCATACCCATTTCATCATCATTTTATTTATTCTATCTGTATTTATTTTCTCCAATTCCTTTATCTAACTTATGTCTGCCTTATTTCAATCTCAACTTTGCTGATTATTTCAGTTAGCTATGTAGCAAAATACTCCAAGTCTTAGTGGCTTTAAAACCACTTCAGAATCTGTGAGCTAGCTACATAGTCTTTTGATCTTCTCATCCACTCTCACTTTTGAAGTTATGGTTAGATGGTGGCTATAATGGCTAAAGGTCCAAGATGATCTCACAAATTTTGCAATTGATGCTAGCAGTCAGTTGGGGCACCTCATTTCTTTCTATATATTCTCTCTCATCCTCCAACAGGCTGGATCAAGTTCTTCACATGACAGTCTCAATACAGCATTTTGAGTGGACAAGAGCCCAATTGCAAAGTCCTGATTAGCATTGTGACAGCATGCAATTCAATTAAGCCACTTTAAATACTATCTATATGCTGATGACAACTAAATTTATACCACTGTCATTGACCTTTTCCTGATCTCTAGAATTGTGTATTAAACTACTAATCATATCTACTTGGATGTTTAATAAGTATATCAAATTTAAAGTAACAAAAACTTTGATTTTCCCCAATCTATACTTCCATAAATGTCCTCCATATTCAGAATATTTATGGTTTAGTAAATATTTATTGAACATCTATTATGTCAGTTGTTATTTTAGACATAGATACAATAGTAAACAAAACAGATAACATTCTTGTTATAGAACATGTATTTTTGTGTGAGGTCAACAAATAAAAATTAAAATGTTAAATTATAAGTGCTAAGAAGAAAAATAAGAAAGATAAAGGTATAAAGAGTGATGGGAATTGCTATTTTAAATGAAAATGTCAAGGAAAACCTCTCTACTTAGGTGACATCCGAATAGAGACCAAAATAAAGAGAGTGAGCCATTTGTATAGGTGAGAGTTGCATAATGAGTACCATTAGCTACTGAAATTCCAAACTTAAGAATTATCAATTCCTTGTATTCTCTCACTACTCTAAGATGGGAGCTAATTGAATTGACTTTACCTTTAAAATATATTCCATAGTAGTCTACTTCTTTACAGTTCAATTGCTATTACTTTGTTCCAAGTTATTATCTTTCCTGGTGTGCTATAATAGTCTAACTGAAATCTAGTGCCCAATTCATTTTACCTTGCAGCCAGAATAATATTTTAAGACTCTAAATCAAATTATATGACCCTTCTGCTAAAAATTTGATATCCAATTACACTTAGGATAAAATACAAAATCCTTAACCTTGTCTGGAGGGCCTTATGATCTGACTCTTGCTTACTATGGCTCTATTCTGTTGCATATTTCCTTTGATCTATAAGCTTCAACAATTCTGCTCTTCAAACTTAGACTCAAAGGTCCAGGTCATTGAATTTGTCTTAGTGTCAATTCTCCATTCTCCATATAACTACTGACCAATGCTTCACATCTCAGCTCAAACACCACTTCTTATCCACAGCCCCTGGTTTATCATAGTGCACTGTATTTTTGAGATTATAACTTTTAGCACATTTTGTTGAAATTATGAAATTAAAATGTCTAGCTTTTTGGTTGGAAAGTAAACTCAGTGTAGTTAGGCAACATACTAGTATTTGTCATGTTTATCATAACATTTATATTTTACTATTTTATTTGAATAATTACTTGCATATTATTTGCCTTCCTATTTTCCCTAACTAAAGGTAAGCTGTCTGAAGGCAGGAAACATATCAGGTTGTTCATCTCTATTTGTCCTTCACCCTTAAAAGTTCTAATCTATAGTAGGCATTCAGAAAGATGTTTTCAAATCTATACTTAAATTTTAATATAATGCAGAAAAGAAACATCTTATAAGTATACAATTTAATAAATTTATGTAACCAGTATTTATATCCAGAGACATAACAGTACCAACACTCTAGAAAACCACGTGCGCTGCTGCCTCTCATTACTCATGCCGTCAGGAAAGTCATTATCCCGATGTCTACCAACAAAAATTAGTTTTGCCTATTTTTATATTTTTTATAATGGGAAAATATAGTAGATACTATTTAGTGTATACATTCTTTTGCTAACCATTATTTTATGTTTGTGAAGTTTACCCATTATTCTTGTTGTGGTCACAGTTTTTCTATAAGATTGCTATTCTGTAAATATACCAATACTTATCCATTCTAATATTTTCTAAAATTTTCAAGTTTGGGGATTTTACAAATAGTGTTGCCATAAACATTTCAATTAATGTATTTCAGTATGAAAATGTAGGCATTTATGTAGGTTATATGCCAAAGTAGAATCATTGTGTCATGGGGTAAGCACATGTTCAGCTTTAGTATGTAGAGTAGTCCCCACTTACTTGCTTGAGATTCCAAGACCCCAGTGGATAGCTGAAACCACTGATAGCACCAAACCCTATACATACTGTCTCCCCCTTATAAACAAGTATATTTAACAAAATTAAATTTGTAAATCAGGCACAGTAAGATATTATTAATAATAACTAAAAATAAAATGAAACAATTATCTAAATAGCTAGAGACCATAACAACATCATGACCATAATGACCTAACGACCGGTCGCTATGACACCCACTTTGCCCAACGAACTGGCCTGATCCAGGCCGGATCACCCCCAACACCCCAATCAGAGTGGAGTCAGCCAGCCAACAGCCTTGGAGGGCAGACATTTGGGATCTGGGGACCTTGGAGTTTCTCAGTCTCAGTCTCGGGCAGCTGCCTGGGCAAAGCGCTCCTTTGGCAGAGGGCACCTGAGATTAGGGTGCTGGAGTCAGAGATGGGGTGGGGAGGCTTTCCTGATGGCCATAGCAGTCACCACAGGCTGTGCACAGCACCTGGGTGTCTGACCCAGTCAGAATAGCACCAGGAATTGGGCCACTGGGTACAGCGGGCAGTGGCACACAGGAGCCAGGAGGTGTGATGCCCAAAGTCACTCATACCCCACCTACTGGGCCCAGCAGGTGGGCCAATGTGCAGCAAGGCTCTGGGCCTCAGGCAGGAGGGGAAGTGAGCCAGGAGGGCAAGGCCCTGTGCCAGACAGAGCCCTGAGCAGTGTGGGTGGGGCCAGAGCTGGAATCCCTGGTGGGATGAGTGGGGTTGCAGTCCCATGCCTTTTTGTCCTTGGAATTCAGAGGTCAGACCCACTTCAAGAGTGAGGACATGGCAGAAAGTGGCAATGCCACAGGAGGGATAGGAAATGTTGTGGCCATCTTTGGGAAACAGCTGCCACAGTCTTCAGTAACTATGAACAGATACTCTTTGGTCTCAGTTCTACAGAAGAGGAAGCTGAGACTCAAGGAAGGGAGCCTTCCACAATATCTCACCCGCTTCTCAGACCTAACCCTGTGTAGCATTGTTTTCATTGAAAGTAGAGGACCCAAAATGTTTTTAGATCTTTGCTATTTTAGGCAGGAAAAAATTAGCACAGGGAACTGGTGCTTGGGAAATCATCAGATAGCTGGAGAAATGGGCATTAGGCTGGGAACCCAGGAAAGACAACTTGCCCAGGGGGAGGACCTGCCCCCTGAGCCACAACTGAATTCTAGGACACTGACACTCTGGCACAGCTGTGACCTGGGGATCAGGAAACTGCTGCCCCTGCAAGTGCCCTCCAGTTCCCACAAAATAGGTCACTGGGCACTGCCTCTGCCACAACTGCCTGTGCACAGCCTGGATTCTGCTGCAGAAAACCTCCACATCTCTGCAAACATGATCATCAGCACCAAACAAGCCCAAACTGCACAAAGATGCCTCTGCCACAATTCTGCCTTCAAAATATTGTGCAAGCACATCCAATTTTCAGAAATGAATTCATATTTAGAAAACTAGCTGCAAAGGAGTTTGGGCAATTTCATACTTTTTTGTAAGAGTGAGATCTTGCCAATGTACCTCATGTGCCTGACATTGGTAAAAATGGGGCCCGGTTGGTGGGGTCCAGTAGTTGAGTATCTATCTGAACCAGGAGGTTATAATATGATTACTGGTCAAATTTTGGGCTTGATCCTCAGTAGAGATGTGCAGGAGGCAGCTGACCAATGATTCTCATCATTGGTGTTTCTATCTATCTCTCCTTCTCTGTTCCTCTGAAATCAATAAATATTTTTTTAAATGGCATCATGCTGTATATACGTGTTTCACTTCATAGATCACTAATGTTTTTCCTGTTAAAACCATACTTAGAGAACATTATTTATTTGTCATTCATTTTAATTTATCTCAGAGAGAAGAAGGGAGAGAGATAGAAACATTGTTCTGTTGTTTCCTGCCCTCAATGAACAGGGTATTGAATCTGCAACCTGGGCATGTGTCCTGACTGGCAATTGATCCACCACTTTCTGATGTATGGATTGCTGCTATGCTTATACCCTGACCCAAAATTCCAGCCTCCAGAATTGTGAGAAAAATACATTTCTGTTTTTCAAACCACTCAAATTTATGATATTTTGTTATAGTTGTCAGAGCTGACTAATTTTTATTAATAAAGGGGTAATATGCTTATTAGACCAGGTTGATCAGACATCTTCTGGTTGTACTTCTAGACAAAGCCATGATCGAGGAGGCCAAGGCAGTTAGGGCTGATCAGGCCAGCAGGGGAAAACAGTTGGGAATTATTATATTACTAGAGTCTTGGTGCACAAAATTTGTGCACGGGGGGTGGGGGGGGGGTGTGCTCTCAGCCCAGTCTGCACCTTTTCCAATCCAGGACCCCTTGGGGGACTTCTGACTATTGGTTTAGGCCTGATCTCAGGGATCGGGTCTAACCAGCATTCAGACATCTCTCTCTCACAATCCTGGACCACTGGCTCCTAATCATTCACCTGCCTGCCTGCTTGGTCACACTTAACTGTCCCCACTGCCAGCCTGATTGCCCCTCACTGCCTCTGTATGCTGACCTGATCATCCTAAACTGCCCTCCCTGCTGGCTGTGTCACCTTCAACTGCCCCCTCCCTGCAGGCCTAGCTAGCCCTAACCTCCCCCCCCACCACCAGCCTGTCACCCCCAGCTGCCCCCCTTGCTCACCTGGTCACTCTCAACTGCCCCCGCCCCTGCCAGCCTGGTTGCCCCATATAGCCTGCTGTTCAGTCGTATGGTCATCCCTCACTAACCCCCTGCATCCAACTGCAACCCCTCCATTGGCCTGGTCACCCCTAACTGTTCCCCATCAACTTGGTTGCCTCTTACTTCCCCCACTGCAGGCCTGGTCAACCCCAATGCCCCTCTTGCTGGCCAGGTCATCACCAACTTGCCCCCTGCCAACCTGGTTGCCACATGCAGCCTACTGTTCAGTCATTTGTCCCTCACTAACCCCCCTGCTGGCCTGGTTGCCCATGCAGCCCGCTGTTCAGTCTTTTGGTCATCCCTCAATAACTCCCCTGCTGGCCTGGTCATGGCTAGCCACCTTGTGAGGGTGTGAGGGTTAATTTTCATGTTACCTTATTTATTATATAGGATACTATAATAAAAGTTATGTGAATGTAGTTTCACTCACTCTCAAAGTATTTTATTGCACACTTAATTTAAAAGAAGCACTTTATGGCCTTTTTGACATATGTCAATTTCCTGCATCACTATTCTTGCACTTTGAAGCCATTATTTCAAAACCCAATGTTTACTTGAACACAAGCACTAAGATACAACTATTGATCTGATAATGGAAAAGGTTATTAAGTGACTAACAGTTGGAGAGTATATATAGAAAGCATGGATATGCTGGACAAAGAGATAATTCACATCCTTGGCAGAATGAAATGGGGTATTTGGATATTTCATCACACTCCTCAGAATGATGCACAACTTAAAATTTATGTTTATTTATGGCATTTTTCCATTCAACATATTTTTTATTTAAAATTGAATGTTGGCCTTTTGTTCTATTTATTTTATTATTAAATTAAATTTATTGGGTGACAATAGTTAATACTATTACATTGGTTTCAAGTGTACAGTTCTTTGATACATCATTTGTATATTGCATTGTGTTTCCACAGTCCAGAGTCAAATCATCTTCCATCACCATATATTTGGCCTCTTTACTCTTTACTACTCCAAAAGTCCCTTTCTTTCTGCTAAACACATTATTATCTGATCTGTGTTTTCTTGTTTGTTAATTTGTTGCTTTCAGTTTTATATCACACATATGAATGAAATCATATGGTTCTTGACTTTTTCTGTCCACCTTCATTAGCATAATATACTCAAGGTCCATCCATGTTGTCATAAATGGAAGTATTTCATCTCTTCTTATGGCTCAGTAGTATTCCATTTTATATATATACCAAATCTTTTTTTAAAAATATATTTTATTGAGTTTTTACAGAGAGGAAGGGAGAGGAATAGGGAGTTAGAAACATAGATGAAATAGAAACATCAATCACCTGCCTCTTGCACACTCCCTACTGGGTATGTGCCTGCAATCAAGGTACATGCCCTTGATCAGAATTGAACTTGAGGCCTTTGAACACACAGGCCAATGCTCTATCCACTGAGCCAAACCAGTTAGGGCCACATCTTCTTTATTCAATCACCTATCGAATGGCACTTTGGTTGTTTCCATGTCTTAGCCACCATGAATAATGTTGCAGTCAACATAAGGGTACATATATCTTGGAGAATAAATGCTTTTAATTTTTTGGGTTGATACCCACAGCAACCATTCTGTGTTATATGGTAACACTCTCCTCTTTTATTTATTTATTTTTAGGATCCTCCATACTATTTTCCATAGTGATTATACCAGTATACACTCCAAACTGGGAGTGAATGAGGGTTTCTTTTTCCTTTGGACCATAGTTAACTACAAGTAACTGAACAACTGTAAAGTGAAACCATAAATCAGGGAGGCTACTATAACACCAAAAATTTTTTCAAAGTTGCTGCACCAATTTACACTTTGAGCAACATTGTAAATGAGTTGTGGTTAGTATATATCCATGCCAATATATTAATATGTTGTTGTTTTTTTCTTTTCTTTTCAGTCATTCTGGTGGGTTTGTAGGATATTTCATTGTGATTTAATTTGCATTTTAGTAACCAATAAGGCTTCACACATTTTCATATGTTTCTTAATCATATTTTAACTAGTAGCCCTGCGCACAAACCCGAGTGCCAGTACCTCTCTGTGGGGCCTGGATGCTTCATGCATGCTGCCCAGAAGCTCTCTCTGACATAGAGGCCCATTTGTGGCCAGGTGCAGAATGCTTGCTTCGTTGCTGCGGTGATGAAGCAAGCATTCCGCCAAGATGCTTAAGCAGCCTGCTCTCAGCAGCCGCCTGCCCGGGACTGGGGGACACTGGCAGAGCTGAGAGGACTGGGTGACACCATCTTGTGGCTATGGACGCTACCATCTTTGTGGTGGAGTGATGGTTGATTTGCATATTACACTTTTAGATAGGATTGTCTGTTCTTCTTCCCATGTTTCTACTTGGTTGTCATACATCACATCTCAGAAAGTGGATAGATCTAGTTCTGTACTCATTCTTCTGTCCTATTGGCCAGAATTATTTCTTTACAGTAATCAATAAATTAGTGCATGTGAAATTTTTCTGCACAACAAGTGAAAGCAAATGTAAAACCTCAGGGAAACAATACAGTCCATTGAAAACATTGGCTTACTTTATAACCAAGTGATAATAGAAAGAGGCCCATTTAGTGTTTTCTACCGGAAAATATCTTAGTTGATATATTTACATTTGTGTGATAAAATTTGTTTAAGTAATAACATGTTTATAGCAAATAAAATTTGTCAAATGTGGATCAAGACCCAGGAAATTTTATATTGATATATTCAGTATATATACATTGAGTGACCAGATTATTATGATCTCTGAACACATAATAATCTGGCCACTCAGTGTGTGTGTGTGTGTGTGTGTGTGTGTGTGTGTGTGTGTGTGTGTTAGAGGCCTGGTGAATAAATTTGTGCATGGGTGGGGTCTGGCCAGCCTGGCCAGGGGGAGGGAACATTGGTGGTTGGCCGGCCTGCCTGCTGCTCAAATTCCTGGTCGAGGGGGCAATTTTTGTCTATTCAGAGATCTTAATAATCTGGCCACTCAGTGTATTTTTGCCCATAAAGTATTTGTAGTTTAGCCGAAACTAGTTTGTCTCAGTGGATAGAGCGTCAGCCTGCGGACTGAAAGGTCCCAGGTTCAATTCCAGTCAAGGGCATGTACCTTGGTTGCGGGCATATCCCCAGTGGGGGTGGGGGGGTTGCAAAAGGCAGCTGATCAATGTTTGTCTCTCATTGATGTTTCTAACTCTCTATCCTTCTCTCCTCCTCTCTGTAAAAAAAAAAATCAATAATATATATATTTTTTAAAAAGTATTTGTAGTTTATCAGATTTTTGTAGTAATTTTCTTTCAACCTGAGAAACTCTAAAGCATACATCTCTTTTAGTGCTTACAAGGTACAAAGTAGTCTTATTCATTGATTTTTACATAGTGTATATGTTTCAGTTATGTATTGATATGCAGGAAAATTTAACATAAAAAATAATCTCTGCAAGTACCAATTTGTACTATTTACTAATAATTCCTTCATCTTTTCCACCAATCCCTATGGATGAAAATAAAATAAAATATAAAAAATTAAAGTGAAAATTAATATAAATAAATAATAAAATAATTAATCTTATAATTTTTTTAACCACTTGTATACTGATTTTGTAAACAGAGTTCTAGGATGAGATATAAAGAATAAGAAGGAATCAGCTGTAGTAGCTTTAGAGAGAGGGTGTTGGTACCTTTTAGGATGAATAAACAACTGATTTCAAATCTTTTATTTATTGTAATAATAAAATAATGTTGGGCCTTATCTGATTTTGCTAAGTGGATAAAGCATTGGCCTATGGACTAAAGGGTCCCAGGTTTGATTCTGGTCAAGGACACATGCTTGGGTTGTGGGTACAATCCCTACTAGGGGGCATGACAGAGGCAGCCAATCAATAATTTCTCTTTCACCGTTCATGTTTCTATATCTCTCTCACTCTCCCTTTCTCTCTTAAATATTTTTTTAATAAGGCTGGGTGGTTGTACTGTCATAATGGTAAGTGTGATATAAAATGAGCTCATGGAGATGGGTAGATATAAGGTCATACAGAACTTTGTGAGACACAGAAAGAAAATTGAATTTTATTTTAAATTTGGTAGTAAGTCTTTAGAAGGAATTGAACTGAAAAGTGACAAGGATATAGAACAGAGATTGGCATTCATGTTGGACTGACATGAGACAGTTTTTTGGAAAAGTCAGAAAGTGCTGCATCCCACATGCCCTTGTTAAAGAGTTTAACATCAATAATGCCCTCAAGATATAATTTGGAATAGAAAAATGTGACAGTTACAAAAGCATCCCCCCAACCTAATCTCTTAAATCTATCACTCACACTGATTGAGTAAAGTTTCTGAAATACTAACCTGAACATTTCCCTACTTTATTCCCTTCTTTCTTTGAATGATTTTCAAGACCCATCGTGATCTTGCCAGAGCATGCCCTCCTAACATTCTTTCTCATTTCCCTACTCATTCTAGGTATACTGACCTCCTGAAATTTCCTGTTTTCTTTGGTCTGGTGTCCCTTGGCATATAACTTTGCTTGAAATGTTTTTCAATATGCCCGCCACAAAACCAGCACAAATGAAAGCTTCTCTGACTACTCCTGCTCCAAAGGTGATATTCACTGTATTTAACAAGCTATATGACGCAGGTACCAACCAATCAGAGTGGATGTTAACTATAGATAACATATTTTTAAAGCCATTAGAATGGGACCCGACACATGAATAACACTATATCATTTGTTATTATGGGCAGATAGGCCATTTTGTCTTGGATTTTTCTATTATTTTAATATAATATTCACTTTATAGTATGAATAAAAAGTTCAATAATATAACTGTATCATAACTTTTGTGGAGAGTGAGAATGGGATGACAAGAGAAGAAAAAATAGTCAAATGATTAGTTTGCATTTTATCTAGTAAACAACAGGATGCCTTTCTAAAATGTGGACATATAGGATTGAAAGTTGTAAGAGATGTTTGCAAAAGATAATTTTGAAGGTGTTTTGGAGGGTGGATTTGTGGACAAAGATAATTGAGACTAAGAATTTTGTTGGGAGATTGTTGTGGTTTCACAAACAAAACTAGAGTAGTGGAAACAAGAATTAAGGGAAAAGGATAAAACTGATTGCTATAATAAAACTTATTTTCTTAATAGAAAATAAGAACAGAAGAAAGTTAAAATATGGATAGAGCCAAATAGGATATTCAATTTTAATTTTTATTTATTGACTTTTAGAGAAAGAGAGAGGAAAGGAGAGAGACAGAGACAGAGAGATATATATTGTTTGTTCCACTCATTTATTTATACATTCACTGGTTGATTTTTATATGTTCCCTGACTTGAATTGAGCCCACAACCTTGGTATATCAGGATGATGTTCTAACCAACTGAGCTATCCAGCCAGGGTTAGATGTAAAATTTTTATGCATCCATTTATACTAAATAGTTAAATACTAATAAGCCTCATTTACCTTGTCAGATCCAAATAATTGTATTGGAAATGAGTCAAAGACTAAGAAAAAAAGACATTATATAATCACCAAGACACAGCTATAAGGATCATCATCATAAAAAGGACTATAGTTTTTAAAACACATCTACAGGATAGATGTCTTTGATCACATACACACATGCACACACACACACATACACACACTCTCTATAGTAATACCTACAAGATGGATATTGTTTCTTATGATGAGTTCTTTAGATGTAAAGCTGGAACTTAGGGTTTTATAAGAACTAGACATTAATTATTAGAACTAATATTTAAGAATATTATGTTTGAAATTGGGAGTCAAAAGAACTGTTGGCCCAGAAAGGAACTCACTACAGACTGATTCATTTGTCTCTCAGGATAACCATTATGGGTTGTCTCAGTTTCTGTTTTTATAAGGGAATTACTTGAAACACATGATCTAACCCATCTAGGGAAAATAATGAACAATATAAACTAATGAACAAAAACATGCCCAGAGACAGGAAAATATGGATCAGAGTGTCAAACCTCAGAGGGAAGGTAGGGGAGGGTGGGTATAAGGGGAAGAGATCAACCAAAGGACTTGTGTGCATGCATATAAGCCTAACCAGTGGTCATGGACAACAGGGTTGTGGGGCATATGTGGGGAGGGGTTTGGGATGGAAATGGGGGGATGAGAACAATTATGTGATTCCATAATCAATAAAGAAGTTTAAAAAAGAATATGATGTTATTTATAAACCATAAATGCTTTGAATTAATAATTCCAATCAAGTTTGCAGTTTTATAAGTTAGCAGTTTCTCTGGGAAAACAGTTGCTGGAATTTCTCACTGCTGAATGAAATTGTCTAAGACATAAGTCTTGATCAGACTTAGAAGAAATTCCCCTAACTATATATCAATGTTCTGAATAATGAAGTTTAATCAGCTTCCAATAAGAAGCAGAACAGCATCTTTAAAAATGTTGGTATTTTAATGGGGCATATTTAATACTGTTAATAATAAAGATTTTTTAAAAATGGGATGGTCAGCTAATGTCACAAAATAGTCTATTTGGACAGGTTTCATAAAGGAGTAAGTAAACAGTGTACTGACTCTTCAAAATTTGTCAAGGCTTAAAGGTAGATTGACAATTGGTTGACTTATAAAAGTAACAGATTCTCAGCTTCCAGAATGCCTTAGATTTAAGGTTGTGAAATTCAATCTCAAAAAAAAGTAACTTCTGGAGCATTTGGCTTCTCCATGAGTTAATATCAATAGCGGATGTTATTGGTCTATTATTATTTGTTTTCCTTTTAAAAGTTTATTTTTGTCCTAGTAAGAACCCTTAGTCAGTTGGTGGTGATATGATGCCAACATGTAAGTGTTGCTTTGCATTTTCCTTGGGAAACAACCAGGGAATGTAGTAGTATAATTATCAACCATTATAACCTGATGAATATTCTATTTCTAAGCAGTCTGTGTTTCCTTTGAGGCCCCCTGTGTTTAACAGTGAACGTTGGCAGTAGCCATGAAACAGTCCTCTTTGATGTACTAAAACATTCTGCGTGAAGCTTTTTTCTTTTCTTTTCTATTTTATAAGGCCTGAAACAACATTTGCCTATGATAGAATTGAAAGTCTGAAATGAATGTCTAGGTTTAGCATTGGCAGTTCAGTTCTAGTCCCATTGTAGACACTTCTATGCTTCTGGGAAGGATTCCAGAATGACCAATTATGTCAAGTATGTTTTACTAAAATACAGTGAAACATATAGGGAAGAATCTCATTATGTGTATTAAATCCTTGCCCTTTCTCCTTCTAAGTGCTTCTTCAAATAAATCAACTCTAAATTTCTAAAAAAAATAAAATAAAATAGAGAAAACAGAAATTTTCCAAGTTTGGGGTGTATTGGCCTTCTGGCTTATGATGACCAATAATCAGAACAGTGAGGCTTTATTTGCTGAACATTCTACAGAAGCTGAAAAGCTACATTCCACAGTGGAAACAAATATTCTTGATGCTCTTAAATTTGCATTCCATTTTTAAATGATTTAAATCAATGTAAGTAGAAATAAATGAATAGAAAACACACAACTGTCTTGGTTTCTGTTTTTGATTTATAAAAAACGTTTCCAATTATGGGAAAAAAGCAAAGTGCATAACAAAATATAAAATTCTTTTTTTTCCTCTCTCCATTAGCTTTTATTTTCTTAACAACCCCAGGGGTGCAAGGGTCCTAACATTGTGTTTCTGTGCTTGTATAAAAAAAACGTGTATATTTTAAAATTTAATCTATTTTTTATTGTTTAAAGTATTACATGTAGACAAGCAAGGTTATGCTGAGAGGTAAATGAACCAGTCTGTAGTGAATTTCTTTCTGGGCCAACAGTTCTTTTGAGTCCCAATTTCAATGTCAAACAGTTCATAAGTGTATTTCTTATATCACATGATCTCACTCATCTAGGGGAAATAGTGAACAACATAAACTGATGAACAAAAACAAGCCTGGAGACAGGAAAGCATGGATCAGACTGTCAAACCTCAGAGGGAAGGTAGGGGAGCTTAAGGGAAAGAGGGAGAGATCAACCAAAGGACTTGTATGCATGCATATGAGCCTAACCAGTGGTCATGGACAACATGGGGATGGGAGCATGAGTGGGGAGGGATTTGGGATGGGAATGGGGGGATGAGCACAAATATATGATACCATAATCAATAAAAAAGTTACAAAATAAAGTAAGATTATTAAAAAAAGTATTACATGTATGAGAGCATGTGCTGGGAGTGATTAGGGGGAGGTCAATGGGAGAAAAAGGAGACATATATAAAATTTATTTTTTAAAATCAAGAATTCACATTTGCCTTTTAATTTTAATTGCCTAAAACATCAAGAATATAGTAAAAGTGCTAATAAGCTGCAATTCAATGTTGTACTCATTGAAGCATAAATTATTCAACTGTATTCTTATTTTAAGCTACCATGTTTATTGAATTTAGGTAGGACTGTGTAAAACAAATTTTGAGGGAGGAAAAGGGAAATTTTATGCTATTTGGTGATGTTTGAAATTTAAATTAGATTTGTTCTGAAAGCACTGTTGATATTACCCACATTGTCTACACTTAGAGTTTTATATAAAACCAATGATGTACTACTCTATTTATTAATTGACACACACATCACATTCATAAGGAACTATGAAAATGTGATATTTCTTCCCTTTCCAGAATGTTCTATTTGTGAACATTCTTTGGTGTATATGTCCTAAGAGATGTTTCTATGATGCTGACTCTGAGGCATATGACCAAAATACATTTTCTGAATATTGATATTTACAAACATTGTTTCAGAGGAAAATAAAATAAACTCAGGTTCCCTATAGTTGGACTTCCATCAGGTATAGTACATAAAGGTTGCTTGCTGAGATACTTCATTTTACAGTAGTAAGATGACCAACTGTACCAGTTTGGCAGTGAATGGAAGCTTTTCCTGGGTATATGGGACTTTCAGTGTTAAAACAAGAACAGATTTTGGAAAATTAAGATGATTAGTGTGGAATACTGAACTTTAAGATGAACACTAAGATTTATTTACACATCTTGTATGATTCCCACCCTTTGAGTATGGGCAGAAACTAAATTAGATATTACTCTCATTATTATGTTACTAACCAGGTAACTTATAGCAAATCACAAGGAATATTAGCCTAGGTGGGTGTGGCCTAATCAGGTGGGCCCTTACAAAAAGACTGAGCCATTTCTGAAAAAATAATCTCATTTGAGCTCCCATCATCCAAGAAGTCAGCCAACATAAGTTCTACAGTCACAGACCCAAGGAACTGAATTCTTCCAACAAAATGTGAACTTTGAGGAAGAAATTGAGCCCAAATGAAATTAAAGCCACAGAGAATACACTGATTTCATCTTGGAGAGACCCTGAGCAGTTGATCCAAGTAACCTTTTTTTAGGACATCTGACCTAAAAACAACATAGAAACTGTGTTGTTTAAATCCACTAAATGTATGGTAATTTGTTATACAGCAATAGAAAACTCCAATTGCATTGTTTTTTTTTCTATTCTAGCATGAAATATAGTGTATGGGATTGTTAACATTTCTTGGACCTAAAAAAAAGGAAGTTGTACTTTTTGGAAAGGTGCAGAATTTTAAAAAGCAGCAGTTTTCACATTTGTACATTTCAGATAAATATATTGCCTACCTAATTGGGGTGTTATGAAAGTGAATTAAGGTAAAATGAACATAGCCCAATTTATAGCACTGAGTAAAAACAGTAAAATAAATAGGTAATTTGTTACTAATGTATAATTTTTTAAATGGTTAAAAATTGGTGGAAAGACAACATAGGACCAGATTTACACGGTTCCAGATTGCAGGAATAGGACTGAGGTCATGAGGCTCAGGACATATGTGATTGAATTCAAAGACTATCTCTCCACTGAAGTGGCAGTGTTTCTGATAAGGAGGTACTGCTCAACATGGAAAATTAACAAAGTCAAGAGCCTATTGCCACACTGCCAGTCAGTGACTCACACTCTTACATCATAGTTGGGAGCTCCTCATCCTTTCAGTTTTCCAGGTAAGACTGCTTATTTAGTGAAATTCCAAGGTCCCCTCAGCAGCCAGCCTGTCTGAGCCACTTGGCTGGTGACCCACAATTCCAACTTGAGGGTCAAACAAGGTAAATATTCAGCTTGTGCTGAAAACTGTCATTGTAGGGAAACTCCAGTATCTTTCTTTTGCCTTGCAGTGTGTTAGACTCTAGCAATTTCTGGCTTTTTGTAGATACATTGGCTCACTGAGGAAAAATATCTATATAATCTATATCTATACCTATATCTACAATATATCTATATCATCTATATCTATATCTATATCTATATCTATATCTATATCTATATCTATACCTATACCTATACCTATACCTATACCTATACCTATACCTATACCTATACCTATACCTATACCTATATCTATTAATATATCTATTAATATATCTATATCTATCTATATCTATATCTATAATCTATCTAAAATGCTAAGTGTTTGACTGTCTGGCATCTTAAAGCAGTACCTGGATTTCTCTCCATAGCAACTAGCCTCCTTACAGTTTTTTTCAGCCCAGAGACACCCAGGTGGAAACATTTTACACATGTCTGTGAAGTGTTTTCCTATGCTTCATCTCATTTTATCCTCACAGAAGTCCTGGAGTAGGTTTATAGGAGACTCTGTGGAATCCTATTTTCTTTTTATTAGCTGGAAAATGGAAAACTAGAAAGCTTAGAAACTTGACCCAACTAAAAAGAAATAAGAAATGGTGGACCTTGAAAATGACTTCAGGTTTTCTCAATTGGCAGAATACAGTCAAACACTGGTTCAGTTAAATATTTTACCCGTTTTTCTCCCTGTGTGATCTCCAATAATAATCTGCTTTGTGTTGATATTTACTGCTGTGTCAATGACAATGACCTGAAAGAGAAGTTGGGTTGCTTTACTGGGCTGGCAAAAGTTTAGCTAAATGAGAAAGCAGGTCTAATTTAGCAAGTTTATTCCATAGCTATAAAAGGTTAAGTTGGCTCACGCATGTGCAATACATATAAAGCTGTCACTGGCACCAATCACACGTGTGTATTTCCATTTGTCATTGTCAATTATGAATTTGGTTGTTTTTGTTAACATTCTGATGCTGAAAGAGTGATATCATAACATGGAAGTAACAATGGTGATTAAATATAATAATAATACCGGTCCAGGTACATATAATTATCCCTGTGTAACCAAAGTTGCCATCATATTCAGCAATGAAGACGGAGGACCTCATTTTGAAAGGGACTTGCTCATTCATTATAAACCAGATACCAATAAACCAAATGCCAATAAAATGAAACAAAACAGTATCATGTTTTCTACATTAGATGCAATGATGTATCCTATTCTTTTCCCACATAGTTAAAAAGGTTGGGGAACAGATGTTGTATTCAGAACTAGAGATGAGAGTGTAGATTCAACATGGCTGCCAATTGGACAGCAGGCTGCAAGATAGTCTGTGAGAGAATGAAAGGAAAGTGTGTGGACATATGAGGAGTGTCTGTCTTTATGAATGAGGGACAGCTATATTCCACAGGGCGATTAGGTACTGGTGGATGAGGCTCCCCTAGCCAGGCAGCTCTATAACTGCTGAAATCTCTACCAGAGCATTCAGCTCCACTGCAGAGACTACACTATCTTGAAGGGGAGACTGGCTGTGATTTGAAGCCCAGCTTTAACTTCACCCAGTGACATCTCTGATACCTTTTGGGACCCCACAGCCACAATGTCCAGGGACCAGGTACATCAGCTGTGAACCCACGAACACCGAGACTCCAGCCTCCCCAACTGTAGGTGCCTAAAAAATCTTTCCAAGTGAGACAAAGTGGTGCCAAATACGTAGATGGGCCCTGCACCTTCTCACAGAGCAGATAGAAGGAACAGCTGAATGGGAAAATACCCACCCAGAATTGGTGAATTAAACACAGCTGGTAAGCCAATCTGTGGACACAAAGGTCAGATATCACCAAAAGAAAGCTCTTCCTCCTCAGATTCATCTGGGTGTTTGTTGCTTGGGTGTTTGTTGTTTGCATTTTTTGTATTAATTTTTGTTTGTTGTTTGCACTTTTTTATTAGTTTTTTTTTTTTAGTTTTCTCCTTACATACATACATACATACATATATATAATACATATTTTCCCCTTGTTTTTTCTTTCTTTTTTCTCTTACATTTTTTTTCTTTTCTCAATATCATTTTTTGCACTCTTTTATATCCCCTAATACTTTTTTCTCTGGTGGTAACCTTTATTGGGGTTATTAGTATCATGAATACATTTGTGTTTGGTGCTTTGTGCATTGTGTGTTATCATGTTGTACTTTGTGCATTTAAATCAATGGAGGAGAGAGAGAGCTACATAACCAGACACCCTGAGAAGATTGATCATGGGGAGACAAAGAAACAGCCCACAAAAGAAAGAAAAGGAGGAATCACCAGAAGTGGAAGTAAAAAAAAAAATGAAAGCAAGCAATATGTCAGAGAAAGAATTCAGAGTAATGGTTATAAGGATTCTATAAAGGATGGAAGACAAATTCAATAATATGTGTAAGAACCAAGAGGAAATGAAGACAAATAAAAAAGAAATGAACATTTTTAAATAACTCAATAGAAAGCATCAACAGTAAACTAGAAGAAGTGAGAACCGCATCAGTGAGCTAGAAGACAAGGTAGGAAAAAATACACAAACAGAGCAGCATCTAGGAAAAAAAAACACCCACAACTTAAAAAAACAGGAGGAGCACCTAAGGGAGCTCTGGGACAACACAAAATGAAACAACATCTGCATAATAGGGTTGCCAGAAAGAAAGGAAACTGAGCAAGGGATAGAAAACCTGCTTGAAAAAAATAATGACCGAAAACTTTCTTGAAATGGGAAGAAGATAAATCTCACAAAAGTCCAAGAAACTCACAGAGTCCCAAACAATATGAACCTAAAAAGACCGACACTAAGACATATTATAATTAATTTGGAAGATACCAATGACAAAGAAAGAATCTTGGAGGCTGCTAGAAAGAGACAGTAAGTTACCTACAACTATCAACTGATTTCTCAACAGAAACAAATCAGGCCAGATGGGAATATAATGAAATATACAATGTTATGCAAAGCAAAGGACTGAATCCAAGAATACTGTACCCGGGAAGGCTATCAATCAAAGTTGAGGGTGAAATAAGGAGCTTCACAGAAAAAAAGGACTAAGGGAGTTTATTACCACCAATGCAAGAAATGCTAAAGGGTCTGCTCTAAAAATAGAAATAGGAAGGGAAGAGGGAACACGGGCATAAAAAATAAAAATGGCAACAGACAACTACGTATCACTAATAACTTGAAATTTAAATGGATTAAATGACCCAATGAAAAGACATAGGGTAGCTGAATGGATAAGAAAACTTGACCCATATATCTGCTGTCTACAGGAGAGCCACCTGAGAACAAAGGACTCACACAGACTGGGGAGCAGTTAGGGGACAATCAGGTAGGCAGGCAGGTGAGTGGTTAGGGGACAGCAGTCCTGAATTGTGAGAGAGATATCCAACTTCTGGATATCAGATATCCCCCAAGGGATCACAGATTGGAGAGAGGGTAGGCTGGGGGATGGCCCCTTTGTGCATGAATTTCATGCATCTGGCCTCTAGTAAGAAAAATAAACCTCTTAATTAAAGCATTAGATAAATTCTTTCATAGCTTCTGTGGAGTCCACATATTGTACTGTTGTCAAAAATTATGTCATTTATTTGTCTACCAAAAGAAAGATAGGCTAAATTTAACTTAAATTGAAAATTTTTGTTTGGTTGAAAAAACATCTATCTTTGAGAATGCACAATGAGCTCTGATGAACACAAAAATAATTTTTCTCTGTAGCACACTGGGCTGGGGGCTGAAGGGCTTGGAATCTGGTCTAGTCTACAAAAATGAACACCTGAGACTTCTGTTCAGGAAAACTTGAGTCTTCTTGAGATTTATGGAAGATAAAGATATTAGTAAGTGGCCAGATGTCGTTGGTGAAAGCCAGATTGCCTTTGCTTTCCAAGTAATCTGTCTTTATTCAAATATCTGGCAAATACTACTTTGACAACTACCAGGGCATTTCTGAAAGTGTTTATAAGTGACATGTTTTATTCATCAAGAAATTAATGGATGATATCATGATTTCCAAACTTTGATTGCATACAGAACATCACAATGAAGGAGAGGGAATTTTCCCCTCTGTATACATTGTCTTTTCTCTTCTTCCTTTTTCCCCCTCACATGGCTTTTGTTGTGGCATTACAAAACTCAACATGCCTTATAAAAAGAGCTGTGAAGAGAGTTGGGGATCAGTTCTCATTAGGAAAAAAATTAAAGAATCCTGCAGGTGACAAAATAGGTAATGAGACATGTAAAATTCTTAAGCTGTATATTGTGCACACAATAGTAAATCTATTTTATATGAGACAGACAATCCCCTTTGTAGGAAAATAACTGCTGAATAGTGCATGTATTCTTTGCTGATTAAAGATGCACAAGTTTCTAGAGTTTGGGAAGAGGAAACGATGTGCTTTACATTAGTCCAAAGTGATTGGATCCCACAATATTATTTCAAATTTTGGCCCAATGAAAAGAAAATGTATATAAAATGGAAGAGGAGTATGAATTGTTAATTAAACTGCTCTTTTTTTTTAAAGCCTCTTACATACCAGTTGCTAGAGGGAGGTATGGGTTTTTCTCTGCCAATAATAGTAATGGAGAGCTTGGATATTAAAATTCTTCATTACAAGGAAACAGGGCTTCTTGGAGAAATGTCTGATACCAAGATTGGGTCACAAAAATTGCTAAATGAGACTGGCCATCTTGCTATGCAAGAAAGAAGAAAATGCTAAAAATATTGGGAATTTGTTTTAAAAAAAATCACAAAAGACAACTTGAAGGATCCTCAATGTCCAATTGGAACAATGTAAGCAAACAAATATATAACATTATCAATGGAATATAATCTGCAGAATAAAATGAATATCTAGGAGTGCACAGATGAATGTGAATAATTAAATAATAATAAATGGGGGGATAAAGTTCTTTTTAAGCATTGCAATTTATAATTGTATGAAAAGGTATGATGGAACTAGAAAATTATCATTTGGAATGTGATGATTACAATAGTCGAAATTATAAATGTATGCTAAAATTAGTTGATAAAAATGTAATGAGCTCTAACTGGTTTGGCTCAGTGGATAGAGCATTGGCCTGCAGACTAAAGGGTCCCAGGTTCGATTCTGGTCAAGGGCATGTACCTTGGTTTCAGGCACATCGCCAGTAGGGGTGTGCAGGTGGCAGCTGATTGATGTTTCTCTCTCATCAGTGTTCCTAACTCTCTATCCCTCTCCCTTCCTTCCCTTCCTCTCCGTAAAAATCAATAAAATATTTTTTAAAAAGGTAATGAGAAAATAAATATTTGTGTAGTACTTATTAATTACAAAGAGAAAATATTAACTTTATAGAGGAATTACCTGAGAGACACTGCCTTAACCAAGTAACCAAAGTTAAAATCACCATATTAAGACATATCAATATTATGTACCTTCTGATATGATTCATTGAGAAGGGCACAGTCTTAATTTCTGTGGTAAAAAGTTCATAACCTAACTATAAACATGCGGAAATATTAAGTAAACCCAAATTTATTTATTTATTTATTTATTTATTTTTTACAAAATAACTGGCCAGTTTCTTCAGAAATATAAAAGTCATTGTTATGCGCTGAATTGTGACCCCCCACATACCAAATTCATATGTTGAAATTTTACTATTAGTACCTCAGATTGTGACTGTGTTTGGGGATAAGTCTTTAGACAGGTAATTAAAGTAAAACAACTTTTTATTTGTGGGTTCTAATTTAAAATGACTAGTGTTCTGCTGAAACCGGTTTGGCTCAGTGGTGGAGCATCGGTCTGCGGACTGAAGGGTCCCGGGTTTGAATCCGGTCAAGGGTATGTACCTTGGTTGCGGGCACATCCCCGGTAGGGGGTGTGCAAGAGGCAGCTGGTGGATGTTTCTCTCTCATCGACGTTTCTAGCTATCTCTCTCCCTTTCTCTCTGTAAAAAATCAATAAAATATATTTAAAAAACAACAACAACAAAAAAAAACAAGCTTTACTCTAAAATGACTAGTGTTCTTAGATAAAAGAAGATACTAGGACACAGAGAGGGCACTGAGGGAAGATCATGTGAACACATTGGAAGACATAGGAGAGATGACTCAGAACAAATCTACCCTAACAATACCTTGATCTCAGAAATCTAGGCTACAGAACTGTGAGAAAATAAAGGAATTGTGCAAGTAAAGCAAAATTTAAAAATTTAAAAAACTTATGTAGCAGTTCTTTGTACTATTTTTGATACTTTTGTGTGCTTTTGGAATGATTTTTAAGTATATTCCTTTGAATATTTTTGTTTGTTTGTTTCTTCAAGTAAGTTCCCAGAGGTGGAACCACTGGGTCATAAGGTAGTTCCATTTTTTAATTTTTAAAAGTAATTACATATTGCTTTCCACAGTGGCTGCACCAGTCTGTATTCCTACCGACAGTGCACGGGGGATCCCTTTTCTCCACATCCTTGCCAGCACTTGTTTTTTGTTGATTTATTAATGATAGCCGTTCTGACCATTGTGAGGTGATACCTCACTTTTGTTCTTTTTTTTTCTTTTTATTGAATTTATTAGGGTGACACTAAGAAAATTATATAGTTTTGTTATAATAAAAATATGTAATTTTGTTTTTCACTTTTTTGTATGTCCACCATCCCAAATTGGTCAAATCTCTGTCCATTACAATTTATCCTCCCATACCCACTTCTACCTTCCCCCATAACCCATTCCCCTAGTTTTAATATTCATTTATCAGATGACTAGTGATGTTGACATCTCTTCATATGTCTATTGGCCATATGTATGTACTCTTTGGAGAAGTGTTTATTCAGTTCCTTTTCCTGTTTTTGAATTGGAGTATTTGTTGGGGGGGTTTTTTAGTTTTATAAGATTTTTGTAAATTTTGATACCACATGTTCACTGCAGCATTAATTATAATAGCCAAGATTTGGAAGCAGCCCAAGGGCCCATCAATAGATGAGTGGATAAATAAGCTGTGGGATATTTACACAATGGAATACTACTTGGTCATAAAAAAGGAAACAAATTGTACCCTCTGGGACAGCCTGGATGGACCTGGAGAATATTATGCCAAGTGAAATCAGCCAGTTAGAGAAAGACAAGTAGCATATGATTTCACTTATATGTGGAATCTAATGAATAAAATAACCTAACAATATAGAAACAGAAACATAGATACTTTAAACAGACTGACAGCTGTCAGAGGGGAGGTGGATTGGGTAACTGGGTAAAAAAAGATGAAGGAATTAAGAAAAAACAAAACAAAACAAAAAACAAAAAACACCTCATGGACAACAGTATGGTACTTACAATAGGGAATGGGGTGGGGAGAGGTAGAGAGGCTATGGGGGGTGAATGGTGATAGGAGACTTGACTTGAGGAGGTGAACACAATACAATATATAAATGATGTATTAAAGAACTGTACACCTGAAACCTATATAATTTTATTAACCAATGTCATTCTAATAAATTAATTTAAAAAAAGTGTATGAGAGTAGATCTTGAATGTTCTCACCAGAAAAAAGAAATGGTAATTGTGTGGCAAGATGGAGGTATTAGCTAACTTTATAGTGATAATCATTCTGCTATATGTGTATCAAATTAAGTTTGTATACCTTAAACATACACAATGAAAAAATTATTCTATGAGAGACACAATTAAATCTAAACAATAACCTCTCTAATAAAGAACTATTTTATATTTTAAAATAAAGTGTCTAAAACAAACAAACAAAAAAAACTTCATAAGGCAAAGAAACAACTTTATTCCCTCCACCCTTTTTAAATATATTTGTTAAAAGAAATTTGTGGTATAAGTAATCTATGTATACTAATAATGAACTTTCATTTTCCATTATACTTTTGTGTATAATGCTTAGATTTTTATATAAATTTTACAGTAATTTTTTTGTAGCACTCCTGTGATTGAAATACATATTTTCTTCACCTTGTAATTGATATAAATCCAGGTGCAAAAAAAAGTTCTCTTGGAACTTCAAATGTAAAATTAATGTTCTCATTAATTTCATATTTTCTCATAATTATGTATCCTTGACACCCTCTTTTAGTAGGATTAAAATGCATCCAATTCTTTATTTTAATGTGTTGTGTTTTTTTGTGTACTTGGGTTTGGAGTAATTTGTAAGGCCATCCTATATACTGTGTCACATTTCATTAGAAAACATGAACTCCTATGTAAAATCCAGCAAGCATACTTGGGTTTATTTTCTATCTGGTTCATATATAAAATTTTAATTTAATATATAAAATTTTTATTACATATATTTGGCTTTTATCCAAACAGCTCATTGGATAATTCATCTGAGTATTAGATTAATATGAGATAGTGATCTATATTATCCATTGTGGAACAAGACACAGAATTAAGAAAGTAAAGGTGTAAGCAGCAGAGAATGAGTTGCAAATGAATGGGTACATATAAAGGCACATGACCTTGACCCTTATACACACTGATTTTATTCCATGGTCTTTGCAATTGTAACATTCTTATACGACTTGCCAAAGAAAAAGCTGTGTGCTAACATTTATGTTTGCTCCTCCCTCTTAATTTTCCTGAGACTACCAGCTGCTGTGTTAACACATTTCTCTGGATCAGAATAAATATCATAAAATAAGAAGTCTTTAGTCCCTCTATTCACTCTACATACTTGAAATCCTCTCTAGCCAATCTTGTCTTTCTCACATTGTTCATTTGGCCTGGGATTCTGGGAAATATATGATTTTTTTATGCCTATCTAGAGAGTTGGTTTCATCACTGCCTGCTCATCCCAAAATGTCTTTGCTTCCTTTCAGACTGAACTTACAAAATTCTATATGACTGAGTGCCCTTTCTGAATATTCATTGGCTTTTTTGACAAGTTTCTACTTTCCTGAAACTTCTGTGATTTTATTCTTTATTAATATTTTTAGGATTTTTTTCTACCACCCAGAAGGGGAAATGGTGCATAATTTTTGATTCCTTAATTTTTCTTTTCATCTTCCTTCTTTGTTTAAACTTGCCTCATGTGGCATAAATACTTCCCCTTTCTCTAAGGAGTCATTAAGAAACACTGCATTTCCATCATTAAAGCAGTAATCTTCCCTATCATCTCTTTTAAAATTGTAGGTGGTTATAACACATTCAGTCAGATCATATTATCTCTCTACTGTAGTTTTTACTAATTCTAGCCACCTGCATTACCTTCCTGTTTCCTTTTGTTCTTTCATACCATCCATTGTTCTAATAACATAATTTTCTTCTTTTTCACACTTTTTAAAAATACCATATAAAGGAGGTTATATCAATAATGGACATCTCTCTTCTTGCCTCAATAGGATTTTAGAATTCCTATTTTCCCACTTTGGCAATCCTTTTGGTCCTAATTGGAAAGTGGATTAAATGCTATCAAAACCTGATGAAGTCTTGAGTGCCAGTCCATTTCTGCCATGTCTGTCAGGGACTATAAGTTTCAGGTATTTCCATCATGTGATACAGCTTTATCTTGTATAGTAATTCTCATATAAGGCAAGTCATGAAGAACTTGAGTGAATAAAATAATGTAAGGCAGCTAATCTCAAAATATTTTCCCCTCAAACTATGGATTTGTCACTTCTCATAATCTAGAGGTATTAGAGACATGGATGAAAGAAAATAAATGAAAACAGTGATTTTTAGGACATCTTAAAGGATTGCTATGGGAAAAAAGCAGAGAAGTCTATCCCATGTATCTTAACAGTGCAACTAGACCATCATGCTCTTCACTACCTTGAGTTAAAAAATAGGCTTGGAGATCAAATTTGAAATTACTGGATATGGCCATCTAGCACTGAATAGATCCAGTGATTGGAATTCTCAACTCTCTAAAATACTTCTTGCAGTTTCAGTTACATACAACACTTTCTCAATCTGAATATCCAAATTTTCAATTGTTTCACAAAGCACTACAGGATTTTTCAGCCTGGAGTATTCTGTGGCTCAGCAACTTGTCCTTAATTTGCAGCTTGACAGACCAGCCTGTGATAGGAACAGCTGAGAGCCCTGGGCACCTGCCAATTCTGCCGCTTGCTGTGTATGCACACTGCATCTGATTGGATGGACCCACATTTCTGTGAGAGCAATATTACTGTTGAGTGCATAGGCACAATCTAAATGGTCATAGTAGATATTTAATATCTAAAATCCAGAGAAGTCCTATTCCTTCAACATTACAAAGGCAGTAGCCAATGAATTTAAATCAGAATGCAAAAGCATAGTATTACAACAAAGGCTCTAATGCTTTGTGCCTAGAAAGAATCCTCTATACTTTACAAGCTACTTCCCCTAATATTTCCAGTACCCACATGGCACCATACATAGTTATTACTATATTTCCTATGCTGTACTTTACATCCCTGTGACTATTTTGTATTTACCAATCTGTACTTCTCAATCCCTTAAACTTTTTCACCCAGTCCCCCAAATCCCCTCACCTCTGGCAACCATCAGTCTGTATCTATGAATCTGTTTCTGTTTTGTTTGTTTATTTATATTGTTCTTTAGATTCCACATATAAATTAATAAAAATAATAATATTGAATGTAAACTATAATTGACATTTTAAAAAAGAAGCTTTGTCAAATTGCCATGATGCAGTTATCTTAATATCCAGAGAAGAATTTTCATAAGGAAATTCCTTAAATTTGCCCGATTAGCCTGAATACCAACAGAGAAAAGAAGTATAGTGTTACATTAGATAAAAAGTTCATTTTTTCCCTAACATTTTACTGTGTGGTGATATTTTGATGGAAATACAGTAGCTAATTTGTTATCTTTACTATAAAAGCGGTGAGCATACTAAAAAACAAAAACACAAAACAACAACAACAAAAATTAGCTTGCTATCTACCAAATAACAGAAATATATTTTCATTTTCCTGATTACTATCTATGTAGGTATTTATCCTTCTTCCTTATATATAATTAAAATGAAGGTTGATTTCAATTATTTCTTCTCAGTGGTAGAATTATCAAGTTACTTCTCAGCTAATTATTTTCTATCCTATAGCACTGTTAAAGATCCCTGTCATATTCCATTAAGCAAATACAAAATAGTTCTGAATTAGAGTTATCACAGTCTGGGTCTTTTATACTATTAATATGTAGGGAAGAAATCTTTAGATGAATGTTATCCAAGCTTAAATTGAATCCTTTTGAAAGAATCCAATTGGTTTTTGTTTTTCTTTCATCTGGTGCTAAAATATTTTGCCCATTAACAATCTCTGTTTTTGGTGGGCTTTCCTGTTTTTAATTTAAGGTTGCTTAATTTGTTCAAGTCCAATGCAGCCTTTTCTCACCACACAGTGAAGTTGAACTATTTATCATTACTCCGGGTATGTACTGCATCATTTTTCAACTGTATAGGTTAAAATGCTTATTTTGGGAAACAAGGACAACTTCTGCTGATATTGCACAGTAGAAATACGCACATAGTAAAAACATTTTTTAATCATGGAGAATTAGTGAACTCGCTTTGAAGAAAGCTTTACACTTTAATTATGTCCATGATAAAAAGGACCCATTATAACAGAATCTTTGCCTTACAAAAGAAGCCAGTCCCACTGAAGTTCCCTTAAGAGATGCATTTCCATTGTGAACTAGGAATATTATTTTGATGGCAAAATTTTAGCATAGTCACTCATTTTAAGCACGATTTCACCTTGCAGTGCTAGATGATACTGCACTCCTGGGAAACTGCAATATTAGACTATAGGATTAATTTAAAGGTAATTGACTTTGGAAATACCACTGCTATATCCTGATTCTAGTGGACACACCAGATATGAATTATTTCAACATGCTGCTGCTGATTATTTCATTTAGTAGTACATCTTGTCTTGTTTCTAGTAGTTGCTCAAAAATGCTTGCTAAAATTTGTCTTTTATAGTGTATTTGTTCATGAGGGATGTGCTGTTATAGTTGTTTTTGTTTTCCATAATTGGACTATGGCCCTAATTAGCTGCTGCAAAATATGTAGGGCGAAGTGCTCTTCTTAACTTTCTTCCAGCTCCTACACTGCATGGTGACCAATGTCTATATCTGTTCTATTCCATTGTCAGTCTCTAAACTTTCTTTAAAGTCTTTAATCACATTCCCTTCATCTAACATTTTCACTACTACTAGAAATGATCTTTTTTTCTCTTGCCCTTCTTTTCTTTATCCAAAGAGTACATTCATCAGCAAATGTTGCCACTATAAGTTTAGAGAACTTCTGATCTTCACTTATTTACAAAATAATTTATTTTAAAGATAACATATGCACATGGAAAAGCATTCAAGCATCACAAAGGACATACAGTATCTGTATTTCTCCTTCCTACTCTGACCCTCAGTTGTTTGATCCTGGGGGGCAAATGCTGATTCCAGTCCCTTATATATTATACCAGCAATATTCAATCATAAATGACTATATATAGATATCTGTATCTTTTTTATTGAGGCAAAATTCATAAAATTAAACACTATAAAGTGAACAATTCAGTGGCCTTTTGTACACACACAATATTTTGCAAATACTTTATCTAACTTAAGATTTTTTTCAACCCCAAAGGAAACTCCATACCCCTAAGCAGTTAACTACCTATTTTCGCTCCCTCTACCCACTGGCAACTACCTTTATGTCTTGTATCTATAAATGTGCCTATTCTGAATAGTTCATATAAATGGACTCATAGATTGTATACTCTTTTGTCTGGCTTCTTTTAATCAGCATAATGTTTTTGAAGTCATACACATTGTAGCATATATCAGGACTCATTGCTTATTTATGAGAAAATATCCTGTCATTGGACATATATGCCATAATTTATTTATCCATTAATCTGTTGACAAATATATTTCTTCCATTATTTTGCTTGTAAGCCTTATTCATAGTGTTACTATGAACATTCATGTATAAGTATTTGTTTGTAATCCTATTTTTAATTCTTTTGGTTATATAGATTATGGTGAAATTGTTGGGGCTTTTGGTAATGCTATGTTTAACCTTTAGAGTAACTACAAAACAAATGTTCAATAGCAGCTGAACAAATTTATAGTCCCACAAGCAGTATTAACAGGCTCCAATTTCTTACCAATATTTGTGATTTTCTTTTTTCAATTAAAAATTATCTACCAACCCCTGTAGGTGCAAAGTGGTTTATATTTGGATTTGCATATTAGGTTTTTATTATATAGGATGTTTTAGTAAATGTGGAAATAAACATCAGAGTCAAGATAATGAACATATACATCATCCCCAAATTTTCCTGTGTCTTTTTGAAGTTCCATCTCCAAGATTTGCCCTTTCCATCAGCTCTGTTTCTAGAAAAACATTAATTTTCTTTTTTATCATTATTATTCAGATTTTATTTTCTTAAATTTTACATAAATGAAATCATACAGTATGTTCTTTTTCATGTTTTCTGGCCTCTTTCACACAGCATAATTATTTTGAAGTTAATTTGTATCATGATGCATATCAGTAGTCCATTATTTTTCATTGTTGAGTCATGTTCTATTGTATGGATATACCACAATGTATTTTACTATTCATCTGTTTATGTACATTTGGATTTGTTACAGTTTGGGGATATTATAAAATGAAACTACTAGAACACTTGAGCTCAAGTTTTTGTATGGACATATGCTTTCATTTCTTTTTAATAAATACCTAGGAGTATGATTGCCAGACAGTATTGCTAGATTTGTGTTTAATTTTTTTTTAAAAAAAATCTTTATTGCTGAAAATATTACAGATGTCCCCTTTTTCCCACCCCTCCTTCTGTCTCCTAACCCCTTACTAGGCCTTCCCAGTACTATATTTTGTTCATGGGGTATGCATATCCTATCTAATAAAAGAGTAATATGCAAATTGACCATCACTCTAAGACATAAGATGACTGCCCCCATGTGGTCAAATATGGTTTCCTCCATGTGGACACAGGATGGCCACCACAAGATGGCTGGCAGGGGTGGGCATTTGGGAGGAACCAGGCCTGCAGGGGAGGGCAGTTGTGGGTGATCAGGTCAGCAGGGGAGAGCAGTTAGGGGTGACCAGGCCAGCAGAGGAGGGCAGTTGAGGGGGACCAGGCCAGCAGAGGAGGACAGTTGACAGAGACCAGGTCTGCAGGAGAGGGCAGTTGTGGGCAATCAGGCCAGCAGGGAGTGCAGTTAGGGGTGACTGGACCAGTAGAGGAAGGTAGTTTGGGTTGACCAGGCTGGCAGGGGAGGGCAGGTAGGGGCAATTGGGATAGCCAGGGAGCAGTTAGGCATAAATAAGGATGGCAGGGGAGTGGTTGGGGAGTGATGAGGCTAGCAGGAAGAAGAAGTTACGGGGCAATCAGGAAGGGCTGGTAAGAGGTTGGGACCAGCATTCCTGGATTGTGAGAGGTATATCCAACCACCCGTTTAGGCCCAATCAGACATTCCTCAAGGGGTCCCAGATTGGAGAGGATGGAGAAGGTACAGGCTGGGCTTAGGGACAAACCCTGGCAATGAATTTTGTGCACTAGGCCTCTAGTGTAGATATAAATTCTTAGGTTAATCTCCTCCCACCCCAACTTCTCTCTGAAATATGTCAGTCTGTTGCATGTCTCAATGTCCTTGAATCTGTTCTATTCATCAGTTTATTTTGTAAATTAAATTACACATGTAATTGAGATTATATTGTGCTTGTTTTTCTCTGACTGGCTTATTTTGTTTAATGTAATAATCTCTAGGTCCATCCATGCTGTAACAAAGGCTAAGAGATCCTTTGATTTATGTTTAACATTATAAAATATATTTTTATTGAAATAAGAGAGGAAGGGAGAGGGAGAGGGAGAGAAATATCAATGAGAGAGAATAATTGATTGGCTGTTTTCTATACACCCCATACTGGGATTGAGCCTACAACCTGGACTACATGTGCCCTGACTAGGAATGAATCAGGACTTTCTGGTTCATGTTGAACACTAAACTCTTGAGTCACGCCAGCTGGGCTATGTTTAACATTTTAAAAGACTGTCAAAGTACTTTCCAAAATTTCTGTGGCATTTTATTTATTTTAGTGGATTAATTGGAGTGACACTGATTAACAAAATTATTCAGATTTGAGATGCACAATTTCACAACACATCACAAGCTTCTGCAGCTTTATGGGTGTACGACACCAATCTAGTACCCCCCTGGTAGATCTCAATCACTGTGCCTACCCTTGGGGATAATGCTTTTGGGTTTGAACTTGCCTATCACCAGCCTGACAACATCATTGGCCTCCACCATAGTGTGCATAAATGGAGGGAGAATATGTAGTTAAGGTGAGTTCACTGGCAACCAGCACACCTTGCTTACAGATTGGTTCAGGCCCTGACTCTGTCACTGGGGATGTCACTACTCTGACTACTTGTAACTAGCCCCTCCAGCTATATGACTGCCTTCTCCAAGCTTGAGTCCCATTACCAATATATACTGCAGTGTGTACAAGCAAAGAGAGAGGGTTCAGCACAGGAGAGTGCAACAATATCTAGAGGATGTATATCTGCCTATAGACCCAGATAGGCACTGTCATTGGCCTGCATCATTGTGACAACCTATTCCCTCCAGCTATTTATGCACAGCTTCAGTCAGTCCCTTATCTCTGGCCCAGTCCCTTATCTCTGGCCCCCACAACAGTGCACATGCCCAGGGGGAGAGTGAGCAGCCACCAGAGAGCAGCCAATAGCAAAAGGCCTTGCAGCTACTTATGAGCCCATATCAGGACCTGCCTACTATTACTAGCCAACACCATCATATTCACCTATAGACAGTGACTTAGTATATGCATCTGCACAGTTCAAGCAAAATCCCCATCTCTAATGTGTAGTGTATGCCTGAGAGAATGGAGTCACAGGAGAGGATGTTGACAGCAATGGCCTCCACAGTTGCCAGTGATCCACCTGCCTGAGCCTTTGTCATTATGAGTGAGTCTGCAATTGGTCACTGTCACTACCTGTGCTGGCTTCTACACCCAAGTTTGTGCAAACCACTGGTTTTTACCAAATAAATCTCCAGTAACTGGTCTCAAATAAATAGAGATTAAGAAAATGACTGACAAAGATTTCAAAATAATTGTTTCAAAGATATTCAGGGAAAACACAAATAAACAGTATAACAATATCAAAACAACAACACAAGAACAAAATGAGAAGTTCTAAAATGAGGAAAAAACATGTTAAAAAGCAGCAATTTGGGGAGGATTTGAGGAGGATCTAAGATGGCTGCTCAGGTAGACACCTAACAGCAGGAGCACACAACAATTTCAATGGAATACAACTAAAATGTAGAGTGGACATTGCCCAGAGCTACAGGTAGTCGACTGACTGAAAATTCTACAACAAGAAGGAAAGAGAAAACCAGAAGGAAAATCAGAGGAGCTGAAAAATCCTAAGGTATGGAGACATGCGCGCGCGCGCGCGCGCTCACGAGCGCGCGGAGAGGACGCAGCCAGAGAGGAGGAGAAGACTGGATGCCTTCCTGGCGTTCTCTAGCAGGAAGGAAATAAAAACCCCGGCCTGGGCTGAGCCCCACTCCCGACTGTTCTGAACCCCAGTTCTAGGCCAATCCCTGGGGACCCAGGCTCAAGCAGAGGGAGATGGGGCTGTGAGGTGGAATCCTGGGGGAGCGGCGAAAAGCGGAGTCCCCGGAGTCACGCACATTGTGCACAGAAGACAGTCTGTTGACTCTGATGCTAGACGCCCCTAGTGGGAAGGAGAAAAAAAACTCCAGATTGGAGGAACGCAACGAGGAGCAGGAGCCCCTGCAGGACACCTGCCAGCCGGGTGCCATCAAGGAGCCGGGTGACTGGGCCCCCAGAGGGGGAGTGCCCCTGGGCCTTCGACCGCTGAGCGCGGGCCACGGAGCCTATGCCAGGGGCTGCTTCCTGGGCAGCGCCGACCCCTGCAACAGGCTGAAGCAGCACAGGAGCCCGCGGAGAACAAAGGGGCACCACAGGCCAACCTGCTGAGCTTCCAGGACAAGGAGGAAGAAACCAAAGAAGTTCTCAATGTGAAGAAATCAAGTGAGAGCAAAAGATAGTAAAATTACTTAAGAAAGAATACAAAGAAGATCTTGAAATATCGAAGACTAAGTCAGAACTCAACTCAGCAGCCAACATTGCAACATAAATGCTTTTTTTAAAAAAAAAAAAAAAAAAGAAAAAAAAAAAAAAAGGACAGAATGTTGGAACGGCGGTGGCCAGGCCTAGAGTGGCCAGGCACAAGGCAGTGGAAGCCAGGCCTGGAGCAGCAACAGCCAGGCCCCAGAGCAGCAGCAGTCAGAACCAGAGCAGCAACAGCCAGGCCTGGAGCAGCCAGACCTGGGACAGTGGCAGCCAGGCCTGAGGTGGAGGCGGCCAAGCCCAGGGTGGCCAGTCCAGGAACACCCAGGCCCAGAGTGGCTGGGCCCGGGGCAGCTGGGCCCAGAGCAGCTGGTTTGGGAGCAGCCAGACCCAGAATATCAGCAGCCAATCCAGGAGCATCTAGGCTGGGAGCTGCCAGGCTCGGAGCGGCTGGGCCCTGGGCAGCTGGGCCCAGAGCAGCCGCTTTGGGAGCAGCCAGGCACGGAGCAGCAGCAGCCACACCCGGAGCAGCCAGGTCTGGAGTGGCAGTGGCCAGACCCGGAACAGCTGGTTGTGGAACGGACCAGAGCAACAGAGGCCAGGCCCGGAGCAGCCAGGCCCAGAACAGCTCGCTCCTCGCCTGCCTCCACCCCAAGGCTGCCTCTCAGACATGGCTGGAAACTTTTGGGGGAACTTGAGGGTCTGCTGAATCAAATGAGGAAGGCTTAGATCTGGATGTGTTGAGTTAGTATAGCGCTGGGGTGTTGATCTGTGAGTGCCCTGTGTGTGGCCTGGATGAGGTTGGTTGATCTATTTGGAAATGTCTTTTGTGTGAAGTGTATCCTTGGGCATGTGGAGGTATTATTGATTTGAGAAAATGCTAAGTAACTGATTTACTATCTGAAAAATTTAAAGTTCTGAAAGTTTAAGGTCTCTTGCCAAAAAGAGGTTTTAAAGCTAACACCTTAATTTTAATGGAGAAAGGGAATGACAAGCCTTTCCCACCCAGAACAGGTAATCCAATTCCAACCAGTAGCTATGTTTAAAACAATGTGTCCATTTACACTTGATTGGCTACACTTTTTGATAGCCTAAGGGCAAGTTTACATGTAAACAAGTTTGCTCTCAATTCCCAGGGCAGAAAAAAAAACAAAAAACAAACAAATAAGGTTTAAAATTATTAGATTTTAAAATTTATTCTTAGAAGTGTAAAAATTTATTAATTAAAAAAAAAAAAACAACAACAAAAGGAGATTGAAAAACCTGATGAACAATAATAGCGGTTCATTGTAGTAGTAGAGTCGGTGATATGGGAGGGGAGTGGACTGACTGTTCTCGGGAAAAGGGAGGGAGGAAGAGACTGAACATAAACTGTGCACCTATGGATGAGGACAATGGGGGGTGGGGAGGGGGCGGAGGGTGGGGTGGGAACCTGGTGGAGGGGGGAAGAAATGAAGAAATAATATGAACAATAAAGATTGATTTAAAAAAAAAAAAAGCAGCAATTTGGGAATCAGAAGAATATAATGACTGAACTGAACAATTCAACAGAGAATTTCAATAGCATACTTCAGCAAACGTAAGAGATAGTTAATGAGAAAGAAAACAGAACAATTGATATTATGCAATCAAGAAGAGCAAATAACAATAATAATACTTAAATGTAAAGATTAAAAAGGAAAAGAAAAAGCTTATTGGAATTATAGGAAACCATAAAAAGAAATAAAATATGCATCATTAGAGTTCCACAAGGAGATAAGAAAAAAAGGGGTAAGAGCTTATTTAAATGCATAATGGCTGAGAAGTTCCAAAACCTAGGAAAACATTTGTTAATCTAATAATATGAGGTTAATATGTCATGTCTAAATCAATTTAAAATAATATTTTCCCAAACATATTATAATAAAACTGTATAATATGAAAGACAAAAGAGAATTCTAAAAGCAGAAAGAGAAAAACATTTCTCAAAAAAGGGAATCCCCATAAATCTGTAAGTGGATTTTTCAGTAGCGATCCCTTAGGCCAGGAGAGAGTGATACAAGAAACTATCAAACAAGAATGCTCAATCAGCAAAGTTATTCTTTATAACTGATAGTTATAAATTGATAGTTATAAAGTGGGAGAAAGTGTAGAGTTTTAACTTTTTCTGTTACAATACTCAAAATTTAGAGTCTTTAAGATGTCTAGGATTATATTTAAACAACTAGAGGCTCGATGCACGAAGATTCATGCAGGAACAGGCCTTCCTTCCCCTGGTTTCTGGCATTGTCTTCTCTCTGGCTGAACTACCTTTTTGCCTGGCTGGGACCTGCCTTTCCACCCTCCCACACTGCCCAGAAGACCCTGGCCGCTGGACACCTGCATATTCAAATTAACCCGCCAACTTTGTTGGGTAATTTGCATACTCACACTTGATTGACTGGTGGGCATCATGAAAATATGGTCAATTTGCATCTTACTCTTTTATAGATAGAGGGAGTGAGAAAAAAAAAACACATAAAGAACTCATGGCCGATATTATTGATATGAGAAAATGCTAAGTAACTGATATACTATCTGAAAAGGGATTTACTTTCGGGGAAAAGGAGGGAGGAAGAGACTGAACATAAACCGTGTACCTATGGATGAGGACTATGGGGGACGGGAAGGGGGCGGAGGGTGGGGTGGGAACCTGGTGGAGGGGGGAAGAAATGAGGAACCTTTGTAATGATATGAACAATAAAGATTGATTGAAAAAGAAAAAGAACTCATGGCCGAAACCGGTTTGGCTCAGTGGTAGAGCGTCGGTCTGCAGACTGAAAGGTCCCAGGTTCGATTCCGGTCAAAGTCATGTACATTGGTTGCGGGCACGTCCCCGGTGGGAGATGTGCAAGAGGCAGCTGGTCAATATTTCTCTCTCATCGACGTTTCTAGCTGTCTATCTCTCTCCCTTCCTCTCTGTAAAAAATCAATAAAATATATTAAAAAAAAAAAGAACTCATGGACATTGACAACTTTATAGTGATTGTGGAGGGAGGGATATGGGTAGAGGTACAGAAGGGCATAGTGGGGATAAAAGGTGATGAAAAAAATAAAATTAAAATATTTACTAAAATAAATGATATATTTATATAATAAATAAAGATACATTTATTATATGACTTATAAATAGTAACTGAGTATATTAAAATTTTATTACAATTCATAATAAAATGGCAATCAAAGATGATTGTCATTTGAATGTCAAACTTCAATTTAACATTCATAAGTGCTTTTGATTTGTTTTCTTTTAAGATGTCTTAGTTATAGGCATTTGGAAAGATAGGTAAGTTTTACATTTACCACTTACGAGGCTCTTTTTGGGGAATTAGAAACAAGTTTAAGTATTGCCAGTAGGATATACATGCAAATGTGTATGTCAGTTGAGTGACTGAAAAATATGAATACACTTATTTCCATCTACGTATTGCTAAAAATTTACTAAAGCAATAGCAAATTGTAGAGTTTATAATATTTTCAAATTGCATGAAAACATTTCACAAAATAAAAGATGGGACAGTTTTCCACTGTGAAGTCCAAAGCTCAATCACTTTAAAGTGATTTCAGTGATTTAAAAACTGATAGACTATTATTTATTTAATTAATTATTCTAGCCCCAATATCCTGTTCTTTATGTTGCTTAATTTTTTTGAGAGACTACAAGAATTTTTCAAAGATGAAAATGTACTCTTAATAAAAATATTTTAAAAATTAGATAAACTAAAATATGCTTCTCATTTTATTTAATGGAAATATTCACTTGGAAATGAGCATGAATGATTTCTCCTAACATCTCTATATATTCATCTAGAGCACATGTGTCAAACACAAGGCCCGCGGGCCAAATCCAGCCCGCCAGGCCTTGCAATGTGGCCCGCACCGCGCTGTCATCACTGCACTCCGCTGTCAGTTTATGACATTGTCAGTTTATGACTGTTCAGTAAACCATTCGGCCCGCGATTTAGGCTGGATTTTAGATTTTGGCCCCTTCTCTGATTGAGTTCGACACCCCTAATCTAGAGAAATAGGATGGAGCATCAATATTAATGTCCAAATGTTATGGGGTTGAACCCTGGGTTCAAAATAAGACCACCGGAGGCTGTTGATTAATTTAAGAAAAGCAGGCAAGGATTTATTGAAATAAAAAAAAAAAAAAAAAAAAAAAAAAAACTGGCCAGGACAGCTGCGAGAGCACCACATGCAGGTGGTATCCACAGGACTGCACTGTTCCAGGTGTATGCAAGTCTTTTTAAAGGCCTAAACCGCAAGAATTTTCCTTTGTTCCTAAATCTTAAAGACTAAATTCTAAAGACTGGGGACAGTCCGCAGGGTTGGTTCCCAGTCACATCCTGCTGGACATTGGAATGTGCCCTATCTTGCAATAGCCGATAACACAGAAGCAGAGCTCAGCGGTTAGTCTCTAAATGTTATCTACAGTTTCTATCCCTGAAGCTACTGAGTCAGGGAATCAATCTCCTGTGGTCCTGGTCCCAGGCAAGGGAAAATTGCCTTAGCCTCCAGGTCTCCACCTGGAAGCTGAGGAAAGTACCCTGTGTTTTAATCAGATGCAGGGGCCAGACTTAGCAGAGTTAAAATTCAAACAGCAATTTTTACCAAAGTATGGTTGCCACTATATTTCATAGTCATCTGGATTTCCAATTATATAGAGAGGTCAAATTTGTTTTGAAATTTTAAATATTGTAACACATCATATTTTTTATTCAGGTTACTGTCTGTATATCCCCCCTCAATTTTAAGATTTGGATTTCATGCAATGAAAATCATATATATATATTCCTTCTATCACAGTTATTCAGGAAAGTAACTCTTTCAATTCTTCTAATTCCCCTAAGAAGAATCTGTACTTAGCTTTTAAAAATGTTAAATATTTTAAAAGGGAGTTTTTGTGAATACATTGCATGCACTGTTTATTCTGCAAACTTTCAACCATTTCTACTTTCTAAATAAATTAGAAACTGTTGGCTTTCTAATTCATGGCTAAGATTTTATTCTATTTAGGTTCAATGAGATGAAATTGATGTTTAATGGTCAGTTCACTAATTTCAATTCATTTATATAACATAATTTACATATACAACATTAACGTTATTCATTTATAAGCAAGCATTCTCAATTTATTTTTTCAAGTGCTGATATTTTAAAATAAACACATTTGCTCAAATTCTTTTGTGATTATTTTGACTGAGATAGTTTAAAAACTTTATTAAGATATAAAGTATTTGTTTTCAAATTCCTAATAAAAAACAATTTCAGACCATGGGCAAAGGGGTATAACATTTAATCCATTAAAAAAGCTATTTATAATCATTCTTGTAGAAATAGGTGATAATTGATGAAGTAATTAATGATATATTCATTAAAAACAGTTGCTCAAGGACTTACATATTTAGCAATTCATAAACTTTAATTCTATCTCCCCTTTGCCTTATACAACTACATTAAATTTTTATTTAATTTAGTGCATAGCACTCCTTTAAAGATGCACTGTAAATTGTCATTAAAATAAATATAGATAAACATAGAGATAAACAAAATATCACATCACTATCATATCAGAGTATGTAGCCTATTGGCAGAATCTGGGTGAAATTTCTACATTCTAATGATGCTTAATGGAGGACAGATATAGAAAATTCACCTCAGGAAAACATGACCCATCTAAAAGAATGTAAAAGGACCTTACTTCTCTGTTTGCCTTGTGACACGTGTATTTGGGATCTATATCATCCAGAAGACTGGACAGTTATAGGGATTTTTTTTTTCTATTTTACTAAAAATTTTGTATAATATTTGATCTTATTACTTTTCTGTTACTTTTCTTATGTGAATATAGTTTCACTAAACCTCTAGAAGGAGAGATGGTTCATGATAGCTTTTCCAACATTGCAATATCACCCTTCTTTTGTTTGTGTGAAGAGTTAAAAACATGAATACTTCTGTTCTGACATTGCCTGCTTCATTTCTTCCCTTCTATTTTATCTGAACATTTTCTTTTCTTTGTCTTTGTTATGCTTTTCTGGCTGAGCTTTAACTTCATTTCCAGTAGTTCCTACTCAGTAGAGAGCCGTGTCATGGAAGGGAGATGTGGCAGAGCAGTTTTGATAATACATGAGGTTAGATTGCTGTAGCCCCTCAGCAATTACCATAGAATTCTTGCACTTAACCATTATAGTTGTGAGCAAAACCCCTGGCAATTAAAAATTCTATTTTCAAAATGTCCCACTGGAGTTCTTAGTGAACACCTGTTGGGGCTATGTTTGAAGTCTCCTGTTATCAACTTTGTTGGAAAGCATTCTGTTTCATTCTGCTGCTTCCCACACAATATTGATAATATTTAGGTTTCATGATTATTGATGGGTTTGTTCTTACTAACACATACGTCTGAGTTCAGGAGGAAACTTTCTGCACAGTTTACTTGTAATATTACCTGTTGATATTTGATGTAGACATTCATTTATGTTTGTTTTTATGTTGTGATTCAGGAAGATCTAAAATATTTATTTCTACTTCAATAACCATCTTTCAAGAATTACCTTCTTTTGGTTAAGTTTTCAAAAAATATTTATAACAATTATTTTCTAAGTTGTACACTTGAAATTTTATATCATCAAACAATGTTATAGCAGCACAATCTACAATAACCAGAATTTGGAAACAGCCTAGGTGCCCGTCAGCAGATGATTGGAACAAAAAACCATGGTACATCTACACAATGGAATATTATGCTGCCATAAAAAAGAAGAATTCTCATCATTTGCAGGAACCTGGATGGAATTGGAGAACATCATGCTGAGTGAAATAAGCCAATCAATGAAAGAGAAACACCACATGACCTCACTCATTTATGGATAATAAAGAACATTATAAACTGATGAACCAAAAGATAGATATAGAGACAGTAAAGCAACAAGTAGACTGTCAAATTACAGTGGGGAGGGGAGGGAGATCTGGGGGAGATAATAGATCAATCGAAGGACTTGTATACATGCATATAAGTACAACCAATGGACATAAAACTCTGGGGAGGGAGGGTATGTATGAGAGGGGGGCAAAAAAAATCAATAAAATATATTAAAAAAAAAAAAAACACAATGTTATCACAATACATTTTCAAATAAGCATACAAATTTAAAAATGGATATAAAAGACACACAAACAAGAACTCATATGATATGTTTCCATAACACAAAGTTCAAATAGAAAAAAATTAATCAATAATGATAAAAATTAGATCAATGATTGTCTGGGGTGAAGTTGAAAATAACTGCAAAGGTGAATAAAGGAATTTTACATGATGATAGACATGTTCTGTATTTTCACCATGGTCATAATTACATGGATAAACACATTTGTCAAAATTCATAGAACTTTAAGCTGAAATATGACAATTTTTAAACATAAATGAAATGTCAATAAAGTTGAATAATACTGGGGAAATGATATTCACTGGCCACGCACGAATAATATGCAAGTGACGTCTCTTAAAGCACATAGCCATTGAACCTTACTAATCATAAAAGTAGTGCAGATTCATAAATTAAAATATTTCCCATTTCCATCAATTAAATTATAAAATTGATAAATAATAATAACTTTATGGTCAGAAGTACCTGAAACTCTCATTCCCATACACTATTATTAGAAGTGCAAACTGGTACAAATGTAAGGATGGCAATTTGAAAATTCATATCAAAAGTCTTAAAAATATTCACAAGATTAAACCTAGCTATTTTATTTCTAGAAATGTATTGTAAGGTTTAATATGAGAATAATGTATATCATATGCTCTTCACTATTTAAAAAATAGTGAAAAATAAAGATACATTTGTAATAAACACCTAGCTTTATCAAATCTTAACACTTTTCCATATTTGCTTCATACTTTAATACATTAAAAATAAAGATAATGCTTATCGTGTATCTATCCTTATTAGATCATTCCATTGCTACTATCCAGAATACATTTATCATTCTCATAAATATTTTTTGCATTGATTGGCATGTTTGTAAGTGTTTTATAAATGGTATCATTATATAAACATATTTTTACATTAAATTTTCCTGAATATGGTATAGGTTATACCATAGTATGAGTATACAAGCAATTTATTATTACTTTAATAAACTTTATTTAGATCCTAAATTTTCACTATTATAAACAGCAAAGAAAAAAATGTCTTATGCATCTGTATTAGTTTGCTAGGGCTACTGTAACAAAACACAATCTGGATGGCTAAACAACAGAAACATAAGGTGGGCAAACTTAGGATAACAATCATCTACACATATAAAGAGGTAATATGCTAATTGCCCATTATGGTGTTCCCATAATGACCAATTTGCATAATCATGTGAGCGCAGCAGGGGGCGGGCAACTGGAGCCAAGTTCCCTGGGGTCTGATAGAACACAAGACAGGAGCCCAGATGGCAAATAAAGAAGAGGAAGCTGCCACAGAGAGTTATTCCAATTTCCCTGGGTGGACACCCTTACCCAGCCACCACACCCCAGGGGGAGAGATAGACAGCCTACCCAGCCCCCCCACCTCTGGGGACCAGAGGCTGCCTGGATGGGGAGAAGACCCAGCCTTGGGGTAGCTGCTGCCCTCACCTCCGATGCCTGATCTTTCCCCCCACTACCCCACCACGAGCGCCCACAACAATAGCACACTGGCAACCACCTGTCAGCTCCCCTGAGGCACCGGGGCCAGTGGCCAGGTGCTGCTGGGCCCCCTCCGCTGAGGCTGGACAGCCTCTCCTCCCTACAACTCTAGACCCAGGTGGAGGTAGACCTGAGCAGCTCCCCAGGCTCAGACTCCTCCCCAACAGCAGCAGTACATTCTCTGCAGAGAAAGCTCCCTGAACCTCACTGGGGGCACAGCTAAACCAGCCTTCCTAGCCTGCCTGGGTCTGCCCTGGCCCTGCCATACAGCTACGAAAAAGGCAAGTACAATTTAAAGAATGGTGCCAAGCCAGAAAGTTTGACAGTTACTTTCCCTTCAGCCTCTCTGCCCCCCTAGAGACCCCTAACTTCCAGCCCCCCATCAGCACCTCCAGGGACAACCATGGCTACAGGGCTGCTGGCCAGAGCCCGCCCCTCCAAGGCCTGCAGAATCCTCTGCACAGCTTCCATAGCCACAGTCCCAGGACACAATCATGCCCTCCTCCCCTATTCAGCACACGCCACCTGCAAGGGCACCCGTGGGCTTAAAAATAACAATCCCTTCCGGTTTAGACATCACTTACTTGATGAAACATTCCTAGGTTTATTAGCTCAGAACCCCCTCATGACAACCCAGTGAGGCAGGTGGAGAAGAGATTACAGTTCCTATGATATATGCGTGTGTATTCAGAAATGAAGCTCAGAGAGGAAAAGTGTCAAGCCCAGTGGCTCCCAAGGTGCAGCACACACCCCACAGGGGGGGAGGGGCAATTTGATTTTAAGTGGGGGCAATTTGAGAATGAGTTAACAGTGATTTTTTTTTTTGCATTTTTTATGGTTTTAGGGGGCCTCATCTACAGCGTATCCTATATAATAAAAGGCTAATATGCAAATGACCCAATGGTAGAATGACTGGTCACTGTGATGCACGCTGACCACCAGGGGGCAGACACTCAATGCAGGAGCTGCCCCCTGATGGTCAGTGTGCTCCCACAGGGGGAGCACCACACAGCCAGAAACTGGGCTCACTTCTGGTGAGCTGGGCAGCAGTGGTGGGAACCTGCCCTGCCTCTGTGGCAATGCTTAGGCCCACTTCAGCAGAACATACTCCCAGGGCTCCAAGACTGCTAGAGGGTGCAGGCCAGGCTGAGGGAGCCCCCCTTCCCCAAGTGCACAAATTTCATGCACTAGGCCTCTAGTTAACAAATAATAGTACCAGAATAAATTGTAACTTGCAACTGTAAACCTATTTTTTGCCCCACCCTGTTTATTGTTTCACACTTCTGGAGGCTGGAAATAAAAATTAAAAAATAAATAAATAATTTTAAAAAAGGTGTCAGCAGGTTTGGTTACTTCTGAGGGCTATGAGGGAAGAATCTATTTTCAGGCCACTCTCTTTGGCTTAGAGATGTCATCTTCTCTCTGTGCCTCTTTATATTGCCTTCTCTTTATAGATGTCATTGTGTCCAAATTCCTTTTATTTTAATAAGGACACCAGGCATATTGAACTTGGCTTACCTTTATGATCTCATCTTAACTTACCTGGTTACACTTTTAATGACCCTATTTCCAAATCAGTCACATTCTGAGATATAGGAGGTTAAGTTTTCCACATATGAATTTGAAGGTATATAAGTCAACCAATACCAATGTTTCCTTTCATATCGTATATGATATTTCATGACAGAATTTCAACATATCAGATTTATATGTAGTAATTTACTGTTTTCAGCAGGAATGTGTATTGAATGTTATGAAATTTCTTTTAAAATTTCTTGACATAAATGTATACTTTTCTTCTTTCACTTATTAATATTGTTTATTGCATTTTGTACTCCAGAATCCAGGGGCTAACCACACTTGGTCATGATGTATATATTTATTAATATGCTTATTCGGGCAGCAATTGCCAACATTTTTAAACATGTTTTTATAAGCAGGAGAGCTCCATTATAGCCTTCAGTTTCAAGCCATGAATGTGGCTTAGAGCTTCAGTTATGAGTGGAACCTTTTAGTGCCCATAAGTCATAGAAGCTGATCACTCAGCTGCCATTGGAACATGTAGACTTGGAGCCATTTGAGTGCTTAGCTTCAGCTTCTCTTAATACTTGATATTTTAATTTTTTCTAGTACAGAAATAATTTTTGTGTGTCTAAGACTAACCATTACCTATTTTTAAACATGCCTGATCTTTCTCTTTTTTTTAATAATTGAGAAAGAGAGAAGAGAGATAAATATCTATCGGTAGGCAGCTCATACCCTGAGATCTTACCAGGGATTGGACCTGCAACCTGGTTATGTTACCTAACCTGGAATCAAACCCACCACCTTTTGGTGCATGGGAACAGCACTCCAAGCAACTAATCCACACTGGCTAGGGCATAACCATATATATATATATATATATGTGTGTGTGTGTGTGTGTGTGTGTGTATGTGTTTACTTTATTTTTTATATTTGATTTACTCTTTGCTCAGTGTTTAAAGCATAATTATGTAAAGTTTAAATTTTATAATCTTTAAAATAAAGCTCTAAGCTATTTTTTAAATAAATCTTTATTGTTCATATTATTACAAATGTTCCTCATTTCTGAACCCTCTCCATTGCTCCCCTCCACCAGGTTCCCACCCCCCCCTTTGACCTTTCCCCACCCCCCATTGACCTCATCCATAGGTGCACATTTTATGTTCAGTCTCTTACCACACCCCCCTCTCCCCTTTTTCCCGAGAATCTTTAGTTCACTCCCCTTCCATACCTCTGATTCTATTATATTCACCAGTTAATATTGTTCCTCAGATTTTTTAAGTTCCCTTGGTTTTTAGATTCACTTGTTGATAGTTACGTATTTGTTCATAATTTTTATCTTTATTTTCTTCCTCTTCCTAAAGAACCCCCTTCAGCAATTCATATAATTCTGGTTTGTCGGTGATGAACTCCTTTAGCTTTCTTTTTTTTATTAGTGAAGCTCTTTATCTGGCCTTCAATTCTGAGTGATAGCTTTGCTGGGTAGAGTATTTTGGGCTGTAGGTTCTTGCTATTCATCACCTTGAATATTTTTTGCCATTCCTGTCTGGCCTGCATGGTTTCTGTTGGGAAATCAGCTGACAATCAATCGTATGGGTGCTCCTTTATAGGTAACTACCTTCTTTGCTCTTGCTGCTTTTAATATTCTCTCTTTGTCTTTTGCTCTTGGAATTTTAATTATGATTTGTCTTGGTGTGGTCCTCTTTGGGTTCCTTTTGTTTGGAGTTCTGTGCGCTTCCTGGACTTGTAAGTCTAATTCTTTCACCAGGTGGGGGAAGTTTTCTGTCACTATTTCTTTCAGTATGTTTTCGATATCTTGATCTCTCTCATCTTCTGGGACCCCCATAATTCTGATGTTGATTTGCTTGAAGTTGTCCCAGAGGTTTCTTACATTATCTTCAACTTCCTGGATTCTCTTGTCCTCTTGCTTCTGCGGAGGAGTGTCTTCTGGCTCTTTATGTTCCAAATCTTTGACTTGATTCTTGCGATCTTCCATTCTGTTTTTAGGACTCTGTATAATATTTTTTATTTCAGACAATGTATTATTTATTTCTTCTTGATCCCTTATTAGTTCTTGTTGATCCCTTTTCATCTCCTCATAGATCTTATCGACCTTTTCTAGGAAATTCTTGAAAAACCTCATAAGTGTGGTTTTGAACTCTATATCCAGTCTCTTCTTTTCCTCCATTTCTTTTGTTTGTGATCTATTTCCTTGTCTCGGCATTTTCACAGCTTCCCTGAGTTTGTAGGGTGGCTTTGTGTGCTAAGGTGTTCTATATGGTTCATTGGGTCAGCCTCCCAGTTACCTGAGGTGGACAGTCTTGGTGTAGCCCTTTGTGGGCTGTGTGTGCAGTCTTGTTGTTAAGCCTTGCTTGTTATTGTTATCACTAGGAAGTGTTGATCTGCAAGCCAATTGGCTATGAGGATCAGAAGTGTCTCAGCTAGGAGGGTTTCTGTATTCTGCTTCAATGGGGCGGAGTCTCGCGGTGGCACAGACAAGCTTTGTTGAATCCCGCATAATTGGTTGCAGACAAGCTTTAGATTCCTGTCTGCCCCTCCCTAGGAGAGTCCTATTGGCAGTGAAGGAGGAAGCTAGCCACTGGAAGGGCTTCTGTGCTCAGCTTGGCTAGGGCAGAGTCTCGGGTGGTGCAGACAAGCTTTATTCAGCCCCTCCCTACGAGGGTCTGGTTTCTGAGTCCCGCAGTAATGGCCGCTGGCTTCACACACCTCCGAGAGATCTCTGTCCACTGCCTGACAGTCTGGCCTCTCCCTGTCTGGGGCCATCTATTGGTGCAATAGGGTGGCTCTGTATTCCTCCCGAACAAGAAAGCCAGCTGCGCCTTAGCTGTCTGCCCTCTCCGTGAGCAGGCAGTAAGCTGGTAGCGAACTCGACCTGCCCTCTTCGCACTCTGCAAGCAAGCCGGCAGCTAACTCTGTGGCCACCTTTTCGCGTGCACAGTTCTCCACACCTTCACAGATCCTGAGGTTCAGCGTGCCTTCTTTCTTCTTCCCAGATGGTAGAGCCTCCTCTCAGCCAGCTGTCCGGCGCTTCAGGGTGATGTTCCCCCTGTTTTTCAGTTCTAAATTCAAATTTGTTGTGGTAGGCTGCATTTGGGTGCCTATCCTATGCCACCATCTTGGTTTCTCCTAAGCTATTATTATATTAGTGAAAATTGTGTTTAATGCATTTCAGTAGTGGCCAATCACATTCCAGTTTTGTAAATCAAAAATAAAAAAAGACACATAAATGTAGAATAATACTAGAATGAAATAAAGCAAAATCTTGAAATTATGGTTGATATGAATATTTTCATCTATCTTATTTCTTATAGAAATCATATATGAAAGACCATCTTAGCCAACTGTCACTTAACCCCTTTGCCATATTAATTAGTACTTTCCATTGATTCTGTGAAACATATTCTATTGGTTCCCAGAGTATAATAAATCCCCTTTTTAACTATATCCCCAACCATAATGGCATAATTTCCAAGAGTCAGTTGGGATTGTTCCTAAAACTGTTTAAACCATTTTTATTAATTTTAATCACCTGCTTTAAATTAATATTATGAAAACCAATAAAATATAATCATGAAGTTGAGCTGTAACTATGCAAATAATTTTTATGTTTTTAGAAAGGTAAGATAAAGATGAGGATCTTCAAAACTTGCTTTTAAAAGCTCAAAAATTAAAAATTTTCTGCTCTAGAATTATTTCAAAATCATTTTTAATTACTGGTTTCAATTTTTAAAAAGGTTATCAACCTTATCCCTAATCTAAGTAAAAGATTGATAGATCATGTCATAGATATAGCTGTTTCTGTGTGTGTTTTCATAATTTAATACACATTTAATATGAATCAGCCAATTTCTGAATCCAATTTTGCTGTATAACATGATCTTTCTCTCTCTCTCTTACTCTCTCTCTCTCTTCTACCTACGTGTTTATATCTCTATATACCTACCCCAATTAAAATATATAAATTCTAATACTGAACATCTCTTTTACAATGTTAATATGTAAAATTTTAATTAAAATTTAATTTGCCATATAAAGTAAATAAACTATGATTAACAAAGTGTAAAATTTCAAGTTAGGACCTTGGGAAAGAATGCAATGTCAATAGCCATAATCTTATCAAAACCAACCATGAAGCAAAGGTTCTTTTCTAATCCAATCATAGTCTATCTGCCTTGGTAAGACAGTTAGGTTATAGGAGAATGACTAAATTTCATACTGGTTTACAAATTGACATATATTAAGATGAATCAGCCCTACCCATGTATTTGAATAGTCAAGAAACATTTCTTTCTCTTTAATTTCCTGTGACCCCTAGAAGCAACTGTGTAAGCAAGAGTCTTATTAATAATCCTGTATGTTGTAGTAATCATTTTCAGATTTTATAGTTTGACTAATAATATATCAAGTAGATTTTGTTACTCAGACATTATGTTTTTAAAAATAATTTGCATGACAAACTCCTTCTGGGTGAGAACTGTTCCCTTAATAAGTTCAATAGCATCATTAAGGCTTTATAAATATTTTCTTATAATCAATCAGTTTCTTTAGAAGGTTGTTCTATTCTTGCTTGTCTTTGTGTTTAATTTTAATGCAACTAGAATCCACATCACCACCATACCCTGTATGACATTCAAAAACTAGTGTAGAGCCAACATTATTTTGTTTAATAGTAAAACACTAGACCCCTGGCTTGTTGCTCAGTGGTTAGAAGGGTCATGTGTTCATTCTGGTTAAGGGCAGGTACCTTGGTTACAGGCTCCATCCCCATGTGGGAGGCAGCCATCTATGTGTCTCTCTCACATCGATGTTTCTCTCTGTCTTTCTGTATGCCTTCTACTCTCTAGAATAATTAAGAATGAAAAAATATCCATGGGTGAGGATCAATAACAAGAAAAATTGAAAACACTAAATTTATCCAATCAGGCTATTGTTTGTTTGTTTACTGTATGATGACCATCAATATATTAAGTTTTTCTTCATGATACAAAACTCAGGTTTTTTTGTGTTTTTTTTTAAATATATTTTATTGATTTTGTACAGAGAGGAAGGGAGAGAGGTAGAGAGTTAGAAACATCGATGAGAGAGAGTCATTAATCAGCTGCCTCTTGCACACCCCCTACTGGGGATATGCCCGCAACCAAGGTACATGCCCTTGACCGGAATCGAACCCGGGACTTTTCAGTCTCCAAGCCGACGCTCTATCCATTGAGCCAAACTGGTCCCGGCAAAACTCAGTTTTGATATCTGATAAACTAGATTCCTTGGTGAAAAACTAAGTGGTAAAATATTTGTTTAATATTTTTAGTCTTTAAACAGATAAATTTGATGACCCACCTAATTTAGAAAAATAAATCACACATGTTAAAACTGACAAATAAGAATGGCTATATGTGTCTTTATGAATAATTTTCTTAAGAATGTAACAACCATCTTTGAACCAAATACATCAATAAAATCTTTTGAACTATTGAGAAAGTTATTGATCATAATAGAAATTAAAATAAAACTTTCTTATTTTCATTTTTAAATATATTTTTATTGATTTTAGAAAGTAAAGGAAATGGAGAGAGAGATATAAAATGATAGGAAAATCATTAATAAGCTGCTTGCTGACACCCCCTCCCCCTTCTAGGGATCAGGCCTGCAACCCTGGCATGTACCTGGACCAAAAATCAAAACCTAACCTCCTGGTTCATAGGTTGATGCTCAACCACTGAGGCACACTGAGTGGGCGGCTAGTAAGGTTTTCTTGGACCTACATGATTTTGTACAGTTGGGCTAATTCATTGCTAGTAGGCCTTCTTTTAGCTGTTGTTATGTGGCCAGGGTGACTACCAAATCTCCTGTATTTATGGCTTTTACTGAGAGTTGGTCTTGCAAAAGTGTGACCCTCTTGCCTCAATGTGGGACATGTTTAAAGTGCCAATCCTTGTTTCCTCCATTCCTCACAACTATTTATTTTATATATATATATATATATATATATATATATATATATATATATATACACACACACACAACAACAACAACACTATCCAATAAATCACCTGAGAGTCTGTTTCCAGAGGAATGGGATCAATAGCAGCTGGTTCCAAGCATATTCCTAGGAGGCATACTCTAAACTGGAATTTTGGAGCTTGTTTACCTACCATTCAGGTGTTAAAAAGGACCTTATCACTGAAGGCAGGTGGAGAACTGATAGTCCCTTGTTAAGTGCAGTAGTGGAGCAATTATTAACATTTTCAACAGTGGTGAACTATCAAAAGGTACTTACTTATAGAAGGGAATGCTTTAGTTAATACAATATTTTGGGTGTTTTGGTGACTCATAGGAAGATGGGGGGAAAGGGGATATAGAGTAGGTGATGTGGGATATAAAAAAGGTGGTGGCCAGTAATTATAGACGTGTTGGAGATAGAAAATGACAAACTGAGGGTGAGCTTGATAAATTGCCAATTGAATGTGAGGTGTGATGATCAGAAAGCTTCCTTGGCAGCACATAAAGAAATTCTAACCTCCAAGAACTTAATATTAAAGGTAGAGAACTGAGACAGATGGAATTATCAATCTCAGCAGACTCTTATACTTACATCTTTTTTTAAAAATATATTTTATTGATTTTTGTACAGAGTGGAAGGGAGAGAGATAGAGAGTTCAAAACATCAATGAGAGAGCGCCATCGATCAGCTGCCTCTTGCACACCCCCTACTGGGGATATGCCCACCACTAAGGTACATGCCCTTGACCGGAATCGAACCCAGGGCCCTTCAGTCCCCAAGCTGACACTCTTATCCATTGAGCCAAACTGGTCTCGGCTTATACTTACATCTTAAGTTCAGTTTAATGGTTATTAGACAAGTTTTGTCCATAATTAGTTCCCATAAACCTTTCAGAAGTAGCTTTATTGTGTATTTCTTAGCAGTCTGTAACCACATGACAATATTTTAAATGTATTTATGTGCCTGCATAAATCTCTTGATGTGTGGCCATAATTTCATTTTAAACTAAAAGTTGAAATCACATTATTTTCAACCATTTTCTTTAGTTAAATAGGAAAATATTTTTTTTGTTCCCTCTGCAATATAAAATAATTCTAGGACTTAGAGTACAGTGAGAAATAGTAGACAAAAAATATATATATAGTTTTGGCCCCTCCAGTAGCATACTGTATTTTCAAAGTAGCCTGACAAGGGTCATGCTAACTTACTGTTAATTTTTTCTTTGATGTTCCTGCTTTTATAATGTGTCATTCATTCACTTTAAATTATTTAAAATCCAGGAGAGTTTAAAAATAAACAAACAAAAAAATGAAGAGTAGTGGGGAGATTGAATGGAAAGATATTTCAGTTTGTAAAGCAGGTGAAGGTGTAAGTTTAATTGCTTAAGAGTTCTAAAAACGAATATAAATGGTTTGAATGTAAATGGTTTGAATATAAATGGTTTGAATGTTTCTCCTAAAGTATAAATATTTTCACATTAAAAAGAGTGCATGCAATTTGTAAGACAAAACTTAAAATATAATAGCAAAAATGTTTTTATTGTAGTTGATTTCTAATATTATGCCAATGTGATATGAGAACATGCTTGATATGATTTATGTCTTCATAAATTTGAAGAGACTTTGCCTGTGTCCCAATATGTGTTCTTTCTTTTAAAATGTCCCATGTGCACTTGAGAAAAATGTATATTCTGTAGTTTTCTGGTGAAATGTTCTGAAGATGTCAATTAATTCCATCTGATCTAGTGAGTCATTTAGGATGTTTCTTTGCTGATCTTTTGTTTAGAGGATTCATCCAGTGGTGTCAATGGGCTATTAAAGTCCACTACTATGGATATGTTGCTATCAATCTCTCCTTTGATATTCTTCAGAGGTGGTTGTTGTTGTTTGTTTTTTTTTTAATGTATTTGGGTGTTCCTTCATTGGGTGCATATATGTTTACCAGAGTTATATCCTCTTATTGAAATGCTCCATTTAGTATTATAAAGTGGCCTTCCATATCTCTTGTTATGGACTTTACTTTGAGGTCCAAATTGTCAGATATATTGTACTTATTGCTAACCCTGTTTGTTTTCATTTCCATTTCCCTGAAAACCTTTTCCCATCCCTTCACTATCAGTCTGAGTCCTTTTTTTCTGAGGTGAGTCTCCTGTAGATAGCAGATATATGGGTCTTGTTTTCTTATCCAATGTGATACCCTATGTCTTTTGATTGGAGCATTTAATCCATTTATGTTTAAGGTTATTATTGATTGGTATTTGTTTATTGCCATTTTTATTCTTTATGACTGTGTTCTTTCTTCACTTCCAATTTTTTCTTTCTACTGTAGTCCCTTTTGCACTTCTTTCATTGCTGGCTTGGTGGTAATAAACTCCCTCAGCTCTTTTTTGTCTGTGAAGCTCCTGATTTCACCTTCAATTTTGACTGATAGCCTTGCTGGATAGAGTATTCTTGGATTGAGTCCCTTTCTTTGTATCAGATTTATACTTTTTTTCATTCTCTTCTGGCCTGATGAATTTATGTTTAGAAATCATTTGATAATCTTATTGGAGATCCTTTGTAGGAAACTCTCTTTTTCTCTCTTGCATACTTTAAGATTATCTCTTTGTCATTAATTGTTGCTATTGTAATTATGACATGTCTTGTTGTGGGTCTCTTTGGATTCATCTTGTTTGGAATCTCTGTGCTTGTGTGACTTTTTTCTTCCCCATATCAGGGAAGTTTTCTGTCATAATTTTCAAACAGTTTCTCTAATCCTTGCTGCTCTTCTTACCCTTCTGTCATCCTCATTATATGTATGTTACTTTGTTTAATGTTATACCAAAGCTCCCTTAGGTTCTCTTTCTGCTTTTTTATTTTGTTTTCTCCAATTGCTGTTTAGATTGGGTTTGTTTCTCTACCTTATCTTCTAACTCATTAATTCAGTCCTCCACTTCTAGTCTACCACTGAAACTTTCTATTGTGTTTTTAACTATAGTTACATCACTTTTGATTTCCTCTTGATTCATGAATAAGTTGATTTTCTAGTCCATCCGGTTTATGAACTGTATGATCATTACTCTGAATTCTTTTTCTGACATATTTCATGCCTCCATTTTATTCGTTTTCTTTCTTAATGATTCCTCTTTTTGTTTCCTTGAAGATTGTTTTATTATATCCCCATTTTTTCTATCACCAGAAGGTACATTGACTGAGTTGCAGGGCCTGAGCCATGTGCAGTAGGAATGGCACATAATCTGGACATTACAGAAGAGCTCAGATACTTAGATGTGTGGCTGTCATGGGCTGGTGGGAGCCACATGTGCTGAGAATCATAGTTCCTGCAGGCATGCACTGAGAATGAGTCACAGGCTCTCAGTGCAGCCTTGCACACACACCCAGAATTGGAGTCCTCCACACGTGCACCAAGAATCAGAATTCCTGTGTGCGCACTGAGAACCAAAGTCACTGGTATTTGGTGCAGCTCTGCATGCACTTCTAGGAATATATCTCAAGAAAACAGAAATACCAACCAGAAAAGATATATGCACCCATATATTCATAGCAGCACAATTTACAATAGCTAAGATTTGGAAACAGCCTAAGTGCCCATCAACAGACTAGTGGATTAAAAAACTGTGGTACATCTACACAATAGAATACTACACTGCGATAAAAAAGAAGGAATTCTTACCATTTGCAACAGCATGGATTGAACTGAAAAGCATTATGCTAAGCAAAGTAAGCCAGTCAGAGAAAGATAAACATCACATGATCTCACTCATTTGTGGAATATAAAGAACATGATAAACTGATTAACAAAATTAGATACAGAGACAAAAAAACATCAAACATACTGTCAAACTTCAGTGGGAAGGCAAGGGATGGTTGGGGTGTTAAGAGATCAACCAAAGGACTTGTATGCATGCATATAAGCATAACCTATGGGCATAGATACTAAGGGGAGAGAATATGTGATAGGGATCTGAGAGGCCAGGGGGAGGTCAATGGGAGAAAAGGGAGACATAGGTACTATTATTTCTTATACTTTAAACAATAAAAAAAATAAAAAGATCACATAGATCTAATAAAGATCAAGAAAATAATGCAGGGATATGGGTAATTTGCTGGATATGATAGTAACTTTTAATGATAATTGCAGTCATCTGTCAGCTACACAAAAAGCATGTGCCCTTCTGTATATTTTATTTTAATAGTTTAGGATGTGGTTAGCCAGATAATAATGTAGGAGGTTTATCTTTATTGCAAAGCACTGATTTGTCAAAAACAAAAGTATCAATTGAAAATATGTGACATTTGGTCCTTGGAAAGAAATGCTTGATTTAAATTTTTACTTTGTTTTTCACCTACTAAAATTCAAAAACATACCAGTGATTTCTGTTTGAAGATAATTCAGCTCTCATTTATGCATGAATGAATGAATTCATAACAGCAAACACCCCAATCGGGGACCCCTTGGGGGATGTCTGACGGCCAGTTTAGGTCAGACAATCCTCTTGCAATCTGGGACCGCTCACTTTTTATCACTAACCTGCTTGGCTGCCTGATAACCCCTAACTGCCTTTGCCTCCCTGCCTAGTTGCCCCAAACTGCCCTCCCTGCCAGCCTGATCTTGTCCCCAATGGCCCTCCCCTGCTGACCTGATCACCCCTAACTGATTCAGCCTGCCTCATCGCCCCTAACTGCCCTCCTCTGCCAGCCTGATCTCGCCCCCAACTGTCCTTCCCTGCCAGCCTCGTTGCCCCCAACTATCCTCCCTTACCAGCCTGATTGCCCCTAACCCCCTACTGGCCTGATCTCACCTTAAACTGCCCTCACCTGCTGGCCTGATCGCCCCTAACTGCCTCTTCCTCAGCCCCCACCACCCTGGCTTTGTCTGGAAGAAAGTTGGATGTCCAGAAGATGGTGAGTAGACACAGTCTAATTAACATATTACCCTTTTTGTAGTGTAGATAGATTACATAGGATAGGATTGTTTAAATGGGGAGAGGGAAGCCTTTTTCAGAAGGAAGAGATGCTCTTGTCAGACAAAAACACATAATCCCTATATCTGGACTGATAGCCAGCCATATCTACTATACTACCACACCAGTCATGAAAAAATTGAACAGCTTTCATACACCTTATACCAAAGAACTGTTGTCCTTAAAACCCCTCCTCAGCACTCACCTTAGATTCTATCTTCGCAAATCACCCAGAGTAGGTTCTGATTGTTCAGTTTCTATGCCAGTCAGCATCAAAAGCTCCACCTCCTAGGCAGCCATTGGCTCCTGGCAATTCATCCAGATTTGGTTCTGATTGGTCAGTTTCTATGCCAGTCAGTGTCTCTGGGCCTATCTCTGGGCCTGATGAAAGAGGCAGAGGTGATCAGCAGCCCCCAAGGAGGCCTGGAGAGGAACAGAGGTGTGGCTGCTGGCAAAGCCAGGAAAGAGGAAATGGCTGATCAACAACTGTCATGAAGGCTGGGGATCAGACCCTGCCTCTCTTTGTGTAGGCCTCTCTCTGGGCCTGATCTGCAGCCCCCTTGGCAGTCAGTGCTGGGTCCCTGAGTCAGCACCAGTTGCCACGGCAAACCAGCACTGACTTCTGGTGTTTGGTTGAGCCTTGGTTGTTATGGGCCCTGACTTTTTATATACACTGAGTGACCAGATTATTATGATATCTGAATGCGTAATAATCTGGCCACTCAGTACATATATTAGAGGCCCGGCGCATAAATTTGTGAAGTGCATGAATTATGCATGGATGGGGTCTAGCCAGCCTGACCAGGGGGAGAGGAAATGGATGCTTGGCTGGCCTGCCTGCTGGTCGAAATTCTGGTTGAGGAGACAATTTGCATATTAGCCTTTTATTATATAGGATATATACTGAGTGGCCTGATTATTACGTGTTCAGAATCATAATAATCTGGTCACTCAGTGTATATAGATATTTCATATTTTATATATGAGAAAGAAGAGGAATTTCAATGAAGTGTTAATATAATATGGTGACTTCAGTTTGATGCCTCAACATAAAAACAGAGTCTTATCTAAATTCATTTAGTAAAAATATCTACCAATAAGAATAAAGGCAAAGTTATGGAGTGTTTGCACTGGGCATGGTCTTTAGAAGTTAGTAAGATTGTGGCATTTCAGGCAAATATTCAGGATCATTGATAACTTTTTGGATTGGCTGACTTGACATTATGCTGAAGAAGCTAGTAATATATTGTTTAGTCCAAAATCAAGCATCTTTTCTCTTGAGGGTCTACAAAGCTGGTACACGTTGACACTGTGTCATTGGAGACCCATTTTACTAATGAGGAAACAATGACACAAAGATGTTAAGTAACTTACCAAAGGACACCAGGTAGTAAGAGTGGAATCAAAGATAGTGAATTAATGCATCATATCAAAATAGAAAATCTATATAGGGGTGTTTAAAAATTATATCTTGCAGGATACAGAAACAAATGTATATAAACTTGACATGGCCAACTGAGAGTTATGCTGTCTTCTCAGATTATATGTATGTAGGAGACATAGTGAACCTGCAAACACTTTGTGAATCCATGTAGAAAATAAATGATTAATTCCATAGGAACCTAGAATTTTTATTGTTTAATGATTTATAAATCCTAAACAAAAATGTAAAACTTGAAATTTACATGACTATATTTATTTATTTAAGTTTTAAATTTGGAAGACTGAAGTGAATTTTAGGTTCAGAATCAAGTTTGTATATTGTGTTAAAACCAAGATTTTTTTTTAAGACTGAGCTTAAGATAGATTCTTGTCAAAGGAGTGCATATGAGTAAAGAAAGTAGATATGATGTTTGGTCGGACACTAGCTAACTTGGCAGAAGAGATAGCAAAATAAAATTTAAGAGTTAAAGAAATAGTGCTGATAAAAATGAAAAAATAATTTAAGACCTTCACATGCACAAAAAATTCCCCATATTGTTTTACTGTTTTTCATGTGTTTTTTGTTTGTTTGTTTGTTTGTTTGTTTTGTTTTTTCCCCCTAAAAGAATGTAACTCATAAATGCAATCAATTGTTGAGCATTTGTTTTTAACATTAGTCTGTTTTGGTCACTTGTCACAAATAATTTGATTTCCCTTTCTTTTTTATTAATGTGTGGATATACCCTTTCATTGCTCCTCCCACCCCCTCAATCCTGCCCTTACCCACTATTGTATGTGTCCATTGGTTATGCTTATATGCATGCATACAAGTCTCTTGGTTGACCTCTCCCCCTTAACCCCACCCTCCCCTACCTTTCCTCTGAGGTTTGAGCTTCTCATTGTTGTTTCTCTATCTCTGGATCTGTCAATAGGCTATTAGAATTATGTTAGTTCCTGTGGTATAATTCATTTACTCCTAGCACTATTCTTAGTTCTAACATATTATAAAATCACCACAAGTCTCCACTCTCTACTCACTTTATCTGACCTATTGAATAATCTAAAATACCGAGTAAGCCAGAAATCATTTATTCAGAAATCATTTATTTTAATCTTTAGAAAATGATTATGTTCTTCTGCTCAAAGGTAGATATGTTTGATGTTGAAGGATTTCACATAAATTAAAATAAAAAAAATGGAACACCAACATTTGCTATATGATAAAATGTATCATCTCCTCCATTTTTACCATATGTCAAATTTCCCTACATTCTCATTTCTAGATATCATTAATAAGAAGTAGTAGAAAAAAACTAGTTTTAAAAAGTAACCAGTTTGTTATTATTTCTCAATAATTAAATTCCTGATTGACAGCTATTTGGCAGTCTTTCCTATATGTTGGGGACAAGAGCCCATGTATATAATTTACTTAAAAATATGTGTTGCTTATCTAAAGTTCAAATTGAACTGGGCACCCTGAATTTTATCTAGCAACTGAATATTAATGAGCTTTCTGCCTCTTGCCACTTAGAATTTTAAAAAGGCAAAACATGGCATTTGGTATCACATCCCTTTGTTTTATAGGGATTTCTTATTTTGACCATTTATTGACAAGTAGAAGCCCTGAGCACGGAATTCGTGCACAGGTTGGGGGGGGGGGGGGGTGGTGTCCCTCAGCCCAGCTTGCACCCTGTCCAATCTGGGACCCCTAGAGGGATGTTCTACTGCCCCTTTAGACCCTATCCCAGTGGGATAGGGTCTAAAGGGGCAGGCGGACATAATTTCTCACATTCCAGGACTGTTGGCTCCCAACTGCTTGCCTACCTGCCTTACTGATTGCCCCTAACAACTCCCATGCTATCTGGTTTTCTCCCAACTTCCCTCCTCTGCTTGTCTGGTCACCCTTAACTGCCCTCCCCTGCAGGCTTGATTGCCTCCAACTGCCCTCCCTTGCAGACCTGGTCCCTCTCAATTGCCCTCCCTTGCATGCTTGGTGCCTCCCAACTGCTCTTCCTGCTGGCCATCTAGAGGTGGATATCTTGTGTCCACATGGGAGGAGGATCTTTGACCACATGGGGGCAATCATCATGTGTGTTGGAGTGATTGTCAATCTTCATATTAGTATTTTATTAGATAGGATGCAGACCTGGTGCATGGGTGGGGGCCAGTTGGTTTGCCCTGAAGGGTGTCCTGGATCAGGATAGGGGTTTCCTAGGGGAGTGGGGCAGCCTGTGGTGGTTTGCAGGTAAACCACGCCCCCTGGCAACCCAAGTGGAGGCCCTGGTATCTGGAATTTATTTACCTGCTACAATTGAAACTTTGTAGCCTGGATCAGAGCCAAGCCTCCTGCTCACTCCATGGCCTACAGCCATTTCTATCAGGACTTATCTATCTTCTATAGTTGAAACTTTGTAGCCTTAAGCAGAGGCCTGGGCCAGCCAGGGTGTGTGGAAATCTTGGCTTCCTCCATTGCTGGGGCCAACCCTAGCCTGTTTTCTCCAGCTCCATGGCTGCCGCCATTTTTCTTAAGATTTATCTTCTATAATTGAAACTTTGTATCCTTGAGTGGAGGCCTAGGCTGGCCAGGGTGTGTGGAAAGCTTGACTTCCTCTGTTGCCATGGAAACCCAAGCCTCTCAACTGCTCTCTGTGGCTTCAGCCATCTTGGTTGGGGGTTAATTTGTATACTCACTCTGATTGGCTGGTGGGTGTCGCTGCTGGGCCTGGCTGGTGGGTGTAGCGGAGTGATGGTTATTTGCATATTACTCTTTTATTAGGTAGGATGATAATATCAGATATAAATATTGTTTAAGTTTTACAGTTATTAAATTCATTAAATAACTGTAATGAATTTCAGTTCTTCACAAAATCTTTTGAGGTTGGTAGAAATATGCACTTTACAAATAATGAAGCTGAGAATGTAGAGGTTCCTTGATTTGTCTGAGGTCACATTTTCTGCTAGTAGTGGAGAACAGATTAAAATACAGCTTTGATTCTGTTTGGGGAGCTCTGTTGGTTGGAGTATCATCTCGATACACCAAGGTTGTGGGTTCAACTCCTGGTCAGAGCACATATAAGAAGCACCAATAAATGCATATATAAATGTAACAACAAATTGCTCGCTCTCTCTCTCTCTCTAGCTCTCTCTCTTTCTCTCATCAATCAATAAAGAAACTTTTAAATCTAGGTTGGCGTGCTCTTTAGAGCACACATTATAAAATGTGTTACGGTGTTCCTTAAATATTTAAAACAAATAAAAAAAATATTAGAAAACCAAACTTTCTACCTGAGCAATTTTCAGATACATTTCTTCATTATTATTTTTTTATTGATTTAAAAGATAAGAAGAAAGAGTGAGAGAAAGGGAAACATCAATGAGCTGCCTCCCAAACTCTCTTGGACCAAGGATACAACCTGTAATCTTATGTGTCCTGATCAGGAATTGAACCCACCACTCTTTGGTGCATGGGGGACACTTCAACCAAATAAGCTACACTGGCTGAGACCAAATTGAAAAAAAAATTATTTACTTTTTTCCTACTTTTTCAGTGTATCAGTAGCACTTATAAATTCTAACCCGGACATAGAATTATATATGTATCTTTTTTGCAACAGTTTCTTTTTTTTTTCTTAAATATATTTTATTGATTTTTTACAGAGAGGAAGGGAGAGAGATAGAGAGTTAGAAACGTCGATGAGAGAGAAACATCAACCAGCTGCCTCTTGCCCACCCCCTACTGGGGATGTGCCCGCAACCAATGTACATGCCCTTGACCGGAATCAAACCTGGGACCATTCAGTCTGCAGACCGATGCTCTACAGCTGAGCCAAACCGGTTTCGGCATTAGTTCCTTAATTATAGAAAAAATAATTGCCACCTAAAATTTTGATAGTGATTTATTTTTATAGTAGGTAGAAAAATGGATAGAAGCTATAGCTTAGTTCCCATAGATATATAATATGAAAAGTTTTTTTTTTTATATCTGTAATAGACGCATTCATTTAGTCAATAAATATATATCTACATAGTAACAAGTATTTATTGATATATCTGTATAAGAATTATATTATGCTTCTGAGATAAAAATGAACATAAGACAGTTTTTCATAGGCTCTAAAAAATAAGAAAGAATAAAAAGGAAAGCAGAATAAGTTAAGCTCAGTCTCTGCTTTCATGGAGCCTGTGTTCTACAGGGTATAGAGTGTGGAAAATTCATTTTGAAAGATAGACTATTGCCAACCATAATAGGCTCTGTAATTTGACTTAATAATGAGGGAAGGGATGTCAGGGGCTGGATGAAGGTGGGCAAATGGGTATGGCTACATCAGTAAAAGTCTCAAATATAAAAATAAAGTTAAAAAATAAAACCATTATTCTAATAATACACACACACCAAAACAAACAAACAAACAAACAAACACAACAGCAATCCAACAACATTGCTATTATTCACTTAATATACACAATAAAGTGGTAAGCAGAGAGGAAAGAGGAGTGGTATGCGTAAAAGTGCTGAGATGGGGATGAATCCTTCTTATTCAGGTGACCTTTGAATTTTAAGTTAAGAGAATTAGATTTTATCTTGTAAGTATTTATATAGGGCACACCATGATGAAAACAGAGAATTAGCTACATAAGGTCTGTATGTATTACACGATACCCTTGTATTTCACAATGTTTTTGAAGAAGCCATATTTTTATATCCTGTTTTGTTTTCTGTTCTCTTGTAACAAATTCATAGACTCAAGCTTAATGAAAACAACTGAGTTGTTCATACAGGAAGAATAAATTCTGGCATCTGGAGTCTTAGAATCTCATATGTTTTATTTCCTTGTAAGTGTGAGGTGTGAAGGATGCAATAACAAGAAAAGCCTGATGAAAGGTGTGAGCTGGGGAATGTATTTTTCAAATACAGTCATTTTCTTTTAGATTATCGAGGACCATTAATGGGACTAAGAAAAACTTTTTTTCCAGTACAGTATACAAAACTTAGGTAAAATAATTAATATTGTACCAGAAGCTGAATATATCAAAGTTATTCCTCATTGTAGATTGAAAAAAGGGATTTTCACAGAGCTGAGTGGAATGAGAGTGCAGACATGTAATTCCAGTACTGGGACTATATCATAGTAGATTTATTTGAAAATGAGTAGAGAGGTAGCATAAAAATAAATGACAAATTACCTGGAGCCTGTGAAAAAATATTTATTCTTCCAAAAATATAGAAGGTGAAATATACATTTGGTAAATAATTTCCTATCATAACCAGAAAAAGTAGAACATTAATACAATATTCACAAAAATAAACTACATTCAAGGCCTCTAAAATGGAGTAAAAAGCTAAAAAGAGAATAATCTGAAGTGAATAGACAACTGATAAACATAAGAATAGAATGAACTGCAGGGGAATTAACAAAACAAATTAGTAATGAGATCTGCATTGGAGGCTATAAAAGTTATAATTGAGTGAGAAAAAAATCAACTATATTGAGATGCAGTCTTACATAATAAAAATATTAATGTAAAGTTAGTGGTATGCAAATCTATATATCTAAAGCACATGTGTCAAACACAAGGCCCGCGGGCCAAATCCAGCCCGCCAGGCCTTGCAATGTGGCCCGCACCGCGCTGTCATCACTGCACTCCGCTGTCAGTTTATGACATTGTCAGTTTATGACTGTTCAGTAAACCATTCGGCCCGCGATTTAGGCTGGATTTTAGATTTTGGCCCCTTCTCTGATTGAGTTCGACACCCCTACTCTAAAGGATTAATATGCTAAATGTCCTACCATCTGACCAGTTGCTATGATGCACACTGACCACCAGGGGGCAGGTGCTCAATGCAGGAGTTGCCTTGACACACAGTGGCCATTTACAAAGAAATGGCACCATGGACCTGGCACCCACAAAGCAGCACTCGGCTTCCCCCAAGTGCAGTGGTTCTCAACCTTTCTAATGCAGCAACCCTTTAATACAGTTTCTCATGTTGTGGTGACCCCAACCATAAAATAACTTTCATTGCTACTTCATAACTGTAATTTTGCTACTTTTAATGAATCATAATGTAAATATCTGTGTTTTCTTATGGTCTTAGGCGATCCTGCTAGTGATTCTCAACCTGTGCATTTTTTCAATGAAATGGAACAAAAAATATTCAAATATGTAGGAACTATAAAAGACCATGAATTGGCAAAGCAATTCTGAAGAAAAGAGATCAAAGCTGACGATATTACATACCCTGACATCAATTTATAGTGTAAAGCTACAATAATAACGGCTATGGCATTGACAGAAAAATAGAAACACGTATCAATGAAATATAAATGAGAGCACAGAAATAAACCCACATACCCACACATATATGTGCACTTGATTTTTGACAAAGGAGCCAAAAAACATACAATGGAGAAAGGAAATGCTCTTCAATAAATGATGTTGGGAAAATTGAAAAGTCATATACAAAAGAATAAAAAGTAGACTGCTATTTGGCACCATACTCAAAAATTAACTTGGAATGGATTTAAAACAAATATAAGACATGAAGCAATAATAATAATAAAAAAAGAATAAATTAGGTACTACACTTGAGGACCTTGGTTTCAGAGGAATTTTTGTGAACTGGAGCGCAAATTCAAGGGAAGTAAATTAAAGGGACTATATAAAACTAAATAGCTTCTGCACAGAAAAAAAAAAATCAATGAAACACTAAGATACCCAATCAAAATGGAGAACATATTTTCAAACTATCCTCTGATCAAGGCTAATAACCAAAATATGCAAAAACTCATGCAAATCAACAACAAACAAACAATCCAGTATAAAAAATAGCCTGAATAACTGAAAAAAATTCTGAAAAAGACATACAGATGGCCAACAGATTTATAAAATGATGCTCAGCCTCACTAGCTATAAGGGATATGCAAAATCAAAGCCACAATGAGATACCACCTCACATAGGTTAGAATGGCAATTGTCAGCAAGATAGAAATAAGAAGTGTTAGAGATGATGTAGAGAGAAGGGAACTCTCCCACACTGCTGGTGGAAATATAAATTGGTGTATCATCTATAAAAAACAGTATGGAGATTCCTAAAAATTAAGAATAGATCTACATTCCCTCTTCTGAATATCTACCTGAAAAAAATTGAAAATACTTATTCATAAATATATAAATATCCCTATGTTTTATTATATATATACAGATTTATTGTATTATATAATTGTATACCAGAAACTTCTATAATTTTATTAACCAATGTTACCCCATCAAATTAAAAAATAATAATAATAAATAGAAACATAAAATGAAATATTGCCAAATATTTTTTTATTTGTGTGTTTGTTTTGATAAGAGTGCAAACCTGTAGGTAGACAATTTAGGAATTCAGAAATGCGTAGCCGGTGTGGTGACTCATGTTGCCATCAATGTTTTAAATCTCCATCTGTTTTTGAGTTCCACTAGTCTTTGAAAATGAATCTAATTTTAATGCTTGTAAGATGGCTCCTTTCCTCTAAACTCTCTGCCAAAAAGGTAATACAACTATCTTTTAGGCAGGAAGTAGGAAAAAAAAATACCAATGAAATTTTTCCCATTTCTAAAGAGCTTTCCCAGGATTTCCAACACAACTTTCTTTTATACCTCATTCTGTCACATGGCTACCTAGCTGCAAGGGAAGCTGAAAAATATAGTTTTCTATGAAAAATTTTGTTCTCCTAACAATATTGGTGTTCTACTAGTATGAAACCATAGAAGAAATGGTATTGAGTAGATACCATTTTTCTGCCGCCAGCAGCTGAGGGCCATTGGAAGGGGACCAGGCCTGTAAGGAAGGGCAGTTGTGGGCAATCAGGCCTGCAGGGGAGGGAAGTTAGGGGTGATCAGGCTGGCAGGGGAGCAGTTAGGTATTGATCAGGATGGCAGGGTAGTGGTTAGGTGGTGATCAGGCTTGCAGGCAGAAGCAGTTAGGGGTAATCATACAGGCAGGAAGGCTAGCAGTTGGGATCTGAGAGGTCAAAGATTGGGAGAGAGTGCAGGCTGGGCTAAGGGACACCTCCCCCCATGCATGAATTTCATGCACCAGGCCTCTAATTTAAAATATAATTATTGCTGACAAAGATAGATCTGGGCTTCTAAGGAACACAGCATATCAGAATGAGGAGGGGGGGATTCTGAATTTTGATTAGGGTTTGTAATCACAGACTATTATAAAGAATATGAGAAATGAGTAACTGGAAAACCTTATATCTTAGGTTGTGTATTAGTTTTCTATTGCTATGTAACAAAATACCACAAGTTTAGCATCTTAAAATCACAGAAGTTTTTATTTTTAATCTCACAAATTTTGCAGGTCAGAATTCTGGTCATGGCATGGGATAAATAGTCTGCTCAGGGTTTCACAAATATGAAATTAAGGTATCAGCTGGAGCTGAAACTCTAATGTTGGCTCAGAGTCCTATACCAAAGTCACTGGGTGGTAGAATTCACTTCCTTGTGGATTATAAATCATATTCTCTTGTTTTCCTTCTAGCTGCCAGCAAAGATAACTCTAGGCTCCTAGTAGACTCCCACAGTACCTGGCTATGTGGCCCCACAAAACAGATAAACAAATATGGATGCTTAATTTATTCCCAGAAGATGAGGTGTATACCTCATTAGTTGGATACTCAGCTTTTAATGGCTTGATGAGATTAGGTTAGGCCCACCTCCATAACCTTTCTATCTATAGTTCATTTGAGCTTTCTCCAGTTTGGCCCAGTGGATAGAGCCTTGGCCTGGGGACCAACGGGTCCTGGGTTCAATTTTGCTCAAGGGAACATACCTCAGTTGCAGGCTTCCCTCCTCCCCCCAGCTCAGGCCCTGGTTTGAGTTTATGTAGGAGGCAACTGATAGATGTGATTTCTTTCTGTCTTTCCCTCTCTCTTCCACTCTCTCTAAAAATCAATTGAAAAATATCCTCAGATAGGATTTAAAAAGTTCCTTTGGCTTGGCACCTTAATTACATCTGCAAGATCTGTTTGCAGCAGTACGTAGATTAGTGTTTCATTGAATAACAAGGAGAAAGTCTGTGTGTATACCTGCAGACACACCTGGTAATCTTTGAGGAGGGAATATCTTAGAATTCTGCCTACCACAGGTGACCAAGAAAAATGGGATGTGCACCATGATGTTGCTTAGCTAGCCACAGAATTAGCAAGAGTTGAATAGCCTTTGCCTTAAACTGGGCATAGCATTTGAGATTTCCAAGATCAACTCATTTTTATATCTTCTTGGAAAGTGAATTAATTATTCTAAAATATTTACCCAAACACTTGTCTTTATGTGCTCTTCACCATTGAAAAATAGCAAGTAATTTTGTGCTCCAGCATTTGTTAACAATCATTGCATTCTGCCAGGAAATTTTGTAGACAAAAAATTATTTTTAAATATTCCACAAAAGTAAAATTGCAGAAGAATATAGTAACCATTTTATTGTAAAAATACTGAAGTTATTATTTTTTTTGCATTGTAGAAATTCACATCAAATTACTTTTCTAAAATTGAACAAGAGGAATAATTTACAATTGGTAGGTATTTTCTCTAACAACCTTTTCTTACCATTATTCATCAAATACCTGTGAATGTCTTTGTTTAATATGCTTCAATATCTGTATAAACAATTATACTCAATAATTTTATGCATTTTAAAGGACTTAAAATAACCACCCTGAAATAAACACTGTCATCATGTTGATGCATTTTCCTAAAATCCCTTTAATATAATTAACATAATTTATATTGCATTTTTATTATTTAAAATATAATTTTCTTTAATGTACTATTTTTCCCTTTCAGTACTAAAAATGTACAACTTTTATATTGTTAATGTATTTCAAAATAATTTGTACATAAATGTATATGTAAATGTTATATGTCATGGGATCAGAAGTATATTTAATGCAAATAGAAGGAAAGTAAATATAATTTCAAAAATAAAGAGAAAAAATAAAGCAAAAGTTTGAAGAAAACAAACCAAAATACTAACAGTGATTATCTTTATGACCAAAGGCTAAATTATTTATTTTCCTTCAATTTTTATGTATATTCCAAAATTTTTATAATGATCATGGTACTAAATACATTGTAGGAGCAAAGAAAAAGACTTTGTTTTAACCAAAAAAATATTATTTGGGGATTATTTTTCTGAAATCAAATAAGAAATATTTTAAAATTAAAACTATCAAAATTAAAATTTCTCAGTGAAAAATTGGAATGATTAATATTTTACAATATGCTATGTTTCTAATTGTGCCCTTATTCTATACTTTTTATGGTTTTAGTTAAATTACATATAAATATAGCTTCATAAAATTTTATTCATCTTTTATTACTTGTAAATGCAGTTTTTCCTGAAGTTGCTTAGTAACATCAGATAAGGAAAAGCCAGACTGCTTTATCTTATCATATATCTGTGTACATTGCTATTATTTTGTGACTGAGATGGACTAATGATCCATCATTATTTTTACTTGTCAACAAACTGATGTCATTTTTTCCTGATCATGAATAAGCTGTTAAGTGGAGAGCTCAGAAGTTTAATCCATCCCAGGCTTTATGGGCTCCATATGATTGAGTTGCCCAGGCATATGCTTTGGTATCCTAGCAAACTGGCTCTTTAATGAGAGAAAATGAACTCTAATTTGTAATATTTTCTAGAATAAATACTCTACTTTGGAGACAATTTCAAGCTACTAATGATTGAAAATAAAGCTCACAAAATTCCTGAAAATTTAATAATTTGATCACATGAGCCTATGTGAACTGGCTCCAGAACACCACTAACTGTCTTCAGAACTTATCTATATGACTCAGCAATGCTCCTAATTCACTTTAAGCAGAAAACATCTTGATTTCATTTCATTTTGAGCATAGCATTTCACCTGTTACTGCACTCCATGCTAAATTAGAAGTAGTATCTATACTAATAAAACTTTAATATGCTAATTAGACTGGGAGACCTTCTGGACATCCTTCCAGACAAAGCCATGGTGGCAGGATCAAGGCAGAGTCAGTTAGAGGCAATCAGGCCAGGAGGGGAGGGCAGTTGGGAGCGAGCAGGCCAGCAGGTGAGTTGTTAGGAACCGGCAGTCCAGTTGGGATTGGGCCTACACTGACAGCCGGACATCCCTGAGGAGTCCCAGATTGGAGAGAGTGCAGGCCTGGGCTGAGGGACACATCCCTGTACATGAATTTGGTGCACTGAGCCACTAGTAAGTATTATAATAAGTGAGCCTTAGAATAGCTAAATTAGTTGCCCAAGACTGTGCGGCTGGTTATGATCCGATTTCATAGCCCCCACTTTCCTTCTGTAGATATATTACCAAAATCCAGATCTGGACAGCATGCTCTTATAAGTGCTGTTAAAAGATGAAACCAATTTTTTGTTTGCTTCTTTCATCAATAAACTCAAAGCACTACAAACAGCCTTTATTTAGCCATCATTCAAGATATCAGTAACCTTATTTGCATCTGGGTTATTTTTCCCCCAAAAAAATCATTGTATTTACATAACATTTCAAATATAATATGTTCTGGGATATACACTATGCATATTTTTGGGTTTTCTTTTTTAATTTAAAAAATGAATAGATTTGGGGAAATGGAAAGCTATATGGAAAGGAAGTGATAACTGTTTTCCTCATGATATTGTTGCTGGTTAGATAGATGGTGACATCCAGGTGGAACAACTACATGACTCTTATTGATAGTTGATACATTAGAAAAGGAAAGTGATATGCCAGCATAGGAAGAGCCTAGGCACATCTGATTGAAATGTGGAATCAATGAATCTTGATGTTTTGAAAAATAAGAATAGAAATTATTGAGTACATAACAATAAAAAAGAATGAAATCTTGCTATTTGCAATAACATGAATGAACCCAAAGGATATTGTGCTAAGGGAAATAAGTCAGGCAGTAAAAGACAAATGCTGTATGGTTTCACTTATAAGTGGAACATAAAATCAAAGCAAACAAACAAAAAATAAAAACAGACTCATAGAAACAGACCAACTGGATGGTTACCAGTAGGGTTGAGGTGGGGAGATGGATGGAAAGGGAAAGGGAGAATATAGTTAATAATATTGTTATAAGTTTACACAATGGCAGATGATTACTAGAATTAGTGTAATGAACATATTGGAAAGTATGATAATGTCAAATCACTATATTGTACACCATAAACTAATATAAGTAATATAAGATTGTAGGCCAACTAAATAAAATAATTAAAAATAAAATTTTAAAAGTGGCATTTTTTGTTTCTACTTGGAAAAGATAGTTGAAAGACAATTACTCAACCTTACAAAGAAAGTCTGGATCAACAGCAAGTTCCCAACATTTCTTCAGTTCATTATAGTATTGACACCCTGAGACAGTCAAGTGGCCCAGAATCTAGAGAGAGACAGCACTTTCTGTGGGAGATGAGACCCAAACACTAAATTATCTGGGCAAGATGCAATGAGCCAGTAACAAGAAGAGTTCAGTTGGTATGATTGGCAAATTGGTGGAGGTTAGCAAACTGTGTATTTGTAGAGAATAGGAAGCTCCTTGTGGTTATCAATAAAAAAGAAGTTGACATTATCTTTAAAGCTTTTTCTTCAAAGACCCCACTTGGTGATCACAAGATTGGGTAAATACTAAGAAAGTCTGTCTCATGTTGTATACAAGAAGCATGGGAACAGTAGACAATGCAGATGGGACTAGAAACTCCACCTAGATTCCTCTTCTCTATTTCCTCCCAAATGATAACCTTACTTTGTGATAAGAGGGGCAACAAATATTGTATTATCATTCTTAGGCTACTAATAAAATCTGATAGCAGCAGGGAAATGGGAAAAGGAGAAAGGATTAGTAGAGAGTGCCTGCTTAATACTAAGGCTTAATCAAAATGACAATGAATATATTCCACTTCACACATTCACTGAGCTAAAAATAATGAGAAACAAATAATGTACAAAATATATATGCTTGCTGACACAATACAAAGAGAAGACTTAAGGTTAGAGATAGAGCTGACATTAGAAAATACAATCCACTGCTAAACAAACTCCCATTCTAAATGTAAGTTATCACTAGAAGATCAAATGCAAATGTTAGAAACGAAAAACACAGTATACTTGATGAAGAATTATTTTGACAGACATATTAGTAGATTTAATACAGCCAAGGAAAGAATTAATAAACTTGAAGATAGGTCTGTATAAAAAACCTAAACCAAAACAGAGGAAACGAAAAAGATTGAGAGAGAGAGATAAAAAAGGAAGAAAGGAGAGAGAGAGAGAGAGAGAGAGAGAGAGAGAGAGAGAGAGAGAGAGAGAGAGAGAGAGAGAGAATGAGAAAACAGATAATCCAAGAGCTGTGGATCAATAAGCTGGACAATTGGAATCCTTAAAGAAGAAGAAAGAATGTAGAATAAATATTTGAAGAATAAAGATGAAAAAATTAAAATTAATAACAAACACTAAACCATTTGGTGAATAAGTTCAGAAAAAATAGTAATACTCATAAACATTCAACTATATTTATAGATATATATTTAAACTGCTTTAAAATATAGAGGCAAATAATATTACACACAAGACAAACACATAGGGCATGCTGATAAAAATAGAAAAAATGGGGTATATTGGTAACAGATGTAGTTTCTAAGAGAAGTTAAGTGAAGTTCTTTAAGCGTAATAAATGACATAAAGAAACTTCATTCTACAAAAATAAATTAAAAAACTAGAAATGGTTCCCATGCCCAGCTCAACTCAGGACCTGGTTAAAAGACAGTGACTTGGCTGACAGCAGCTATCCTCTCACTGCAACAAGACTTATTTGAGTTGTTTTGTATCCATGGTGTGGGGAAGTGGGTTTTTGATATCTAAATCCAGGCTATCAGCAGGAATGCTCAGGGCCTATTCAAGAAGGCAAATAATCCCTTCCACTAATATTTACATGGCAAAATAAGATTGTTTTAGACTAATAAATTTAACAGTAAAATAGTAGACAAGTTTTCAAGCTAATTTAAATTGGCTAATTGAAATAAGCAAATATTCTAGAAAAATTAATTATACTGGACAAAATGCTGTTCCTAAAATGTTAACTAAAATTTTTATTGGTAGTTCATCTCATGATAAAATTCCACAACAGGAAATGAACCTAAAACAGTCATATTATAGGGCAAAAATAAAATTTAAATCTATCAAAACTACATTATAAAATTTTCAAAAGCCTCAATATTTAAATCAAGAAAGGGGAAAGTAGAAGAATATCATGTAAGGAAAAATATCCTGTAAGTAAATTACATCTAGAAAAATTTTACTTTAGAAAATTAATTGTAATGCTAACATCAAGATACCCATGTAAAACACACATGGTATCAAAACAAGCCAGAGGAAAATCATTTGGGCAAAAACTGAAAAAGGACCCCAAGTCAAATTTATAGAAAATATTCTTTTATTAACTTTTGGTCGAGAATATGTTTGTATTTTTTCAGAAAACAACTCGGAGACCATTTGTATTCTGGCAACAGAGAGGAATTGACAGGACTACTCCAACCATGAAGACAGAAGAGAAGCAGTCCAGAGATGGAAGACGCTGATGATACTTTACCATAATGGCAGTCAGCAGCTGTATATTATTGCAGGTTGCCCAGGACCAAACCAGAGAGGTCAGACCTGCATAAACACCATTTGTCCACCATCCAGAACTGAAATATCATTGCTGACATATACACATAAGGAACTCTTTGACATTGAAATTGGGTCTCAAAAGAACTATTGGCCCAGAAAGAAACTCACTACAAGCTGATTCATTTGCCTTTCTGCATAACCATTCTTGCTTGTTTCATTTTCAATTCTTATATTTCCAGTAGGGCAGGATCTCACTCATCTAGGGGAAATGGTGAACAATAGACTAATGAACAAGAACAGACCCAGAAATAAGGAGTCATGGGTCAGACTTTTGGATCTCAAAGTGAGGGTGGGGATAAAAGGGAGAAATCAACCAAATGACTTGTGTGCATACATATGAGCCTAACCAGTGGTCAAGGACAATATGGGGGTGGGGTCATGAGTGAGGAGGTGTGGAGGATTGGAACGGGGGGTTGAGGACAAGGAGGTGATACCTTAATCAATAAAGAAATTTAAAAAAAGAAACTTGAAATGGAAAAAATAAAGGTAAAATGACATTTTTTTTCTTCTAATTTTAACTGCTGAATGTTACTGCATAAAGCAGCAATATAAAGCAACAAAGTAGAAAGGTATTGTGTGTTTAGACACAAGTAAAAATAGAATTTATGACAATACTAGTAGTAAGAAGGGGAATGAAGATTGGGAATATATTGTTTTAAGGTTCTTATATTACATGAAAACTGTTAACTTTAATTGCAGATAAACTTTCAGTAATTAAAGATAAACTGCAGGGCAATCATAAATGAAATTTTTAAAAATGTAGAAATAGCTCTATCTGGTTTGGCTTAGTAGATACAGCATATGCCTTCAGACTGAAGAGTGCCAAGTTCAATTCCTGTCAAGGGCACATGCCCAGGTTGTGGGCTCAATCCCAGTATGACCAATGATTCTCTCTTATCATTGATGTTTCTATCTCTCTCTCCCTCTCCCTTCCTCTCCAAATTAAATAAAAACATACTTCAAAAAAATCCTATCTAATATAGAGGGAATATGCTAATTGACCCTCACACCATTGCAAAAATGGTAACGCCCACAGCCAATGAGGGTGTATGCTAATTGACTGCCCCACCCTCAAAGATGGTGGTGCTCAGTTCCCTCAGCCCTACCAGAGTCCCCTAGACCTCAGGGCCGGCCCAAGGAGCAGGCAAGCTTCGGATGTCAGCTGCCCAGCCATCCAGAGCTGCCTAGAGCCGCCTAAGGGTCAGGTCACCAGGGTTGGCCAAGGTTTGAGCTGCAAGCAGTGGCAGCAGCAAAGGTGTGATGGGGGCGTCGCCTGCCCCTTATCATCAGGTCACCTCCTATACCTCAGGGCTCCCAGACTGTGATAGGGGGCAGGCCAGGCTGAGGGACACCCTGCCCCTCCATCCAATGCATGAATTTTCATGCACAGGACATCTAGTATATAAATAATTAATCAATGGAGACATTAAATAAAGTAATAAAAATAGTCAATTTTGCTAAGGAAGAAAAAGGAAAAAAAACAAAACAAAACAAAAAAACAGGCACTGAAACCGGTTTGGCTCAGTGGTATGGACTGAAAGGTCCCAGGTTCGATTCCGGTCAAGGGCATATACATTGGTTGTGGGCACATCCCCCTTGGGGGGTGTGCAGGAGTCAGCTGGTCAATGTTTCTCTCTCATTGATGTTTCTAGGTCTCTATCCCTCTCCCTTCCTTTCTGAAAAATCAATAAAAATATATTTAAACAAAAAACAAAAAGCAGGCACATGGAAAACATCTAAATGCTGAAATTTAATTAAACTATATAAGTAATGACAATAAACATGAATGATCTAAGCACAAGTTAAAAGATAAATTGTCAAATTTATCTTATCAATATGCTCTCCACAACAAATTTCTGTTAAAGATAAAGAAATAAATACATTGGAAGTAACATGATAAAGATAGGTCTTATAAAAACTAACCAATAGGAATGTGGAATATTAATAGCAGATAAAGCAGACATTAGATAAAGAAATAGTATAATATTATCAGGGATAATGATTGACATAGCATGATAAAGAGACAAATATCCCAGTAGACACAATTACTCTAAATATGGTGAGACCTAACAGCAGAGCTTTAAAATACCTGAGTCAAATGCTGATAAAACTTAAAGATGAAATATATCCATTCAAAAAAAGAGTTGGGGAGTTCAGCACTTTTCAACAAAACTTATTTTTTTTAAAAAAGGCTGAAAAATGGTAAGAACATACATGATTTGAACATTAATCCTAACCAAGTTGACCTAATTATCACCTAATTATCAGATTCTTCTCAAGTGAACATTGGCATTGAACAGTCACCAAGATAATACATATTCTGAGAAAGAAACAAACCTTTGAAATGTTCTTAAAAGTAGAAACCATAAAGTTTATTTTTGAGTTTTAACAAAATTAACTAAAACTCAGTAATATAAAATATCAGAAAAATACGCAATTATTTAGAATTAAAAATACTTCCAAGTAGCACATGTATCAAAATGAGAACTTCAAGAGAGAATTAAACAAATATTTTTGACTGGATTAAAATGAAAATACCCAAAAAAATAAGGAAAAAAAACTAAAAAATCAAAATATATGTTTTGTCAGCTAACACCACAACTCTGACAAAGGCCCCTTCCAACTGTATAACAGACCTCTGCAGAGAAACATCAGAAATTCTTCCAGATCCTTTGTTCAACCTCAAACTATTTACTTAGGAGGGTCTGAGAAAGTAATCTAACTCTCTAGAGTCTAGGTTAAGCAAGTAAAACTCTAATCTAAGGAATAAATAAAAAGCAAAAGCAGAATTAGATGCTAGAAGAAGGAAAGGGCCAGAATCAAAATAGAGATAATGAAGAAGCACATTTTGGTAAATGGAGTTAGATCTTTGTAATCATTATCTTTTTTTGTATGGGAATAAAAATTCATTCTTATAATCATTGTAACAATAGTATGTGTCTGTTCTTAAGGTATACACAGCATTGGAATGGATATGCAATATATAATAATTATTAAAGGATTAATTCATTAAGCTGAGACCGGTTTGGCTCAGTGGATAGAGCGTCGGTTTGGGGACTGAAGGTCCCGGGTTTGATTCCGGTCAAGGGCATGTACCTTGGTTGCGGGCATATCCCCAGTGGGAGGTGTGCAAGAGGCAGCTGATCGATGACTCTCTCTCATCAATGTTTCTAACTTTCTATCTCTCTCCCTTCCTCTATGTACGAAATCAATAAAATATATTAAAAAAAGATTAATTCATTAAAAAATGAAAATGAAAAATATCAAATATTCTGAATGCAACTAAATAAATGGTTAGAGGGAAATCTATACATATAAAGCCCTAATATGCAAAAATATGCAAATAGACCAAATGGCGGAACAACCGAACTACTGAACAACTGGTTGTTATGAAGTGAGTGTGTTGACCACCAAGGTGGCACACCTGGAACATTGCGGGCATCGGCCATAGCGGAATGGTAGAGCAGGTGAGTGGGGGTGCCACACTAAGGTGGAGTTCTGGTCGCTGTCATCATGGCCAGCCTCTGGTGGTTACTGAAAATTATTTGCTCCCTCACACCATGGTCTTGCTGGGTGCTCACACCTGCTGCCAGCTCTGGCCCTGCTCACACCCACTGCAGGCGCCAGCTCTGCTGGCACCCATAGTCAGCCCAGTGCCAGTGCCAATAGCTCAGCACCATCAGTGGTTTGAGCAGTGGCTGCTGGCCCAATCACCCCTGAGGGCTTCCCCACCTCATCTTGCTCCTGAGGAGCGATTGGGGCAGTAGCCACTGCTCTCAACGGCTGACAGAGCTGGCTTGTGCTGGCCCCAATCACCTCACGCTGACAGTGGGTGGGAGTGGTGGTGATGGGAACAGGGTTGCCAGAAGACGGGGACCTATGCCCGCAGTGAAGGGTGCTGAGGGGGTTGTGGAGGCTGGGCAAAGACCTGTCCCTGTGCCCACTGCAACCACGTGGCCACAGTTCCTTCCAAGATGCACAAATTCATACACGGGGTCCCTAGTTTATAAAATAAAATGCTTACATTAACAAATAGGAAGAAATATCAAATCATATTTCTAAATATCCACTTTAAGAAATCAGAGAGAAAAAAGACAACAAATGGATAAGAGACATATGAAAAAATGCTCAAAGTCACTAATTATCAGAGAGATGCAAATTAAAACTACAATAAGATATCATCTCACCCCTGTCAGAATGGCTACCATCAATAAATAAACAAGTGCTGGCCAGGATGTGGAGAAAAGGGGACATTCACGCACTGTTGATGAGAATGCAGACTGATGCAGACACTGTGGAAAACAGTATGGTGTTTCCTCAAAAAATAAAAAATGGAATTATCTTTTGGCCCAGCAACTCCAAACATTAGAATATATCCTAAGAATGCTGAAACACTGATCATAAATAATATATGCACCTCTATATTCATTGCAGCATTAATTGCAATAGCTAAGATGTGGAAATAGTCCAAGTATCCATAAGTAGAGGAGTGGATAAAAAAAGCTGTGGTGTATGCACTAGCTGTTTTTGCTTATCATCGGCCTTTGTTCTGAGGGGTCCTAGGTTTGATTCTGATCAAGGGCACATGCCTGGGTTGCGGGCTCCATCCCCGCTGGCCAATCAAAGATTCTCTCTCATCATTGATGTTTCTATCTCTTTCTCCCTCTCCTTTTCTCTCTGAAATAAATAAAAATATATTTAAAAAATAAAATAAAATAAAAATAAGTCCTGCATGAAGGACTAGGGGAAAAAAAAAAAGCTGTGGTATAGTTACATAATAGAATATTACAAGCTGTAAAAAGAGCACAGTTTTATCTTTTGTAACAGCATGGGGATTTTATATATTTTTAATCCTCACCCAAGAATTTTTCCCATTTATTTTTTTTTTCAGAGAGAGTGGAGAAGGGATAGATGGAGGGAGGGAGGAAGACAAGAGAGATAGAAAAAAAAAAAAAAGAGAGAGAAACAAACATCAATGTGAGAGAGACACATCAATTGGTTGCTTGAACCTGCTCTTCGGACACGTGTTTTTGATTGGTAATTGAACCTGTGACCCTTCAATGTGTGGGCCAACACTCTAACCACTGAGAAATACCAGCCAGAACAGCATGGAGATTATTATCTTAAACCAATAAGCCAGTCTGGGATAGTAAAATACCATATAATTTCATTTACATGTGGAATTTTATGATCAAATAAATTGACAAATAAAATAAGACCAGAGACATGGAAACATGGAACCGATTGAAAAATGTCAGAAGGGAGGGGTATAGGAGGAATGAAAGAGATTAAGGAAAGAACATTTATGAATATAATATACAGAGCCCAAGGACACAGAGAACTACGTGGTGAAGGCTTTGGGAGGGTAGAGGGGGCTTGATGGAAGAGGGCAAAGAATGGGATAATGGGGGATATCTGTAATAGCTTCAACAATAAAAGAAGAATGGAAGGTTGTTTCAACATTTTAAAATTACACATGCCATTTACAAGACTAACACCTTAAAGAAGAAGAAGTATTTAAAAATATTATAAAGGATGCAGACAAAATATTTGCCAAATTCAACATCATTTATAATTATAAAAACTCTCAAAAAACTAGAATAAAAAATACATTTCTTTAACCTGTACATATCTGCAAAATGCTCACCTTATGGCAATACTGAAGACAGAATATTGTATCCCTAACAACAGTCAAGTATATATTATCTTCTTACATTTTAAAAATACATGTAGGATTTTTTAACTAATAAAATAGGCAAGAAAAATAAATGAAATTTACATCATTGAGAAAGGAAGAAAATAAAGTGTTTGCACTCATAGATAATATAATTATCTACATAGAAAATCCCAAAGAGTTCACAAGAAGCTAAATAAGCAAGTATTATTGAATGAGTTGTAAGATGTAAGAACAATATGTGGGGGTTTGATGGGTTAATAGGAGAAAGAGGAACACATATGTAATACCTTAATCAATAAAGAAATTAAAGATTGAAAAAATAGAACAATATGTGAGAGGCAAGCTTTCAACTGTCAGAGAAGAGAGTTACAAATAAGCAAAGACTAGAATGAAGTCTGTTGAGCTGGATTGGAAATGAACATATCAGTAAAAACTATTTTTTTTCTATAGAAAAATGGATAGGAAATGAATGTAGATATCTGTAAATGTGTGGCTTAGTATACATACTAGCTCTATTTATCAAGAGGGCCTATAACCTGTGGACACCTGAGTAACAATGAGTTCACCTAGAACCCAGATCATAGTTTCTAAATACCATTATCCAATAAAAGAAACCAGTCAATACTCCTTGGATAACTGTTCAAACACAGAAATGGGTAAGGAAAATAAAAGATGAACACAGATATCCTGTGGTGTCAGAAAGTAGGAAAGTATTAGAAAAAATGGGGGTCCGTGGAAAGGAGGCATATCAAAAGGACATAGGAGGCAACATGGAAAAGCTCCCAAGGGCTGATACAGGAACAATTTGACCATCAATGTGCTATCTTTGCAACTTTCCTATGTTTAATATTATTTTAATATAAAAAAGTTAAAATGATAAAATTTAAATGGTTAAATTATACTATTCTGAAGAGCAACCACAGGATTTATATAGTCTTTGACTCTCGGGACCAAATTCCAAAATTGAAACATTGTTGAAAGTTTACATATTTGGGGAATAAAAATGGAAACGTATTTAAAAATGAAAAAATAAAGCAGAAATTATCCTATCTTCATAGTTTCTTACAGTAATTATCTGTTTTCAAATTCAATTATCTCATACATAGAACAGGTACAAAAAATATCACTCTCTTCATTGTACAAAAAGAAAGCTAAGGTTAAGAGAAAGTTCATTCTTTCTAAATCACACAGCTAATTAGTTACGGAATCATGAATTTAACACAAATATCCTAAGTTGAATTTTTGTATGTTTTATTAAGCAAATCTTGGTATTAATTTACTTTATGATATTGCTGAAATAAACTTCATATATTGAGGAATGGTAGTTCTTGACTAATGTCTCATTTTTTACAGTACTGCTTTTGCTAATATGTTCCTATTCAAAGAAAATATCTTTCTCTTAACAGAATAAAGTTGATACAAATCAACTTCTAAATGATGAACCTCTGAAATCACCTTTTAAGAAATAACATTGTTTTGCTTTAATTTTGATAAGATTCTTTACATTGAGTGTTGGACAACTATTCATTCATAATATTTGGCTTTCACATAAAGATTTAAATTTTTATATTTGAGCTTATAAACTCTTTTACTAGGGCTGTGCATTGGGGCATGGATCTGATTATATTTATTCATTAGTATGCTGCTAATTAAAAACGTGTTTCATTAAACTTGTAAAAAATACTTAAGGGGAGAATGAACATGTTGAAATTAAGGACCCCTAGGCTATAAAATATCGTCAACAGTTGAGCTGTTAAAAATAATGTGGATAGCAAGAGTGTCAAAAGTATCTGTCACTTATTGCAATGTATGAAAACCAAAATAAAGAGTATATAACAGGTATGGCAGGTAATGTTAAATAGTAGTTTTCCTAAGTCAGAGTATATATAAGGATGTGAGTCATTTGGCTTATGGCTAATTCCTTAGATCGTAGTATTATACTTACACATATTTCACTTTTGATAACTTAGTGGAGTTCTTGATTATATAATTAGGTCAGCCTGCCATTATTAATAGAAGCATGATGATTTTGAATATTTTACTATTAAGCACATAAGCTGATAATGATTATATTATGTTTTTTTGGCTTTATATTTAAAGAATGAGTAACTGTAATATCTCTATTCCTTATCTAGTAAATTATTCAGTAGGCAGATTTTGCCTTTGACATATAAGTCAAGGTAAATGCCAAAGTAAGAAAAACATTAAATTAAATGAAGATAAATATATATATTTTATTTTCAAAAGTGTTACTCAAGCCAGAAAACATGGCTAATTATTTTTATAGAAAATGACAAAGAATGTAAATATTATTTTTAAATGTTTAATAATGTTGGGTTCAGAAGAATTTCTGAGAAAGGTACATAATCAATAAGCTGCAAAAATAGATTATAGATTTTGCTTTGTAAAGATTTTTATAGCAAAATGCAGCATAAACAAAATTAGAAAACAAAATATAGGACTGGATAAGATATGTAGAATGTATATAATTTAAAAACATAAATATATAAAAGAATTTTAGAAACAGTTAAGAACCTGAAAACAAAAACAAAAACAAAAACAAAAACAAAAAAACAAACAAACAAAAAAAGCAATGAAAATTGTACAAGGGAAATTAACAGCAATTCACACTGGGAAAAGCATTTCAAATAAATACTTTAAATGTTCCTCAACCTTATTAGTATCCAGGCAAAACAAATCAGAACAGCAGTAAAGACTGTTTTCACCTCTCATAATGCCTATAGGTACCTTGTAATCAAAAGACTAAATACTAGAAGAACTTTAACCTGTTTCTGTCTATTCAGAAAGCCACTATCAGAACGCTGAAATGTGGCTGTATTCATAGATACCTCACCTTTACTTAACAAATTTTTGATGAGTGAATCTGATTAGAAGACTCTTACATGTATGCAGAACTCTAGCCAGAAAGGAATATTGGAAATATAAGAAAATAGCCAAAACCAGTTTGGCTCAGTGGATAGAATGTTGGCCTGCAGACTAAAAGGTCCCAGGTTCGATTCCGGTCAAGGGCATGTACCTTGGTTGGGGGCACATCCCCAGTAAGGGGTGTGCAGGAGGCAGCTGATTGATGTTTCTCTCTCATTGATATTCCTAACTTTCTATCCCTCTCCCTTCCTCTCTGTAAAAAATCAATAAAATATATTAAAATATATTTGTAGCATTTTAACCACTACAGTAAAGAAAGACACACTAGAGGTTACTGAAATTAAAGTTTAGTGAGCCAATTTACCGTATTCACTACAGAAGCTGATATAAATGTGTGTGTTTTTTTTAAATGATAGTAAAGTCTTACAGCAATTCCCTTTTAAAAAATGGAAAAAGAATTTTCTACCTAGTCTTTCATGTAATAGTGCAGTGCATGATCTAGCATATGTAACAAAACAAATCTCCCAAAATCAAAATTAAAATATACACAAAAGAAAGAGGAAAATTATTATATTTGCAGAAAATTTATTGTCTATCGAGGAAATTCAACTGAATCATAAAATCACTAGAATGAGTTAGAGGTTATTAATATATTTTGTCATAAGATCAATATATAAAACTCTATAATATATTAATTTAATACTTTCAGAATTAAAATGCTGTTTTTTTGTATGTAACATAAAATATATATTCTTATAAAACAAATTTGCTTTATATAAAAGAAAATCATTTTGGAATAAGAACATCCTGACAAAAATGTAACAAAAGAGAATTTAAAAAAAGGACAAATAAGAGTATGAATATTAATTTATCTATGAATGTGATATTTAAATCAGTAGAGATATAGTGTGTGCCAATCATGTCTGACTATCCATTGAGGAAAGAAATAAACATATGTAGATGCCAGCTTGTGCCTTACTAAAACATTTTGCATCATGAGTTTTGGTTTCATCTCCAAAATACAAAGAAATTGGAAGTCATCTCTCCTATCCTTACAACAAGAAACAACTATGACTGGCTTATTTTGCATAGCCAACACTCTCCAGTTCCATCCATGCTGTTGCAAATGGTAAAAGTTCCTTCTTTTGTATAGTGGCATAGTATTCCATTGTGTAGATGTACCACAGTTTTTCAATCCACTGGTCTGCTGATGGGCACTTAGGTTGTTTCCAAATCATAGCTGTTGTAAATTATGCTGCTATGAACATAAGGGTGCATATTCCTTTCTTATTGGTGTTTCTGGTTTATTGGGATATAGTACTAGAAGTGGGATTACTGGGTCAATGGGAGTTCAATTTTTTACTTTCTGAGGAAACTCCACACTGTTCTCCATAGTGGTTGCACCAGTCTGAATTCCCACCAGCAGTGAAGAAAGGTTCCTTTTTCTTTACATCCTCTCCACCACTTGCCATTTGTTGATTTGTTGATGGTAGCCATTCTGACAGGTGTGAGATGGTACCTCATTGTTGTGATCTGCATCTCTCAGATGATTAGTGACTTTGAGCATGTTTTCATATATCTCTTTCCCTTCCATATGTCCTCATTCAAAAAGTGTCTATTTAGGTCATTGGCCCCTTTTTTTAAAATTGGATTGTTTATATTCCTTTTGTTAAGTTGTAAGAGTTCCATGTAAATTTTGGAGATTAAACCCTTTTATAAAATAGGATTGGAAAAATATGTTCTCCCATGCAGTGGGCTTTCTTGTTGTTCTGTTGATGGTTTCTTTTGCTGTGAAGAAGCTTTTTATTTTGATGTAGTCCCATTTATTTATTTTCTCCTTAGTCCTCATTGCCCTAGGAGCTGTGTAGATAAAGATATTGCTATGACATATGTCTACTATTTTTTTGGCTTATGGAGTATTGTACGATTTTTATTGTTTCCTGTCTTACATTTAAGTCCTTTAGCCATTTTGAGTTTGTTTTTGTGTATAGTGTAAGTTGGTGATCTAGTTTCATTTTTTTTATTTTTTGCATTTATCTGACTAAATTTCCCAGTACCATTTATTGAGGATACTGTCTTGAGTCCATTGTATGCTCTTGCCTCCTTTGTCAAATATCAATTGAGCATAATGGCTTGGATGATTTCTGGGCTCTTTGTTCTGTTTCATTGGTCTATATGTCTGTTCTTGTGCCAGTACCAGGCAGTTCTGGAGAGCATTATGCTAAGTGAAATAAGCCAGTGGGAGAAAGATAAATATCATATGATCTCACTCATATGTGGGATATAATGATCAACATAAACTGATGAACAAAAATAGATCCAGAGACAATTGGCAAGGGAGGTGGGGGGATTAAAGATCAACCAAAGGACTTGTATGCATTCATATTAGCCTAACCAATGAACATAGACACTGGAGCAGTGGGGGCTTGTCTTGGGTGTGGGAATGGCTGGGGTGAAGGGGTTAATAGGGGGAAAAGGAGACATTGTAGAACTTCAGACAATAAAACACAGACACATACACACACACACACGCACACACACACACACACACAAAACAAAACAAAACAAAACAAAAACACCTAGGAAATGTGGAGCAAATGCTAGTGAATGACCATTGGAGTCCAGACCAAAATAAAATTTAGGGAGCCTTTATTAACTGGCTGACTACTGCTCTGCCTTTCTTTGCGCAGGGAGTCCAGAGAGGAGTAGCAGCAGCCCTTTGTGTAGGATTGCTTTTAAGCCCATTTACCACATCCTATTTTTGCAAAACAAATAACCCAAGACAAAACAGGTTTTTCCAAGCAATGTCAGGATCATGCTATTGACGACCATGTTATTCACAGGGTCATCCTGTTCTTCAGAAAGCTGACAGTGTTCTATGACAGAAGGCCTACATGCTGGGAAGGGGCCATGAGACCGTATCTCAAGACCTGGCCTGGTGTCAGCACTGACAACTCTATCTGGGGCATAGTACATGGCCTCTCTGGAGTGCTCAAAAATTCCCACTCTCTAACAGAAATTGAAAGTAAATTACTTTTATTAACCCATTAGAAAGCTGAGTATGTAAGGCAAGTTTCAGAAATCTGTAGCTGAGATCAGCTTACTTGAAACAGAAATCACTGGAGACAAAAATTGTTGGAACACTTGATAATTCAGATGAATTGGTGAAGTCTAAGGGTGGAACTAGCATAAGAGTAAGAAACTTCTGGGAACCACAGGTTATAAAGTCACCCATATTTTATGTGTATTACTTGTAGAAACCTTTCCAGTTCCTCATGTTGAAGATCTAAGAAATATTCCATCATGACTCTGGAATAGGAAAAGAAACGGCACCAGTTGTGAATTATGCCTATAGACTTCTCTACAACAAGGTTCTATTCTCCAGGGAAAAATACTTTTCCAAAGTCTTGAAGGAATGGAATCCCTCCACCTCAAGTCTCCTTCAGTCTTCTAATATCTGTTAACGGTAAAACAAACAAATCAACATTGCTATTTAATACAGTAACATAATGAAAATACGGGGAAAGGGAAAGACTCAGTACCAACTGCAGAAACACATGCTCTTTAAAGGCTGACATTTAATCATAATATTATAGAATGCTCCCTCTCCCTTATCATCACACTAACAGTATTCTGGTATAATAATAAGGGATTAAGCTGAAAGAGCTGAAAAACAGGTATCTTTTAGGAAGATTATTTAAGGAAGCCCAAAAGAAAGAATAGACAAAACTAATTATACTAGAAAACTTTGAAGCCTCTGGCATATTATAGCTATATCAAACATTAAACACAGTCTAATATCTGGCCATATTAACATACCAGAGAGCTATTTACCTTATTTCCTCTTACCTGGCACATCATGTCCAGCTTTCAATAAAAATTAATTGCAAGCCATGCTAAAATGTAAGGAAAATACAGTTTGAAGAAGAAAAGTGATTATTAAGACAAGACTCATATATGACACAGATCATTAAATTATCAGACAAGGAATTTTAAATAATTGTAATTAGTTTAAGGCTAAAAAGTAAAAATTTGAAAGCAAGCTAAAATAGATAGGTAATATAAGTAGATATCAGTAAACTCCAAAATGAACAAAAGCAAATGGTAAAAAAATAAAAATAACAACTGTAACAGCAATTAAGAATATCTTATGTGGGCTCATTTGCTGAACTGACACAACCAAAAAAAGAATCAATGAGTAAGAAAATATTTCCCACCTGGCCAGCATGGCTCAGGGGTTGAGCATCGAGATTATGATTTGATTCCTGGTCAGGGCACAGGCCTGAGTTTCAGGCTCCATCCCTAGTGTAAGGTGTGCAGAAGGCAGTTGATCAATGATTCTCTCTGAACATTAATGTTTCCCTCTACCTTCTTCTCTGGAATAAATAAAAGAAAATACTTTTCAAACTGAAATATAAAGAGAAAAATAATGAAAATAGCAGAGCAGGGACCTAAGAGCTATGGGACATTTGTAAAAGTTGTCTTTAGAATAAGATATATATCCTATCTAATAAAAGAATAATATGCAGATTGATCATCACTCCAACACACAAGATGGCTTCCCCCATGTGGTCAAAGATCCTGCCCCCATATGGGCACAAGATAGCCCCCACAAGATGGCCAGCAGGGGAAGGCACTTGTGGGTGATCAGACAACAAGGGAGGGCAGTTGGGAGGCACCAGGCCTGCAAGGGAGGGCAGTAGGGGTGATCAACCCTGCAGGGGAGGGCAATTAGGGGTGACCATGCTGGCAGAGGATGGAAGTTGGGGGCAAACAGGCTGGCAGGGGAGCAGTTAGACATCAATCAGGCTGGCATGGGAGTGGTTAGAGAGTTATCAGGATGGCAGGCAGAAGTGGTTAAGGGCAATCAGTAAGGCAGGCAGGCGAGCAGTTGGGAGCCAGCAGTCCTGGATTGTGAGAGGGATGTCCGACTTCCCATTTAGGCCCAATCCTGATGGGGCATCCCTAAATGGGCAATCTGACGTCTCTTGAAGGGTCCCAGGTTGGAGAGGGTGCAGGCTGGGCTGAGGGACATCACCACCCTCTCTCCCCCATGCATGAATTTCATGCACTGGGCCTCTATTATATGCTAATTTTCCTGTGATCCTGTCCCCTTAATGACCAATTTGTATACTGATGCTTACACAGCAGCGGGAGGGCACCTGGAGCCATGTTCCCTGGGGTTTGAAGAGATTGCTTCACTCCCAGCCAGCTTGGCTCCATCCTGGGCTGGCTCACACCCAGCTCCAGGAGACTGGAGCCCAACCTTGAGCAGGTACAGCTGGAAAACAGCCAAGTACAATTTAAAAAATGGTGCCAAGTGGGGAAGTTTAACAGTTACTCCCCCTTCAGCCTTGTTGCCCCCCTAGAGACCTCTAACTCCCTGCCCCCCCCCCCCCATCAAAGCCTCCAGGGACAACCACCACTACAGGGCTACTGGCCAGAGCCTACCTTTCTGAGGCCTGCCGAACCCTCTGCACAGGTTCTATAGCTACAGTCCCAGGAAATAATCATGTCCTCCTCCTTTAATCAGCCACATATGAGGGTACCCATGGGCATAAAAATAGCAATCTCTTCTTGTTTAGACATCACATACTTGATGAAACATTTCTCAGTTTATTAGCTCAGAACCTCCTCATGACAACCCAGTGAGGTAGGCAGAGAAGAGATTATAAATCCCATGGTATATGCGTGTGTATTCAGAAATGAAGCTCAGAGAGGAAAAGTGTCAAGCCCAGTGGTTTCCAAGGTGCAGCACAGGCGCCACATGGGGGCAATTTGATTTTAAGTGGGGATAATTAGAGAATGAGTGAATTTTTTGCATTTCTTATGTTTCTAGCGGGCCTCATATACAGTGTGTCTTATATAATAAAAGGCTAATATGCAAATAATCGAAGGGTGGAATGACCGGTCACTGTGATGTGAGATGACCACCAGGGGCAGGCATTCAATGCAGGAGATGCCACCTGGTGGTCAGTGAATTCTCACAAGGGTAGCACTGCTCAGCCAGAAGCCAGGCTCACTGCTGGAGAGCATAGCAGTTGAGGTGAGATCTTCTCCCACCTCTGTGGCAATGCTAAGGATGTATGACAGTTGGCTTAGGCCCACTAAACCATCAGCCAGATATCCACTCAGAGCCCCCTTACTGTAAGAGAGCACAGGCTAGGCTGAGGGACCCATCAAGTATTATATATGAATTTCATGCACCACACCTCTAGTATTATCAAAAGTAAATTAAGTAATGATAAACACCAAACTGTAGCAAACTGTAGATCTAGGGAGATCAGGGAATGTCAGTTAGGATGAAAAGCAAGGAAGGAAGAAAGAAAGAAAGAAAGAAAGAAAGAAAGAAAGAAAGAAAGAAAGAAAGAAAGAAAGAAAGAAAGAAAGGAAGGAAGGAAGGAAGGAAGGAAGGAAGGAAGGAAGGAAGAGAAAGAAAGGAAGGAAGGAAGGAAGGAAGGAAGGAAGGAAGGAAGGAAGGAAGGAAGGAAGGAAGGAAGGAAGGAAGAGACAGAAGATAAATTGGGAAGGGTGGGGAAAAGAGATAAGGTAGGAGGGAAGGATGGAGGAAGGAGAAAAAGTAGAGCGAGAACAAGATATGTTTTATGTAAACCCCATGGTAGCCACAAAATGGATACATTCCAGGGTATATACAACCTTTCAATACTAAATCTTGAAGAAGTAGAAACACTGAGAAACTAATAACAAATAAGAAGATTGTATCAGATGGCTTCACTAGTAAATTCTACCAATCTTTTAAAGAGGGATTAATATCAACCATGCTCAAACTCTTTCAAAAAACTGAAAATGAGGAAACACTTCTAGACTTATTTTAAGAGACTAGCCTCACTCATATATCAAACCAAGACTAAAGCAGTAAAGGAAAATAAAATTACAAGGCAACATTGCTGATGAACTTTTATGCAAAATCTACAAAGGAATACTATCCAACCGAATTCAATAGTATATTAATGAGATCATACATCATGCTCAAGAGGGAATTTATTCCTCTGATGCAAGTCAGTATGGACAAATCAATATGATATACTGAATTAACAGAATGAAGGATATAATTCATATGATCATCATAGTATGTGCAGAAAACAATTTGACAAAATCCACATGCTTTCATGACAAAAATAATCAATAAACTAGGTATAGAAAGAAACACCATATATGACAACCCTATAGCTAACAGCATAGTCAATGGTGAAAAACTGAAAGCTTTTCCTCTAAAATCAGAAACAAGATAAAATATCCACTCTCAACACTTCTGTTTAACATATTGAAATTCCTAGCCAGAAGAATTAGTCAAGAACAATAAATAAAAGGAATTCAAATCAGAAAGGAAAAAGTAAACTTATCACTGTTAAAAGATGGCATGATTCTATATGTAAAAAACTTAAAGATGTCCAAAAAATCTATTATAACTAATAAATGATTTTAAGAAAGATGTAACATACAAAATAAAAATGCAAAAATCGCCGAAACCGGTTTGGCTCAGTCCATAGAGGGTCAGCCTATGGACTGGAAGGTTCCAGGTTCTATTCCGGTCAAGGGCATGTACCTTGGGGCACATATCCCGGGGGTTGTGCAAGAGGCAGCTGATGGATGATTCTCTCATCAATGTTTCTAACTCTATCCCTCTCTCTTCCTCTCTGTAAAAAAATCAATAAAATATATTTTTTAAATGCAAAAATCAGTTGTGTTTTGATATGCCAACAATAAACCATTCCAGAATAAAATTAATAAAACAATTTCTCTTACAATAGCATAAAATATTTAAGAATAAATATTTGACCCAATTATCTCTCTATCTCTCTTCTGGGAATATATCTCAAGAATCCTAAAACACCAATTAGAGAAAAAAAATAATAATAAAAAATATATATAATCATTGTATTCATAGCAGAGTTATTTACAATAACCAAGATCTGAAAAAAACCTAAATGCCTATTACTGGATGAGTGGATAAAAAAGCTGTGGTACAGAGGAAGAAAGAAGATGGCTGCTGATGGGAAAGCAAACTGCAAGATAGTGTGTGTGAGAAAACAGAGGGAGACTGTGTGGTCTCAAGCGGAGTGATTGTTGGTGAGTTGAGGGACAGTTATACTCCAGGAAACTGTAGAGGACTACCAGATGGGGCTCCCCTGACCAGGCAGCCCCCACTGCTGCTGGATTCCCTCCTGGTGTGACCAGCTGGGACTCAGAAACAGCGCCATCTTGAAGGGGAAAGTGGATGTTATTGGAATCCTGAAAAGCCCAAGCATCTACAACTATAGCACCTACCAAACAGCTGCAAACCCAAGAACAGCAGTCCCCGAGTGGTGCAAGCACACAGATTCAGAGGAGCTCTACACTCCCTCATGGAGAGGTCAGATTTTGCCTGGGATAAGGTGAGGTCTGTGTTATTAATTATTAAAGACATACATATAGATAAATGGAACAGCATAGAGAGCCCAGAAATAAATTCATGCATATACGGTATGGCAAACTGATCTTTACCAAGGGTGCCAAGGCCACTTATGGGGAAAAGAATACTCTATTTAACAAATGGTGCTGGGAAACTGTATTTCAACATGTAAAAATAGAGAAAAAATTGTAGTCATACCTTAGGCCACACACAAACAGCAACTGAAAATGGGTTAATATCTTAAAAATAAAAACAGAAACTATAAAACTTCTAGAAGAAAACATATGAACAAGTTTCTTGACATTGGTCTTTGCAATGATTACTCAGATGTAACACCAAAACAGAGGTAACAATGACAAATGCTATTAAAATATCAAACTTGCTGTTTGTATTGTTTAGCCAAAATACAATTGACTACCTGAGTCCATTTTTAAACATTTTAACTGGCTCCTTTGGTGTAATGTAGCACCTTAAGTGTTTTTATGAAGATATATTCAGAGAATAATTTATATATTTGAGTTATGGTCAAATACAAACTATACAATTCTCTTTCAATCATAACAGTTTGCCCAAAGTTATTATTGCAATAAAGACTAAGAAGTAAAACAAAATATAATGTTAATTACTAATTTGGATAGTGTTGCCGTAACTCTGATCAAGATGGATTACTTATAATATTTATGCATTAGTGTGATATTTTATTAGAATTTACAAAAAGAGAAAAACACATTTGTAGTAAATATATGTAAGAAGATGAAATATGAAAATCAGTTTTAGTAAGTATTTGAAGCAAATTTAATTTAATAAAGCAAATGTGTTACAGTTTAGTCCAAAGGAAGTCACTTTTGCAGGTAAGAAGAATTTGACTTTTATTGAATAGGCCTCTCCTGTAACAATGGCATTGACCATTTTCCTAAGAATGGCAGCCAGAACTCTAATAAATGCTAATTATGTTTAAGCTTAAGGGAAGATTTGACACAGATCACAGTTCACTAGGAATAGAAAAGAGACCACTGCCTCCTTCAGTCTGGCTCTTAACTAGTCTCTGAATGATAATGATCCACAGTCTCTACTTCCCTGGCTTTGATTTAGTAACCCTGAAAAAGCAGAGGACTATATTTCCATTTTGTAATATCAACTCAGCTGTCACAGTTAATTGTTTTATGCTAAATTTAAGAATGTTGAGAATCTGTTCAGAGCTATCCTAGAAGCAATGTGGCTGCAGTTTTGATATGACCTTGTTTTTATTTATTATTATTTTTGTGTGTATTTTTTAGGATCAGATACTTATTCTTCAATTATTTCATATCATACAACAGAAATGGAATTCTGCCTTATTTTTGATGAATCATACTAAATCATATTGCTTTGGGTGAATTTATTTCTATGATTCCCTTCTCTATGAAAGCAGTATGCCAAGTGTAGAGGATATGAACCTTTTATTAGATAAGGGCCACATTCCCTCTCCATTTTCCTTTAATGTGTATTCTCATGGAGGAAGAAGAAGGTTCACAATTATTTGTGCTTCAGGTTTTTTTAATGACATTATCATTCAATTTCTAGTTTTACAAAGTCTTTAGTTTAACCAAATAAACTACTAGTAATAGTAGTGGGTTTAAGTACCCACAATTACAACTTCAGAGAATGTGATCCTTATTCTGAATTCCGTTGATAAGTTCCATTCACAGGAACTCAGGTCTTTATTACTAAAACTGAGGTTTATTTCTAAAAAATAAGTATTTTATTGGAGAATCATCCCATACATTCAAAGTGAAGTGTGAGGGTTTGATTCTCGGTTAGGGTACATACACCAGTTGCGGGTTCAATTCTAGGTCAGGGTACATATGACAGGCAACCAACCAATCAATATTTCTATCTCACATTTATGGTTCTCTCTTCCTCTCCCTCTCCCTTCCTCTCTCTAAAATCAATAAACAGATATCTTTGGGTGAGGAGTAAAAAAAAAAAGTAAGAAAATAAATATTTTGGTATCTATCACTTCTGACATCTACCCTAAAATAACTAATATTTGGAAAACACAAAATGGTGACAGCAACCTTGAAATATATTCAACAATTCATTAACGTGTTTCTTTTTATCAAAGAGCTCAACCAGTCTTTTCACTCCATTAAGTTGTATAGCTTCATCCATTTTCATCAGCTTTACAGTATCTGAATCGCACTCATTTCTAATACCCATTACCAGCTGCTGCTGCAGATGAGAAAGTTTTTTTTTTCTCCAATTGCCATCATTTTTACTGATTTTCCTTCCTAGTTCCTAATATGCAAATTTATGTAAAGGGGGTGATATTTTGGGGATCAGGGAGGGATGTGGAAAGAATGGGACTAGATTTGTATTAACCATTCACCACAAAATATATTTATATCAGTCTTAACTTTAAGCCTGTTTCTGTAAAGTATGTCAAATATTTGAATATGGAGCCAGCCAAGAAATATAGTGAAAAGCCCATGTCTGTCTAAACCATAAAGCAATAGGAAATTATAGGCTGGAGACATTCCTAATCTGTGCATGAGACTTGAAATAAAAACATAGCCATGAAATGACTGAAATATTGAAACAAAGCAGAGACATGTTGCAAAATGCTTTGCATTTAATAGCTCAGTAATACCATCTTTTAATTTATTTCTTGCAGGTTCTATCATTGGTGTCTCTATTCTGTTAAATATTTCTCTGAATTGAGAAAGAGTAAATATTGATGGAAAGAAAAAAGGTCATATTCGACTTCCCCCAATTGTCCTGTGAGTGCTCAAATTTGTTTATACACACACACACACACACACACACACACACACACACACACACAGATGTATGACCCATATATTAAACCTTTTTTTTATTGTCCTTAGTTTTACATATGCCTCCTTTTTCCCGATTGACCCCAACTCCAAGCCCTTGCGACCCTGGGCAAGCGCCCACAGCCCTAGTGTTTGTGTCCATTGGTTATGCTAATATGCATGCATACAAGTCCTTTGGTTGCTGTTTAACCCTCCCTCTCCTGTCATTGGTCTCTGGATCTATTCTTGTTCATTATATTGATCATTATATCCAACATATGAGTGAGATCATGTGATAGTTATCTTTCTCCGACTGGCTTATTTCATATAGCATAATGCTCTCCAGTACCATCCAACCTGTTGCAAATGGTAAAAGTTCCTTCTTTTTTATAGTGGCATAGTATTCTATTGTATAGATGTATCACAGTTTTTTAATACACTTATCTGCTGATGGGCACTTAGACTGTTTTCAACAGATATTAAACCTTTGATGAGTCTTCAGAATTGCAAATAGTACCTGCTTCTTTCGAACTCAAAACACTTTTCAGTATTGAAAGACTGAGCTCAATTTAATGAAAGTTTGATTTATGACATACAAATTATGTCATAAATAATAGAACCTGAAAGAAATAAAGGATGGTATTACTGAGCTATTAAATGCAAAGCATTTTGGAACATGCCACTACTTTGTTATCTTTTTTTTGTCCATCTACCCTGCTTCTCCTACTCCTGCTGCCACCACTAATTTTTTCAAGTACCTTTTCACAATAGTTCATACTCACAATTAGAGTTAAATATACACAAGTAGACTTACTAAATGGGTCACCACATATAGCTCATCCATACTAAGATAAAAATGCATTATTATGAATGAATCAACAGAATTTGAGATCTTGAACAAATGGTAAGTTTTTACAGGAAAGGAAAATATTTCAGACATGAGGCTTTATTATGATCATATAAATGGAGGGCAATTGTGAAGACCATATATAGCAAGTTGAGGCAATGAAGTATCTAAGCAATACAAGGGTACATCATAATTTCATTAGAAGACTGCTCTTTTTAGGGAAAGTATTTTATAGAAAAGTGTTCAGATCTTGAAAGTCCCTGGAAGAGTGAAACAAAAAGGAAATAAATATATTCTACCTCTCTCTCTCTCTCTCTCTCTCTATATATATATATATATATAGATAGATAGATAGATAGATAGATAGATAGATAGATAGATATAGATAGATATAGATATAGATATAGATATAGATATAGATATAGATATAGATATAGATATAGATATAGATATAGATATAGATATAGATATATCGATATATAGATATATAGATATCTTGACTATAGTGCTTGACTGTAATCATGCCTTACATCCTTTATTTATGTTTCCTTTTCACTGACCTGTAAATTTGGCATAGAAAATCTAATTACACCTTTTTTGTTTCTCTTGTTATTTTAAAAATTGTGTTAAGAGGAACACAGGAGAGATTAACTGTCCTATCCAAAGTCATACAGCTAGTTCATGGTAGAGCCAGTACTAAATCCAAGTATTTGTACGTTTCAGTATTTTTCAAATTGTTCCCCATGGATCCCTAGAGTTTCTGGGAAATTCTAGTGCTTGTTGTAGGGTAAAGGGACAAAAAGATAATGGATGGGTCTCTAAATAGCTCTTATTTTATCTCTCCCTTTTAAAATTATGTAAATTATTAGTCTCAGTGGTTGGTTATTTTCTACTAGTCCTAGTTATTTTATTTGTTTAACACGATATCCTTCACAGTTTTCTTTGAAGGCCCTCACTCTCATCCCCATTTAATATACTTGATTCCACTGTCCAGATAAATGAGGCCATAGATGAAATGCGAAGGAAAACAATAAAAATATTATTAACATTCAACTTCCAAGGTCCCATTCTTAGCATATCCTTATCTTTTGAAGAACACTTAGATAATCATTTCACCTGTCACAGAAGGAAGAAAAAAGAGCTTCATGAGCTCCAGAAGAGATAGCACTTTGGAGAAAATGTGAAGTTGTAAACAACATGGAAACCCAGTCTGAGATCTGGGGAAATGAGAAACATAATCCTCCTTAAGTTTGAATTTCCTCAGTAGATCTTTGAATCTTTCTCTGGTGAAACACAGGTACCCTGCACAAGCTCATGGAAAAATATTTGTTTGACATTATGTTACAAGAATTGATAGTATGGCTTGTCTAAAAATTGGAGTGTCAGAAAGATTCTTAAATTTCCTAAAGGTCTGGTATGCCTAGGCCAAATACACAAATTTTCTCAAGGTTTCCAATACAGGTGCACAAGTTAGCTGGGAAGGAGAGATATCCAGATGACCCACAGGAGCTCTTTTGGATGGTATGAGAGAAGACTATAGCAGAAATCAATAGTAGATAACCCAGCAAGGAGTCAGTTAAGGACACCGTCACATCAAAATGATGCCAGCAAACAAGGGAATATAGCCCAGAATTAGAGTTAAGTGCATATTAGAAAACCAAAACAAAGTTCAAGAATGATGTTAATGTGGCATTTGTATATGCCCCCTTGTAAGCTTAGGATATATCATAAGGAGAAGGAAAGGGTGAGTGAAATATCATGAATTTGATAACATGTAAATTTAAATGACTTAGAAATATAATAAAGTAACTGAGTTTGTCTGAAAGCAATTTGATTGCTGTTTCTGTCTCAGACAAAATGAGGATGCCTGTAGAAATTAATTTTAATTTTGGAAAAATATAATATTTAAACACATAAGTTCATGGTACTGAGAAATTTGGACTTAATATTAATATGTCAGCTTTCCATATAAATTTTTATTTTAACAGAAAATACAAGTAAAAAAAAGAAGATAGATCTTAACAGGTGAGAAATTGATAGTCTGCCTCTTAGGAGTAAAACATATTAGTGAGCAGGTGGGCACATTGGCTTCTAATAGTTAATGTTCATTTTTCTCAGCATTCCAAGAGTACTAGAATGTTATTAAACTTTCAGTCTGGTGTATATAATGTTAAAATGAGGTTAGCATTGACATTGACCTAGACTTATAACTTTCTGTAATATTAGGACTGAAGTACCTTATGTTCTCCATTTTACTGTTGAGAAAACTGATATTGAGATCAGGGAAATTACTTGACTTCCTTTACCCTATATTCTGATAGTACAGCCATTGATAGTGAGAAACTATTCATTCTAGGAAATTTCTGGCCCGGATTACACAAATGTTAAAAAACAAACAAAAATAAAATGTAAGAATAATATTCCATTAGATTATTATTACTTTGCAACACAATGAAAGCTAAATGAATAATTGGTCATAAAATATTTAGGAAATGTTAATTACTATACAAATGTGAAGGAACTCCATTAATGCCATTAATAAAGTCATATAGTGAATCTATGAACCAGTGTCTAGATTAAAATCTCCCAGATGGAGAAAATAATATTTTTGTCAGAATTAATGGTGCAAGGTGAAAATTAAATCATTCCTTTAACATATAGGGACAGATAATTTAAACATTGTAGCATGGCTTTGACTACCCTCTTCATTAACTTAGCTTGCATGACATTCACAAACATTATTAGGGGTCATAAAATTAACGTGCCTTCCTTGGAATTGAATACAGAATTGGCCTTTGTGACCTTCATCAGTCTCAGAGACTGATCAAAGCAATAGTACTTTCCATTATATTCAAATTTGTCAACCATTAATTTCAACTGGCACTTTGAGTTTCACTTTACTGCACAGACCTAAAAGGAGAGTCTGATAATATTTTATTTCCCCCCACCCTTGTAACGTTGAAGATGTCAATCAAATACTTTATAACTCTTCCTTGCCAGCAACATTCTTATGTTTTGTAATATCAATATATTCCAAAGGGTTAAAATAAAAAGTCACTAAAGGCTACTTTTCTATTTTAATTTAGTTACACACAATTGATTTGGATATTTGCTTCTTTTCCATTTGTTTTTTGTTTTGTTTTCCAAAGAAAATAATCACTTTTATTATTATGGATCTTGATATATCTGAGGGAAAACACAAGCAAACCAAACAACACATATATAAATAACTTGCTTTTCTAACAAATGGATTTTCTACATATTATGTTCAGATGTTATCACCACCCATTTATTTCACAAGAGCAGCTTGCTGAGAGCTGTACCTGATTGGCCGTGGTCCTGGCCCTGCCAAATGTGATCATATTTCATAGTTGCAGGTGTTAGCAGAGGTCCTCAGGACTGCATCACCAACTCTTGATTTTGATGATACTGCAATTCTGTGATAGTGTAAAGTGGGCAACTTCAGGACTTGCTTGATCTGCACCTTTCCCCCCTTCGGGGCAGTTATCTATTATATTGTAAAACACCTTTGGATTGTGTACCTTATGTTACCTGTTTTGTGATCTGCTTAAATCCTCCCTGTTTTTAAGACACTGGCTCAGACTTGTAGTATTTCATATAGCAGCTTTTCCCAGCTTTAAACGAAGAAATTACAGCTTGCCCAGAAATCTGCTGCTTCACTAATTTTGAATTCAGAGAAAATATTTATTTTCATTGTACCATATTGATTTCATCAGCCATTCTTGTTGAGTTCAAGTGCCTCACCCTGACATTTAAATATATTGTTAAAGATACATTATTGCAAAAACAAAACAAGACTAGACAAAATATTACCACTTTTCTTTTCTCTCTGAGAAATCTTTATATTTAAAGATTGTTATAGATAATATATCAAGAGTTCATTATATCATTTGACAAGTATTCTCATAATATTTTGAGAATAAGATTCATTGGGTAAATGGTGAGGTAGAAGTATATGCTAATTCTTCCCTTTATAGTGCAGGGCAAAGCTGGTAAATATCACACTTGTTCAATATAATAGGTACACTCTAGGTCAAGTATATGTTTCTTTTTTAATTTAATTTATTGTAGTGACACTGGTTAACCCTATATAATAAAGAGTTAATATGCAAATGGTTGTTACTCCCTCAAGCCCTCACATTGGGGCCAAGAGACCTGAGGCTGTGCCCCCCACCTGGCAATGCTTGAAAGTTGATCTGAGGCTGTGTTCCCCACCCTGCAGGGCTTGATGGGGATAGCGTTGGCTAGATGTGGGTCTTGTGCAATTTTGAGGTCCACACAGGTGGGTACGGACTTGGCTCTGGGACCCACAGCTTGCCCCAGACTCTGACAGGATGGAGATTTTCTTATATTTTACTAATTTTCTTTTATCTCTGATACTTCTATTATAGAGAAAGAGCAAATAGCAATATTAAATTATTTCCTCTAATCAATTCCCTTTTAATTTGCATGAATTTTGTGCACCGGGCCACTAGTAAGATATAAAATTTTTATGGGTACATTTCTATGATACATGATTTGTATATTGCATTGTGTGCCCACCACCAAAAGTCAAATCATCATCCCTCATCATATGTTTGACCCTGTTTACTCTTTCCTATCCTCTACCCAACCTTAACACTGGTAACCACCATATTATCTGAGTTTTTGCTTGTTTGTTTTCATTGTTTATTCATTTATTAATTTCAGTTTAATCATACATATGAGTGTAATTATTTGGTTCTTAGCTGCTTTTGTTTGAGTTATTTTACTGAGTATGATATTCTCAAGATCCATCCATGTTATTGGAAATGGCAGTATTTTATTTATTCTGATGGCTGAGTAGTATTCTATCCTACATAATAAAATAGTAATATGCAAATTAGCTATCACTCTGCTCCACCCATCAGCCATGCCCACCAGCAATCACAGTGAGTATGCAAATAAACCCAACCAAGATGGCTATTGCCACAAAGAGCAGAAGGAAGGCTTGGATTTCCCAGGCAACAGAAGAAGCCAAGCTTTCAGCCTGCCCTTGCTGGCCTAAGCTTCCACTCAAAGCAACAAAGTTTCAATTATATAAGGTAAACAAACCCAAACAGAAATGGTTGACAGCCACAAAGTTGGAGAGAGCAGGCAACAAGAGAAGCAAAACTTTCCACACACCCTGACTGGTTGAGGCCTCCACTCCAGGCTAAAAAGTTTCAATTGTAGAAGGTAAATAAATTCCAGATACGAGAGCCTCCGCTTGGATCACCAGGGGTCATGGCCGGCCAGCAAACCACCACAGGCCCCTCACTCAGGCCACCCCATGCCCCAAGAGAACCCCCACCCTGATCTGGGACACCCTTTAGGCCAAACCAGCTGGTCTCCACCCATGCACCAGGACTGTATCCTATCTAATAAAAGAGTAATATGCAGATTGACCATCACTCTAATACACAATATGGCTGCTCCCATGTGGTCACAAGATGGCCACCACAAGATGGCCAGCAGGGGAGGGCAGTTCGGTGGGACTAAGCCTGCAAGGGAGGGCAGTTGGGGGCAATCAATCCTACAGGGGATGACAATTAGGGGTGACCAGGCTGGCAGAGGAGGAAAGTTGGGTGCAAACAGGCTGGCAGGGGAGCAGTTAGACATAAATCGGGCTGGCATGGGAGTGGTTGGGGGGTGATCAGGCTGGCACACAGAAGTGGTTAGGGACAATCAGTAAGGCAGGCAGGTGAGAGTTGGGAGCCAGCAGTCCTGGATTGTGAGAGGGATCCCAGATTGGAGAGGGTGCAGGCTGGGCTGAGGGACACCCGCCCCAAGACCCCTGTGCATAAATTTAGTGCACCATACCTCATGTATATATGTATCATGTCCTTGTTCAATCATCTAGCAAAGGGCACTTCAGTTGTTTCCATGTCTTGGTCACCATGAATAATGCTGCAATGAACATAGGGGTACATATATCTTTGTAAATAAATGCTTTCAAATATTTCCCATAGATATGCAGAAGAGCATTTTCTGGGTCTATGGTAAATTTACTCATTTTTTAGGAACTTCCATATAGTTTCCCATAGTGGCTGTACTAGTTTACATTCCCTCAAGCAGTGAATAAGGGTTTCCTTTTTTCCACAACCTCTCCAACACTTGTTATTACTTGTCAAGTTGATAATAGAAATTCTAACAGGTGTGAGGTGGTATCTCATTATAGTTAAAATTTCAATTTCCCTAATAGCTAGGATAGTTGACCATATTTTTATATATCTGTTGGTCATTTGAATGTCTTTTTGGGAGAACTGACTGTTCAGGTCCTCTGTCATATTTTAATTCGTTTGTTTTTTTTTGGGTTGAGTTGTATGAATTCTTTATTTATTTTGAATATTAACCCCATGTCAGAGCTGTTGTTTGCAAATATTTTATCCTATTCTTTGGCTGACTTTTTGTTTGGTTTATAGTTACTTTTGCTGTGCAGAAGCTTTTTAGTTTGATATAGTCTCATTCATTTACATTTGCCTTTACCTCCCTTGCCTGTGGCAACAAGTTCATAAAATCTCTAAGACCAAAGTTCATAAGTTTACTACCTATGCTTTCTTCTATGAAATTTATTGTTTTTTGGTCTTATATTTAGGTCTTTGATTCATTTTGAGTTAATTTTTATATAGGGGGCAATTAACAGTCCAGTCTCATTATTTTGCATGTTCCTTTCCAATTTTCCCAGCACCATTTATTGATGTGGCTTTCTTTGCCTTATTGTACAATACATTTTTAAAACATTGTCAAGAATTATTTGCCCATATACATATAGGTCATTTTTCTGGGCTCTCAATTTTGTTCCATTGGTATATGTGTCTGTTTTTCTGACAATGCCATGCTATTTTGATTATATTTACTTTGTAGTATAATTTGAATTCAAGTAGTGTGATACTCTGGCTTAATTCCTTTTCCTCAAAATTGCTTTGTCTCTTCAGGGTCTTTTGTGGTTCCATACAAATATGATGATTTCTTTTGTTTTATTTATTTAAAAAGTATCATTGGAATTTTGATGGGGATTGAATTTTATCTGTATATTGCTTTGGGTAATATGGCCATTTTAACTATGTTGATTACTCCAATCCATAAACATGGATATCTTTCTATTTCATTATGTCTTTTTAAATCTCTTTTAATAATGTTTTGCCATATTTAGGATATAGGTCCTTCACATTCTTTGCTAAGTTTATGCCTGCTATTTTATTCCTTTGGTTGCAATTGTAAAACAATTTTTATTTATTTATTTAAAATTAAATGGCTAGTGTATAAAAATGCAGTGGGTTTTTTTTTGTATATTAATTTTTGAATCCTGCAACTTGACTGTATTTTTTTTATTGATTTAATTGCTTTTTGGTGAAGTCTTTTGGGTTTCAATAAAGAATCATGTTTACTGAAAAAAAAAAGACACTATTGCTTCTTCTTTCCTAATTTATATATATTTCTCTTACATTATTGCTCTGGCTAGGACTTCTAGTACTATGTTAAAAAAGAGCGGTGAGAGTGGGCATCCTTGTTATATTCCTGATCTCAGAGGAAACATTTTCAGTTTGTCACCATTACCTATGATATTAACTGAGAGTTTTTTTATATATATCCTTTATTATGTTGAGGTACTTTCCTTCTATACCCATTTTTTGAGTGTTTTAATCATAAATGGTGGTTGTATATTTTCAAATTGTTTTTCTGCATCTTTTTATAAGATCATATGTTTTTATCATTTATTGCATTGGTGTGGTATATTACAATGATATATTTTGTATTTTGAATCATCCTGGTACCCTGGAAGGAACCCCACTTCATCGTGATGTATTATTTTTAATGTATTATTTTATTAGATTTTGCTTAGAAGTTTTGCATCTGCATTCATTAGAGATATTTATCCATAGTTTCCTTTTTTGTGTCATAACTTACAGGTTTTGGTATAAGGGTTATGTTTTGGACTCATAAATGTGATAAGAAGTATTTCATCTTTTTCAATTTTTTGGAAGAGTTTGAGAATTATAGGTAGCAAATCTTATTTGAATGTTTGGTAGAATTCACTAGTGAAACCATTGGATCCTGGACTTTTACTTTTTGAGAGGTTTTTGATGGTTTTAATTTACACACAATTGATTGGTCTACTTAGATTTTCTGATTATTCATGATTAAGTCTAGGAAGATTGTATATTTTATAGGAACCTATCCATTTTTTGTAGGCTATTGAATTTGGTGGCATATAATATTTTTAAAAATATATTTTATTGCTTCTTTTTTTTTTCAGAGAGGAAAGGAGAGTTAAAGAAATAGTGTTAAAAACATCGATGAGAGAGAAACATCGATCAGCTGCCTCTTGCACACCCCCAAGCGGGGACGTGCCAGCAACCAAGGTACATGCCTTTGACTGGAATTGAACCTGGGACCTTACAGTCCGCAGGCCGACGCTCTATCCACTGAGCCAAACCGGTTTCGGCGGTGGCATATAATCTTATATAGTGTTCTAGATTGAGCCTTTATATTTCTGTGATATCTGTGGTAACTTATTTGTAATTTATTGTTTTGTTTATTTTAGCCTTTTTATCTTAGTGAGTCTAGCCACTAAGTTTGTCAATTTTATTAATCTTTTCAAAAAACAAGCCCTTTTATTGTATTAATTTTCATAGTCATTTTGTTCTGTATTTCACTCAATTCTGCTCTAATTTACTTTTTCCTCTCGTTTTCATACTTTGGGTTGCTTTTATTCTAATTTTTTACTAGTTCTTTATGATGTAATGTTATGTTGTTTACTTGAAATGTTTCTTATTTTTATAGATATCTCTTTAATATTATAAGCTTTCCTTTTATTACTGCTTTTGCTGCATCCCAAAAGTTTTGATATGTTGTCACCCTCATTTATCTCTACATATCTTTTAATCCCACCTTTTGTTTTTTGATAATTTTAGTAGCATAATTCATTTGTATGTGAAACTAATGTGCTAAGCGTGCTCTTTATTTTTTCTAATGGTATGGTTAATATGAGTTCCTATCCTCAGTGGACAAATGCTTTGTCCAAATATAAGTAGTGGAGAAAGATTTCTCCAATATCTCATCATCTTTTTCTAATCATCACTTTAAGAAACAGTTCTCCCTAAAATCATCAATAATATCCATATTTTCTAAACCAAGGACCAATTATTAATCCTAAATTATTTTTTTCTTATTGAAATATTATTTTCTATTTACTCCTATGATTCCACACTCACCTAGCTATAGCCTGTTTCTCTATCTAATCCTTTTTAAAAATCATCTTTTCAATTACAGATGATATACAATATTATATTAATTTCAGGTATAAAGATCAATTATTAGAAATTATATAACTTATTAAGTGATCATCTAAACAAATCTTATAGTCAGAGGTTCTAACTCCCCAAGGGATCCTAAGGAACTGTGCACTTTCCCAAGTTATATCCCAACATTATTTTGATGTATCATTGTGGTCTCAAAGTTTATAGCTTACCATTTCTCTTCTTATTGTAGTCACTCAGACAGAGATCTCATTCTTTCCTTAAATGTTTACCATGATAGAATTGATTTGAATGGACCTTAGTTTATAACTGAATTTAGCTTACAATTGACATATTTCAATTATTTCAAGAGGCCAGATATAATATCCTAACTCGAGTCTCATAACAAAATTAGTCATTGTCTATTTTTAAAAAAATATATTTTATTGATTTCTTTTACAGAGAGGAAAGAAGAGAGGGATAGAGAGCTAGAAACATCGATGAGAGAGAAACATCGGCCAGCTGCCTCCTGCACACCCCCTACTGGGGATGTGCCCACAACCAATGTACATGCCCTTGACCAGAATCGAACCTGGGATCTTTCTGTCCTTAGGCCTACGCTCTATCCACTGAGCCAAACCGGCCGGTTTTGGCAGTCACTGTCTATTAATCAGCAGATATTTAATTCCATGTGAACTTAAGACTTTAAAGCCAAATTTTCTCTCTCTATCTTCAAGTACATATAGATCATTCTTAATTTTCAGTATTGTTTTTTCTCAGTAGATCAAATTCAAGGCTGAGTTTACCAAATTCTGTGAAAATGTTCAAATTTGTATTATTGCTGGTAATATTTTTACATATGATTTTCTACTAAAAGTGGATATATAACCTCCATTTTTTTCAGATTTATTAGTCCACTCTAGTTATATTCTTAGATTAGTATTCCTTGAAGTATCAATGTAGTCTAGGTTTAGAGAAATTGATGAACATAGAAGAGAACTTACATATGCTATAGACCCAGATTTTGAAGGAACAAACCAAATGCATCTAAATTATTCTACCTTTATTTCCAAAAAGAAAAACATATTGTACAAATTAATTATTGTAGTCAACATGTTTTACTGTCTGACATTACTATGATTTTAATCAGTATATGAAAATCATTGAAACTATAAATTCTGCCTTTGCTGTCATGCAAATTTGTTATGGCCTAATTGAAAATCACATTATAAAAGTCTTGGTGTTTTTTTTTTTAATTTAAAAATATTGTTAAGCAGTATGCAAATTCAGTAACAGAATCTTTAGAAGTCTCAAGGGGGAATCTTGCAGAGCTTATTTTTAAGAGAGTTGTATTTTATTGTAAATGTTGTTTCTTTGTACACAACCTAACATATGTTGTGAAAATGTGTTAGCTCCCTAGGTACCTCTTGAATAAAATCTGTCATGTTTTATGAGAGTCTTGACTATTTTACTTTAAATTTCATTTTAACATCTAATTCTAAACTTGGGATATTTTATGTACTTGTATATAATCCTCAACATTTTCGATGTGACATTTCACATTTCCAAATATAAGACACCAAGTTTTACTTGCAGTATGTTTTATTTCTCTTATTATACACTCAATATTTTTCTATTTTTAAATCAAAATACTTGATTTGTAACATTGTGTGAATTTAAGGTATATAACATGCTGATTTGATATATTTTATATTGTAATATGATTGCTCTTGTAACAACAATTAGCATCTTTATTATGTCACATAATTACAATTTTGTGTTTGGAAAATAAAGATTTCATCTCTATGAAATTTGTTAATCCATTATGTTAATCCATTATGGAAAACAATATGGAGGTTCCTTAAAATACAATAACAGCCTCTTTCTCAGAAATACAAACAAACCTTTGAGTGCATATTATAGACTATAGTAGGACAAATGTTTATTCTTAAAACAATCACTGAGGCTAGATGAATGGTTTATGCTAATCAGAGTGTAATCTTGGATGTTTTGGGAGGTTTCAATCATACATAGACTATATGAATTGAGAGTGAAGAAAATGATATTCCTCAAAGAAAATACTGGGTACTGTTTTCACAGAAAGGTGTTAGGAAAAAATTATATAGGACATACAGATGATCAATAGACATATAAGAAGTGATAGTCAAGGTCACTAATCATCAGAGAGATGGAAATTATTACCGCAGTAAAATATCACATCACACCTGTCAGAATTACTGTCATCAGTAATTCCACAAACACCAAGTGTTGGCGAGGAAGTGGAGAACAGGGAATCCTCATACACTGTTGGTGGGAATGCAGACTGTTGCAGCCACTGTGAAAAGTTAAAGTGATTCCACTTCTGGGAATTCATTTGAATAAATATGAAACAGTGATTTGAAAGTATAAATGCACACCTATGTTCATTGCAGCATTATTCACAAAAGCCAAGATCTGAGAACAGCCTAATAACCATCACTGGAGGAGGGGATAAAAAAGTAGTGGTATGTTTACATGATGGAATACTACTCAGCCATAAAAAGAAACTCATCCTTTGGAACAACAAGGATGGACCTGGAGAGCATTATGTTAAATGAAATAAGTCAGAGAAAGATAAGTACCATATGATTTCACTATTATATGAAATGTAATGAATATAATGAACTAATAGGCAAATAAAGACAGACTCATATATAGAGAGCAGGATCACAGATTTCAATGGGTGGGATGGTAAGTGGAATGGATTAAGAGATTGAGCAAAAAGAAAAAAGAAAGAAAAACTCATGGACATGGACAGCTATGTAGTAATTGCTGGAGGGTGGGGGAAGATAGTGGGGCATAGAGGAGCAGGCTATAGGGACATAATGGCGATGAATGGAGACAACTTGGATGGTGAACACACAATACAGTGTACAGATGATGTGTTATAGAATTGAGCATTTGAAACCTGTATAATTTTGTTAAACTGTCACCCCAATAAATTAATTAAATAAAGTGCTACAGTTTGGTAAATATTTGCCCCCAAAAGAAGAATCGTCTGGGGAGCTTTATAATATTTATAGTGCAGACACTGCACAACTGAAGGGAAACTCATGGAATAGAGGAGGCCAAATATGATGAAAGAAGAAGAGGTGGAAGTCCTCCTTCCTAGATTTAAACTGGAGGAGAATTAAGACATTTAGGATGTCCTTCACTCTCTGAGAATGTAGACTTTTCTGAAACTTTCTCTGGGAGAAAATTCTTCCTGTGTAAGGTCCTACACAATCCCTTTGTGGAGGTCCAAGAAGAAGGTACAGAGGCTGTGGCCACCACTGCCACCCCTATGATGTTTCTATGTGAAAGATTCACCACTGGGTTCTGTGCTGACAACCTCTTTTTCTTTATTCACTACAGCAAAACCAAGAGTATTGTGTTTTATGGCTGATTCTCCTCCTCTTAAAGAAATGGTCAGCCTGTAGCTCTTCTCCTGTCTCCTACTGACTCATTCTCCCTCTGATACTTCACAGTGTGCCTGAAATCCAAAGTGAACTTTGGAGACAATCCAAATACAGAGAGTCTAATATTTAAATCCAAAAAGAAAAAAGAGTATAGACTTGGGAGTTCGGTAGCATAGTGTTTAAAGTCTTAGGTATGGGGTCTGACAAAATGTTTAAATTCTGATCTGGTACTTCTCAGGTGTGTTGTCTCTGGCAAATTATTAAAATCTTCTGAGCCTCAGTTTCCACATATTTAAAGTGAGAACTATAATGCTCAATTTTACAGAGATAAGGTCTCCATTTAAGTACTTGTGTATCTTGTACTTAGCGTAATGCTTGGCACACAATAAGCACTTGATACAAGGTAGCTATTATTGTTGTTATTAAAATGAGCATTGTGGAAAGATATAGAAATTATAGTAATGAAGTTCTGTCTTAAATTATTAAAATTTATTGCAATAAACACTTAATGATCTAGACTAGGCAATTGAAATGCAAAGGCATGGCCAAATACATACAATTTTCAAATAATCCACATAACATGGGTATATTAAGAATGTAAAAATTTACACCCCTCCAATCACCTTTTCTCCAAAGTGACATTTATTAAAATCTTAGACATTAAGAGAAATTGAAAAAATTGTTAACATGTTCCAAGTTTTTGGAACTTTGTTTATTCTCATTTTATCTGTTCATTTATATTTGAGCCTTCAATAACTCCCAGTAAAGTTTTTCTGATAGAAAAATATTAGTTTTCAGTAATAGAAAACTCAATACATAGTGTGATTTGAAAAAAAGAGACAAAAAGGAATATATGGGTTTGCTTAACAATTGAAAATTCCAGGGGTAGAACTGATTTCATGATCAGCTATTTTTTAGGGTCAAATGATATAATCAGAACTGATCTAATCTCTATGTCATGACTTTCTCCAGCTGGTTTGGCCTCATATTGCTCTATACAGTACAAAGGTAGTAACACTATCTTAAGTGCCTATACCATCTCAGACTTCAGTCCATGAAAAGAAGAATAATGGTTTATTTTCTAGAAATATTGGCAGGCCTTTGGTGGTATATTATTGGATACACTAGAACAAATGCTGATTATTAAAACAATCATGGGGCAGATAAATGGTTTAGGCTAATTAGGGTACAACCTTGGAGGGTAAAACATATGGATTGAGAGTGAAGAAGAGTGTATTCTGTTTTAACAGAAGGGTGATATACTAAAAAAACAAAAAAAATGTCTACTTTATAGTAAGGTTTTTTTCAAGCTGAAATATTTAAAAGATACTAATATATCCAAAGATGACTTAAACACCTAATGATCATATAGCTAATAAACTTCCCTTGGTATGCTACAGAAAATTGATCAATATAAATAAAATCAGATTATTTGATTTAGTCAATATAATTTTATGAATTATCACATGGTATCACTGACTATTTTTTTCCTTAACATTTTTGACATAATGCATGGTGGAACTGTACCTAAAACCCATTGCTAAAAGAAGGCTTATTACCTATTTGCAAGTTACATATACACAATGATTTTAAAGTTGTATCAGAGAAGTAACTTTTTCCCCAAATATTACTCAAGGCTAGAAAATTTAAATAATTGAACTGCATAATTTTAATTTTCCTATATCACATAATAAATTTGATAAAAGTGGTAAACTCTCAGAAATATTGCTTTCAGTCACAAGAATAATAACTAAGTAAAGCAAAGTGACAAGAAGATGCAAAGTTGAAACAATAAAAAGGTGATTATTAAGTTTAGTATTTTGGACCCTATTAGCATGAACTTAAATTCTAGAACTGGTGTGTTACAAAATCAATTTCTACTTTTTTATCTTTCAAACCTCATCCTTCTATGAAGTTATTGGCTTTATTTGGAGGCAAAATCATTCATCTTTAGAATGCTTTTGAAAATGAAGCTGAGTTTTTCAAAAGGTATAGTTCACTCCATAAATGTGTTCAACTTTAAAAGCTGTTCATCAATTTGTAACTTCTTGTAAAGTTTAACCAGTGCTTGAGTAGCTGTAGAAAGAAAGACCTGGTACTTATGAAAAATTCAAAATTTTCCAAATTGTGCTACATGGAAAAACTATGAAAAGATATAATACTGATGAATAAAAAGTCTAATAAGATTTTAAAAACTGGCATGCAATTAATGGGATAAAAAAATGTGTCAATGATACTTTTCAGAAACGTAGTATAAACTTCATGTTTTTAATGCTCTTACATTTCATGAGTCATTTTAAGCTAGAGACAAAAATGAATCGATGAATATTTATAGTAAACCATGTATACCCATAAACTGTTATATATGAGCTTATAAAATTTATAAATTAAGTATTTTATTTTAATATATCTTACAAATTCCACAACCAACTACTACTGTTTTTATTTTCTTTCCTGAAAAGATGATATAACAGAAAATACCCCAGACTCAATGAAAACATGGTCCTTTCAGGAAAGAATTAATGAGGCAGAATACTGATTTGGATTCTGCTGATATCAACACAGTAGTTTTTTGACTAGGTATAGTAAAGTGGTATTCACATGCCTCTTGTCAAGTAGGAACTCGAGTTTGGGTGAGATGTACCTACTGCCTTGACTATGAAATATGGGACGTCCTAAATAGTTTACAATCCAGGAAGGAAGGTAAAGTTGAAGAAACATTTGGATAATGCACCCAAATGAGAGGTTTAACTTAGAACCAAACACCCCTGAATAATCAGTAAAGAAAAATAACTATCAGGGCAAAAATATGGAAACTTAAAAAGCAGGAAGCCTGTCATGGTGACAATGGAGGCACTTAGTAACAAATCGGGTTCCTATTCTTCATTTTTAAAATTGGCAGGTTTCTGCTTATCCATAGGTCAGAATTCTGGTAACATAACATAAATCAGAAGCAAAAACAGCATCTAATCATAAAATGTATAATATGAGGATCCTGCATTTTACTATCTGGGAAAAACAGAATCACTTCCCAGCAAAATAGATGATAGATAGGTGATAGATAGATTAGATTAGATTAGGTTAGGTTAGATTAGATAGAAAGAGATGATAAACTTATAGAAATAAGACTATGAATAGTAGCAGTATATACTTTCAACCTTGAGGAATTTTTTCGCAGCCTCAACTGGGGGTCTGTGAGGATAGAGTAGATAGAAAAAAACTTTGAAGATAAACCTTTGGGTCTTGTTATATCCAGAAATCCCAACTTAGTCCAAAATATTCATATTTGTCACCTTTCATCAATTCTACCCAGTGTTATTTCTTGATGCAATTTCTGTTTGACCCATTGTTCCCTTCTCTTTCCATTTCCTGTTTATTTTCAGTACTTATGTCCCTTTATGTCTTAGTCTTTTTTTCTTGTAAGTTTTCCTCTTTTCATATATTCTTTTTTCTACCTACAATTGTATATCAAAGATCTCTGTATTAATACTCTACCTTATGCCCCAGGATTTTCCTCCTTATTTTACAATGAAATAAAACTCTTGGAGACAGAAAAATATTTAGAAAGCTCAATGGAACAAGCTTCACAAGTCCAAAACCAGATGCATTATAATCAGAACTGCATTGCAATATTTAATGTTATTAATCAATGGGTTAAACATTTTCTGCCTGCTGCCTATAATTACGAAATATTGACAAATTAGAATTTCCAGAACCTATATATGGGTAACCAAAATGTGAAAATGTTTATCACCAAAGAATGATCTTCTGATACCATGTGTTGATACTATAGGACTATAGAGGATAAGATCGTCACAGTGATGTTTTATCGCCAATAAGGAATAACTGATCAAAGTGGGTAATGCTGATTTTATGTGTGAAGCAATAGAGTGAATTAGATGTTTTGGAAAATATCTTTTTATAAATAACAAAAAAATAATGATAAAATTTATTTTTACTTGCTAACTTATTTAATTACCTGAAAATAAAAATTTTAATTATATAGGGAGTATTACTTGGGCTTTAATTTACCTTAAAAAAAATGGAAGTGCCTTATGACACAGCAATTTTATATCTAGGCATTTGTCCCAAGAAACCTGAGACACTAATTTAAAAAAAGAGGAATATATGCATCTCTATGTTCATTGCAGCATTATTTACAATTGCCAAGATATGGCAGCAACATAATTGCCCATGAGTAGATGAGTCAGTGTTTCCCAAACTTCTCTCATGATGAGAATCACCTGGTGGAGTTGTTAAAACACAGATTCCTGAATCCCAACTAAGAAGTGCTAAACTAGAATTTTTGGGAACATATAGGTAAAATTGTATACTTAACTAGTGCTCTAAGACAGATTTTATATACAGGGCACTAAGTTAGGTATGCAATTTTACCTATATGTTCTCAAAAATTCTAGTTTAGCACTTCTTAGTTGGGATTCAGGAATCTGTGTTTTTAACAACTCCACCAGGTGATTCTCATCATGAGAGAAGGTTGGGAAACACTGGAGTAGATAACACAGCTATGGGTCATTTGCACAATGGAATATTACTTGGCCATAAAAAAGAATGAACCCTTAAACTTTGGAACATCATGGATGCACCTGGAAAGTATCATGAAAAGTGAAATAAGCCAGTCAAAAAAAAACAAGTACCATATAATTTTACTGATATGTGGAATTTAATGAACAAACACTACAAACAAAATACAGACTTAGAGAGTAGGCAGACAGCTCTGATAGAGAGGGTTCTGGAGTGTTTGAGGGATTAAGCAAGAAAAGAAAAAAAAAAGAACTCACAGGCATGGACAACAGTGTGATGATTGTGGGGGTGATGGGAGCTGTGGAGATTGAAGAGGAAATAAAGAGCATGAATGGTGATGGAAAGTTTTTAATTTAATTTAAAAGTAAAATTTAAAAAGTTTGAAAGCATACAAACAACAAAAACAAACAAACAAAAAACACATAAACAACCCATCCTTGTGAGAATAAGTGAAAAACAAAAACAGAGACCTCAAAGACTACATATATTGGCATCACTAAGTAGAGAATATTGTAACTATCTAAAATAGATATACATGAAATATAAATACACATGCTATCAAAAAACTTAATAAAGCTATGTAAATATCATACAAAATGGACTTCACACATAATGAAACAATCAATCATGAAGATTGACAATCAGGAGTATTTATGGAAATCAAAGCAGAGCATCACAATAAACGTAACCAAATTTTATGGAACTGTGGTTTGTAAACAAAATCATAATTAGATTTTAATCTCTCTCTCTGTCAGAATTTTATAGAAAATTATACAAATTGTAGACATGAAGATAAGAACAACACTATTCACCACCATGCCTTAAAAATATTTAGAGAACACTAAGGGCTTTCATAATACATTTTTCTTTTCATAATACATATAGCACTTCCCCAAGATAGACCATATATTATGGCATAAAACCAAATTCAAACTAATTTAAAATGGTTAAAACCATAAAGAGTATGTTCTCTGACCACAACAGAATTTAAAAAATAAATAAATAAAAAGTTACTTACACAAATCTCAATAGATTCCAAAATCTATGGATTAAAGAAAAAAGTCATAAGTGGAATAAGAAATATTTTAAACTTAAAGATAATGAAAATTAAGAACTTAGAAAAATGAAATCCAATGTAAGAAGAAGAAATTCTTAAAGATATAGGTAGAAATCTAGTAAATAACAAACAGAATATTTGTCTTTGAAGTGATTGACTAAATTTATAAATACTTAGCTAGACTAATCAAAATAAGGGAAGATAATAGAAATCAGCACTCTTTAGAGTGAAAGAGATTTTATCATTTCAGATTATATATCCATTAAAAGAAAATAAAAATATTATAAACCTCTGTAAGCTAACAAAGTAGACAATGCAGGTAAAAATGGACATATTCTTTGTAAAATATAATATTAAATGTGATAGAAGATAAATATCAAAATCTGAAATACTCTATATCTAGTAAAAGACTGAATTCAACATCATAAGCCTCACAAAGAAACATCCAAACCCACAAGTAAAATATTTAACATTGAAATCCACTCAAAAATATAGGAAAGAGGAAAACTTTCTAACATATTTTAGTTTAAACTATTTAATCCTTAAGAAGTAATTAATAGCCCTCACTGGTTTGGCCCAGTGGACAGAGCATTGGCCTATGGACTCAAGGGTCCCCAGTTCGATTCTGGTCAAAGGCACATGCCTGAGTTGTGGACTAGATCCAAAGTGCAGGAGGCAGCCAATCAATGTTTCCCTCTCATCATTGATGTTTCTATCTCTCTCTTCCTATCTCTTCCTTTCTGAAATCAATAAAAATATATACATTAAAAAAGAAGTAATATTAAAATATATATGGAAAGAATAGCTCCCATGAACATAGATGCAAATCACTTAATGACTTATTAACAAATTGAATCCAACAATACATTTCAAAAGGTATTATGATTGGGCATATTTATCTCAGAAATATAAGATTATTTTAATATTTTAAAATATAGAAATATACCAATAATATATAATTTCTGAAATTAAAAATAAACTAGAACTAAAACAAAAGAAGTAAATACTATACAAGTTTTAAAGGCAATTGCTTGAATTGTTCATCAAGTTGCTAAATATATATATTGTTGTTAAAAAGTTTCTTAAAGTGCAGGACATTATTCATGCTAAACAACTAAAAGAATAGAAATAGTACATGTACAAAAATTACAAGAAATTCCACCAAAAGAAAAATACATATTTTTAAAAATGCACATCCAGAAATTTTAAAATTGATTATATCATAACCTATAATGTAAGTTTCTCAAAGCATTTCAAAGAATTGTTATCACTAAAACCACATTATCTGAAAATAAACACACAATTAAGAAGTCAGTAACAAAAATATATTTAAAAACTAATTATTAAATAGAATAATATATATAATATAGTTACATTGAATGGCCAGATTATTATGATCTCTGAACGCATGGTGCATGGGTGGGGTCTAACCAGACTAGCCAGTGGGAAGGGACAAGGGCAGTTGGCTGGCCTGCCTGCTGGTCAAACTCCTGGTTGAGGGGACAATTTGCATATTAGCCTTTTATAATATAGGTTATACACTGGCCAGATTATTATGCGTTCAGAGATCATAATAATCTGACCACTCAGTGTATATAATAAATCACACAAGATATCAAAATACTTAGAACTCACAGCAAATGAAATTCACATAAATTTGTCTTAATGCAAATAAAACAGATTTTATATAGGTACATATATTGAAGAGGTTCCACATTATCAAAAACTGTGGAGAAAAGCAAAATTTTGAACAAGTTTATATCATTATATTTGAAAATTAATCACAATAAACAAATGCCTTAAAATATATAAATTGCAAAAAATTAAATATTTATTTATTAATACAATTTTATATAGTTAAGAATTACCCCCCCAAACACAAACACACACACACACACACACACACACACACACACACACACACAAAATGGTTCCAGACAACTTTATTAAATAGTTTTATACAAATATTTGTGGCCAAAACCGGTTTGGCTCAGTGGATAGAGCGTCGGCCTGTGGACTGAAAGGTCCCAGGTTCAATTCCGTTCAAGGGCATGTACCTTGGTTGCCGGCACATCCCCAGTAAGGGGTGTGCAAGAGGCAGCTGATCAATGCTTATCTCTCATTGATGTTTCTAACTCTCTATCCCTCTCTCTTCCTCTCTGTAAAAACTCAATAAAATAAATTAAAAAATATTTGTGGAACATAAATATAAATTCTTAGTCACTCTGGCAGTTAAAGTGCAAAAAGGGAGCATCCAGTTTTTATGACTCTACTGTAACCTGGATAATAAAAATATTAAATACATAGTTTTATATGCATAATAATAACATAGTAGAAAACTAAATCCAACAATGCATAAAGAATAATATTTCATGAACAAGACGTGTTCAGTTCTAGAACATGAATTAAAGTAATTTAACACATGAGATGAACATTTGACACCTTAATATATGGACCAAAAATACTTCAACATTGCTTTAAAAACTAGAAACTAGACATAGCAAAAAACAAACAAACAAACAAACAAAGAAAAAACAACTTTAAACTAATCAAGTGTATCTACTCAAAATCGAAATGATCATTACACTTAGTATTATATATTGAAAGCATTCAATTTAAAATCAGGATAAAAATATTTTCTGTCACCTCTTTATTCAACTTAACATTGATGCCAGTACAAAAAAAAAAAGAATAAAATATATTAAGGATAGAGGTGAAAAATGTACTCAGTACTTAGAGATAATATGAGTGTGTATACGTGCAGGCTTAATGAAATATATAGATAAATTATTATAATTTATTAAAATATAGTATGCCTGTGGCATACAAAACCAATATGTCAGTGCCCATTTTAATTATTTACACCAGCAGCTAATATATTGGGTCGGCAGCTAAATAATTGCGGATTTTTTAAAGAAAATCAAAGACAATTTTTTCATGGAACTAAATAACTTTATTCTTTAATGTATTGCCCATTTTGATCAATGACCTTTTGCCATCTTTCAGGCAGCATCATAATCCCACGTTCAAAAAACTTCTGTTTTTTATTAGCAAAAAACTGAATCAGGTACGATTTGACATCATCATCATTATTGAAATTTTTACCATTGAAGGAGTTTTGTAAAGATCGAAACAAAAAATAATCAGATGGTGCAAGGTCAGGACTATATGGTGGATGTGGCAAAACATCCCAACCAAGCTCCATTAATTTTTGCCGAGTGACCAAAGATGTGTGTGGCCTTGCATTGTCATGATGGAATACAACACCTTTTCGATTTGTCAATTCGGGCCACTTTTCTTCAACTGCATTGTTTAATTTCATTAGTTGTTCAATGTAGACATCAGAATTGATCGTTCGGTTGGGTGGTAAGAGTTCAAAGTAGACAATTCCTTTGTAATCCCACCAAACTGATAACAAAACCTTCTTTTGATGAATATCAGCTTTTGATGTTGTTTGAGTTGGTTCACCTGGCCTGCTCCATGATCTTTTCCACTTGATATTGCTGTAAACAACCCATTTTTCATTGCCAGTTATCAGTCGTTTTAAAAATGGATCATTTTCATTGCGTTTCTTTAGCAAATCGCAGCTGCTAATGCGTTGCGTTAACTGTGATTCTTTCAGTTCGTGAGGAATCCATGTATCGAGTTTTTGAACATAGCCAAGTTGTTTTAAGTGATTTTCAATGCATGTATGTGATACATGAAGCTTCTCTGCAATCTCACGTGTTGTACTGTGACAGTCCGAATTGATTATTGCTTTGATTAGGGCGTCATCAACTTCAACTGGACGACCAGAGCGTCTTTCATCTTTGAGTGAAAAATCACCAGAACGAAATTTGGCAAACCAATTTTGACACTGCCGTTCTTTTAAGGCTTCGTCACCATAAACAGCACATAACTTTTTATGAGCTTGTGATGCGTTTTTCCCTTGCGGAAATAAAAAAGCAAAATATGACGAAAATGTTCCTTTTGATTTTCCATTTTTCAACGAATGCCAAACAAAAACTACAAAACAGATCAAAAAACTTTTTTTACTGATTAACAGCTGAATAGCCAACTATCAAATACAAAATGTGTTTTACATTTGTACTACGTCTGCAAACCTAAAAATTTAACTGAAGCCATATATGTGTGAAACCCGCAATTACTTAGTTGCCGACCCAATAATATTAAATTTAAATGTTGCCATATACAGTAACAACAAATATATGTAGGCATTTAAAAACAAATGTAAGACTACCTTGTAGAAAATTATTAACCTTTCACAAGTCCTAAAATAAATGCACAAATAATGGGAAGACAATATTGTCAACATTAATTCTACCTAAATTGATTGATAGATTTAATGCAATTACAATAAAATACCAAGGGTATAGATTGTGAAAACTGACAAAATGATTCTAATGTAAAAGTGCAGAGGGCTAAAAACAGTAAAGGCTCATATAAAAAAATTATCAAAGGAAAAGTGTCCCATCCTACCAATAATCAAAACATTTTAAAAGCAAATTATAGTCATGTGGTATAGGAAAATAAATAGGCTAATGGGCTTCTATCTCTAACAGACTGTGTAATAAAAATTCCTGAACTGTAAGAACAAATATTCAATACTTGATCCCAATCCCAGAAAAATTAATTACCACTGCAGAACATTTTTATGTATTAACATTATATTAACATTACCTTGGCACATAACAAAGTCTTTTCTACTCAACTGGAAATTTAATCTTCCAGTAACTAGAACCCTATGATCTTTGTATTGGCTATATGGCCTAGAAGTTTGTGACTTACTAGTACATTTGTTGCTCAAAGACTTTTTAAGAAATGAAAGGCCTTGGTAACACTGATAATTGCTTTATTGACAACTTTCTCTGGAAAGGAATCTTACTTTATAACTAGCAGATCTTGGATGGAGACCGAATGTGAGCACACCTCATTGTTTATGATTCACTCAGGTTTTGAACTTTCATTTGAGTTTGGCATTAAATTGAACTAATTGCCATTTTGTAATGTTCCTGCAGTGATTACCTCTGCTTCAGGAACATGACTAAGACAATGGTGTCTCTTGTCAAAGAAGTCACCAAGGAGCTATCGATAATGAGAATTTTTGGTTTGAACCACAACCACATCTCCAAAATATGTTAAACTTAGTAACAATCTAAAGAGCTCTTCAGAGCCTACTGAAGTATGTCTGTACAATTAGTTATAAATGCTTTTCAAAATAAAAGCTACTAGGTTTTTAAAGGAACTGTGAGAAGTACTCTAAGTGTATAAGAACATCTAAAAATAATTGCACAAGCCAATATGATGGGGCATGTCATCTGGAAGTCATGCATGATATACCATGACTAGGACAAAAGAATTTCTACATCCCAAACTTTACTGTCACTACATAAAAATAGCTACTCTGCTGTTCAAAAATGCTTTGAGCAAAAACTCTAAAGTTCCAAATGATCCTCAAAATCCCATTTCTATATGCTTTTTTAAGGTGTTTAGTTCTGAATCAGCAGGCTAAAAGTGTGATTAATCACTGCAGGTAACCATTTCCCATGGAACAAATAGGAAGGAAATCAGGTTATAGCGAGGGCACCCAGCAGGACTGTTCAACTGTCTACTCAGTGTCAATGTAAACTTATTTCTTTAAGAGAGACACTCAGGGAAAAGAGAACAGATTGCAGAAAAACATGTTCTGCATACAAGAAAGAACAAAGAGATAACATACAGTATACTTGGTGATAATTATGCAAAAGGATACTAGTAAAAAAAATCCAGAGAAACAGTATAGTTATAGCATAAAAATATTGCAGCAGGTGGAAATTGTACAAACTTAGGTTTGCTTGCAGAAGCACAAAATAGATAATTCATGAATGTTTTGGCCTGTTATCTTTCTTTTATGCAAAATAATTGCCAGCTTATAAGTTCCTGATGGTTTCTTTATCATGGCTCATGTTACTCAAATTGTTATTTGCTAAGCACAAGGCTTGAGCTAAATAGTAATAATAATAATAATAATAATAATAATAATAATAGTGCATCACGTAACAACTACAGAGGAATATATATATATTAAGGATAATCCTAATAAAACATAAAATTCTGAGCATGTTGCTAGAAGAAATATAAAGAGCTCTGGAAATTGAGATATATTTGTGCTTAAAAACTTAATTAACTTCATGCTAGTTAAGCAAAGCAGTTTACAGAAGGGAACATTATCTGAAAGGGTAAAATCTTCCAACCCAACCTTGAACATGTAAAGGCAGCTACGTCAATGAATAAAAGCAACACATTCTTCCACTTTAGGAAAATACAATATTACTAGAGAGTGGATAACATTTTAATTTAATCCTCACCTGAGGATATGTTTTTACTGATTTTAGAGAGGAAGAGAAAGGTGAAGAGAGAGAGAGATAGATGTGAGAAACATTGGTTGGTTGCCTCCCATATGCCCTCTAATCGGGGGGAGGGGGAAGTGTGGAAACTGAAACCTAAGAGTGTGCCTGGACCAAGAATCAACCTGCATCCTTTTGGTGTATGGGACAAAGCTTCCACCAACTGAGCACTGGGCCAGAATGATAACTTTTTTATGTATTTAAACGTTTTATTTTGAGATAATTTGAACTACTGTGCAATTGTTAGAAATAATGCAGAGATTCCTATGCCATTTCCCTGGGTTCCCATAATGGTAGCATCTTGCAAAACTACAGTTTAGTATCAGAGCAAGAATATTGATATTAGTACAAAATATTTTTTAAAATATATTTTATTGATTTTCTACAGAGAGGAAGGGAGAGAGATAGAGAATAAGAAACATCTATGAGAGAGTCATCGATCAGCTGCCTCTTGCACACCTCCACTGGGGATATGCCTGCAACCAAGGTACATGCCCTTGACCGGAATCGAACCTCGGACCCTTGAGTCCGCAGGCTGATACTCTATCCACTGAGCCAAACCGGTATTGGCAATACAAAATATTTTATCACCACAAGGATCCCTCATTCTTTTTAGCAACAAGTATTATTATTACCCTCATCCATCCACCTTGACTACTGACAACAACTAATTTGCTCTCCTTTTCTATAATTTGGTCAGTCCAAAAATGTTATGTAAATACAATTGTATAATACATGACCTTATTTGGCTCTTTTTATTTAGCATAATTCCCTAGAGACTCATTGAAGTTGTTATATGTACCAACCATTCTTTGTTATTATTGAGTAGTATTGTATGATATGGATGTACTAAGTTTATTTAATCTTTCACACATTGAAGGACATTTGGACTTTGATTTATTATGAATAAAACTACCAGTAACATTCCCATAAACATTTTTGTATAAACATACATTTTAATTTCTCATATAGCTGCCTCCTGCACACTCCCCACCAGGGATGTGCCCGCAACCAATGTACATGCCCTTGACCGGAATCAAAGCTGGGACCTTTCAGTCCACAGACCAACGCTCTACGACTGAGCCAAACCAGCTTCGGCTAGGCCGATGCTTTATCACTGAACCACAAAATTTTTTTATGTTTTATTTTAATTTTATTTTAGTTCTATTTTGCCTCTATTTCCTTTAGACTTCCTCTTTAACCACAAATTCCTTACTTTTAATTAAATTTATTGTGGTGACATTGGTCAATGAGACCATATAGGTTTCATGTTACATTTCTATGATACATGATCTGTATATTACAAATTTAAATCACCTTTGTCAACATACATTTGGCTCCATTTACCCTTTACTACCCCCACACTCTTCTCTCTGGTAAACATCATACTGTTATTTGTGTCTATGAGTTTCAGTTTATATCCCACATATGAGTGAAATCATATAGTTCTTAACTTTTTCCGATGTAGTTAGTTTGCTTAGCATAATATTTTCGAGGTCCATCCATGTTATTGCAAATAACAGTATTTCATCTTTTCTCATGGTTGTGTTGTGCATTTAACACATCTTCTTAGCCAATTCACTATTGAAGGACACTTTTGTTGTCCCCTTCTCTTGGCCACTATGAATATAGCTTCAAGGAACATAAGGATGCATCGATCTTTGCAAATAAATGTTTTCTAGTATTTTGGGGGATAGCTGGGTCATATGGTAACTATAGTCTTAATTAAAAAAAGATATTTTATTGATTTTTCACAAAGAGGAAGAGAGAGGGATAGATAGCCAGAAACATCAATGAGAGAGGACCATCGATTAGCTGCCTCCTGCATACCCCCTACTGGGGATGTGCCCGCAACCAAGGTACATGCCCTTGAATGGAATAGAACCTGGGACCTTTCAGTCCGGAGGCTGACGCTCTATCCATTGAGCCAAACCGGTTTCAGTTATAGTCTTAATTTTTTGAAGAGCCTCCATGCTGTTTTTCCATAGTTGTTGTACCAGTTGACAGTCCCACCAGCAGAGAATTAGGATTTATTTTTCTCCAGAACCTCTTCAACACTGTCTTTACCTTTTTTATAATAGCATTCTAACATTTGTGAGATGTATCTCATTGTAGTTTTGATTTGCATCTCCCCAATAACCCTGCCGGGATGTATGGCATAACTAGTGAAGTTGCACTACTTCTCATTAACCTGTTGGCTAGATGTATGTCTTCTTGAGAGAAGTCTCTATTCGAGTCCTTGGTTTGATATTTTAATTGCATTGTGTCTTTGATCTTGAATTATTGGGTCGGCAACTAAGTAATTGCGGGTTTCACACATATATGGCTTCAGTTGAATTTTTAGGTTTGCAGACGTAGTACAAATGTAAAACACATTTTGTTATTTTATAGTTGGCTATTCAGCTGTTAATCAGTAAAAAAAGTTTTTTAATCTGGTTTGTAGTTTTCGTTTGGCGTTCGTTGAAAAATGGAAAATCAAAAGGAACATTTTCGTCATATTTTGCTTTTTTATTTCCGCAAAGGGAAAAACGCATCGCAAGCTCATAAAAAGTTATGTGCTGTTTATGGTGACGAAGCCTTAAAAGAACGGCAGTGTCAAAATTGGTTTGCCAAATTTCGTTCTGGTGATTTTTCACTCAAAGATGAAAAACGCTCTGGTCGTCCAGTTGAAGTTGATGACGCCCTAATCAAAGCAATAATCAATTCGGACTGTCACAATACAACACGTGAGATTGCAGAGAAGCTTCATGTATCACATGCATGCATTGAAAATCACTTAAAACAACTTGGCTATGTTCAAAAACTCGATACATGGGTTCCTCACGAACTGAAAGAATCACAGTTAACGCAACGCATTAGCAGCTGCGATTTGCTAAAGAAACGCAATGAAAATGATCCATTTTTAAAACGACTGATAACTGGCAATGAAAAATGGGTTGTTTACAGCAATATCAAGCGGAAAAGATCGTGGAGCAGGCCAGGTGAACCAACTCAAACAACATCAAAAGCTGATATTCATCAAAAGAAGGTTTTGTTATCAGTTTGGTGGGATTACAAAGGAATTGTCTACTTTGAACTCTTACCACCCAACCGAACGATCAATTCTGATGTCTACATTGAACAACTAATGAAATTAAACAATGCAGTTGAAGAAAAGCGGCCCGAATTGACAAATCGAAAAGGTGTTGTATTCCATCATGACAATGCAAGGCCACACACATCTTTGGTCACTCGGCAAAAATTAATGGAGCTTGGTTGGGATGTTTTGCCACATCCACCATATAGTCCTGACCTTGCACCATCTGATTACTTTTTGTTTCGATCTTTACAAAACTCCTTGAATGGTAAAAATTTCAATAATGATGATAATGTCAAATCGTACCTGATTCAGTTTTTTGCTAATAAAAACCAGAAGTTTTTTGAACGTGGGATTATGATGCTGCCTGAAAGATGGCAAAAGGTCATTGATCAAAATGGGCAATACATTACAGAATAAAGTTATTTAGTTCCATGAAAAAATTGTCTTTGATTTTCTTTAAAAAATCCGCAATTACTTAGCTGCCGACCCAATATATGCATTTTTATATATTTTGGATATTAACTCCTTGTGGGATCTGTTGTTTGCAAATAACATCTCCATTTGGTCGGTTGCTTTTCTGTATTTTCTAAAATATTTCCAAGTATTTGAACAATTTTCTGTTGTCTTATTGTTATTATTTCTATTTTGTATCCATTATGGTGAGATAAAATGCTTCCTATTATTATTTTTCTTCTTAAAATATGTTTAAAATATCATTACTCAAGATATGGTATATACTGGTCAACATCCTATGGTTGCTTGCAAAGAATGTGTATTCCTCATTTATTGGTAAATTCTTTTATACATATCAATTTGATCCTGCTCATTAATATGCTGTTAAGTTCAATACTTTTGCTAATTTTCTGCTTAATAGTTTTCAAATGCTGGTAAATGGGATCTGAAATCTCAAACTATATTTATAAATTTATCCGTTTTTCTTTTCAGGAGTATCAGGTTTTGTTCCCTGTATTTTAAAGCCCTATTGTTTGGCACATAGACTTTTTGGATAGTTATATCTCCTTGATAGGTTGCTTATTCATAAGTAAAAGGCTTGGTGCATGAAATTCATACAAGAGTGGGCCTTCTTTCCCCCAGCTGCCAGCACCAGCTTCCCTCCTCCAGGCACCAGAGACCAGGGCTGGCTTCCCTTGGGCCACAGTAAGCACAGGGGACCCGGGATAGCTTCCCTGTGCCCCCAGCTTCGTCAGGAAGGACATCTGGAATGATATCCAGAAGACTTCCAGTCTAATTAGCATTATTACCTTTTATTATTATATATAATGTTCCCATTTTATATTATTATATAAAATGTTTCTTTATTTTGTAATTTTCTTTATCTGATGTTAATAAAACCACTCCTGGGTTGTTGTTTTTTTGTTTTTTCCCCTAAACCATGTTAGCATGATATATACTTTCCATCATATTACTTTCAACATATCTAAGGTATTATGTTTGCAATGTATTTCTTAGCATATATAATAAAGAGATAATGTACAAATTTACCCTCATGCCCTCACAAGATGGCTGCCTACAACCAAGTGGGAAGGGGGAGTTAGTGAGGGAAGACCAAATGACTGAAAAGCAGACTGAGTGAGTGGGTCAACCAGGTCAGCAGAGGGGTTAGTGAGGGACAACCAAATGAATGAACAAGCAAGCTGCGTGGGGCGACCAGGCCAGCAGGGAGGGCATGTGGGGGTCATTAGAGTTGCAGGGGGACAATGAGGGGCAACTAGGCTGGGGCGCAGTTGGGGGTAACCAAGCTGGCAGGAAGGGGGCAGTTGGGGGTGACCTGGCTGACAGTGGTGGGCAGTTAGGGGTGACCAGGCAGGCAGTCAGGTGAGTAATTAGGAGATTCTGAGAGGGATGTCCCCCAAGGGGTCCTGGATTGGAAAGGATGCAAGCTGAGCTGAGGGGACCCTCTTCCTCATGGATGAATTTCATGCATTGGGCCTCTAGTATACTGATAGAGTAGAATTATTATTATTTTTTTAATTTACTTGGCCAATCTCCATCTTTTAGTTGGCCCATTTAAAACATTTTCATTTAAAGTAATTATTTATATGTTGATATTTAAGTTTGCCATTTTATTATATGTGTTCTGTTTGTTTCCACTTTCTCTCTATCCTCTTTTAGTCTTCCCTTGGCTTCTTATAAATTACTTGGGGTTATTTTTTTATGATTTCAATTTGTTTTAATTATACTTATTTGGAGTATATAATTTTTTACATTTTTTCAAGATATTTTAATACACATATGTAACTTATCACAGACTACTGATACTCTGTGTTTTACCACTTCAAATGAAATGTTGAATCTCTGTTTCCTTTATCCTCCCCTGTTATTAAATGTAATTTTTCTTTAGTATTTCCTCTACATACTTTTAACACCAAAACAGGTGCTATGTTTTTGCCTCAACAAACAGATACGATTTAAGGGATTTAATGGACCAAGAAAAATCTAATATATTTACCTCTATCTTAATCCATCATGTTCTTTCTTTTCTCAAGTGACCATCCTTCTTATCGTTTCCTTTGTTTGAAGAGCATCCTTTAGCCATTAGTAAAAAGTAGATTTGTTAGAGAAAACATTATCTTAATATTCTTTCATTGAAGATTATCTTTTCTTACCCTTCATTTCTGAGGGATAGTTTCACTGAATATAGAATTCTCAATTAACTTATCATTTTCTTTTAGTATTTGAAAAAAAAAATGTGACACTTCTTTCTGGTCTTCCTGATTTCAGATGAGAAATTCACAATCATTTGAATGAGTATCTGCATCATTTTCCTTTGGTTATTTTTGAGATTTTTTTTTTTTTTTTTGTGTGTGTGTGTGTGTGTGTGTTTCCAGAAATTTAATTATAACATATTTTGACTTGTATTTTTTAGGGGTATTTTAATTAATGTTGACTTGGTGTTTTTAATTGATGGTTTATTCCTTTCATCAAATTTGGAAAAACGTCAGTCATTATTTCTTCAAATATTTCTTATTCACAATCACTCTACTTCTGGAGCTCAAATAATGTAAATATCATATCTTGGGTTATTATCCCACGAGCTTCTGAATATCTGTTCATTTTTATTTATTTTTGTTCTATTTTTTTTTGTTTTAATATCATGGACATTCTGTTAATCTGTCATCAAATTTACAGTTTTTAACTTCCATCATCTCTTTTATTGACTCTGGTAATTTTTAATTTGGTTATTTTATTTTCAATCCTTAATTTCAATTTTTAATTCCAAAAATTGGGTTATTTTTCATTACTTAAATTCTTTTTAAAAAACTATTTTTCCCAAAAGAAATCTTAATTATTTTTTACATAATTTTATGATAGGTGCTCTAAAAGTTGACAGATAATTTCAATATTTAATATATCATATTATTTTCTGTTGATTGTGTGTGTTTTTTTCATTTAAATTGTTATTTCCATTGTACCTACCTGACTAGTGATTTTTAAAATTGTATCTTGAACATTTTTTGTACTATGTTAGAAGATTTTTTTGTCCTATTTATTTTTTATTATTAATTAATTAATTAATTAATTTTTTACCAAGAAGTCACTTTCTTTAGATTTAGCATATATATTTTGGCAGCTGTCCTGAGCTCTGCTTATACCCACACCTCTGTGGGTAGATCAGGCCTGCTGCTGTCAGTGGTTGTAGGATGAAGTTGGTACATAGGTTCTGCTGGTGATAAAACTAGGAACAGATTGGGTTTTTCACTAGGTTTGTTATATTTTCAGCCATTATTTCTTCAAATGTTTCTGTGGCTCTCAGTAGGTGTAAGGTAGGGGATGGTCTTAACCCTCCTTGGTTTCACTATTGCTACCCCTGCATGCAGATCATACTCAACGTTATCAAAAGTTTTGAGTCAGGGAAGGGATTAATCCACCCAGGTTCAACTGGTGATGCTGCTGCAAGAAGATAAGGCTTACTACTGTCAACTAATATGAGGCAATAATTGGTCTGCCCAGGCCGACTCTGCTAGTGATGCTTTCATGGCAGAATGTACTGCTTCTGGTGACCACTGTGAAGTGGGAATTGCCTAGTCATACAGTGTTTTCTAGTGATGTTGCTGTATGCAGATTAATCATTGCTATCATTGGATATGGATCTAATTCTCATGTCCCACTGGGTTTTCCCTTTCTCGGACACTTTCCCAATTAGATCAGACTTTTTATTTTCCTTTATGTTCTTTATTTGTTTATCTATGCATGGTTGTTGTCAGTTGCAGGTCTCTCTGTTGCCCAGTACAACATGTATGAGAGATTAAAATATACAATACAGGTAGTTCACTGCAGTCTATTTTTTTGTATAAGTCATCATTTTATTTATTTTTAAAAATTTCTTTATTGATTAAGGTATCACATATTTGTCTTCATCCCCTGATTGCCATCCCAAACCCCGCCCCACACATGCCTCCACCCCCTTTGTCTGTGACCACAGGTTAGGCTCATATGGATGCACACAAGTCCTTTGGTTGACCCTCCCCTTTATTCCCATCCTCCCCTACCTTCCTCTGAAGCATGACAGTCTGATCTATGCTTCCTTGTCTCCGGGTCTGTTCTTGTTCATCAGTCTATGTTGTTCATCATTTCCCCTAGATGAGTGAAATCATGTGCTACCAGGAATACACTTATAAGAACCTAAAATGAGACAAGCAATAATGGTTATGCAGAAAGGCAAATGAATCAGTCTGTAGTGAGTTTCTTTCTGGGCCAACAGTTCTTTAGAGTCCCAATTTATATGTCAAACTGTTTCTTATGTGTACATGTCAGCAATGATATTTCAGTTCTGGATGATGGACAAATGGTAGTAATGAAAGTCTGACCCTCTCTGGTTTGGTCCTGGACAACCTGCAGTGATGCACAGCTGCTGACTGCTAGCATGGCAAGGCGTTGTCAGTGTCTTCCATCTCTGGACTGTTTCTCTTCTGTCTTCATGGCTGGGGCACTCCTGTCAATTCCTCTCTGTTTCAGGGATCCACATGATCTCTGAGTTTTTTTCTGAAAATATACAAAAATATTCTCGACCTAATTTAATAAAGGAATATTTTCTATAAGTTTGAGTTGGGATCCTTTTTCATCTTTTTGCCCAAATGATTTTCCTCTGGCTTGTTTTGACACCATGTGTGTTTTCCATGGGTGTCTTGATGTTAGCATTACAAATGAAAGTTAATTTTATAAAGTAAAAATTTTCTAGATGTAATTTACTTACAGAATATTTTTCCTTACATGATGTTCTTCTACTATCCCCCCCTTTTTATTTAAATATTAGAAGGCTTTTGAAAAGTCTATAACATAGTCTTGATAGCTTTTAATTTTTGCACTGTAATATGACTGCTTTAGGTTCATTACATGTTACACAATTTTATCATCAGATGAACTTCCAATAAAAATTTTAGTTAACACATTAGATACAGCTTTTTGTCCAGTACCATTATTCAACTCCTAAAGATCTTGGCCAGTCAATCTTCTTTGTTATACCTTTCATTATTATTGTATAACTAGAGGCCCAGTGCACAAATTTTGTGCAGTGGAGTGGGGTCCATCAGCCTGGCCTGTGCCCTCTCACAGTCTGGAACCCCTCTCTCCTTACCATCCACCTGCTCACTGCTCCTTACCACTCAGCTCGTTACTCCTTAGTGCTGCTACCGCCCTTGTGCTCACCAGCTGTAAAACCATCTTCTGGCTGAGTGGCTCTCCCTCTGTGGAAGCACACTGATTACCAGAGGGAAGCTTCTGCATTGAGCGTCTGCTCCTTGGAGGTGAGTGCACATCCTAGTGACCAGTCATTTTGGTCATGCTGCCATAACAGCCACTTAGGCTTTTATTATATAGATTTTTATTTATGTTTAGAAAGAAAAAGTCAGGCTTTGGCCAGAGTGTCAGCCCACGTAGTGGAGGGTTTCCAGTTTTTAATTCCTACTCAAGGGCACATACCTGAGTTTTGGTGTGTTCCATGGCCCTGGTTGGGGTGCCTGCAGGAGGCAACCAATCCATGTGTAACTTTCACATCCATGTATCTCTCTCTCTCTCTCTCTTTCCCTTCCTCCCTTCCACTTTCTCTAAAAATCAATAGAAAAAAACATCCTTGAGTGGGGATTTAAAAAATTAAGAAAGAGTGGGATGAAGTGGTTTACTATATCTTGTCCTGGAAGTATAAAGAGATCATTTTTATAATACATTTATTTGCTGATATTTTCTATATTTTAATTTGTTTCAAGAGAATTCACAGGTGTCTGCTGAAGAATTTTAATGATGACTACTTTTCAAATTCTTGTGAGATAATTTCAAACTCTGGCTCACCTCTGTGTTGGCAGCAGTTGATTATCTTTTCTAATTTATATTGTGGTTCTTTATGTAACAGATGATTAAGATTATATCCTAGATATTTTTGGATATTAGAGACAGTGGTTCAATTTAATCTCCTGTTGAGATACAGTTCAAGGGGTGTGTGTGTGTGTGTGTATTGAACTTTCTTCTGTGCCCTGCTGACTCACACCAGGAAAAGTGAAGTGCCTGTTCACAATGCTTCACTGCAGACTGGTTGTGTGTGTGTGTGTGTGAAAATTAAGCTTCTCCACTCAGCACTATTGATACATTTCCAGTGAAATGGAGGAAAAATCCATATGTGTTGTTACAAATGGCAATATTTCATCTTTTTATGGATAAGCAGTATTCCATTCTATATGTGTACCATATTTTTCTTAACAAAATACAATGGAGTATACAGATGATGTATTACAAAGTTGTACACCTGAAATGTGTAATGTTATTAACCAATGCTACCCCAATAAATTTAATTAAAATTAAGAAAAAATTAGGCCATTATCTCACACTTTTTTTGTTGCCTCTGAGTAAGAAAGGGTGTAGATCAGCTGACACCTGGGAGTGAAGTGGTAGAAGGTTCATCCCACTGCTTTATTGCTATAGGGTGCTGTGAAAGATGATCTCCTCATTTAACTCTGGTGATAATAGTGAAGAGGGGAAAATGGATGACAACTAATCCCATCTCCCATCATCAGGTTCCATGTCATTGAAATTAGGTACTGGTAGACGCTGAGCTCCCTACTGAACTCCATTGACTGAAGGATGGTGGAGAAACAGAGTGCTGACTATGTTGACCTCACATCATCTAGTTCTATGTCATTGATGTTGAATATGGTAGAGGTTTAGTTCCATACTAAATCCTGCTGATCCTGATTAGAGATAGGGTGCCAAGAAGCCCCGATTTACAACTCCTCTTTCGGTATCACTGTTGCCAGATGATTGTGGATGTTTATCTCCCCCTTGGGCCCTGCTGACACCAGGAAGAAAGTAGAGTGCTGACTGGCTACAATTCACACTACCGTTATTTGGTCTCATTGACGCCAGGCGGTGGTATAGGAATGGGTCCTCAATAAGATTCACTGACCAGGGTGAGAATGAAAGATTAAATATTAGCTCTCATGTTACATTGTTAACTCTTTTGCTGACAAGTAAGAATTGATGCTCAGATTGATGCTGGACCCCATTCCCACCATTCTGGCAGGAAAATCTCACACCACCTATTTTTACTGGGTGAGAGATAGAAGATAAGCTCCCATTCAGGTTCATTGTCATGGAACCAAAAAGTCCCTGCTTCCGATATGAGGTGAATGAAAGATTAGCTTCCTCCTCAGTCTTGCCAACCCAATCCAATGGGAAAATCAAAGTGACACCTGCTTCTGCCAAGAAAGGTATAAATTACCTCCCTGTTTGGGCTCACTGACATTACCATGTAGGAAAATTGGACTCACACAGCATGCTTCTGTGTGGTGTGGTGGCATTGAACTCCCCATTCAATCCCACTGAAATCGTGAGGAGGGGGAAGTGTGTTTATTTTCTGTCAGTATTTTATTGGAATAGGATAGTTATTGCAAAGGTTTTCTGTTATTAGGCTACCCTTTTCCAGTTCCTGACGCTAGAAAAAAGATTTTCTCGAGCCTACTTTTGTGTGTACTGGTTGGTGGTTCTGAGTTGGAGGCTTTTGAGGAACCTGTTCAGAATATAGGGGAGCCAATAAGCAAACCCTGTGAAGTTAGTGCCATCTTGTTCCTCAGTCCTGAGCTCCCATGGCAATCCAACTTATTTCTATTTGTTAGAGTTTTGTCATGCTTATTTACTATGTTATAACTCAAGGTTTCTTTTTGTTTATTTGTTTGGTTGGTTGTGTGTGGGTTTTTATTTTGTTTTTGTTTGTTTCTATGTTTTGTTTGTTTTTTTTAAAGATATTTTACTGAGAGGAAGGGAGAGGGATAGAGAGCTAAAAACATCGATGAGAGAGAAACATCAACCAGCTGCCTCCTGCACACCTCCCACCGGGGATGTGCCCACAACCAATGTACATGCCTTTGACCGGAACCGAATCTGGGACCTTTCAGTCCACAGACCAATGCTCTATCCACTGAGCCAAACTGGTTTCAGCTGTTTGTTTGTTTTTTAAAAGTGAGTGCCTAGAAGGAATGGCCTACTTTATCTTGCCCAGAACTGGGTCTGTAGGGGCAGTTTTGACTTAGAAAATTAACCTGTAGAAAATTACATAACGTTAACAATTAAAATGCTTGCAATATTTGCATGGTCTCCACTTAATATGTTTAACACCTAATTTCATCAGCACCTAAAAATGATTAACAACTCTCAGTCTCAGTTCACTAATGTTGTTCTTAGAAATATTTTTCTTTATAATAAACCTAAAGAAACAAATGAATATCAACACACCAGTGTTATAGCAAGAGAGGTAAATTAGACCAATTTGTGATTAACCACATGCATACCCAGGTTTCACAAAATGTAAACCCTCTTGACTTTTTCCATTCATTAGTGAAAAGTTCCATTGTCACCTGTATTTGAGAATCTCTTTTTCATTTATTTTTGTTTTATGACTAAGGAATCTTCCAATTGTACAAATAAATGTCTGTGCTTCATTCTCCATTCTGCCATTTGTATTTTACTTAGGCCGGCTGAGCTGGTCAGATTTTAAGCCAATGAAAGAAGAAACATTTTTTTATATATATGGCCTTTAACAATGAAAAAGAAATGTATATTCTCTCTGTAAGATCATATATATTATCAACCATATAAATTGGAGCAGAGCCTTAATTTTATAAATTAATTAAAATTCCATTAGTCCTATTATATTTCTTAAAGGCATAGAGACAAAAATATATATGAAACCTAGAAATAAAATGTGTTTTCTAATACCAAGTGAGGTTTATTAACATTTTATGGTAAACATATACAATACGTCATAATAGTAACATCAAGTCTAGGTATACATGTTGAGATTTGGGTTGAAATAAGGAAATTACTTGCAATTAAATTTATCTAAACTTAAATTATTGTATATTTCTGCTGGATTTGTATTCTAGTGTTATCCAGATAAACCTGTGGGTGTACTATTCCTTTAATGTTCAGAAAGCACAGTGGGAACATACTTTGTTTCTTTCAGTCCACTAAAGCAATATTGAGTAAACTGAAGAAATTATTGACTAAATTACACTAGTGTTTTGAAAAGTGTAATGTTTTATCCATACTCATATTGAAACACTTACATTTTTTAGAATAGTTATAGCCATATTGTCAACATTTAGTTATTTGTGGTAATAAGAGTTTTTACTAGCAAGAATATTTAAATTTTTCATTTTAACTAAGGGAGTTTAAAGTATACATAAATACACATACTCCCTTTCAAGTTATGGACAATTTCTGCAAATTCCCCAAAATTATTTTGTATGAATAATTCACAGTAAAAGAAGAGCACATTTCAAATGATATCTCACTGCACTTGTAATAGTCACCATAGTCCTTATCATCTATGTCTCCAGCACTTATAGTCATGATATGCTGGACAAGCATGCTAAGAGGCAATGAATAACCAATAAGTTATCCCCATTGGTTTTTATAGCTAGTGAACATCAGTGAACTCCATTTTCTACTTTACTTTTTTTATGCTGCAGATGGTCTATACTGAACAAGTAGTAACAGCTGTTTCACCACTCTCAATTGCTACCATGTAACAAGGATCCAGATGAGGTAGAAAGAGAAGACTGCAGCACCCTTCTCCTGCATCTTCATAACTGTATATTGTTGTGGAGCTGCTCCAATGAACTGTACCAGCTGAGGCAGCTCCCATATTCTCAGCTTACTTAGGTTGAACACAAACTTCTGGTAGACTCATAAGTATCTGAGAATTGGTGGACTCATTATCCCTGGCTTTGGGCTACAGAAGATCAATAAAGGGCAGTGATAGCAACCAAATGACACCAGTTCACACACATGTATTACACAGAGGGCAATAGGATGACATTCAAAGTGGTAAAATAAAAATAAATTTTTGCCCCATCTGGTTTGCTCAGTAGTTGTAGCATTGGCCCATGGACTGAAGAGTCACAGGTTCAATTCAAGTCAAGGGCAAGTTTGATCTCCAACCCTGGTCAGGGCACAAGCAGGAGGTAACTAATCAATGTGTTTCTCTCACAATGATGTTTCTCTCTCTCTCTCCCTCCTTTCAACTATCTAAAAATCTATGGAAAAATATTCTTGGGTGAGGTGAGGATTAACAAAACAAACAAAAATAGAAAAAGAATATAAGAATAACCAATGGACACAGACAGTAGTGGCGGGGGGGGGGGGGGCGGGGGGGCATGTGCTGGAGTGTAGGAGCAGCCGGGGCGAGGTCAATGGGGGAAAAGGATATATATATTTTTTTTTCTTTAAACATTAAAGAATTTAAATTAAAAAGGAAAGAAAGAAGAAAGAAAGAAAGAAAGAAAGAATCAACTAAAAATTCCATATCCACCAAAACTATCCTTAAAATTGTGTAGGTAAAGACATTCCCAGATTTAAAAAAACAAACAAACAAACAAAAAACAGAAAAAAAAACTTAAAATATGCTGTATTTGTAATTACATTACAAAAACACACACTATAAAATAAGTTCTTTAGGTTAAATTAAATGACATCAGAGTATTTTAACTCCATATGAATAAATAGAGACCACAGGTAAATGTATTCATTTCGGCAGGTATAAGAGACAGTGTAATTACATATTTTCTCATTTTTTCTTTTAACTAATTTTAAAAGATTACACAGAACATTGTATGCATGTTATTGTGTTGTCAAATCTATAAAACATGTAAATGTAATGCCTTTGAATATAACTTCACAAAAAATGTGGGTTGAGAATAAGCTATACTGGAGTAATGTAGTACCACCAGTTAATAAATCAAACCCACAGGAAAAATGGTAACTAGAGATATTAAAAGAGAGAGTTCTATAACTATGTACCATACTCTTTTATTCTCTCAGGTTAATTAAAACACAAAATTATGTAAGTAGTAATTTAAAATTTATTATTGGGTTTGTAACATATTAACATAGTATATAAGGTTGGTCAAAAGTAGGTTTGCAGTAATTAATAAAGTAGGTGTATAATTAATAAATAAATAATAATACAAGAATAAACTATATTCTGCATACTTACAAATATAAACATACTTTTGTGCACCCCTATATATAACAATAGCATCTAACAAGAGCTGGAGCGGGAATATTGTAAGGTTTTAAATATCACTGAAATAAGATAGTGTAAAATGGAAATATGTTTTTATAAATATTGTAACTCCTAGAACAACCACTAAAAATTTCTCCAAATACAGTTTAAAATAATTAAACACATTGGAGTGTCACAGTTAAGCATATTCACTTGTTGCTAAATAATACAAGAGAATATTGGACCTACTAAATTCAGAATACACATATTTTTAAACTACATATTTAAAATTAAAGAAAAAAATACTATATGCTACATCTTAAAGCACATCTTATAATTAAAATTAGTTGAAATATTTTCTCTGACCCAGTGACATTAGGTTAGAATTTCTAATTAAAATCAATTAGAGCCGAAATCGGTTTAGCTCAGTGGATAGAGCATCAGCCTTCGGACTGAAAAGTCCCAGGTTCGATTCTAGTCAAAGGCATTAATTTGGTTGTGGGCATATCCTCAGTAGGGGGTGTGCAAGAGGCAGCTGATCAATGTCTCTCATCGATGTTTCTAACTCTATATCCCTCTTTCTTTCTCTCTGTAAAAAATCAATAAAATATATTTTAAAAAATAAAATAAAATAAATTAGAAAATCACTAAATTCTTGCAAGTTGAATTATTTGTTTCCCCTAAGAGAGAAAAAAATATATAGTCCAAATAAAAATTTCAAGAAAAATTAGAAAATATTTTGAACTGAATAATAGTGATACAAAATGTCAAAAGTTATGAGATACAGATAAACAATTATTTTGAGGGGACTTTGTTATTTCATTCACGTATTTTATAAAAATGACTTAAAATAAAATAATATAATGTAATACCATGGTAATATAGAAATAATAACAAATCAATTCTATAAAAACACAGAAGGACCTAGCAAGTGTTGCTCAGCGGTTGAGTGTCAATCCAGGAAGTGAGGTAGATTCTCTGTTGTGGTATAGGGGAAAAATGGTTTTCTCAATAAATTATGTTAAGTTGAATATCTATTTTACAAAAAAAGAAGAAGAATTCTAGTGCTACCTTATGTCATATACAAAAATCAAATTTCAGATGGATTACAAACCTAAATGTTAGGCTAAAACAATCCTTTACAAAAATAAGAGAATCTGCATATATTGGAGTTAGAAAATGATTTGTTAAAAAGTACAAGTAATGTGCCCACTCTAAATGGGAAAATGTTAATCAAACTACATATAATGAAAATGTTTGATTAAAAGGCACTGTGCAGAGAGTGAAAAGGCAGGTAGGTTATATAGTTTGAGAATGTATTTTAATACATATACTCAATACAGAACTTATATAAGCAATTCCTTAAAATCTGTAAGAAAAAGACAATTTCAAAAGAACATAAGCAAAAGACAAAATAGAAACATAGGCAAAAGCCATAGCAAACCCTTCAAATAAAGAGCATCCAAGTAAACAATACACATGATGTTGGACCTGAAGAGTTTTATGCTAAGTGAAATAAGTTAGTCAGGGAAATACAAGTACCATGTGATTTCACTTATGTGGAATTGAATGAACAGAATAAATAAACAAACAAAACAGAAACAAACTCATAGAGAACAGACTTATAGCTGTCCTAGGGGAAGGGGGTTGAGAGCTGGGTGAAAAAAGGTGAAGAGATTAAGTGAAGAAAAAAGCACTCATAGTCATAGACAATATGGGGATTACCAGAGGGAAAGTATGTACATGTCGGAGGTATAAGAGGGTAAAGGTGAGATAAAAGGCAAGGGAAGGAGATTTAGCTTAGGGTGATGAACACACAGTACAGATGATGTATTATAAAACTGTACACCAGTGACCTATATAATTTTATTAACCAACTAGAGGCTTTCTTTCTCCCAGTTGCTAGCACCAGCTTATCTCTGGTATCTGGGACCCAGGCTTCCCTTGAAGCTCTGCCTTCATCCGGAAAGTTGTCCAGAAGGACGTCTGGTCTAATTAGCATATTATGTTTTTATTATTATAGATGCCTCTGCTATAAATTCAATGAAAACGATTGAGTTTGTGTCTATAAAAGAGCATATGGGCACTTCTGTTTCTTAATGTTTTTGTGATATTATTTTCAAGGTTCTAAAAATTCATTAAGTTTTGCACTTACTAGGTATGCATACATCTTATGTGTGATTATGTGTTTGTGTTTTAAACACAGTTTAGTGACTTAATGAACCATCTCTAAGGAAGTTACATTTAAGGTGAGGAAACAGCACACATGAAGTTTTTGAGGTAGAAAAATATTTCACTTTTGGAGAAAATGAAAGGAGACCAATTAATTTGGCAGGAATGTCAACATTGAGAGTTGGAATTACATGAAATGATACTAATGTACAGCCATGAAGACCATGTTAAAGATTGTAAACCTTTTTCTCATTGGTATCCATAGGATAATTTTAACCAGTGACATGGTATACTATTTTAATCTATTGCAATTTGAAAGATATTGGATGCCTTGAGAATACTGTATTAGAGGGCAGGAAAACTGAGTTTTAGGAAACAGATTAGGAGTTTATATAAGAAATGATAATGGGTTGTATCAATTTTGGGACAGTAGAATTCAAATACTGATGACTGTCAGAAGGGAAGGGGGTATGGGACTGGATTAAAAAAAAAGTGAAGAAAATAGCTAAAGTACATAAATACATAGCCCATGGATACAAACAACAGTGTGGTGATGGCCAGAGGGAAGGGGAGCCAGAATTGGGTCGAGGTGGGCAAAGGAGGTTGGGGATGGGAACATCTTTAATATTGTCAACAACAAAAAGAAAGTAAAAAATGGGTGTACATATTGAAGAAATATTTTAGAGATAGAATTAGCAGGAAATGATGATGGGTTGGTTGTGTGAAGTGAAGATATTTATACTTTGACACACAGGCTTGTTCACCTGGATCATTCTGTAGAGGTGGAGAAAACTTTTTTAAAAAGTAGGTTTGGAATGAACACAAATTTAATTTCATATGCGTGAGTTTTACATGTCATGTAATTATGTATAATTTTTATACATACTTAATTTTAATTGTGGTAAATGTACAGAATTTACCATTTTTACTCTTTATAAATGTATAGTTCAGCAGTATTCAGTATATTTACATTTTACTGCAACAGATTTACATAACTTTTTTATCTTATAAAACTGAAACTATATTCATTTAATAATTTTCAATTTAGCCCCTGGTAAGCACCATTCTACTTTCTCTTTCTGTGTATTTAACTACTTTATTTTATTTTTTTATTTTTTTATACACATTTTATTTTTTAATTAAATTATTATTTGTGTACATATCTTACCATTACCCCCCTCCAATACATATCCTCCCTCCCCAGAGTTTTGTGTCCATTGGTTGTACTTATATGCATGCATACAAGTCCTTCGGTTGATCTATTATCTCCCCCAGATCCACCTACCCTCCCCGCTGTAATTTGACAGTCTGCTTGTTGCTTTACTGTCTCTGTATCTATCTTTTGGCTCATCAGTTTATAATATTCTTTATTATCCATAAATGAGTGAGGTCATGTGGTGTTTCTCTTCCATTGACTGGCTTATTTCACTCAGCATGATGTTCTCCAATTCCATCCAGATTGTTGCAAATGATAAGAATTCCTTCTTTTTTATGGCAGCATAGTATTCCATTGTGTAGATGTACCATGGTTTTTTGATCCAATCATCTGCTGACGGGAACCTAGGCTGTATCCAAATCCTAGCTATTGTAAATTTTGCTGCTATGAACATAGGGTTGCAGATATCCTTTCTGATTCGTGGTATTTAACTACTTTAGATATTTTATATATGTGAAATATGACAGTATTTGCTTTTCTGTGTCTGGATCACTTTACTTAACATAATGTTCTCAAGGTTCATACATATTGTAGCATCTGACAAGATTTCTCTTTTTTTAAGGTTAAATAATATTCCATTGTATGTATATACCATTTTCGGTTTATCTATTCATTTATTAATGGACATTTGGATTGATTAATTTCAGACATTTTAAGTTTAAGAATTTGTTGAAAATTTCAAATGGAAATATCAAGAAAAAACTGTATAGTGAAAAGTAGAGTTTATATTCAAAGTACAAAATAAGTGACAAAGGTTAAGGGAAATCCAAAGATTAGCTGTTTAGACTCTATTTGGCAATTGACTGTCTTATCCTTAGACAAATTTGGTTCTTCCCAAAGTAATCACATAAGTGAAACTGGCATGCATTGTATACCTATATAAATAAATCTTGCTAAAGCAACATTTTATAATAGTTAGAACTTATCTGTTTTTTTCCACTGGTTATGAACATCTTGACTGTAATAGTCACTTAGGTTTTAAATGTCACTTAGAAAGTTTCTTAAAATTAAAATTGTATGAATGGTTCAGAGCAGTGGTTGGCAAACTGATTAGTCAACAGAGCCAAATATCAACAGTACAATGATTGACATTTCTTTTGAGAGCCACATTTTTTAAACTTAAACTTCTTCAAAATACACTCACCCAGGTCGTGGAATTTTGTGGAAGAGCCGCACTCAAGGGGCCAAGAGCCATACGTGGTTCACGAGCCGCAATTTGCCAACCACAGGTTCAAAGTATTAATTATGAATTAGTTAACCTATAAAATAATATAGAATAATGATATAATAGCATACCTAACTTAGTGCTCTGTATATAAAATCTGTCTTAGAGCACTAGTTAAGTATACAATTTTACCTATATGTTCCCAAAAATTCTAGTTTAGCACTTCTTAGTTGGGATTCAGGAATCTGTGTTTTAACAACTCCACCAGGTGATTCTCATCATGAGAGAAGTTTGAGAAACACTGCTTTAAACAATAAAAATTAAAAAAAAGAACTCATAAAACTCAATACCAAACAATCCAATCAAAAAGTTGGCAGAGGACTTAAATATACACCTCTCCAAAGAGGACAATCATCGATATATATATATATATCATATATGCTAGAGTTCCAGTGCATGAAATTCACTGTGTCTCTCAGCCCAGCCTGAACCCTCTGCAATCTCAGATCCCTTGAGTGATGTTCAACTGCCTGTTTAGGCCAGATCCTGGTTCAGGCAGCTGTATTTCCCTCTCAGAATCCATGACTGCTGGCTCCCAACTGCTCACCTGCCTCTGCCTGATTGCCCCTAACCACTTCTGCCTGCCAGCATGACCACCCCCTAAGCTCTCCCCTGCCATACTGATTCACACCTAATTGCTCCCCAGCAGGCACGATTGCCCCTAACTGACCTCCCCTGCTGGCCTGATCACCCCTACCTGCCCTCTCTTGCAGCCCTGCCCCCCAACTGTCCTTGCAGGCCTGCATCCCTCCCCCTCAACTTCCCTCCCCTCCTGGCCTGATCTCCATTAACTGCCTTCCTGTGCTGGCCCAGTAACCCCTACCTGCCCTTCCTGCTGGCCTGATCACCCACAACTGCCCTCCCCTCCAGGCCTGCACCGCCCCGCCATCTTCTCTCCCCTACTGGCATGGTCTCCCACAACTGCCCTCCTCTGCTGGCCTGGTCACCTCTGCCAGCCCTCCCTGATGGCCTGGTCCCCCCACCCAACTGCCCTTCCCTGCAAGCCTGGATGCCATCAGCTGTCCTCCACTGGATGCCCCCCAAGTACTTCCCTTCAGGCCTGGGTCCCCCCAATTTTCCTCCTCTGCTGGCACAGTCATCTGTAACTCTCTCCCCTGCTGACCTGGTCACCCATAACTGCTATCCCCTACAGGCCATGTCCCCCCCAACTGCCTTCCCCTGCAGACCAGTTCCACCCAAACATCCCTTCCCTCTAGGCCTGGCCCCCAGAACTCCCCCCCCCCCCTGCAGGCCTGGGTCCCCTCCAACTGCCCTCCCCTACTGATCTGGTCTCCCCTAACTGCCCTCCTCTGCTGGCTCCATCACCCCTAATTGCCCTCCCTGCTGACCTGATCACCCACAACTGCCTTTCTCTGAAAACCATATCCCCCCCAACGGCCTTCCCCTGCAGGCCTGTTCCACCAGAACAGCCCTCCCTTGCAGGCCTGGCCCTCCAACTGCCCACCCCCTGCAGGCCTGGGTCTCCTCCAACTGCCCTCTCTTGCTGGCCTGGTCACCCACAACTGCCCTCCCCTGCCAGCCATCTTGTGGTGGCTATCTTGTGTCCACATGGGGACAGCCATCTTTGACCACATAAGGATAGCTATCTTGTGTCTTGGAGTAAAGGTCAATTTGCATATTACTTTTTATTAGATAGGTTAGATATATGAAAAGATGTTCAACCTCACTTGCATTTAGGTAAATGCAAATAAAAACTACAATGAGATACCACCTCACACCTGTTAGAGTGGCCATTATCAACAAGAGAAGCAATAACAAAAGTATTGGACAAGTGGAAAAAGGGGAACCCTCATTTACTGCTGGTGGCAATGTAGACTGGTACAACCACTACCTAAAGCCGTCTAAGAATTTCTCAAAGAATCCTATCTAATAGAAGGGTGATATGCAAAGTAACCATCACACTGTCACAAGGATGGAGTTACCCATAGCCACAAGATGGCAGCACCTATTCCTGGGGGGCAGAGCAGTCAATTTCATCAGGCAGTGTGAGTGCCCTGCTGGAATGCTTGCTTTGTCGCCATGGCGATGTGGCAGATGTTCCACGCCCGGCCACGGATGGGCCTCTGGGTCGCAAAGAGCCTATGGGTACTGGTTGTGAAGTGGCCAGACCTCACAGAGAGCTACTGGTGCACAGATTCGTGTGCAGGGCTACTAGTTAAGAATAAAGCTAGCATATGACCCAGAAACCCCAGTCCTGGTTATATATCTGGAAAAAAAATAAAAATAATATACTCACAAAGATATATGCACCCTTATGTTCACTGCAGCATTATCCATGGTGGAGAAGACATGGAAGCAACCAGTGTTGTGCAAAAGAGGACTGGATACAGAAGATGTGGTTCATAAACACAATTGAATACTACTCAACCATAAGAAAGGATGAAATAGTTCCATTGGCAACAGTGTGAATGGACCTTGAAACCATTACACCAAGTCAGATAGAAAAAAAGTTAAGAACCATATGATTTCACTCATGTAGTATATAAAACTGAAACTTATGAACACAAACAGCAGAGTGGTGGTTGCCAGAAGTAAGGGAGTGGTGAAGAAGGGGATCCTAAATGAGTTGACAAGAGAAGATTTGACTTTGGGTGGTGGGCGCACAGTGCAATATACAGATCTTGTAACATAGAAATCCAGACATGAAACCTGTATGTTCATGTTGACCAATGTCACACAATCAATTTAATATTTAAAAAAAGAGAGAATGAAAATTATATTTTATTGTATATAAAAATGTAACAGATAATGTTACATAGAAAGTCTTCACTACAGGAATGGTTGGAAATGTGACAAAAAGAATTCAATGCACAATAAAAAAAGAGAGAAATAACATGGACATGACATCAGTGTTGTGATTGTTGGGAGTAGAGGGATGGGTGGAAATGGAAGGTGGTATAGGGGGAATAAATAGTGATGAGAAAAAATAAAAAAGGAAAGAAAAAAGTATTTAATGCATATAGGTAAAATGAAAAATATAGAAAAGGAACCACAAAAACAAGAAGTTTTAAAAGTAGAGAAAAAGACATAGCAGCAATAGACCAAGGAAATCGAAGGAAAATACATTTTTCTGTATCAGGAATATTGGCAGTTGTTTTAAAAATGAAATAAACTACCAATAATTATTTAATTACTAGCATGGTGACTCATTAGTCAACTTTTGTATAAGCATATGGAAGAAGATTTATTTGATTCTGTAATTGATTTCTTGTAAGTCTAAATCAATTCATGGCCATCAAGAGAAATGTGCCCTGAACTGAAAGTCCAAACTAGGTGACATTTGAGGACTAGAGATTCCTTAAGAAAGACAAGTTCCCCTAGAGTGTCAACGAAATTTTCAAATGTTTGTGGCACAAGAGGACTAAAGAACTAGAAGATACACTGAGTGGCCAGATTATTATGATCTCTGAATGCATAATAATCTGGCCACTCAGTGTATATCCTATATAATAAAAGGCTAATATGCAAATTGTCCCTCAACCAGGAATTCAACCATATATATTTAGAGGCCTGGTGCATGAGTGCAATCAATATATATATTAGAGGCCTGGTGCATGAATTATTGCATGCGTGGGATCCAGCCAGCCTGGCCAGGGTGAGGAGACATGGGCGGTTGACCGGCCTGCCTGCTGGTTGAACTCCTGGTCGAGGGACAATTTGCATATTAGCCTTTTATTATATAGAATATACACTGAGTGGCCAGATTATTATGCGTTCAGAGATCATAATAAAATGGCCACTCAGTGTATGTTTTTGTTGATGTCATCGTTTTCCTCTATGGCTGGAGAACAGTTTATCTGGTATTTCAAAATTTTAATTTAAGTCTGATAGATAATATTTGAATTATACTTTCAGAGTTTATTCTAAAGTTAAAATGTGAATCTTTAGGGATTAAATTACTTAAAAGTAATTTTAAATATCTGCTACCAGACACATGGCATTGATGTTAATTGATGATAAAACACTACTTCTGAGGGTGAAAATCTTAGGCACTTATTGGCTTTTTTATAGTATTCTTGCACTTGCAGTGATTTACAAAGATGCCATCAATTCTTTAAATAGTAAAGTCAACATTTCTCAATGTTGTAATATTTATTTGTGATATTATTTTCCAGAATGTTCTTATTAATTAGCATTGCATATATGGGGGTTTTTGTTTTTTTTCCCCCCAGCACAGCATTTATCAAGAACCCTCAAGAAAAAAAATGATAGGAAGATCCATTTTTAAGAAAGGAAAATATTAATATCCAAGATATATATATATATATATATATATATATATATATATATATATATATTTTATTTTATTTTTGTTGCATCTAAACTTAACATACCTGCAATTACAGTTTACAATCAAAGATTGTTTGATTATGGATTCTTCTGTGTTATGTGATTTTACAATGCAAATAAAACATGGCTTTTGTTCCAAGAAGTTGACTGCTCACATGGTGCCAAACACCTGGAACAATTTAATTAATTGTCTGGTTATATTACAACTTCACATGTTGGTTTCTGGGAAGATGAAGCATCAATGTAGCAATAGATAACTGAGAAAAATGTATATTTTTTATTTAAAAATACCTCTACAATATACAGATATGTACTAGAGAATTGTGCAATTGAAATCTATATAATTTTGTTAACCAATATCACCCCAATAAATTCAATAACAATTTAAAAACATTTTTTTCTGAAGAAAGTTAACTTTATTAGTAATTCAATTTAATTTAATTTAAAGGGTTTTTATAACGCATCTAGCATGCATTTAACACTATGTTAAGCATCATGGGAAATCCAAAAAAGTATAAAGTACTAATATGAATTGGACATTTTTTTTGTGCTAGGATCTGTGCTGAGCTTATTACATGAATTATCTCCCTTTATTTTCATAGCATCTTGACAAAGTAGGAACAATTACTTCAATTTTAAAGATGAAAAACCTGAGGCATAAGAAAGTAACTTATTCTAAGGTCATACAACTAGTAAGAGCAGAGCCTGAATTCAAACTTGATCAGTCTGACTTTATGTTTTTATTTTTTATTTTTTATTTATTTTTTTATTAAATTGAATTATGACCTACTATATTTTTCTACCTCCAGTCCTGAAGGCAATCTGATCAGAGAAATGGGACTAGAGGCTGACCCAGCAGAATATAATTAAGTGGAAAATCATGTAGAACACTCAGATATTATGAAATATTAGAAATAGACCCCATTTCTTATTTTTATGAAACTGAAAGGCTTTAGTGGCAGTTATTGGCTCCCTCAGATTTACTTTAGTGGCCTGCTTTGATTTATTTGTAAGAACTATCATACTCAGTGATTTAAAAAATATAAGACAGAATAAACTAGGATGACATTATCTTATTATTTGTATTTTATTTTTCATTGTTCCCTGTGATAACATCGAATGTAAGGAGATTTATTTCCAATTATCTATATTTGAAAGATAGTATCAACGATAAACTTGAATTTAAAATATCATCCTTGTCCACCATCTCAAACAATCAGTTTCCAAATACTGATGCTTAATTTTCCCTCTCAAATCTATTAATTGCTTTTCAGCCCTACCATCACAACACTGATGTAGGTCCTTTTCTATTACTAGATCTTCTAATGTTCCTTGACAGGTCTTCCTACTGTAGTCTATATCTTCCCTTCTTCTCCTCCCATCTTATCTATATAAAATTGATCATCATATCTAAAACACTCCTCTTGTTATTTCATCTTCAAAGATAGACACTTTCTGTGTAGAACCATATTTACAGTATAAAATTTTAAAGTCTAGAAATTCAGTTAAGGAATTCTCAACACTCAAAAAATATATATTTGTGTCAGCAAATGCTTTGGCATAAATTGTATTTTCTGTGGTAAAATTATTCCAATCTAATGATATGATCTCTTATAATACTGTCTCTCTAAAATCCCATTCTTAAGGACAAAACTCTCAGCAGTCACAGAGGTCAGGTTTCATGAAGATGTGAATGTTGACTTCTCCCTAACCAACCCAACACCACAGGGTTTTGTTTTGTCCCCTATTCTGAACTTCTACAATATTTTGATGACCTTTTAAAAAGTCACAGAATCAGCCTGGCTGGTGTTGCTCCATGGTTGAGTGATACATATAAAGTAGGAGGTTGCAGTTACATTCCCTGGTCAGGGCATATGACCTAGTTGTAGGCTCAATCCCTAGTAGGGGCTGTACAGGAGGCAGCCAATGGATGATTATCATCATTGATGTTTCTATCTCTCCCTCTCCTTTCCTCTCTGAAATCAATAAAAATATATATATTTAAAAAGTAATAGAATTGCCTGGTTAGGTTGGAATTTAAAAGTCATCTAGTCTAACAATCCATTTGATTATCATGTGTCTTCTACAGCATCCTTGAAATGAGTCATCTAACTTTATTAGAACATTCTCAGTCATAGGAAATTCACTACTTTGTGAGGCACTCCATTTTATCTTAGTATAGCACAATAGAGTTATTTCCAATATTAAGTAAAAATAAGCATCTCTGACAATTTTACTCATGCTCCTTGTTTTATTATTTTTCTATGATTAGTAATCAGAGAAAATAAAGTTAATGAGAAGGCAGATACTACAAGTAATACAGAAATCATGAGCAAAAGACAGAAGTTAACCTGTGGTAGAAGATGAAATAAAATCAGAGACAGACAAACTAAATCAGTAAGTATGTTAATTTGCTTATAAATAATTCAATAGATTCTCATTTCTTATTTCTCAGTGGGTCATCATTTCTAAATGAATGATTCTAGTGGCTACTGTTAGCTCACAGATCTGCTTTTAGACAAGGAGACTATTGTACTAGTAGTTTGAATAGTATTCTCATTTTCAGGAACCTAACCTGTGTGACTGCTGAGATTTCTGTTGGTGTTGAAAAAATTAATAAACACTGAATAAAATGTCTTATTACTTTTCTTGGGTATCTACCCAATAAATACCTGCCCAGTGATGCAATGATTTAAAATTAAATAGTAAAATCTAAAAAGATATGCAATATATTGTTTTTAGATAATATAAACTTTTGCAATCATTTTATAACCCTCATTCTGATTTCTAGCATATTTATTGTTTCCCTAAGCTTTGTGGCATCAGTGGATTTCTTAACTATGTCCTATCTTCTTTTAATGAACAATCAAAAATGGTAGAAACAAAATGACAGCTTCAAAAAACAACCTGATTTATATAAATCAATTTATGAATATATTGTATGTCTAATTGAAAGACTACTAAAAACAAAAACAAACTTTAAAATTGTACCATCATCCAAAGCATATTTCTCCATCTTGCTAAGTGTTTTATCATTTTCAAACTTGTTAAATGCCTTTCTGAATACACTTGAAGCAAATGCATGACAGTAAATGCTCATTCTATGTGTGCATATCTTACAGCATATTAAAGTATAATAGAAAGAAATGTATGACTCTAAACTCAGGTATTATGGATTTGAATATCAGATCTGAAACTTATCAGCTGTGTGATCTCACACATAATATTTAATTACTCTGTGCACTGTTGTCTTCATCAAAAAGGTGAAGATGATAATAATGGATTCTACTGTGTGCATATTAATACATACAAAATATATAACCTCACACCCAAAACACACTTTTTCATTGTTAGCTATTAGCTACTACTCCAATTAATATGTTAGTTCTGTGCATGTGAAGAGGTGTGAATTGTAAATCTCTTTCTTAACTATTCCAATTTGAATAGTTTTGTGAATAAAATAGGTATTCAAATAGCAACTTACTGATCTTTATTCAATGAATATTTGTTGAGTACTAATGCACATGAGACACATAACATGGGGAATTTTAGTAATAATTAACCAGATTCCACAGGGTGGGGAAAGTCAATTTAAGATTACATACAAACATAAGGTAGAAAGAAAGGAAAGCAGAATTGGAAAAGGAAATGACATTTTCATGAAGTAGATATTGATCAGAGCAATTAAGAGGAAGGATAATTTCCAACAAATAAAGAGTTCTGATAAATAAGGAAAACATGAAAAAAAGTTTAGAGAGCATTTGTTAATAAGATTAAGCTAATTAAACACCAAATAGCCTTTAGAAAAAATAACTAGTAGGGAATTGGGTATGGTTTTGATAATGTTGTACAGTAGTTTATAATAGTGAAACTTAGACAAAACTTAAAGTTCAACAATATGGTATTAATTCAATGATAATATTAATAAGGTGTCCATGATATATTGGTGAATATATTGTATATATATATAGATAGAGAGATAGATAGATATAGATATTGAAAGAGGGTCACCTTGTTAAGTTGAATAGCACAAACAGTATGATCTAAATTTTTAAAATTATATATATATATATATATATATATATATATATATATATATATATATAATGTCTAATGGGCACAACAAGGATGAAATTACAGTTAATTTATAGTTTATTATTTTTCTCAACAGTGTATTATAACTTGAAGTGCATATATTTGGGGAGCAAATGGAAAATAGTTTATATAAACATTGTATTTTATTGTTATTAAGTTTAGCTTTGTATTTAAGAATGCATTAGAGATTTTGAGAGAAATTGTTATGGATAAGATGGGATAGGTAGACATTTTAGTCCCCCCATTTAGTACAGTTATAAAATCTCTGGATATTATATATATATTAGAGGCCCAGCCTACACCTTCTCTAATCTGGAACCCCTCGGGGGATGTCTGGCTACTGGATTAGGCCCAATCCTGGAGATCGGGCCTAAACTGGCAGTTGAACATCCCTCTCACAATCCAGGACTGCTGGCTCCTAATCACTCGCCTGCCTTCTGGCCTGATCGTCTCCAATTGTCTCCCCCCATGGGCTTGGTTGCCCCTTACTGCCCCCCCCTGCCAGCCCAGTTGCCCCCAACTGCCTCCTGCCAGCCTTGTCACCTCTAACTGTCCCTCCTGCTGGCTTAGTCACCCCTCACTGCCCTCCTCTGCCAGCCTGTTCTCTCCTAACTGCTCCTCCACCGGCCTGGTAGCCCACCTCCAACTGTCCACCTCGTCCAGCCTGGTCTCCCCTTACTGCACACTCTGCTAGTCTGGTCATCCCCAACTGCCCCCTCTGCCAGCCTGGTCACCCCACACAGCCTTTTCAGTCATCCTTCTGATTGTTTTGGTCGTGATGGTCCCTGGTATTTATATATGTGGATATACACTGAGTGGCAAGATTATTATGCATTCATAGATCATAATAATCTGGCCACTCAGTGTATGTGTATATATATATATATATATATATATATATATATATGTATATATATATATATATATATATATATATACACACACACACACACACACACACACACACACACATATATATATATATATATATATATATTAGAGGTCCGGTGCATAAATTTGTGCATGGGTGGAGGGAGGGAGGGAGAGGACATGGGCGGTTGGCCAGCCTGTCTGCTGGTCAAACTCCTGGTTGAGGGGACAATTTGCATAATAGCCTTTTATTATATAGGATATACACTGAGTGGCCAGATTATTATGTGTTCAGAGATCATAATAATCTGGCCACTCAGTGTATATATTAGGTGTACTGACTAATAATGCAGATTTTTTTCAATAGATGGAGTTACACATATGTTGATATATATATATATATATATATATATATATATATATATATATATATATATATATAAATGTACCATTTGATATGTGTGTTATTTTGTTGTATTGACAGCAAGCTTCAAAACTTCATATGTCAAATTAGCTGAAGGTTGTTAACATCATAGATATTTTTACACTTAAAAATGTAGAATTTCGTGCCAAAGAAAGCACTTGTGAGAAGTTATAATTAATTACTTTACTTTGAAGAAAAGTGCTGCTGAATACTTTGGGAAGCTTATGGTGACCATGCTCCATCTCAAGATACTTGTGAACACTTGTTTAAATGCTTGAAAAGTGATTATTTCAATGTGAAAGACAAAAAACATCCAGGTTAACCGAAAAAGTTTGAAGACCAAGAATTACAAGCATTATTGGGTGAAGATGCATGTCAAACTCAAAAACAACTTGCTGAAAAATTAAACGTTGCTCAGAAAATAATTTCTGATCATTTACAAGCATTGGGAAAGATTTTAAGAGAAGGAAAATGGGTGCCACATCAACTGAACAAAAAACAAATGGAAAACCAAAAAGTCATCAGTAAAATGTTGCTTCAAAGGCATGAAATAAAGTATTTTTTTGCACTGAATTGTAACTGGTGATGGAAAGTGGTTTTATGTTGAGAATCCCAAATACACAAAATCATGGGTTGATCTAGGTCAACCATCAACATCAACTGCAAGGCTAAAAAGCTTCAGAAAGAAGGCAATACTCTGCATTCGGTGGGATCAGGAATATGTGGTGTATTATGAGCTTTTAAAACCCAGTTAAACCATTAATACTGATCACTACCAACAACAAATAATCAATTTGAATCATGCTTTGATTGTGAAATGATCAGAATGTGCCAGAAGATATAGCAAAGTAATTTCTTTCATGATGATGCACCATCACACACTTCAAAATCAGTTAAAGACACATTAAAAGATCTTGCCTGAGAAGTATTATCTCACCCACCATATTTACCAGACCTTACTCCTTCAGATTATCACTTGTTCTGATCAATGCCACACACACTTTCTTAGTATCACTTCAAAACATATGAAAAAGTGGAAAATTGGGTCTCTGAATGGTTTGCCTCAAAACAAGAAGTCTTTTGGGTTGATATTCACAAATTACCTGAAAGATGGGAGAAATGTATAGTTAGTGATGGACATTACTTTGAATAAAGCACTTTTGATATTTCTCTTTAAATCATCATGTTTTCTTTGATTACAAAATTTGTCATTATTAACCAGTACACATAATATACACTAATAAAAGAGAAATATGCAAATTGTCCATCACTCTGCTACACTACCAGCCAATAAGAGTGAGTATGAAAATTACCTCACAAAGATGGCAACTCCCATAGCAGCCAGGTGGCCAGCACCCAGCAGCTCTAAGCCTCAGATCAGGGACACAAACCCGCATGGAGGCTGGTACCCAGCAGCCCCAAGACCCACAGCAGAGTCACTGGGGCTGCTGGGGCGGGGGGGAAGCAGCAGAGACACAAACCTGCATGAAACCTGTGGAAAAGGAGGTAAACTATCTTAACTTTATCTCCCTTTCCACAAGATGAGAAAACTGCCCTGGGTTTATTTAGTAATGTGGCCCACACCTTTCTACAAGCACAGGATATGTTTTGACCACTTCCAGAAAGGTCTGGTCAGAATACCATCTCCAGGGAATAACACTACTATGGCAAATCATCTAAGAGAGGAAATAATCTTTTGTTAGGTATATTCTGAATGTCAGAGAACATACTATCCCAACATATGCTGTGTCATTATATTGATGATCTTGAAAACCAGCAAATGCATGCAGAGGATTTCACTGAAGTCTTCTAATGTGCCTAAAATCGGACCCCCGTAAAGGAGCTTAAATGTCATAAGTCCTCTTGATGGGAGAAGTGTCATCAGGCAGAGAAGACTGACTCCTGTCACAGGACAGGAGTGTAGAAGTTGGCATCACACACAAACTTTGTTACAAACCACTTTCCCCCACCCCATTCATCTTTCCTAAAAATATTTTACTCTCCTCTAAGAGGCCTACATCTCCCATTCCCTGTCCCTAAGAAGAAGGTATTTAAATCTGCATTCTAAGCCACTTGAGGAGTTACTCATTTTTCCCTGGGATCTCCCACATATACAGGAGGTACACATATTAATGAACTTTTGTTTTTATCTTGGTGATCTGTCTTTAATTACAAGGGACTCCACTAAGAACTCAGAAATGTAGAGGTAAACTATTCTTCCTTCTCCATAATTCTATCTTGGGAAATCAAGTCCCCAGCTGAACAGAGTTTGGCTCAAGTATGAAGTACTTCCAGTTGATGGGAGGGAAACTTCTTGGGAGAAATCAATGATATTGACATAAAAGTGGGACGGAGGGCACACACATGATGGCTGGTGGGAGTTTAAAGTGGTTCAACATTTTTGGAGGATGATTTAGCAAATTCGATTGAAATGTTCAAAGGACATCCAAGGGTCTTCTACTAGGAATCACATCTGCTGAGATGAAGCACAAGTGCATAAGCCCTGGTCAGAAACCAGGATGCTACTGCGGGTTCTTTTCCATGATAGGAAAACCTGGGAATACCTGCATTTTTAGGACAAAGTAGCATCTATACTAATAAAAGTGTAATATGCTAATTGGATTGAACATCTTCTGGACGAACTTCCATGTTTGCAGATCCAAGGCAAAGGAGGTTAGTGGTGATAGGCAGGCAGGGGAGAGAAGTTAGGGGGATCAGGCTGGCAGACAGATGAGTGGTTAAGAGCCAGAGGTCCTGAGGGGTCCCATATTGGAAAAGAGTGGAGGCCAAGCTGAGGGGACCCCCTTCCTGTGCACGAATTTCATGCATCAGGTCTCTAGTATATATAAACAGACATGAAAGAAAGGAAAGAAAAGAAGAGATAAGAAAATAAGGAAAATCAGATAGGGAACTAGGAATTCAAAGAACAACTCTATGGTGACAACCATGGATTTTCTTTCTTGTCTCATATACACCAGACTGGAAACTAGAGAAAGCTGCAGCTCAAGAATAATTTTTTTTTATATGGCAAGGGGAACAAAAGCCTCCACAAAAGCCTATTCTTAATAGTTAAAGTACCATGAATGAAGAAGCCTAATAAGAAAAAAAAAAAACACATTGTGAGCTGGTAGTCATTCTACTGTTAAACAACACAGGAAACTGTAGTCCTACCCCTAATTCATCAGCAAAAACTAAGAGGTAGCCTATAATTCTACCTTTGCTCTGCTGTAAGGAGGCAAAACTCTCTTTCCCATACCATTCACCAGGGTGGTATAAGAGAAGAACTAGGGTTGAGTGGGAACTTTAATTACTGCCAGATGGTAATGGGACACCATGCCTTGTGGAATGAGTGGAGAAGATATGGAAAACCTGGACTTCCACACAACATTTGAAATATGGAAAAACAGCCGAAACCGGTTTGGCTCAGTGGTAGAGCATCGATCTGCAGACTGAAAAGTCCCGGGTTTGATTCCGGTCAAGGGCATGTACCTGGGTTGCGGGCACATCCCCAGTAGGGGGTGTGAAAGAGGCAGCTGGTCGATGTTTCTCTCTCATCGAGGTTTCTAGCTCTCTATCTCTCTCCCTTCCTGTCTGTAAAATATCAATAAAATATTTTTTAAAAAATATGGAAAAACACCTTCAAAGGAATGTGATTTCCAAAGGGGTGTAATGAAGAGATATAACATACACTCCAGATAAGCAATAATGAAAGTCTTTCTCTTCAGTGAAGATGGAGGCCATGTGGATAGCAGTTAAGAGGTGTCTCTTTCCAACAAGACACTGACATTAGAAGCCTAGTTCAGTGCCTAAAGTTTCAATCTCACCCAGGAGTAGAGATGCTACTCCTATCCTGGGTTATTAATAGAGGGTATTTAAGCAATCTGAATGTTTTACTTTCACTTAGAAATAGAAGCAACAGCCCTCCTTTCTTAGTTTGATTCTAGAAGCAGTGTGCTAACACATGTTTTATGTAAGATCAAGTGTTTCATGGCATAATACTGAAAATATCTAGGATGCAATCAAGAACACTTGTCATACAAAGAACCAATCTCAACTTGGATGAGAAAAAGAATTCAAAAGATGCAGTGAACAATAAAGATAACACAAATATTGAAATAATCTGACAATTTTAAATCAATTATAAAATACTTCAATGAGCAAGGTAAACAATGTTGAAAATAAAGAACAAAATTAAGCCTCATCAAAGTAATACCACATGTCAGCCAATACATAGAAGATATAAAGAAAAAATAAATGAATATTTTAAAACTGAAAAATACACTCACCAAACTAAACTAAAACAACTCAATAGCACAATATAGAGCACTTGAAAAAGGTAAACAAAGATAGAATAATATAAATTATACAATCTGAACAATGTAGATAAAATGCTTTTAAAGAGTACCAAATTGCAACCAGAAATTGAGTAAGTCCTGGAGATCTAATGCGCATCATAGTAGTTTTCATCAATAATCATATATTATAAAAAAAAGTCATGTATTATATACTTCAAAATTGCTAAGAGACTAGATCTTAAATGTTCTCACCACAAAAGTGTAATAGAGGTGTTAGCTAAAACCATAAAGATAATCATATCACATTATATAAATGTATCAAATCAATGTTTCACCTGATACCTACACAGTATATGTAAATTATATCTTAATATAAATTAACATGCAAAGAACAACCATGTAAATAAGATATCACAATAATTTCAACCAAAAAACAAAAAAAAGGATCAGTCACTCACGAAGACCTAACAGTTATAAACATCTATATTCCAAACTAAACAGGTCCAAAACTTACAGAATTGAAGGGACAAATATCAAATTCATGAATAATATTTGACAATTTTAACACTTATTTTTAATAATGATTAAAACAATTAGGTAGATCAACAAGGAAGTAAAATACTGCCCCTATAACCAAAAAGACCTAACAGACCTCTCTGTACATTCCATGCAATAACAGCAGAAAATATACATACATTATTGTCATCTGCACATAGATCATTCTTCATAATCCTATATAATAAAAGCCTAATATGCAAATTGACCAAACAGTGGGACAACCAGTGGAATGCCCGGTCACTATGACATACACTGACCACCAGGGGGAAGACGCTCAATGCAGAAGCTGCCCCCAGCTTGCAGACCCCAGGCCAGCCAAGGTGGGTGCCAGCTGGGGTGTTCCCAATCGCCCCAGTGATTGCCCCACAGATTGGCCCTGATTGTTGGTCAGGCTTAAGTACTCTACCCATGTACAATTTCATTCACTGGGCCTCCAGTTGACTATATATGTTAGTCCAGGAAGCATGTCTCAATACATTTTAAATAATGGAAATAAAACAAATTATGTTCTCTAATAAAAAAGGAATAAAGTTAGAAATAAATAACAAAAAAATAATTTTGGAAATTCACCAATGTGTGAAAATGTAAGAACACATATTTAAATAACTAGTAGGTCAAAGAAAAGAAGTCACAAAGTAAATTATAAAATATTTTCAAAGAAATACAATGGAATCACTATATACAAAAATGTATCAGATGCAGCAGAGGGCATTCCTCAGAGGGAAAATTGTAACTGTAAATGCACATATATAAAAACAATATTTATCAAAAATTAATGACTTAATTTTCTAATTTGTATTACTAAAAAGGAGTATAGAACTAGACAAAATTCAAGCATATGGAAGGAAACATTATAGAAGAAATAAAATACAGACAGAATAGAGAAAAGGCTATCTATATAAAAAAAAGTTAATCATTGCTAAAGATTAGTAAAATTGACAAAACACTAACTAAATAATATAAAAATTTTTGCATCAATAGATTACATAACCTAGATAAAATGAACAAATCCTAGGAGCACACAAACTACCAAATCTAATTCAAGAGATAAAAGGAAATGAGTAGAACTATATCAAGTAAAGAAATATTAAATTAAAAGTAAAGAACCTCCCACAAAGAAAAGTATAGAAATAGATAGTTTTACTGATGAATTCTATCAAATGTTCAGGGAAAATTAATAACAATATTTCACAAACTCTTTCAAAAATTAAAAAACAAACATCACACAGCTTATAGTTTGATGCCAATAATACTGTTACCAAAATACCAGTAAATAAAATCAAGCAACATATAAAATGATTACACATCAGAACAGAATGACATTTTTCACAGGTTTGCAATGTTGATAGCACATTTGAACATCAACCAATGTAATACATTATATACCATACTAATAGAATAAAGGGAAAACATCACTTTATTATGTCAATAGGTATAGAAAAGGAAGTTGACAAAATATTACACTTCTATGATTAAAAAATATGTTTAACAAACTAGGAATAGAAGGGAACATCCTCAACTTGATAAAAGGCATCTACGAAAAGCACACAGCTAACATTATCCTTAGTTGTGAAAGACTGCCTTCCCCATAAGTTAAAAAATATATACATACTAAAGGCCAGTGCACGAAATTCATACACAGGGGTGTGTGTGTCCTTCAACCCACCATGCACCCTCTCCAATCTGGGACCCCTCGGGGGATGTCTGACTGATGGTTTAGGCTCAATCCCTCTCACAATCCAGGACTGCTGGCTCCTAACCGCTTGCTTGTCTCCCTGCCTGATTGTCCCTAACCACTCTGCATTCCAGCCTGGTCCCCTCTAACCGCTTTCCTGCCTGCATGATTGACACCTCATTGCTCTACTGCTGGCCTGATTACCCCCAACTTCCCTCCCCTGCAGGCCTTGTCCCTCTTAACTGCTCTCCCCTGCTGGCCTGATCGCACACAACTGCCCTGCCTTGCCAGCCATCTTGTGGCAGTCATTTTGTGTCCACATGGGGGTGGCCATCTTTGACCACATGGGAGCAGGCATCTTGTGTGTTGGAGTGATGGTCATTTGCATATTACTCTTTTATTAGATAGGATATTCATTTTTGGTACATATTTTCTTTTTTTTAAAATATATATTTTATTGATTTTTTTACTGAGAGGAAGAGAGAAGGATAGAGAGTTAGAAACATCAATGAGAGAGAATCATCGATCAGCTACCTCCTGCTCACCCCGTACCGGGAATGTGCCCACAACCAAGGTACATGCCTTGACTGGAATCGAACCTGGGACCCTTCAGTCTGCAAGCCAACACTCCATCCACAGAGCCAAACCGGTTTTGGCCATTTTTGGTACATATTTTCAAAATTATACCAGGAGCTGCCCCCTGGTGGTCAGTGAGTTCCCAGAGCCAACTCCCATAGCCAGACAATATCCCACCGTCCCTCCCCAAAACCAGCCAACCCTCCTGATAGACCCCAATAGGGGAGAGTCAGCTGGCCAACCTCCCACAGCCCCTCCCCTCAGCCATCCCTTTCTGATTGGCCCTAATCACCGGCCAGGCCTAGGGATTCCACCCATGCATGAATTTATGCACCAGGCCTCAAGTCTATATAATAAAAGATTATATGCAAATTGTCTGAATACAATATGCAAAATGGCAGAATGGCCAGTCATTATGAAAGGCACTGACCGCCACGGGCAGATGCTTAATGCAGGTGCTGCCCCCTAGTGGTCTCTGTGTTCACACAGGGGGGACGCTATTCAGCCAGAAGCCTATCTAAGGATGTCCAACTGATGGCTTAGGCCTGCACCTCGCCTAAGCCATCATTCGGACATCCTCCGAGGCCTCATGGACTGTGAGAGGGCACAGGTCAGGCTGAGGGACCCCTACCCCTGAGGGCACAAATTTCGTGCACCCAGCCTCTAGTATTTAAATAATAGGCAAATTGTTTTAATAGACATTTCTCCAAGGAAGATATATGAGCAGTAAACCAGTGCATGTAAAGATGCTCAATATCATTAGTCAGGCAAACACATATCAAATCCACATTTAAGATACCAGTTCACATTCACTAGGATGACTAAAAAAATTTTTTTAAAAAAGAAAGATAATAAATAATATTGAAAAACTTGTAGGGAAATTGGAACCTTCATAAATTGTTGGTAGGAATATAAAATGGTACCAAATTAGTGGAAAACAGTTGGGTGGTTCTTCAAAAAGATAAACTCACTAAATGGCCCAGAAATATTCATCTTCAGCATATAAACTATTCATCCACACAAAAACTTGCACAATATCTGTAGCAGCATTAGTCATAATATCTAAAAGGCAGAAACAACCCAAATATCTATCATTGATAAATATATATGCAAAATTATGATGTATTCATATAATGGAATAATATTTGGCAATAAAAAATAAATTCAGATACATACTACAACATAGAAGAAGCTAGTAAGCATTATGCTCAATGCAAAAAGTTAGAAAGAAAAGTAAAATTCCTTTCATATAAAATGCTCAGAATTACCAAATGCATAGAGATACATAAAGTAAATTACAGATATACCTCAATTTACTGAGCTTCACAGATATTTTGACTTTTGCAAATTGAAGATTTGTGGCAATCATGTGTTGAGCAAGTCCATCAGCGCCACTTTTTTCAACAACATTTGCTCAGTTTGTTTGGTGTCACATTTTGGTAATTCTCACAATATATCAAACTTTTTCATTATTATATTTGTCATGGATATCTGTGATAATGATCTATGATGTTACAATAGTTATTTAGGGAGGCACCACAAACTGCACCCATATAAGAAGGCAAACTTTATTGATAAATTTGTTTGTTCTCATTGCTCCACCAACTGTAAATTTTCCTGTATCTCTCCCTCTCCTCTGACTTCCCTATTTTCTGAAACACAACAATATTGAAATTAGACCAATTAATATATCTGCAATGGCCTTTAAGTGGTCAAATAAAATGAAGAGTACCACACCCCTCATTTTAAATCAAAAGCTGAAAATTAATCTTAGGGAGGAAGGCATGTTGAAAGCCAAGGTAGTCTGAAATCTAGGCCTTTTGCTCCAAATAGTTAGTCAAATTGCAAATGCAGAGGAAATGTTCTTGAAGTAAATTAAAAGTGCTACTCCAGTGAACACACAAATGATAAATCAAGCAACCATATTAATGATGTGGAAATTATTTTAGTGGTTTGGATAGATCAAACCAGCCACAACATTCCCTTAAGCCAAAGCCTAATCCAGAGCAAGCTCCTAACGCTTTATAATGACTGAGAAAGTCAAGGAAGCTACAGGAGAAAAGTTTGAAGCTGGCAGAAGTTGGGATACAGGTTTAAGGAAAGAATCTGTCTCCATAACATAAAAGTGAAGTGAAGCAGCAAGTGCTGATATACTGGTAGAAATTGCAACAGGTTATGAAGAAAATCTAGAAAAAATGAAGGTGGGTGCACTAAACTACAGATTTTTTTTTAATTAAAAATATATTTTATTGATTTTTTACAGAGAGGAAGGGAGAGAGATAGAGAGCTAGAAACATCTATGAGAGAGAAACATCGACCAGCTGCCTCCTGCACACCCCTACCGGGGATGTGCCTGCAACCAATGGACATGCCCTTGACCAGAATCGAACCTGGGACCTTTCAGTCCGCAGACTGATGCTCTACCACTGAGCCAAACCGGTTTTGGCTAAACTACAGATTTTTAATGTAAATGCAACAGCCTTATTTTAGAAGATACCATCTAGTACTTTTATAGCTAACAAGATGTCTATTCATAGCTTTAAAGCTTTAAAGTACATAGGTGAGGTGGGGGATTAGAGACGGAATAAAAGAAGGTAAAGAAATTACCTAAAGAACATATGTGCATAGCCCATAGACACAGACAACAATGTGGTGAAGGCCTGGTGGGGGAGGCTGGGAGGATATGGGCAAAGGGGGGTAAATAGGAAACATCTATAATAGTGTCAGCGATCCTGTATAAAAAATAGGTAATATGCAAATTGACCCTCATGCCCTCCTGTCACAAGATGGCTGCCCCCACATTGTCACAAGATGGTCAACAGAGGAGGTCAATTGGGGGTGACCAGGCCTGCAGGGGAGGGCAGTTGGGGGTAACAAGGTCATCAGAGGAGCAGTTTGGTGTCAATCATGTAGGCAGGAAAACTGTTAGAGGGGGATCAGGCTGGAATGCAGAGTGGTTAGGGACAATCAGGCAGGCAGGCAAGCAAGTGGTTAGGAGCCAGCAGTCCTGGATTGTGAGAGGGATCAAACCTAAACCAGCAGTTGGATATCCCCTGAGGGATCCCAGATTGAAGAGGGTGCAGGCTGGGCTGAGGGACACGCCCTCCCCTCAGCCAGTGCACAAATTTCATGCATCAGGCATTATTTTTTGTTTGTTTGTTTGTTTGTTTTATTTTTGTTTGTTTGATTGATTTTTAGCTTCAAAGTACAATGTGATCTCTTGCTAAGGATTAATGCAGCTGGTTACTACATTAAATTAAAGCCAAAGCTTATTTACTATTCTAAAAATAGTAAGACTCTTAATAATGATGCTAAATCTACTCTGCTTGTGCTCTATAAATAAAACAACAAAGACTAGATGACAGCATATCTCTTTGCATCATAAATGGCTGAATATTTAAGCCCTCTGTTGAATCCTACTGCTCAGGAAAAAAAAAATGATTTATTTCAATTTCTCATTGAAAATGTACCTGGCCACCCAAGAGCTCTAATGAACATGTATAACAAGATTAATATTGTTTCATGTCTCCTAACACAACACAGCATTTTGTAGTCCATGGATGGAAGATAAATTTAATTTTCAAGTCTTCTTATTTAAAAAATTAGAGGCTCACAGTCAGACATCCTACTCACAATCCTGGATTGCTGGCTCCTAATATGTCACATACCTGCCTTCCTAGTCACCCCTCACTGCCTCTGTATGCTGTCCTAATCACCCCTAACTGCACCCCCTGCTGGCCTGGTCACCCCTTACTTCCCCCTACTGCCTACCAGGTTGCCCCCAACTGCCCTGTCCCTGCCAGCCTATTTGCTCCTAACTGCCCCCTGCCAGCCTGGTAGCCCGCAACTTTACCCACCACCTGGCCTGGTCACCCCCAACTGCCCTCCATGCCAGCCTGGTCACCCCACGCAGCCTGCTGTTCAGTTGTTTGATCTTCCTTGACTAAAACCCCTGCCAGCCTGGTTGCCCCATGCAGCTGCTGTTCAGTCATCTGGTCATCTGTCACTGACCTCCCTGCTGGCCTCATCATCCCATGCAGCCTGCTTGTTCAGTTGTTTGATCATCTCTCAGGCCTGCCCTGGGTGGCTGGGCAGCCAACATTGGAGTCTTGCCTGTGCCTCAGGCTGGCCCTGGGCAGCTGGGGGACTGAAGGGACTGGGCGCCACCATCTTGTGGCTGTGGATGCCACCATCTTTGAGGGTGTGGCAGTCAATTAGCATATTCCCTCCTTTTTGGCTGTGGGCACCACCATCTTTGCAAGTGAAGCAGTAAATTAGCATATTTCCTCCTTATTGACTGTGGGTATAGTCATCTTTGAGGGCAGGGCAGTCAATTAGCATATTCCCTCCTTATTGGCTCTGGGTGCCATTATCTTTGAGATGGCATGTGGGTCAATTAGCATATTTTTTCTTTATTAGATAGAATAAATATTGTAAGGCTATAGCTACCACAGACAGTGATTCCTTTAATGAACAGGTGCAAAGTAAATAGAAAACATTCTGGGGAGGATTCACTATTATAGATGCAAGTAATAATATTAAGTGATTCATAGGAACGGGTCAATGTGCCAACATTAATAGGAGTTTGGGAGAAGATGAGTCCAAGCTACATGGATGACTTTGAGGGGTTCAATACTTCAGTGGAGGAAGTAACTGCAGATGGAATAAAAATAGCAAGAGAACTCAAACTAGAAATGGAGCCTGGAAGTGTGACTGAATTGCTGCAATCTTAATGTAAAACTTTAAGGAATGAGCATTTATTTGTTATGGATGAGCATAGAAAATGGTTTCTTGAGACTGAAACTACTGCTGGTGAAGAATGTGTGAGGATGTTGAATTGACAACAAAATATTTAGAATATTACATAAAGTTAGTGATAAAGCATCAGTAGGGTTTGAGAAAATTGATCATAATTTGAAGAAGTTGCTGAAACCAGTATTGCTCAGTGGATAGAGCACTGGCCTGTGGACTGAAATGTCCCGGGTTCGATTCCAGTCAAGGGCATGTACCTTGGTTGCGGGTAAATCCCCAGTAAGGGGAGTGCAGGAGGCAGCTGATCAATGATTCTCTCTCATTGATGTTTCTAACTCTCTACCCCTCTCTGTAAAAAATCAATTATATATATATATATATATATATATATATATATATGTATAATTTGAAGAAGTTCTGTGGGAAAAATTATATCAAATAGTATTGCATGGAATAGAAAATTTATTCACTAAAGTAAGAGTCAATTAATGCAGCAAACTTCATTGTTGTCTTATTTTAAGAAATTGCCACAGCCACACCAACTTCTAGCTTTGATCACCCTTAAGGAGTATCTTCCTCTAGGAAAAAAAAAGATTATGACTCACTGAAGACTCATATAATGTTTAGAATTTTTAAGCAATAAGTACTTTTAATTAAGACATATGCATTGTTTTTTCAGACATAATGCTATTGTAGACTTCATAAACTACAGTATAGTGTAATTATAACATTTCTTCATATGTAATTTATTTTTTAAATATATTTTTATTGATTTGAGAGAGGAAATAAGAGGTATAGAGAGCTAGAAACATCAATGCTGAGAGAGAATCATTGATTGGCTGCCTCCTGTACGCCCCTATTGGGAATTGAGCCCACAACCCAGGCAGGTTCCCTTAACCAGAATTGAATTTGGTACCTTCACTCTACAGGCTAACGCTCTATCCACCGAGCCAAACCAACATTCCAATCCAATAAACTTATCTGAAGCGGTATAATCAACCTAAAAGACAGATCTGTGTTGAATGTATTGCTCAAATCAGGATCTAAGGAGTGTGAATTGCCTTTTCCAGTTATAATACAGCGGAAAGTCCCCACAGACTTTCTCCAATAAAGCCACCAAATCACTGCATAATCAAAGAATCAGAGTACAGGTATCTGTCCCACAGAGCGGATATATTCCAGGTCACAGCATAGTAATCAAGAACACATATTACATTTAGTCAGGCAAAACTTTTTCAATTTTCCAACTCTCCTTCCTTTCAACACTGAACCTGGAGTAAACAGAAATAGCAGATCAAGTTGTGGAAGAGATGGAACAGGAAGATTAAATACAGGTTATTTCATCTTTTCACTTTAAGCCTTTGAACCTGATTCAGGACAAGATCTCTCTGTGTAAATAAAGAGAATAATTTAATTTTGATGTTTAAGTTTTAACTCAGGTTATATTGAACTTCTTAATATAAGTAAAACTGTGTTAAACCCTGAAATTTACCAGGTAAGCTAGGGGATCATCTGAAGAAATTGTGCAAGGATACAGATCTTATTCAATATGAGGAAAAAAAATTTTGATGATTTTACTTCACTTCATCTTATTCAATAAACTCGTGGCCCAGTGCACAAAATTTGTGCATGGGAGGGTGTCTGTCAGCCAGGTCTGCAACCTCTCCAATTTGGAACCCCTAAACCAGCAGTTGGAAATCCTCTCGAAATCCAGATACTCCTGGCTCCTAACTTCCTGCCTGCTTGATCACCCCCAACGGCCCCCCTGCCATACTGTTTGCCCCCAACTGCCCCACCACAGGCCTTATCACCCCCAACTCCCCTCCCCTCCTGGCCTGATCACCCCTAACCACCTCTGTCTTGGCCCTGCCACCATGGCTTTAACTGGAAGGATGGCCCGGAAGGTCTCTTGGTCTAATTATCATATTACCCTTTTATTAATATAGATTATTCTACTCAATTTTAATACTTCAAAAGTAAGTATATGAAATTAATTTTAAAGAAAACAACAATATGCTAAGTCTATTCCACTATTATTTCCTGTTTTTCAAATTTATTTCATTGATTGAGAAAATGATATATCTATGGCAAAGTTCTTCCATGGATATTATAAACACTAAGAAGTGGGTTTTACTGAATAAATATGTTATCAATAAACCAAATATATTCCAAATATATTTCAAACAAGTGATTTCCACCTTTATTATATTAAAAAGAACAAATTATAAGATAATGCTGTTTAGGAGCAAAATTATATGTGGTTCATGGAGAGTTAATCATGAATATTTTATCTGGACTTATTCTAAATGAAATATCAGATTACATATTTTTTAAACTATCTTTTTTAATTATTCAATCCTATAAGGAGAAAATAGTATATATTCAATGATCTAGTTAATTTATTAAAGTCAATATATGAATAGCATATTTTCTGGTGGTATATATGTGCAAATACATATAAAATGTTTTCTCAAAATTAATGCATTGTGATAGGGCTACCTTTTGTGTTATGTCTCCCCTTGATAGACTGAGCACCTTTGGAATAGCTCCTGGGAATTATTTATTTGTTCATGCCTAGCACATTTAGAAAAATGGATGGATGGATGGATGGATGGATGGATGGATGGATGGATGGATGGATAGAATCATTCAATGAATGATTTCTGCTTGAAGGAAAACACACACACACACAAAAGGGATGAATATCAGGAAATGCCATTTTAAGAGGATTCCAAAACTTCAACTTACACAGAAGTCCATATTCCTGTGGGAGCAAGGATCATGCTTCAGTGATCATTGTATTCACTTCCATATTTAGCCCTATGCTGTGAACATAGAAAGTCCTCCATAATGGTCTATGCATTGTGTTAAATTCAATGAAGCAAATACAGTACAGGTGTGCTTTGATCCCTATAGCTCATATTGCCATTCAAGTAGACTGCTCTATTTTATACTAGCTGGAGCACTTCTAGGGGTTCACCCAGGGATGCACCTAGGAGGAAAGAAAAAAAAAATAATGTAAGCCAGTGTCATTGTGATAAGTTGAATTCAGGTTATGATCCTTTTTACCTTTCTCACTTCATAGCACATTTAGAATCTATAAATTACATCCAAAATGATTTTGCTGTGAATATTGTCACTCAAATAAACCAAGTACTTTTAGAGTCCTTAATTATTCCTACACTACTCAGCCCAGCCACAGAGGTTCAAATTGAGAAATAAATGGCATGAATTCTACCCCTGCATTTGCCACTAAGACATGGAAAGACAATCTTCTATGTCTCTGTGGATCTACTTTTCATCTCACAAAGTAGAGAAACTATTTTCACACATTTCTTCATAAACATGTAAGGAGGACTAAAAAGTTTGCTAGCCAGACGCTAGCCATTGACATTTATTTTCACACATCATTTTTTATTAGCTTGATCCTACATTATTCTAAAACCTTCCTTAGGGGCCCAAAGTGTCCCATGAATACATTTGGAATAGCTTCCTCATCAAAATTAATTATGGAACAATTTTTGTGGTATATAATTAATAAATAATTTTCATTCAGAATTAATTGTCATTCTTGAACTAATACAAACCTGATACAAATTTTCCTTGTGTTTATGTAGTGATATATAAAAATAATGGAATCTAGAAATGAAGCTATTACCCTGGTTAAATCCCATTAATCACAGGAATCTGGAGAACCATACAACTTTTCTTCTGGTAATATGACAGTCCACCAAACCACTTACACAAGAAAATTTCAATTAGCATTGAAAATGAGTGTTGGCTGAATGGCAGTGACACTCTATCATTGTTCCTGCTTTATATCTAAATTCCAGGTTCTAGGAGCTAGGATATGTTTTCAAAAGTGTGAATTTTTTCTTCCATGTCTCTTAGAATACATCATTCCATTCTGCAAAACTGAAAGAAATGAGGTTAAAAGCATTTTTATAGTGTATCATTTTATTCTTTAAGATGTTCACCTCAGGCATAAAAGTTATTTTAAATATTGCCATTGAAGACAATGAACCAAATTTACTTATACAGTAATCACAAGTGGCACTTGGAGAAGAATTGGGTACTATAAAGCATTCTATATACCTTTTAATTTAATTGGGTACAATGATGTATTTAGTTGTTATCTGGAAATTGAGTATTAAACAGAAAGAAGTGTATGTCTTTCTTTGAACCTTCAGGCCATTTAATGTGGGGCTCCTGTTAACTTACAAAGTGCTGAAAAGGACTGTACTTTGATACCCTATTATCTCTGAGGTTCTGTAGTTTAAGCCTAGCTTACCCTCGAGGATAACAGAGTTTATTTTTCTCTAAGAAAGCATATTCTAGAATATCGGGAGTCAAATGCATTACTTCTTTTTTGATTCTTGGCAGAGAAGTGCAAATATTAGAGATCTTTCTAATATTTGAGAGAGGGGGGTAGATATAGATAGATGATAGATAGATATATAGATGATAGATAGATAGATAGATAGATAGATAGATAGATAGATAGATATAGATGGATAAAATGTATTTAATGTATCCATTACAACCACTCAAATATAAAGACTTCTCACATTTCTTACCAAGGGTAGTTTAAATATGGGTGCTTTAAAGAATGGCAATAACCAAGTAACTACTTGTGACACATATTGCCATAAATCTCAATGCTTGAAGTGTTTCCTTAGCTAACATTTTAGATGAGTTAAATACTCTTCTTATAAGTTACATGATTTTCATGTCTTAGTCATTGGTTATCCAGTGATATGATATGAGACATCTACTAAAAAGTAACTATCTGAATCTAAGAACACAAAATAATTCTAAGTGGCTATCATTTTTCAATATGAGATTTAATAATAAATTTACTGAATGTTGCTATTAATATTATAGTCATATCGGGTTGATTATATCAACTAAGTTGAATGAGTTGTTGGAATATTTAATATCTATGCAGATTGTTGGAATATTTAATATCAAAATCAGATTCCTTACTAAAAAACAAGCATTTAAGAATACTATACATACCACACAAGATCTTCTTTTCTCTTTCTAATCTTCATGTTTTAGTCTTAAATAAAATCCCAACTATATATATATATATATATATATATATATATATATAGTTATATATAGTTATATATATATATTATTAGAAGTAACCATGTGTTATAATACATCCTTTACATCCTTTCTTTTTTATTTTATATTCTTGCTCTATACTATTATTAAAGTTCTACCTATTTAAGTGTGTTACAGAACAGTACCTTACCCTGGAAATAGATATGTACAAAATGTATTCTTTGTGGCCAGATTCAATAAATTTTTAGGGAAGATAGTGAGTACTTCTCCGACCTGAATGTTAGATAATGATCAATTATAAATCCATAAATATTTACCAAAATTAATTATTGGGGGGGAAAATAATAGTATACACCTAATTTTGTTTAAGAGGTCATATTAGGTCTCCTAAAATATGTGTTATATAAATTTACACTTGTCAAAATAAGTAAGATTTATCCAACCAAAAAGTAAAGGAAAGTGTACTGTAAGTAAATGGTGTAAATGAAGGTAAAAAATGAAAAATTGGCCAACGTATTCTAAAAATTGAAAAAAAATTATTAATGACAGGAGCACTGAGAATGAAGATGAATAGAAATTTGGAATACATTCAGAGAAACAGATAAAGGTCATATCCCAAAGGAACTTGTAGGTCATATTAAAGATCCAATACTTTATTCAGAGATGCAATGGAAAAAAATGAACTGGTATAAAATAGAGACGTGGCATTAAATATATATTTTTTTCTGACTGAAGTGATGGGACATATTGGGGAGGGCACAAGACAGAGTTTAAGAAGAATATTAGGAGTCCATTGCAGTCTTCAAGGCCAGAGACTCTGGTGACTTGAATTAGCATTTTCAGAGAGGATGCAGGCAAAAGTAAAGTAATTAAAGAAATACTATGAATATAATAATCAGGATTTGGTGATAGATTAAATAAGTCGAGATAGGAATGGGAAGTAAATGAAAACAAAAATCCAGTGAACAGCAGAAAAAAATTGGCAAATTAAATACCCCTAAAAGTCCTCTCCATGAAAGCAATAGAACACTGGAAAAGTTTGTTAGAGTTAACCTTTATAGAACTCAAGATATTAACCAGACTTCCAATAATTCATAAAATAGTTATTCAAGAAAACTGGCTTAATACTATTTTTAGTCTAGTTCATGGCATTTTAACTTGTCATATTTTTATTTCCCCAAGACAGTGTTACATAAAGTCTTGAAAGCCAGCCCAGTGTTCGGCATGTAATAAAGACAACAGGATAGAGACTCCATAAATAGTTCATGCATATATGGCCCATTTGTATTTGACAAAGGCATCAAGAAAAACCAATATGAAAATGATATTATAAAGACTTAAAAGCAAATTTCTTATGTTCTATTTTGAAAATGAATTGGACACATATACCAAATACAAAAAGTAACACAAAATAAATAATAGACATAAATATGAAGGCTAGTTTAGCCTGCCCCTGTCTGAGAAGAAGCAGTCTCACATGGCCTGCCACCATCCAAGGAACAGCTACCCCATGAATAGCCTGCCCCTGTGTGAAGAGCAGTAGCCCTGCATGTGACCTGCCCATGTCCTAGGAGCAGCAGCCTTGCGCAGCTTGCCCCCATCCCAGGAGAGGCAGCCAGATGAGCAGCCAAGCCTGATTCAAGGAGCAGCCTTCACCCCTCTGAGGAGCAGCAACAGCATGTGCAGCCCACCCCCATCTGAGGAGTAGCAACCATGCAAATAGCCAACCCCATCCCAGGAGCAGCAGCCTTGTGAGCAATGCTCCTCTGTCCAAGGTGCAGCAGCCCTATGAGCAGCCTGCTCCAGTCCGAGGAGAAGCAGCCACACACAGCCTGCCCTATCCCAGGAGCAGTAGCCTTGTGAGAAGCCCATCCCCTTCTGAGGAGTAGAAGCTGCATGAGCAGCTTGCCCCCACAAGCCAGAGGAGTCACCACTGCTATGAGCAGTTTCCACCAGAAGAGCCACTGCCAACTGAGGAGCAACCACTTCAGCAACCGCCTGAGGAGCAACTGTAGCCCAAGGAGCCCTGCCACCAGCAGAGAAGCCCCTGCATGACTCAACACGTAGATCTTCTGGTGAGAACAAAACTGGGAAGACAAAGAAATGGCCAAAAGAAAGAAAAGGAGGAATTGCCAGAAAAGCAGCTAAGTGAAATGGAGGCATACAATATATCAAAAGGGATTCAGAATAAGGGTCATACAGTTCATGAACCTGATTCATACTTATGTAAAAATCAAGAAGAAATAAAAAGTGATATAGCTGCAATAAAAAACACCATGGAAAGTTTCAACAATAGACTAGGGGAACTGGAGGACCGAATTAACAAATTAGAAGACAGGGAAGGAAAACATACCCAAACTGAACTGCAATGGGATTAAAAAAAAAAAAAAAAAAAAAAAAAAAAAAAAAAAAAAAAAAAAAAAAAGGAGGAGAGCCTAAGGGAGCTTTGGGATAATATGAAACAAAGCAACATATAAATAATAAGTGGGACAGAATAACAGGAAGAGGAACACTGGTTAGAAAACCTATTTGAAGAAATAATGTAAGAAAACTTCCCTGAATTGAGAGAGGGGGAGAATCACACAAGCAGAGAGAGTCACAAACAATAAGAACCAAAAAAGAACCACACCAAGACACATCTTAATTACAATGGCAAATATACAGGACAAAGTGAGAATCATAAAGGTTCCCAGAGAGAGATAAAAAGCTGCATACAAGGGATCTCACATTAGATTATCAAATGTTTTCTCAACAGAAACAAATCAAGCCAGAAGGAATGGAAGGAGATTTACAAAGTTATGCAAAGAAAGGGAGTTTATCTAAGGATACTCTATCTAGCAAGGCTATCATTCAAAATTGAAGGGTAAATAAGGAGCTCAAAAAAGGTTAAGGGAGTTTATCACCATCAAGATAGCAATGCAAGAAATGCTAAAGGGACCGGTGTAAAAAGAAGAAATAAAAAGTAAAGAAGAAACACAGGCACAAAAAATGAAAATTGCTACAAATACCTATGAATAATACCATTAAATGTAAACAGAATACGTATTCCAATCAGATATCGAGTGGCTGAATCAATTTAAAAAAGTGTGACCCATATATATTCTGTCTACAAGAGACCAATCTCAGAACAAGGAACACATACAGACTGAAAGTGAAAGGATGGAAAAATATCTTCAAGTCAAATGAAAATGAAAAAAGGCTGGGGTAGCAATACTTATACCTGACAAAATAGAACTTAAGTTGAAGGCCATAAAAAGAGATAAGGAAGGCCACTTCATAATAGTAAAGGGATTGATGCAACAAGAGAATATAACCCTGGTAAACATATATGCACATAATGCAGGAGCACCCAAATACAAACACAAAACAAAACAAAAACACAAAAACCCTCTTGGAAGATATCAAGGGAGAGATCAACAAAAATACAATCACATTAGTGAACTTTAAAACCCCTCTGACATGACTGGATAATCTTCTAGACAAACAATCAGCAAAGAAAGAGCAATCCTAAATGTCTCACTAAGTCAGATGGCCTTAATTGACATCTTCAGAACATTTCACCCCAAAGCTACGGAATATAAGTTCTTCTCAAGTGCACATGAGACATTATCAAAGAAAGACCACATATTGGGTCACAGGTAGTCTCTCTGCATTCCAAAAGATTGAAATCATATCAAGCATGTTTTCAGACCACAATGGCATAATGTTAGGAATAAATTACAATGAAAACAATGAAAAATATTAAAGTGCACAGAAGCTGAATATCATTTCATTAAACAATGATTAGATTACCAAGAGATAAAAGAAGAAATTAAAAACATCCTGGAAACGAATGATAATAAAAACAGAACAATCCAAAATCTATGGGACACAGTGAAAGAAGTCCTAATAGGAAAGATTATAACTCTACAGGCATACTTCAGAAAAAAAAAAAAAGTAATAAATCATCTCACCCTACAACTTAAAAAAATTAGAAAGAGAGCAATAAGAAAAGCCCAAAGTGAGCAGAAAGAATAAGATAATTAAGATCAGAACATAAATATATGACATGGAGACCAAAAACCAAAAACCAAATAAACAAACCAAAAAAAGATCGATGAAATCAAGAGCTGATTCTTTGAAAGGATAAACAAGATTGATAAATTGCTAGCCAGGCTCACCAAGAAGCAAAGAAAGTGGACCCAAATAAACAAAATTAGAAATGAAAGAGGAGAAATAACAACAGACCCCTCAGAAATACAAAGGCTTGTTAAAAATATTTTGAACAACTCTTCCAAGAAATTAGACAACCTAGAGAAAACGAATATATTCCCAGAATAATACCACCTTTCAAAACTCAATCAGGAAGGATATAAAAATCTCAATAGGCTGATAACTATGGAGGAAATTGAAGCAGTCATCAAAAAGCTTCCAGCAAACAAAAGCCTAGGGCCAGAAGGCTTCACAGGGGAGTTTTACCAAACATTCAAAGAACTAAAACCTATCCCCCTTAAAAATTGAAGAGTAAGGAACACTGCCAAGTTCATTCTATGAAGCCACCATTAACCTAATACCAAAACTAGTTAAGAACAACACAATGAAAGAGAATTACATGCCAATATCCCTCATGAACATAGATGCCTAAATCCTCAACAAAATTCTAGCAAATCATATCCAGCATTACATCAGAAAGATCATACACCATAACCAAGTAGGATTTAACCCAGGAATGCAAGGATGGTACAATATCCGCAAATCAATAAATGTGATATATCACATAAATAAATTGATAGATAAAAACCACATAGTTATATCAATTGATACTGAAAAAGCATTTGACAAAATCCAACACCCTTTTTTGATAAAAACCCTCAACAAAATGGAAATAGAGGATCATATCTCAACATAATAAAAGCCTTAAATGACAAACATGCAGCCAACATCATACTCAATGGAAAAACAAACAAACAAACAACAAAAAAAAAACTGACACCATTTCACCTAAGAATAAGAATGAGAGAGAGATGCCCACATTCACCACTCTGGTTCAACATAGTTCTGGAAGTGCTAGCCATAGCAATTAGAAAAGAAGAAGAAATAAAAGGTATCCAAATTGTAAAAGAAGATATAAAACTATCATTATTTGCAGATGACATTATACTGTATATAGAAAACCCTAAATACTCCATCAGAAAGTTATTAGACTTAATAAATGAATTTGGGAATGTACCAGGATACAAGGAATCTATGACATTTTTATACACAAAAAGTGATCTTACAGAATGACAGTTTTAAAAAACAATCCCCTTTACCTCACAGCAAAACAAAATTAAGATACCTAGGAATTAACTTAACTAAGAAGGTAAAGGACCTGTACTTGGAAAACTACAGGACGTTGAATAAAGAGATAGAGGATGACATAAACAGATGGAGGAACATACAGTTTTCATGAACAGGTAAGATCAACATCATTAAAATGTCCATACTACTCAAACAATCTATAGATTCAATGCACTCCCCATTAAAATAAGAATGGCATATATCAAAGATCCAGAAAGAACTCTCCAAAAATGCTTGCAATAAAAAATGACCCAGAATAGGCACAGCAATTCTGAGAAAATGGAACAAAGTAGGTGGGATCTCAATACCAGATATCAAGCTAAATCACAAAGCCACTGTTCTCAAAACTGCCTGGTACTTTCACAAGAACAGATATATAGACCAACTGAACAGAATAGAGAACCCAGAAATGGACCCAAACAACTATGATCAATTAATATTTGAAAAAGGAGACATGAACATACAATGGAGTCAAGACAGTCTCTTCAATAAATGGTGTTGGAAGAATTGGACAGATACATGCAAAAAAAATGAAACTAAACCACCAACTTACACTATAAAAAAATAAACTCAAAATGGATAAAGGACTTAAAAATAAGACAGGAAATCATAAAGATATTAGAGGAATCTACAGGCAGCAAAATATCATTCATATGCCAAAGCAATTTCTTCACTGATACAATTCCCAGATCAGTGAAAACTAAAGAGAAAATAAACAAATGGGACTACATCAAAATAAAAAAGCTTCTGTATAGCAACAGAAACCATCAACAAAACAACAAGAAAGACCACTGCATTGGAGAACACACTGTTATCACCCATAAAGGTTTAATCTCCAACATTTACAGGAAACTCATACAACTTAACAAAAAGAAGATAAACAACCCCCCCCCCCCCGAAAAAAACACACAAAACAATGGGAAACTGACCTAAATAGTTACTTTTTGAAAGAGGATATAAAGAAGGCCAAGAGATATGAAAACAATCTCAAAATCACTAATCATCTGAGAGATGTAAATAAAAACAACAATGAGGTATTATATCAGAATGGCTATCATCAACAAATCAATAAATGGCAAGTGTTGGTGAAGATGAGGAGAAAAGGGAACACTCATGTACTCCTGGTGGGAATGCAGACTGCTGAAACCACTGTGGAGAACAGTATGGAGTTTCCTCAAAAAATTAGGTGGGATCTCAATACCAGATATCAAGCTGAATCACAAAGCCACTGTTCTCAAAACTGCCTGGTACTTTCCCATTTGACCCACTGATCCCACTTCTAGGATTATATCCCAAGAAAATAGAAATATCAATCTGAATGAATATATGCACCCCTATGTTCATAGCAGCACAATTTACAATAGCTAGGATTTGGAAACAGCCTAAGAGCCCATCAGCAGATGAGTGGATTAAAAACTCTGGTACATCTACACAATGAAATATTATGCTGTGGTAAAATAGAAGATATTCTTACCATTTGCAACAGCATGGATGGAACTGGAGAGTATTAAGCTAAATGAAATAAGCCAATCAGAGAAAGATAAATATCACATGATCTCACTCATTGTGTAATATAATGAGCAACATAAACTGATGAACAAAAACAGGTCTAGAGACAGAGAAGCATGGATCAGACCATCAAATCTCAAAGGGAAGGTAGGGGAGGGTAGGAGTAAGGGGGAGAGATCAACCAAGGGACTTGGATGCATGCATATAAGCCTAACCATTGGACACAGACAACAGGGGGATGAGGGCATGAGTTGGGGTTTGGGGGAAATGGGGGATAAGGGCACATATGTAATACCTTAATCAATATAGGAAAATAAATAAATATAAAAGCTAAAAGTATAAGATTTTTAGGGGTAGGAAATAGAGAATAAACTGTTAGTACACTTGGGCTGAGAAACACATGGGTTGAGAAAAAAGTTAAATTAGATGCAAAATCTCAACCTTGTGAAAAATTTTAAATTAAATTTCATCAAAATTTAGAGCTTTTTATTTTCAAAAGGCACTACTAAGAAAATGACAAGACAAATCAGATAATAGGAAAAATATTCTGAAAACTTATGCTAATGGACATTTAATGAAAGAACATATACAGATAACAGATATGCACATGAAAAGATGCTCAAACTGTCGGTGAAATTATATGAAAACCATAATATCATATACTACATATTCATTAGATTACTTAAATTTAAATATACTACTACTAACAATTATTTGTATTAACACGTTTATGGCAACACATTCAACTTAATTTAAAAACAGTTTGGCAGTTTCTTTAAAAGTTAATCATACAGCCTAGTACTGGCACAAGAATAGGCATATATATCAGTGGATCAGAACAGAGATACCAGAAATTGGCCCACACCATTATGGTCAATTAATATTTGATGAAGGAGGCAAGAACATACAATGATATAAAGACAATCTCTTCAACAAATGGCCTTGGGAAAACTAGATAGATACATCAAAAAAGATTAAACTAGACCACCAACTTACACCATATACAAGAATAAACTCAAAATGGATAGAAAACTTAAATATGAGCTGTGAAAGCATAAAAATCCTAAAAGAAAACATAGGCAGCAAAATGTCAGACATCTCATGTAGCATAATTTTTGCTGTTATATCTTCTAGGGCAAGAGAAACAAGGGACAAAAATAAATGAATGGGACTACATCAAATTAAAATTTTCTGCACAGCAAAAGAAACCACCACCAAAATCAAAAGGGATCCCACTGTATGGTAGAACATACAGTATTTTCCAATGATACATCTGATATGGGGTTACTGTCCGAAACATATAAAATACTCATTTGATTCAACAAAAGGAAGAAAAACAATCCAAATTAAAAAATGGACAGAAGACCTGACTGGACACCTTTCCAAAGAGGACATACAAATGGCCAAGATACATATGAAAAAAAATGCTCAGAGTCACTAATTATCACAGTTGTTAGAATAGCTATCATCAATAAACCAACAAAGAACAAGTGTTGGTGAAAAAAGGGAACGCTAGTTCACTTCTGCTGGGACTACAGACTGGTGCATCCACTATAGAAGACAGTATGGAGTTTCCTCAAAAATTAAAAATGGAACTTCCATTTGACCCAGCAATACCACTTCTAGGAATATGTCCTAAAAAACAAAACAAACAAACAAACAAAAAAACACACACATACCAATCAGAAATAGTAGATGAACCCCTATGTTCATAGTAGCGTTATTTACAATAGCTAAGATCTGGAAACAACCCAAGTGCCCACCAGTAAATGGATGGATAAAAAAAAACAAAACAAAACTGTGGGATATTTACACAATGGAAAACTATGCATTTGTAAAAAAAAAAAAAAAAAAAAAAAAAACAAACAACAAAAAAAAACAGAGATAGAGATAGAGATGAGAGAGAGAGGGAGAGAGAGAGAGAGAGAGAGAGAGAGAGAGAGAGAGAGAGAGAGAGAGAGAGGTCTCTTACTTTTGGAGAGCTCATGAATGGATCTGGAGACTATAATGCTAAGTGAAATAAGCCAATCTGAGAAAGACATATATCACATGATCTCACTTAATTGTGGAATCTAATGAACAAATTAATTGACCAACAAAATAGGACCCTAATCAGGGAGGCATGGAACATACTGACATACTTCAATATGGGGTTGGGAGGATGAGAAGAGAGAAACCAAAAAATGTATATACTTATATTCATAGCCCATGGATACAGGCAATAGAGTGCTGAAGACCTTGGGGTGTAGGGGCTGAGTGGAGAGGGGTAAAGAGGGGGAAATGGGAAACATCTGTAATACTGTCATCAATAAATAAATTATATATATATATATATATATATATATATATATATATATATATGAAAAGAAGTTAACCTTATGCTGCCCTACTGCCCTAATATATATATATATATATATATATATATATATATATATATATATATATATGAAAAGAAGTTAACCTTATGCTGCCCTACTGCCCTATTTGGTGTAGCTCAGTGATAGAGCATCAGCACAAGCACCAAAGGGTCATGGGTTTAATTCCCAGTCAAGGGCACATACCTGGGTTGCAGGTTTATTCCCTGGCCCCCATTCCAGCCAGATGCATAGGGGAGGCCACCAATATATGTTTTATTGATATTAAATTATAGAAAAGGTACACTGTAGTAGTAGAAAGCAGAGTTTCAAGGTGCAAGGGAGTGAGCAAATCCACTTAAATATAAAATTAAGTTATCCATGAGATATCCAAGTGTAAAAGTCAAGTACTTGGCTATATCAGTTTATATTATAGAAAAGAGATTTAGGTTGGTGATAATTACCAGTATATAAGTGCTTCTTGAAATCATTAGAGTATATAAAACAACATTAAATAGGAATGTAGACTCAAAAAGAAGAGGGCTCAAGATAGAACCTTCAGCATTTGCAAATTATGTGGAGTACTACAGTGAGTTATACCATCAGTGAATGACCTAAAAACATAATCTATAGAGGCAGGTGACGGAAATATGTACCTGCATCTGCCTTACCTCTATGTAAAGACAGAAATAAACTAATTAATTAATTAATAAAAAAGAAAGGAAAATATGGTTTGAGAATTCTTAACCAAATGTATTGGGTTGAATAGTGACTCCCCAACCCCAAATTCATATTCCTTGCAGAACCTCAGAATGCAACTTTATTTGGAAATAGGTTCATTGCCACTGCTAAGTTAGTTAAGATGAAGTCATATTAAAATTGGACTAGTTTCTTTATGAGAAGAGACAGAGACATGTGACAATGGAGGAACTGATTTAGTGAGGCACTACAAGACAAGAAACATGAAGGATTGTTGGCAACTACCAAAAGCTAAGAAGAGCCAAAGGAGAATTTAGCTCTAGATAATTAAAAGACATCATAGCACTGGTGACAACTTTATTTCAAACTTATAGCCTCCAGAACTATAAGACAGTAAATTTCTGTTGTTTTCAACTACCTATTTTGTGGTATTTTATTGTAGCAGCCCTAGAAACTGGATTTAATAAATTTGGACTGGATTTATTAAATCAATAGGCCCATTTCCCATAAAAGTAAAGTAATTTAAATTTTAGTGTTCAGATGGTAACACAGAAGCAAATGGTAACTTTCCTTAAAATAAGATACCTTAAATAAAGTTTTTACTTACTTAACACAAATGAAGTTGCAAGGAACAGTAATCTAATATTAAAAGTAAACACATGACCAATGCATGGTATTGCAAATATATGCATGAATAAACTACTAAACTAATAGTATCAGATTGACCAATAGGTTTTAATAAAACAAAGTATGAGTTCATTATACAGCTTCTGATTCCACATGGTGACTAACTTAGGAAATTTCCACTTGTAGAGTTTTGGATGAGTATTCTAGAAGAATATCCATGCTCTGGAAAGTCTAACATTCCCCTTCCCAGCCACATATCTGAGTGAGCAGATTTTCTTCATCTACTTTAACGACCATAACAAAATTCAGTGAATTGAATGCAGAAATATATTTTATTATCCAGTTGTCTTCACTAAGCCAATTGAAAATATTTTCAAAAATGAGCCCTAGCTGGTTTGGCTCAGTGGATAGAGTGTTGTCCTGCGCACTGAAGGGTCCCAGGTTCAATTCCGGCCAAGGGCACATTGGCTGGGTTGCAGGCTCAATCCCCAGGAGGGGGTGTGCAGGAAGCAGCTGATCAATGATTCTCTCTCATAATTGATGTTTCTACATCTCTATCCCTCACCCTTCCTTTCTAAAATCAATAAAAAACAACATATTTTTAAAAAATGAAAAGCAATGCTGTTATTTTGTTTATTATATTTTGTAATGTATAGTAGTAAAATATTATTTAAGTTAATATATAATGGATTTACTGTTATTAAAGTTAAATTTATATATATATATATATATATATATATATATATATTATTGATTTAGGTATTACATATGTGTTCTTATTCCCCCATTGCACCCCACTCCCCCTACTCATACCCTCACCCCCTGTTGTCTGTGTCCATTGGTTAGGCTTATGTGCATGCATACAAGTCCTTTTGTTGATCTCTTCCCCTTACCCCCAACCCTCCCTTACCTTCCCAATGAGATTTGAAGTTCTGATGGATGCTTCTCTGTCTCTGAATCTTTGTTCTTCAGTGAATGTTGTTCATTATATTCCACAAATGAGTGAGACCATGTGATATTTATCTTTCTCTGATTAGCTTATTTCACTTAGCATAATGCTCTCCAGTTCCATCTATGCTATTATAAATGGTAAGAATTTCCTTATATACAGATTAGAGGCCCAATACACAAAATTTGTGCATGGGTAGGGTCCCTAGGCCTGGCTGGCAATCAGGGTTGATTTGTGGGGTGACCTGCCTTGGCTGCCCGCTTGTTGGCCCTGCCTCCTGCTGCCACTGCAGCCTCCAGGCATTGGTTCCCTCCGTGGGGTGACTGGCAGGATGATGGGGGGGGGAGGGTGGGCCACCCCTGGGGTCTGCGGGCTGGGGACAGTTCCTTCATTCAGCATCTTTCCCCTGGTGGTCAGTGCACATTATAGTGACCTGTCATTCTGCTGTTTGGTCAATTTGCATATTAGCCTTTTATTATATAGGATATTTTTAATTGATTTCAGAAATAAAGGTAGAGGCAGAGAGAGAGATAGAAACAACAATAATGAGAGAGAATCATTGATTAGCTGTCTCCTGCACACCTCGTACTAGGGATTGAGTCCACAACCTGAGCATGTGCCCTTGACTGGAATTGGGCCTGGGACCCTTCAGTCTGTAGGCCAGCGCTCTATCCACTAAGTCAAACAAGTGAGGGCTAAATTAATACATATTTTAAAAATGCTATCAGGCTTAAGTTCTAGAATAATAAATACCAATAGACATAACTCAAGTCAAAAGATGCTCTTTGAAGTCTTTGATAATTTTCTGACTAGAAACCCTTGAGAACTGCTGACTTAAACAATACTTAAAGGGAAGTGTAGCTGTGTGGTGAGTACCTGTTAACATATAGCATTACTACTTCTTTTCAAACATATGTGAAAATAATTACAGTCACAGGGCATTGCAAAGACACTATAGAAAGTTCCCATGTGCCTTTCACCTAATTTTTCCCAATAGTTATAGCTTATGAAACCAGAGAATAGTCATGATTAAATTAATGGAACCACCATTGCAATCAAGATATAGACTATTCCACCACCAGAAAATTCTCACTGATAGTGCTTCTTATTGTGGATATGCAAAATAAGTTCCTTGTCTTGAACTTATTTTATTGCTACCTTATATATTAATTTTGAAAAATAGTAAGTTAAGAAATTTGCATATTAGAAAGAGTTTAATCATTATTATTCTACAATATCTTAAAAATGGAAGAAATTGAATTATATGTCAAAACATAGATCTCTTAAGATTTAATAAAATGACAGTGCATCGAGATTTGGCCTTATGTATGCCATGGATTGAAGTTTTGGAATAAAATAACAGGTTGAAAATATCAGACCTTGATTTTTCTAAAATGACAGATGAGAGTCAAAGCCATGTAGGATCTCACTTAAAGAAGTTGCCTGTTGTCCAGCTTGGTGCACTTTGGATTAAAAATGTGTGTCTGAAATCATGTACACCATATTCAATCTCCTTTTCAATGAAAAGTTATAACTGCCTTTTCTCCTTTCCAACTGTGCTTTTCATAAAATCTTTCACAAATGAAAACAGAGTCATCAGCCTCCAAGAAATTACATTCAGTGTCAGGAAACTCACTTTTTGAGAAAGCTCATCCCATTTGTCAAATTATTCTTGCTGTTTTTACTGATGTTAATCTAAAAATCTGTTTCACTAATGTTTTCACTCTTTGGATATGCACTGAGTGACCAGATTATTATGATCTCTGAACATATAATAATCTGGCCACTCAGTGTATATCCTATATAATAAAAAGCTAATATGAAAATTGTCCCCTCAACCAGGAGTTCGACCAGCAGGCAGGCCAGTCAACTGCTCATGTCCCCTCACCTTGGGCAGGTTGGGGGCATGCAACTCTAATATATATATAAGGGGCCTGGTGCACAAAATTCATGCAGGGGGGGGGATGTTCCTAAGCCCAACCCCTGCAGCGTCTCCAATCTGGGACCCCTCAGGGGATGTACAACTGCCTGTTCCTGATCCCTGTGGGATCAGGCTTAAACAGATAGTCAGACATCCCTTTCACAATCCATGACTGCTGACTCCCAACTACTCGCCTGTTTGATTGCCCCTAACTGCTTCTGCCTGCCAGCCTGATCACCCCCTAACCATTCCCCTGCCAGCCTGATTGATGCCTATCTGCTCCCCTGCCAGCCCAATCATCCCCAACTACCTTCCTCTGACAACCTGGTCACCCCCAAATGCCCCCCCCCCATGCTTATTCTCTCTTTATTATATAAGTTTTTTCTTTAACATATTGGTCAGCCCTAACTGGTTTTGCTAGGTGGATGAAGCATCGGCCTGCAGATTCAAGGGTCACAGGTTCAATTCCAGTCCAGGGCATGTACCTTGGTTGTGGGCACATACCCAGTGGGGAGTATGCAGGAGGCAGTGGATCAATGTTTCTCTGTCATAGATGTTTCTAGCTCTCTATCCCTTTCCCTTCCACTCTGTAAAAAAAAAAAAAAAAATTAAAGAAACATTTAAGATTTCTCCATATCTGCCTGGCTGGTGTGACTCACTGGTTGAGACCCCAGGCTGCTGACAATGGGAGGGGCATCACGCCTTAGGGGTGGGTGCTTCTGCCATGCTGAGACCCTAGGTCAGGCTGCCGCCACTGGCAGGGGGATTGCACCATGGGATTGAGTGCCCCTGCTAGGCTGAGACCTTTGTCTGCCACCGCTGGGAGGTGATTGGGCTGTGGGGAGTGAATTTGTTTTTGTTTTTTATGAAGGGTCAGGAGGGCTTCTGGACAGCATTCAGCCAGGCCGCTGAAACTGGGGACTCCAGCTGGGCTGAGAGGACTCGGCGCAGCCATTTTGTGGCCCTGGGTTCTGCCATTTTTGTTATGGAGTGATGGTTAATTTGCATATTACTCTTTTATTAGATAGGATATATACATATATCTGCATATATATACATATATCAATACATACATATATATATATATACATATATATATATATGTGTGTGTGTGTGTGTGTGTATAGTATACACTGAGTTGCCAGATTATTATGCACTAAGAGATCATAATAATCTGGCCACTCAGTGTAGTTCTGCCTTCTAGAGTCAGAGTAAGTAATCCCTTTTCTTATCCTTCAAATACTTGTACTATGTTTTAAATCCTATCTCTTTAAGACATCTCTTATTTAGGCTAAAATTTTCCTGTATCAACTATCCTCACGTGATCTGGCTATCATAACTCCTGGTCTTTTTAGTTGGATTTCTTTGGAAAAGTGCCAGTTTGTTAATGAACTTTTTAAATAGTGGAATCCACAAAAAATACTATATTTTATTTATGGTCTAATTTTATGCAGAATATCTCAAATTAGTATATAATTTGGCACTATTAAGCCTTGAAGTGTCATAAAAAGGTACAGATAATAAATAAATCTAATTTTAGACTACATTATAACAAAAAAGTCTTAATAGGACAGAAAGAAATAATTATAATCAGGGACAGTTCTCTTTATAAAACAAATAGCATGATTTCTGCAGGAAGTTGCATTCATGCTTGGATTTCTATCATGCCAGTATTGAATTGGTTCTTTCTTGGTGCAAAATACAAGAAAATATATTTTCTTTCTGCTGAACCAAATTTATTTTCACTCCATCACTTCTCTGACTACAATGTTGCATTGTTAATAACAAAATAATGGACCCAAATGGAGCCACTTATGCTAAGCCTCATGTCACCAAACTAGGGTTTAATTACGGTTTCAGTTCTCCCACAAATGGAATCTTAAGGAAGTCAATCAGGAATCACCTGATCAACACTAGTTAGATAATCTGCCTAATATATACCTGATATTCTTTAAAGGAAAGTAACTTTGCAATAAACCAATCTATTTTTTTTTTGCCAAGTATAACTTCCCCATTTCTGTTTTTTTCCGTCTATAAAAGCCTTTCATTTTGTACCACTCCTCAGATCTTCTTTCTATCTGATATATTGGCTGCTGACTGTCTTGAATAGATTTTGACTCAAATAAATTCAAAACATTTAACTTGCTTCGGTGTTTTGTTTTGTTTCAACAGCTTAAAACCTCTGGAATTCCTCAACATATTTACTTTATTTCCATCTGCTCATAGCTCACCTGAGTTCATAATGTGGAGCTAAGAAAATATTGTTTTGGTAACTTGGTTTAGAAGAAATAGTGGAACCCCTTTCAAGATTTACAAATCTAATAAGATGAATTGGTAACTCATGAGCATTACAACAAAATTCACAAATTGTGGCTCTATTCTAATCAACATACCAAACAACCAGAGATGCACTCAGATATAAATTTCAAACATTATTTTTATGAAAATCTTAATTTTATGTCCTGGAATTTTACAGTTATAAGAAATCTGAGAGATTATAAGAAATCTGAGAGACTAATTTATTAATGTAAGATTCATACAGATGATCTGCTAACTATACCAGAACAGGATGTTTTTTTTCTATTATCTCTTCACAATTTTCAAGAAAGTCAGCCTGAAAATCTTCAGCATTAATTTAAGACAATTTCCACTCAGTCCTATGTGGAGAATAAAAATTGCTCAGTGCTCTTAAACACACACACACACACACACACACACACACACACACACACACACCAATTCTGGAAAAATTGTGGTGCTGGTGGAAGCATAGTGTTTGGGTCTTTCTAAATCCCACAGACATCCTGATTGCCCTTAACTGCTTCTGCCTGTCAGCCTGATTATCCCTAACCACTCCCCTGCCAGCCTGATCACCCCTAACTGTCCTCCCTTGCCAGGCTGGTCGGCCCTAACTGCCCAACATTGCCAGCCCAATTATCCCTGTCTGCCCTCCCCTGCAGGCCTAAATAGGCTGTCGGATATCCCCGAGAGGTCCCAGATTGGGATATTCTCCTCCATTGAATGAACTTTATGCACTGATCCTCTAGTTTATAATAACTAAGACTTGGAAACAGCCTAAGTGGCCATCAGCAGATGAGTGGATTAGAAAACTATGGTACATCTACACAATGGAATACTACACTGTTGTAAAAAATAAAGAATTCTTACCATTTGCAAAAGCATGGATGGCACTGGAAAGCATTATGCTAAGCGAAATAAGCCAAAGAAATGTAAACATTGAATGATCTCACTCATTTGTGGAGTACAATGAAAAATATAAACTGATGAACAAAAAATAGAACCAGATTCATAGAAGCATCTAACACACTGTCCAACCTCAGAGGGAAAGTGGGGTCTGAGGGGGTAAGAAATCAACCAAAGGACTTGTATGCATGCATAGGAGCATAGCCAATGAACACAGATGGGGTGGGGGATGAAGGCATGCATTGGAGGGTGGGGATATCTCGGGAGAGGTCAATGGGGGAAAAAGAAGATTTAAGTAATACTTTAAACATTAAAATTTTTATTTTTTTAAAAAAGAGTATATTTAGTTTTGTAAGAAACTGACAAATTATCTTCCAATATAGCTGTGCCATTTTGCATTCCCCACAGCAATGCATGAGAGTTTCTATTGCTTCACATTGACCAGAATTTGGTATTCTCAATGTTCTTGATTTTAGCCATTCTAAGAGGTGAGTAGTAGTATCTATTTGTGTTTTAATAAGCATTTCTCTGATGACATATGATGTTGAGCATCTTTTCATATGCTTATTTTCTATATATATATAGTTTCTTTAGTAAGGTGTCAAGGGCTTGAGACAATTTTTAAATAATGATTCATGTTTTCATATAGTTGTGTTTTAAGAATTGTTTGTATATTTAAATATCAGCTTTTTGTGGAATGTGTTTTTGGAAATATTTTCTTCCAGTTTGTGGCTTGTTTTCTTCTTTGGCATTGTGTTTACAAGCTTTTAAAAATATGCAAAAATTTAATTGGTCAATTATATCTTTCACTGATTGTGTCTTTAGTATTATAAATTTTTTAAAAAAATGCCATACACAAGGGCATCAAGTTTTCTCTTATGTTATCTTGTAGTTCTTTTATAGTTTTGTGTTTTACATTTAAGTCTGTGCTCCATTTTGAATTTATTTTTTTGAACACTGAAAAGTCTGTGCCTAGATTTCCCCCCCAGTTTTTGAATGTCAATGTCCAGTGGTTGGAACACCATTTGTCAAAAAGACTGTCTTTACCCTATTATACTGCTTTTCCCATTGATAAAAGGATAAATTGACTACATTTTGGAGGTCTGTTTCTGGGCTTTCTTTTCTGCCTTATTAACCTGTGTATTTTTTTTGACAATACATCATTACATAATAATAAGTTATTTATTTGTTTGTTTCTTAAATTTAAGTATAGTTGATTTGCAATGTTATATTAGTTTCAGGAATACAATAAAGTGATTCAAGACTTATACACTTACAATGGGATCACCACACTAAGTCTTATCACAGTACTAGAAGTCTGATGCACTAAAATTCATGTCAGAATGGGCCTTCCTTTCCCTGGCTGCAGGCACCGCCTTTGCTCTGGCCGGAGCAACCTTTCTGCTCCACCTTCCTATGCTGCTCAGAGGCCTGGAGCGGCCAGAGACAGTGTGGAACACCTGAATAATCACCATGGTGATGACATAAGCATCCCGCCTCGCCCCCAGCCACTGTTTGCAAATTTACCTACCACATTTGTTCAGTTAATTTTCATATTCACTCCTGATTGGCTGGCAGGTGTTGCAAAGGTATGGTCAATTAGCATGTTATTCTTTCATTAGGTAGATTATTGACTATAGTCCCCCTTACCATTTTTACTGATCCTACTATCTACTCTCTGGCAAAAATCTGTTTTATCTCTGTTTCTATGAGTTTGTATTTGTTTTGTCTTTATAGATTCCACATATATTTAAAATCGTATGGCATTTGTCTTTCTGTGTCTGACTTCATTTAGCATAGTACCATCTATGTCCATCCATGCTATCACAAATGGAAAGATTTTGTTTTTTATTGCTGAGTACTAGTCCATTCACCTATCCTCGGTGGGTTCTATATTTTGACTATCTTATATAATAAAGAGGTAATATGCAAACTGACCCTCAAACCCTGGTATAAGATGGTCGCCTCCATGTCTTCACAAGATGGCCACCCTCATGTCATCACAAGATGCCTGCCCTCAAGTTATCACAAGATGGCTATCACAAGATGGCCAGCAGAGGAGGGCAATTGGGGGCAACCAGGCCTTCAGGGGAGGACAGTTGGGAGGGACCAGGCCTGCAGGGGAGGGCAGTTGGGGGTGATGGGGCCAGCAGGGGAGCAGTTAGGTGGCAATAAATCAGGAGCGGATAGGGGGTAATCAGGCTGGCAAGCAAAAGAGGTTCGGGGGTGATCAGGCAGACTGGTGAGTGGTTAGGAGCCAGGAGACCCAGATTGTGAGAGAAATGTCTGACTGCCAGTTAAGGCCGGATCCCACAGTGATCAGGCCTAAACCAGCAGTCAGACATCCCCGGAGGGGGTTCCTAGATTGCAGAGGATGCAGGCTGGGATGAAGAACACCAGAACACCCCCCTCAAGTACATGAACTTCATGCACCAGGCCTCTAGTTGTAAGTAATGCTGCAATTAAAGTGGGAATATATATATATTTTCAATTTAATGTGTTGGGTCTTTTTCAGATAAATACACAGAAGTGGAATTTCTGGGTTCTATGATAGTTCTATTTTTAGTTTTGTAAAGAATCACAATATTGCTTTCAATAGTGACTGTACCACGAACAATACATGAGGGTTTCCTTTTATCCACATCCTCACCAAAACTTGTTTCTTGTTGACTTTTTTTATTAGCCCATCTGATAGGTGCAAAGTGGTATCTAACTGTGGTTTTGATTTGCATTTTCCTGATGATTAGTGATGTTGACCATCCTTTCCAAAGTCTGTTGAAATCTAGTAGTGTCAGTATTCCAACTTTTGTCTTCTTTAATATTGTGATGAATATTAAAGGTCTTTTGACTTTTGATAAAAACTTTAAAATAATTTTGATATCCACAAAATAACTTGTTGGGATTGAGATTGAATGATCTATAGATCAAATTGGAAAGAACTGACATCTTTATGGTATTTAATTTTTTTCTCTATGAGCATGGATTATTTCTTCATGTGCCTGTTTTGGTTTTTTTTTGTTTTTTTGTTTTCTTTTTTTGTTTTGTTTTTTAAATATATTTTATTGATTTTTTACAGAGAGGAAGGGAGAGAGATAGAGAGTTAGAAACGTCGATGAAAGAGAAACATCATCGACCAGCTGCCTCCGGCACACCCCCCACTGGGGATGCGCCCGCAACCAATGTACATGTCCTTGACCGGAATCGAACCTGGGACTTTTCATTCCGCAGACCAATGCTCTACCACTGAGCCAAACCGGTTTCGGCATGTACCTGTTTTTTTCATTGTTCATCAGAGTTTTTCAATTTTCCTCATGTAGATCTTGTACATATTTTTTTTATTATTTATACCTAAGTATCTCATTTTGGGTAGTGATAATGTAAATGATATTCCTTTTTATTTTATTTTACACCAACTGGAATTTTTAAAATGCATTTTAATTGACTTCAGAGAGGAAGGAAGAGATAGAGATAAAAACTTCAATGATGATAGATAATCATTGATTGACTGCCTCCTGCACACCCCAATACCCTACAATCTGGATATGTGTCCTGACCGATAATCTAACTGTTATCTCTTGGTTCATAAGTCAACACTCAACCACTGAGCCATGCTGGCTGGCTACATCAACTGGATTTTATCTCCTTTTTCAAAGTTTGCTTAATCAATATGATAAAAAAAATGCTATTTTGTTGTGGTAATTTGTATAATTAGTTTGATGTCCTTGAGCAGTATTTTTTTTTCAAAAATTGGATTATTTCCATGTTGTAAGATGAGAAATTTCATAAGATTTAGCTTTGCAGTAATTGTTTATAAAGTTTATCTTCATTTTTCTTCATGTTGTTTTTGTGATTTTAGAAGTCAAATTAAAACAGAGCATTTCCTGTATACCACTCTAGTCTGTGTCCATTAGTAGGGCAATATTAGAGTTTAGAAATGAAGAATATAAAAACTGGAACCATTTTGAAATGCAAACAGTGAGAAAAGTAAAGTTGCTTCTTCTCATCCTTAATGAATTTTCAAATGATACCCTTTCTGTTGCATTTCAGAGGTTGTTTGGAAAGTTAGAAGTTTGATATACACTCCAACTCAGAAAAAAAAAATCTGAAATACATCATTTTATTTCTAATTGAGAGTGAATTGGAGCCAAATGCTCTGTGATCTAGTTACATTTGTCATTTTTGCATGACTTTATTGGCATAAGACTGACCTATAAACACCAGCCGGTCATGATTAGAAGCTTATGAACTGGATGACATTCAGTTTGCCATTAACTCTTAGGCACTGAGATCCAGTCAATAACAGAATGCTTTACAGTGTACTGACTGATCTGGTAATTTGATCTAGGATCCCTTAGCACAGAGTTAGAATGACAACTTCCTTTACAGAAGAAAAGTTGTTTTATATTAAGTAAAAGTGCATGAAAGTTTTTAGCACTTTGAAAGCCTAGCAGATTAAACACACACACACACACACACACACACACACACACACACACACACACAGGCAAAAACAAAACAAAACAAAACAACAACAACAAAAAACACTTCAACTGTTTCAGAAAAAGCAGATTGTGAAATCAAATGACCCCAGAAAGAAGCCATTTCCCTTTTTCTTTCTGAGTAGACACTATCAGATAAGAGTTAACTCAGAAATTAGCATTTCAAAATTAGATAAACTCCCTAGGTTATCCAATTAGATATAGCTCCTAGTTACATGTATAAAGAAAAGCAATTGCCCAAAAGAGGTTTATTGGGCACCCACAAAGTGCCAAAGAATGTGTTCTGCACCACTGGGACAAGGATGCAAGGGTAGTATGGTATGCTCCCTGCTCAAAAGGTACTTAGATGCAATTGAAATAAAGAAAAGTAGTTTATGAAATAAATAACAAAATACATGTTGTTAGGTTTGACCCCTAGTCAGTGCACATACAAGAGTCAACTAAGGAATGCATAAATAAGTTGAACACCAAATCGAAGTCTCTTTCTCTCTCCTCTTTTTCTCAAAACCATAAATAAAATCTTTTTAAGTAACACTTGGGTAATACAGATGAGAGATATTTATAACCGGGTTAAAGAAAACATATTTTCTTGTGTACTTGAATTGTCTGGGGATGTTTTATGGAAGCAGTACTCTGGAGAGATGCCCTCATGGAGCAAGGTCTTCTGGGTTTCCACACTATTTGGGTTTTGTTAAGAAAACGTTCTAAAACCTGAAAATGAATTGTATTATAGCAGCCCCCATCTGAAGATCTCATGTTGCTTTTTACTTCTCCAGCTTAGCTTTGGGATATGTACTTTTTATTTTATTTAAAAATATATATGTTTATTGATTTCAGAAAGGAAGGGAGAGGGAGAGAAAGACAAAAGCATGACTAGAGAGAATCATTGATTAGCCTCCTCATGCACGCCCCACACTGGTGATCAAGCCTGCAATCCTAGCATATGCTGTAACCAGGAATCAAACTGTGACCTTCTGGCTCATTGGTCCATGCTCAATCTCTGAGCCAAGCCAGCTGGACTGGAATATTTATTTTAAGACTGAGAACACTTTAGAACTACCTTCCAGTTCCCATTTCAGTGTCTAAGACAGGACTGATTCTCTTTCAGACAACCAATAGAAATGTACATAGAATCTACCAGCATGTTTATTCTTTCATACTTTTCCCAAGTGAATGGCAGCTAACAGAGTATTTTCTAAGTGAGAAGGGCACCCCATTATTGAATTGTTGTAATTAGCCTTAACATCACTTGGAGTACTGTAACAGCAAGTACTGAGGTTACTCTTCTAGACATAGGACTCACTAATAAGTTTATGAATCAAATGATACATCTCATAAGTTCAGTGCCATGAGTGATGAGCTTTATCAGACTTAAATATAATGTCTGATTCTTTGTTTTCTATTAATAACTGTGAGAATATTCTCTTCAAGCATTGAGTCACTCTTGTGACTTAGATCTCTGACAATGTGCATTTAAAGTGGAAGAATAAAGAAAAGCACTTTTACACATCCGTGGTGCTGAAATATTTTCCGGCAGTGCTAGGCTGTGGGCTGTCGCCAGGTCCTGAGACATGAATCTCTTGTGGTCATTTTAGTGCTTGTGTAACTCAAAAGGCTGTGGACTTAAACTGAAATTTCAAAATGATTAGTCCATGTTTGCCTCTAAAGTAATTGCTCCAACTATTCTAAGAGGACGACTGAGAGCTTAAACTCCCCAAATGACTTACCCCATACATTGTGGATAGCTCAGCAAAGCTTCAGCAGGGCAGTCAGTAATATTTAACTTCCTCATTCAAGTTGCCTACCACCTGAAGGCTCAGACAGAAATACTGTTCTGGGGGGAACATCACATAATGAGCTCCCATGAATATAACTTGAGTAGTTCTAAATAAGACCTGGTTTTAATTCCATGAAGGAAGTGCCAAGGGAACTACATATCTTTAGCAGTCCACAAATAAAGTCGAAGAATGGCTTTTTGAGTCTCCATCCAATATGTGAAACTTGTTGGAGACTTGATTGGAGCAATCCTGTTACTTAGGCTTGGGTAAAATCTTGGACTATAATCAGAACCTGAAATAGCTGTCAAAAGAGGTTAGCCTGAGTTGATTCTATTTGTACCTTTGATGCTATCAGTATTGATGGAAATCAAGAATTCAAATGAAAATATACATTCACTTCTGGTTTTAGAAGCACCCTCCTCTTGATAAGTGATATGTGCTCCCTCCTCTTAGAACCTTATTAGAGTAATTCCAAAGATTAATTAGCATTATTGGATGTCAGTACTGGGAGACACCTTAAAATAAACTAACTCCAAATATTCATCTTATATGAGAAAACTGAGGCACAGAAACGTAGAATAATTTTTTCAGGTTACACAGTTAGTTGGTGGCAGTCGAGGAAGAGAATTTTGGTCAGCTTTCCATTCAGTGATGCTTCTAATATATTTGGGAGAAGATTCATTCCAAACTGGAGGGGCAATCACAGGTGCCTACATGTATTTCTGGATAATGCTCAGTATTTCTTTGTGTAATTGAGCTTAAGGTCAAGTTGATAATAACACTTAAAATTTGCATGACCTATACAGTACACAAAGTGTCTTCAAATGTGTTATTTTATTTGGTTGACCCAATCTGTCTTGAAGGAAGATAGGACAGTATATTTTTCATTTGAAAGAGGAGGAAGTGAAATCCAGAGAGGACATGATTCATGCCAAATTAATTGCCTAAATTAATTGTTTTCTCATGAATCCAAGCTCAATACATTTGAACTTCTCACCAAATAATAAAGAAGCCAAATATATGACCATATTTTGTTTTACCCAACCAGCGTAATTTGTTAATTCTATGCAAGCTCTATCTACTCCCATTATATGTGTAGTCAATAATGATAATAGCTAATATTTACTGAATCCTTTGTTTTATAGCTGGCATTTTCCTAAGCTATTTACCTACTGGATATCCACTAAATCAACCCTGTATAGTAACACTATTACTATACTTATTTTATAGATGAGAATATTAAGGTACAGAGAAGTTAGGCAACTTCTCCAAAGTCACCAAACTAAGAAATAATAAAGCCAAGATTTGGGCCCAGGCACTCTGGACTCCAGAACATCTATTCGGCCAGTACTGTCAATATTGGCACTCTGGATAGCTAGAAGTGGTAATGTTACTGGCCTTGGCATACTCCAAATACCACTGTGTAATATGTGTTGGTTCAATAATACAAAAAATTGCACAGTATTTGGCAGCCATTTCCTATAGCATAGGGCTATAAAAGATCAGGCAATTGAGAAAAGATTGGCTTTATTATGTAGGAAACATTGAGACTTGTCGGCCATGATGTTTCTAAACAAGCCATTAGAGTTCTTTCATCAAAAAATATTTATTATAAAAGGCCCCCAAATAGGTTTGCATTAAAACGAAAAAAGATTATTCTAAAAGAAATATATTGTGGTTTTCCAAAGCTGGTGTTCCACCAAATGTTATATACATATACCTGATAGTCTATAATAGCTTCAAAAGAAAAGTAAATAATGCAGGTTTAGAGAGAATAAAGTCTAAATGTAACAGCTGCACATATTAATGACTCAGTTGTCATGACAACATGTATTGTCATCAATGCACCTAAACATAATGCAATGGCTATCAAATGGTTATTTCCACAAAAGTAATATCAAAGTTTATAAATGAACTCATGAAAGAAAATTCTTGAGTAAATGGAAATTTTAGTTTCCTTAAGGTGTTATAACAGAATCAAGATGCTCCTTAATAACATTTCCTCTGTCCCAGCTGGTGTTGCTTAGTGGTTGAGCTTAGGCCCATGCACCAAGAGGTCAATGGTTCATTTCCAGGTAAAGCCACATGCCCAGATTGGGGGCTCAATACCCAGTAGGGCACATGCAGGAGGTGGCCAATCAATGATGCTTCTCTCTCATCGGTGTTTCTATATCCTTGTCCCTCTCCCTTCTTCTCTCTAAAATTAATAACAACATGGTTTTAAAATGTATTGCCTTCTGTAACCCAAGTAAATGAAGAAGGTTAATATCCTTTCTCTGATTGCTTCCCAATCCCCTATTTAAAAAAATAAATTTTTATAAAAATAATAACAGAATTTTATCTGCTACAGTCTATAAACCACCTTTCATTCCTCTAGCTCCCTCACTCCCTCCATTCCATTTTTTCTTTCCTTCTTCCTTTCTTACCTTTGTTCAACAAATATGTTTTGAATGCTGGAGATACAACAATAAGCAAAACATAGACAACCTCCCATCATTTAACTTAAAATCAAATGAGAATTACTGACTTTTACTTCTTTAATCACACTGATTAATGTATAATTACAAATGGAAGCAAATATTTTGGGTTGGAACAATGTTGCTTACCTGGAAATAGGTCATTGAAGATGCCAGGCGAAGTTTCATCTGAGGATATATATATTAGTTAGTATTTGAAGAATAAGTAACTGTTAACTGAGTGATAGAAGGAAAATCATATTGAAAGGCAAAGATAAAGACTGTTCCAAGTCTTAACAGCAGAGAAGGGCATGGTATATTTAAGGAAATGGAAAAATGTTAGAGTAACTGAAACATAGAAGGTACATCTAGATGGGGGTGAACCTCATTCAAGACGCTATAGCGCATCCCAAAATAATAAACTCTAGTAGAAAGTTGTTTATTCACTGTGGTTCAATGTGGCAAATTATGGGAAAAGGAGATTTCTGCTTGGCTTTCTCTAGAACCTACTACTGGCTAGAGTGTAACACATGAGTTTGAAGATTGGTGGAAAGGGAAAGTCACAGCCCAGAGCCATCACGTGCCTGGTACATTCTGCATGTTCCCTCATAATTTCCCTGTGACTAAGGTAACACCCCATGCTCAGGGGTGTATCATGTCTAAGGGAGAGTTTCCTTGGGCTGATTTTATGCTACAGAAAGCTCTCCTTTGCCATCTGCCTGAGTTGGACTTGTGTTTGTCCATTCATGCTGGCTCAAGAAAAAAAAGTTATGTGATTTTGGTGATTTTGCATATGAGTTCAATATTATTATATTTTAATTTAAAATTGCCATTGCACAATATAAAGATGAATAGTAAGATTTCACCTAATAATTTAAAATGTTACTTTTTCTTTATTTAAAACAATGTTAAATTATAAATATATTCATTTAGTTTAGTTTATTTTCTTTCTTTATTGATTAAGGTATTACACATGTGTCCTTATTCCCCATTGCCCTCCTACTTCCCCTGCTCATAACCCTCACCTCCTTGGTGTCTGTGTCCATTGGTTAGGCCTATATGCATGCATACAAGTCCTTTGGTTAATATCTACTCCTTACCCCCACCCCCCATCCTACCTTCCCTCTGAGGTTTGAGCATCTGATTGATGCTTCTCTGTTTCTGGATTTATTTTTGTTCATCGGTGTATGTTGTTCATTATAATCCACAAATGAGTGAGATCATGTGATATTTATCTTTCTCTGACTGGCTTATTTCACTTTGCACAATGCTCTCCAGTTCCATCATGCTGTTGCAAATGGTGGGAGTTATTTTCTTTTTACAGCAGTGTAATATTCCATTGTGTACCGCGGGTTTTTAATTCAATATTCTGATGATGGGCATTTAGGCTGTTTCCAAATCTTCGCTATGGTAAATTGTGCTGTCATGAACATAGGTTTGCATATATTCTTTTTGATTGGTGTTTCTAGTTTCTCATGAAAAGTGAGACTGGGAAAAAGGGAAACAACTTTTATACTTGAATACCCTAATTACACTTTTCCCTACTTTTTTTTTTTTTTTTTTTAACAAAAGGAGCCATATTTCTTTTTCTACTGAACTCTGCAAATTATGTAGCTGGCCCTGGATGCTAGATATTTTTGTATTCCAAAAATAAATATCCTTAAGCTTTGTTCTAGATGTAGTTAATTACTTAGAAGCAATTTGATCTGTTCAGGTCTTCTTTTTAAGATGTTTTAAGGGAGACTAGAACAGTGCTTGGTAATAGAGCTAATTATTCCCCACTACTGAAAGCACAATCTTACTCTATACTCAACTCAAGTCTTTGTGAGTCATGACGTTTACTTGTCTGACTGGATGAAAGAGTCACTGTTCCCAGCCTTACATAAGACTGGGCACCTTTATCTCTACCTTATTTGCCACGGTCCTAGTAGTTTCCAACTTGCATGTACTGAATATTTGAATGGGATCCTCCACATATTTCAGAAGTTCTCTTTCTGTGCAGTTTTGCTCCTCTCCTGTACTCTGTCCTGTGAACTCTAGCCACCTTGATCTCTCTGGAATCAGCTCCTTCTCTTCAGGGAATCCACGGGATTCCACACGGATTCTTCCTTCCTGCTCTGCACCTTAGAAATCATCAAGATAGCAAAATGCAGAAGAAATCATAGAGCTCACGTAGTTTCTTTTATTTATTTTAAAAAAATTTTAAATATATTTTATTGATATTTTACAGAGAGAGAGGATAAAGAGCCAGAAACGTCGAAGAGAGAGAAACATCGACCAGCTGCCTCCTGCACCCCCCCCACCGGGGATGCGCCCGCAACCAACGTACATGCCCCCGACCGGAATCGAACCCAGGACCCTTCAGTCCGCAGACCGACGCTCTACCACTGAGCCAAACCGGTTTCAGCTCACCTAGTTTCTTGTCCCTTAAAGGTCACTATCCTTCATCACCTGATATTCAGTGCCTTGAAAGGAGTTGTTTTAATAGAGAACAGATTGATAGTTGCCAAAGGGGCAGGAGGTTGGGGGACCAGATCCAGATAAAAAACGTGAAAATATTAAGTACTAATTAATAGTTAAAATAGTCATGAGGGTGTGGAGAATATGGTCAATAATATTGCAATAGCAATGTATGGTTTCTAGTGGGTACTTGAAATATTGGCAGATCATTGAGTAAAGTACATGATTGTCTGACCACTATGTTGTGCATCTGAAACTAATACAAAATAGTTTTGAAGAAAACTGTGATTGAAAAGTAAATTAAAAAAAATGTTTTATTTTTATTTTCCAAGGATATTTTTGTTTATTTTGTTCCTTTGGTTTTGTGTTTGTTTGTTTGATTGTTTTATTTGGGAAAGTAAATCATGTCCCTGCTATTCCAACTTGGCCAGAATTGGAAGCCACATGGTTTCTTTAGCAGCCAAGTCATGTCATCATACAAAAACTTCTGGTAAGCAAATGACATTTCTTTGGGAAACGCTTTTATCAGCTTTGATAGGAGAGACAAACATGGGTTATCATAACAGATATGTAATGACATTGACCCCTAAGTTTGCAGAGGAAATAATGCTTCCAATTAAAATCGGAAGCTTGGTTTTCTTGACCAGGCTCAAAGAAATATGATATTAAGCATTAATAAAATATTTTCTAATTTATGTCCTCTTTCAAACCCACCCCCAACCCCGGATGGATTTATATGCTTATCTACCTCTGGTTCCCTTACTTCTTCCAAGGATACCTAGAAAATATGAAGCTTACTAGGATTCAATTATTGATTTGAAAAGAACATTAAGACATTTTCCTACCTGAATTTTGTCTTAATGAAATAGCAATTGAAAAGTTGTTAGCACAGCCAACAATTGAGCGTTGACATATGAACCAGGACATTTAGGTTCTATTCCAGGTCAGGGCACATGTGGATTCCATACCCAGGGTGGGACATGCATTCATGTTTCTTACTATATCTCCCTCATACTACCTCTCTCAAGTCAATAAAAATATATATTTAAAAAAGGGAAAATGTGCCAAAGCCGGTTTGGCTCAGTGGATAGAGCATTGGCCTGCGGACTGAAGAGTCCCAGATTCAATTCCAGTCAAGGGCATGTACCTCCCCAATAGGGGGTGTGCAAGAAGCAGCTGATTGATGATTCTCTCTCATCGATGTTTCTAACTCTCTATCCCTCTCTCTTCCTCTCTGTAAAAAGTCAATAAAATACATTTTTTAAAAAGGGAAAATGTTATTTTAGAATTATCTGAATAATATCTCTACAAATAAGAATTTTGATGTGCATAAGTTTTAATTTTGCTAAAGACAAAATCAACATCAGAATTAAAAGCCAAGACTTCCCAAGCAAACCCTTTTAATTTTTCTTTAACTGAAGAATTTTTTACCATTAAGACTAAGTGAACAACAACACATTAAATTCATTAACTGCTAAGCATTAAGAATATTTATTTACTAATATATTTGTATTTGTTTTGAATCACTATCCTTACATACACACAACTGCAAATGTGTTGAGAGGGGAAGGAGAGTTTCTCTGTAAAAAATGGGGGACAACAACTCAATCTTTTTTTAAAAAACTATTGGAAATTCTATATACTTGAGTTCTTAAGGAAGTACTAATAGGGTTATATTCTGCTGCCTTTGTTTTTCATTGTGGTCATCAATGAAAAGTTAGACTTCTAGATAAAGGTGTCTTTTAAAAAATAATTGGTTCTAAAATAACCTTTTCTTACCTTACTAGCTGTATCATTTTGAGATGCAGTTCATCAATTATGAGAATGAGACAGAACGTACAATAGGAGAAATCTAGGTTCAGTTATTCGGGTGTAGGCTTAGCTATCAATGTGTTTGTTGGTGATAGTTTCTATTTACTGCAAAAAAAAAAAATCAATCTATGCTGCTGTCTAGGATCTATTTTTACCTTACTCCAAATGCATTAACTTCTGGTATACATACTAACAAATGCATGAAAGTTTATTTTTTTTAAATTATATTCATTTGAATTTGTAGCAAATTCTTATTAAATTGTCATGTTTAGTATCATCATCAATAGCAGCAGTAGCAGCAGCAACAGAAGCACCCTGACTATTTTGGGATACACATAAGAGGCATAACCTATCAAATAGATCAGCATAATAACTTCGCCTGGCAAATCAAAGTCATTTGAAATCACATGGAATGGGCCTATTTAAGAAATATAAAGCTCTGCTTAAGTCATTGATCCTGTGATCTATATGCAGTAGTTAAGTTCATAAACTGTGACCTCCATTTTGGCCTAATCTTATTATGAAATATTCAGTAAGCCTATGTACTAAGGTTATATGGTTAATCAAGAATATGGTATGAATACATTTTAGAAGCTTTTTTTTTTTTTACATTTTAATGAGATGCAAAGTCTTGAGCAAAAAGTCATTTATATTTTTAATATTTGATTGTTCATAGAATTTTATAAGAAATGTTAAATTAAACACAATGAAATTCATACACATGCTGTCATACATGTTATATGTTATGTGTCATGATTTAAAAAGCTGGCCATTATCTTTCTATATATAAGTTTTCTCTGTATTTGTTCTCTTCTGGCTATGCCACATTATTGAGCCTAATATTGGACTATGTTATCAATTTTTGTTTAAACCGCATCCCAGTAACATTGATGACTCTGGATTTGATCTCATTACATGCCAAAAGTGGCTAAAAATACTAAAATTAAGGATTCACTTTTTCCACATTGTCATAGCTTATGAGCAATATCCAGGATATATTTGTATATACATATAAAAGATGCTACAGAAGTAATTAAATATTGACTAGAATGTAACAGTCAGTCTATCAACTACCACAACAAATTATTCCACTGAGATAAATTATTGACAAAATTAATGAATCAGTCAGTATTTTGATGTCAGATTTGGCATCAGCCAAAATATGTGACATAAACAAAACCTGGAATGGCTATACTATTTTAAAATCAAAGATACAGATTGCCATTGGATTGTTTTTTCTTGTAGGTTTTGTTTCTATCGAAGATACCTCTGTATTGTGAAGAGAATAATGATGTGACTAATTTAAGTTACCCATTGTCCTTTTCAGAACTGTGACTAGATTCAAAAAATTTACAGAGATTTTGAACACCAATACTGAGATTGAAATATTTATGAAAATTTACAAATTTACAGAAACTTGAATATCTAAACTAATGGCATCTGGTATCCCATATAAAACTGAGGCAATATCCCCTTTGATTTGCCTGATAGCTTGATTGACTATTATCCAAGAAATCCACATATGTCACTAGCCACTGTATTAGATACTCACAGCACAAATTACCACATGTTCAGCTGCTCAACTCTTGAAGGAAATTGGCAAAATGAAAGCACAAAGAGCTTAACTAAGAGCACTGGATCTTCACTGAGACTGTGGCTATTAGGGCAAAATAGGTTTTGTTTTGTTTTGTTTTTGTTTTTGTTTTTTTGGTTTTTTCTTTAGATATATTTCTATGTTATGCTTTCCTCAAAAAGTAAAAGTCTTTAGTTATTTATAATTTTACCCTCTTCTGTTTGTCTAATTCACATGTGTCAAACACAAGGCCCGCGGGCCAAATCCAGCCCACCAGGCCTTGCAATGTGGCCCGCACCGCGCTGTCATCACTGCACTCCGCTGTCAGTTTATGACATTGTCAGTTTATGACTGTTCAGTAAACCATTCGGCCCGCAATTTAGGCCGGATTTTAGATTTTGGCCCCTTCTCTGATTGAGTTGGACACCCCTAGTCTAATTCATTAATTAGAGTTTCTCTTAAAAACTTAACTTCTTGCATTTATTATTAAATAAATATTCAGTAATTCAAATAATAAAATTAGTCAATCTATTTGTTTTTATCTATTGTCGTAGACTAAGAAATTGTTAAAACTTTAACTCTGCTCTTGACTGACTCCTTTATAAAGTTCTTTTCTCCCTCCCTCCCTCCCTTCCTTCCTCCCTTTTTAAAACATCCGTTCAGGGTGGGGGGCATTAACCCCAGCCCAGAGCTCAGCCCTGACCAGGTGTTTGCCACCTCCTTCCCCTGCATCCCTGCCACCATCCTGCTCCCATTCCTTGCCTGGGATGTCCAGCCCAGCGAGGGTGGCTGACTCCCATGCAGCTAGGGCAGTGCTGCTGCCACTGAGAAGCAGGAGCTCCTCCGCCCAGAAGTCCTCCGATCATCTACCACTCTGTCCCAGATGCGTGGGCACCTCCCCATTAATGGCCCGTGCCAGGGGCCATCTCCCTCTTCCTGTGTCTGGATGGGGTTCATGCCCCACCCCTCGCAGAGCACACCTGCTCCCCCCCTGCAGTTGCCACCCCCTCCCACATGCAGCCCTGTGTTTCCTTCCCTTTTCCATTCCTGCGTCTTTCTCTTGTTCTCTTTCTGTATCTGTTTCTCCTCTAGGCCTGTTGGCATGCAGGCCTGCCTTCCCCTGCCTTTCCTTTCTTATTCCCTCATATCATATCCTATCCTACCCCAGGCCTTGCAGCTGCCTGAGCAGGGGGCAGTGATGCAGCCTGCTGATCCTGTCAGGATGTGATGCTATAATGGATAATTTGCATAATCCTCTATTATTAGTATAGATTTTTGTCTGATTAATGTGGCTGGGACTTCCAGTGCTATATTGAATGAGCGGTGAAAATGGGCATCTGTGTCTTGTTCTCGATCTTTAGGAAGCTGACTCCTAAGCAGGGCACAAGTTTTGCAGTGTGGAGTGAGAGATAATTCAGAGGATGTGGCTATAGAATTGTTCTTAGCTGATGCTGTAAAAAGGGAAGTACTTCACCCAAGAAAGATGGTGTGTGCAATGTGGGAAAATGACTCAGCACAGGGATCCTGGCAGCTGTCACTTTATCTCTCCTCAATGACTCTATTCCACTATACCTCCCTCCACCACAGCCCAGGTTGAGTGGCTATAAACAAGATTTTGTACATTGGCCCATTTAGAGGATGCCAGTGCCTTTAGCATACTTCCTTTTCTCCCTGCCAAACAGAATGCCAACTATTTTCCCAACCAGATATTATGTGTGTGCCTTTTGCTGGCTCTGGTGGTCTGGGCTGGGGAGATCACCTTGGTTCTGAGACCCCACACTTTTTATGGGGTACATTTGCAGGTGAGTTATCCCTTCAAATTCTCAGTTGTCATATGTGAGAGCAGAGCATACTTTTTTTCACATCTCTGTCCTTCCTAGCAGTCTCAATGTAGCTTCTTCTATAAATCCTTGGTTATAATACTTCTTTTCAGATAGTCTTCAGTTGGTTATTCATGTCGATTGTTCTATGCTTTAGTTGTAATTTCAGTCTAGTCCTCGGAGGAGGGAGTATAGCTTCCACCCACTCTGCTGCCATCTGGACCTTTCCAAGTTATAGATTTTTTAATGGATTCAGCTAGTTTGACTATTGAAATTAATTGGCAATTTGAAAAGACAACCAGGGAGTTGAACTTAAAATCATTGTATCTTTGCCGAGGCTGTGTCTAGAGGACAAAATATAACTTTGTTGCATGAACCTAGTTAATTTGATCAATATATATGTACATCTAGAGTAGATAATGAAATATCTTGGTCCTAACTCCAATGTAACTTACCTGCCTTCTTTCTTTCTTTTTTTTTTGGGGGGGGGAGTAATATTCAAATATCTAATTTATTTCATGGTTTTGTAGACCCAAACTACATATTTAAAGCCTAAATATAGCCTAAATATCAACATATCAATGGTTGAGCATAATAGTACATAGTTGGTATATTTATTTGTTTTATAAGCTGTCAATTAAAATAAGTCTATGTCATATTTTGCTTCTTTATCCTTTACCCCCTTTTAAAAGTACTCTAGTTTTAAAAAAACTAAAACTAAAACAGATTTTCCTGTGTTTAATTTAGAGAAACCATGTGTTGGTTTCAGAGAGAAAGGGGGGCGGGGAGAGAAAAGAAAGAAAGCTGAGGATTCTTGGATTTGTGGAACTAAAGGAGTTACATAATAATTGTAGTATCATTAACTGAATTTCATAAACTAATTTACTTGAATGTGATAATCTGAAAGTCATCTGAAATTAATTCTATAAGATGAAAAACTGCTTTGGGATTTTTCTTTTCTTTTCTTTCTTTCCCTTTTCCTTACTACCACTTCCTTTTCTTTTTCCTTCCTTCCTTCCCTCCTTCCTTTGGATACAGATAATACAATAAGCAACTTGGTTTATTGTACTATTTAAGATGGATCTCACTTTTTCTCAGTTAATTGACTACATATAGTTGCTTATAAGCCATCCAATGTAAATTTTTATGATGTATAAAATCAGAATAATTTTAAATAGCAGTTCCTATTCTTTCTTTCTCTGATGCTCCAATGGTTTTTGTTGGTGGGGGGATAAGATAAACAGCAGAGGGGGTAAACAGGTATTCATATTTGCATTTACCTTCTTACAAGCCAATTTTTAAAAGGAAGATAATAACTATATTATAGACATTTAAACTTAATGAACTATGTCACTGGTATAATTTTGAAACAGATTTTATTGAAGTAGATAAAAGCAACTCTTCTACTACATCAAACTTTTAATTAACAATTAAAATTGTACCCAAGGGTATGCAATTGTGGGTACCTTTTATAAATTCAAAAAAATAAATATGCAAACCAATATAATTGATGGAAATGTTACTGTTGATCAACTAATTTTAGCCTACTATGCTCTTACCTGTCCTCGATGATTAAAGCTAAGGTTAGAGACAACTTCTCTGGAAATCACATGATTTTTCCTAACAAGATATAAAGCATCGTAGCTTGATACAGGACCACTCCATGTATTCTTTCCTACCTAAGTGTAACAACTTGTAAAAGGACACACAGAAAATAGTTTATTAGCAGTCACAGTTCGTAGTTTGACACTGTATTTGCTGGCCTGGCACACAGCCACTAAACGGGAAACACTCAGAGCCCTGTAGTGCAGAGAACACAGCTAAAATTCCCTAGCTAAAAGCAATCAAAACTATCATCAACACTGGATGAGAAATTGTCTCTTTATTGAGTAAGCCTCAATGCAAAAAAAGACTAGAATATAATGCTACATCAGCAGCAGTGGGAGAAAAATATAAAACCTAAGTGTCCTCAGAAGTTCGGGTCCTGCCTCTTAGCTATAGTGCACATTTTAATGACAACCCTCTCATTAACTCAGCAGTACTGGACTATTTCAAACATTCATCATCTTATGTGGCTAACAGCATAGTTCATGCAAAATTAGTGGAGGAAGGAATAAGGAAGATTAAAAAGATCTTGCTGCTTAAAGGAATAAAAAGCAGGTTGTCCTGAACTCTTCAACTAGTCCTCTACATTTATTAAGGGCAAAACCATTTATCTTGCTACTCATAAATGGAATAGATACAATATCTCTCCCCTGGGCACCAGCGCCACTGGGGAAAGCTAGATTAGACCTAGAGAACTGACGCAACCCACTGCAGTGCATTACTTCATGGAGCAATAAGCAGCGCATTTTGATTCCAAATATTTTTAATATGGTTTGTTACACAGACAAAAAGAAACTAAAGGCAAATAGATTCCCATTGCAAGTTCTGTATCATCTGAGCTAAAAGCATTGTGTCAGGATTTGCACAAATGGATACTATGCACAAGTGAAATGGCTGAAAGCTTACTTTTGTGAGGGTACTTGTGAAGAAAAAAGAAAGGGCTGGAGAATAACAAGTTTTGATATATAGAAACATATTGTTTTAATTCAAATGTCAATTAGGTTCCAGCTTCTTGCCACTTTAGTGGCTGCTGTCATTTTTCATCTGTATCTTGTTTTCCAAGTAGAAAAAGTATTGTTCAATTTGGCCCGTGGTAGCCGGAATGTACTAATTTGTCCTACTACATTTTTAATTTCAGAATTGATATGTTGGCTTTTCAAGTGACTGTCAGAATAATTCATATACATAGTGTTAAAAATAAGTGTGTGGTGGTTTTATTAATGTACTCTTAAGGAGTAATGAAATCTTCAGATCTGCTCTAATGAATTATGATGAAGTGAAATGCTTAAGAATAATGTTCTTTGTCTGTGCTTATTCCTCACTTAAGAAAATAAAAAATGAGCCCAAAGAGGCAAAATCTTCAACAAGAATCTGGAGAGTTCTGTGAATTAATGCTCTTCTCCCCATATATTGAGCCACTATGGAAAAAATGGTAATTTCTACTTGTTTTTAATACTCAAGATAAGAAGGACATTTTCTCTGTTTGCTTTTTTCAATTCTTCATCTCCTACTTCGCTGCTATCTTACTTATTGGCAGTAGGCATATATTTAGAATGCCTTTCTGAATGTAGCTTGTTAATGTTGAGAACACATAGCAACTGTGTTTGAGTATTGCTAAGATTCTATAAATGTGACACACTGTTCATAAAAACAATGCTCATAATTACTGCACTTAAATTAATACCAAAAAAGGAGAAAAGCCTCTTTTTATTCATAATAACAATGGCCATTTTTGCAGAGAAACCATATTCATAGACTTAAATTCTCTCTCTCTCTCTCTCTCTCTCTCTCTCTCTCTCTCTCTCTCTCTCTAATATTTTAAAGGAAAAAGGGGGGAAAAAGATGTTTGTGGTAGGTGTAATGATGTACTGGAGAATTATATTTTATCATCCCTCTGAAAAAAGAAGACATGCTGGTTACCGTACCACTGTCAAACCTCTATCATGTTTTGATCTGCACATTTAAATCCTAACGTTGTAGACATTTATAACCAAGGACCCTCTCCTCTTGCATCTGAAACTAGATCCCCATTCAAATAGTTGGATAACCAAACACCCCTTGCCCCCTGCCATATGTCACCATAAATAAGAGAGGTTAGAATTTAATAATTGTCTGTGAAAAAATAGCTTTTATTCTGTTTTTCAGGAACAGTTAAATGTTTTGGGTGCTGGGACACAGTACATATTAGCTAGCATTTTAATCAGCTCTACCTAGGGTTGAAGCCCAGCTTCTTTTACTTACTAACTCTATGAAATTGCATGATTTAAGCAAATTATCATTTCCTCAATCTAAATGAAAACAACAATGCATACTTCACAGAGTTGTTATGCAGAATGGAAACAATATAATAAAATTTGAAGACTTAAACTAAGTTATTGTAAGAAATAAAAAAAACTTTATTGTGAACAATAAAGTTTGTTGACTTAAACTAAGTTGTTGTGAGAAAATAAAAAAAGTTGAATTTGCAATGTTGTAATCATGTATTTATTTTTGACAGCCAATAACATGTGTTTTCTAGTTTTGAAGAACTGAAAAGATATAAGACAATTTTAAATTTTGCCTAAGGTTTCATGGAAGTGTAGGGGGAGATAGGAAAGTACTGAGAGGCAAATAAAATCTTTGTTGTAATACGTGTACATGTGGGTTTACCAAGAGGAAGAATCTACTATTACATTGTCTATTTTATTTTTTAATTTCCACAATATTCCAAAGAAGACAGTGATTTTAGCCTTACTTTAAATGAGGAATAAGAGGTTAGACACTTGTCGATTTTCACGCAGTTAGTACACTGTAGTGCCAAGAATAAAACTTATGTGATAACATGTAATTACATTTTACATTCAATATTATTTTAAATTAGTTTCAGTTATACAGCATAGTGGTTAGACAATTATATAATTTATAAAGTGTTCTACCCTGATAACTCAAGTAGCCACCTTGCATCATACATAATAATTGCAATATTATTGACTCTGTTTTCCTTTGCTGAATTTTATATGCTGTGACTATTTTGTACTACCAATTTGTAGTTTAAGGCCAGTGTTCATTTCAATATAATGCAAAAACCTATTGCTCTCTTTGCAACTTTTATGTTAATCTGAGAACCTAAATCTATCCAGAAAGAGGTCACTATGTGTAAGTGATAGCAGAAGTGGCAAAAATAATATGCTTGTTTACCTTAGAAATAAAATTAGAAGCATCCAGAAAGTTAGAAAAGAGTGCAAATTAGATGTGTTAGTATGTGCCTATAGTTTTAGATATTAATAAGCTAAACCTAGAGAGAAACTAGGGCTTAGAAATTCATATTGTGTCAATGGAGACTAGGAAAAAAGGTCACTGCATTAATTTCAGAAATCATTTCACCAAGAAAGGAGTCCTAACTTATCTAAGGAAGTGTGGAGAGGCTCAGGCTGAATGAAATCAAGATAACATTTCATCAGGAAAATATTAAGAACTAGTCCCACAAAGTAATTGCCATAGAGTCTAAATTATTTATCTTATAAATTAAATAATTATGATTAATTTTTATTTTTAAGTAAAGTTGATATACTTTGAATGAATAACTTTAAAACTTAGTTAAATTCCTAAGAAATATTTTACTATATAATGTTGTCCTTTATTTTCAGAGAAACACATCTACAATTGCATATTACGGAAATGAGAAAAAAAAAATCCCATGTGCACATATGGTTTTATAGCTAACTTTGAAGGAAAATATCTCCATGGTATTCCTAATAATCTCAAAATATTTTTTGTGCTTTGTGGCAACTTTATAAAGTATGAGATGAGAAGATATTATTGTACCCATTCACAGAAGAGGAATAGGTGACCAAAAACCAATTTGAGAGCTCACCACTACAATGAATCTGTAAATTCTCAAATTTACTGGAATCTTGAGAAAAATTGTTCATAGGGTCAACCTTGCTTGCTGTGAGTGCTCCGTGTAGTAACAACATGCTACATGTTCTTTTCTGATTTTAAGTCCTTTCAGTATTTTATTAAGTAAAAATGTGTTAAAAGTCTCTTATTTAAACTATTTTTTAGATTCATGATGTCAATGTTAGCAAAAGCAAGCAAATTTTTCTAGTAGAAAATGTAGTCAGAGGAGAAATAGTCTAATCATCAAGATGGCTTCAAAAGCATTCTAGACAATGCTTGCATCTCTGTGTACTACCACTGCCTCCTGGCCAGCCAGCAGATATAGTGAACTCTGTGACAAACTCAAATGCTGTTTCATTTAGAGTAAAATCTCATTTAATTAAAGTAATTGCTTCTTTACTCACAGGTAAATGGCTATTTTTGTGAGAGCAATTTTAAATCTCTGGAATATACTTAGTTTTAGTATCAAAGGGAGAGGTCTAGCTTACTTTTAGTTGGCTCTTCTAGGCCCATTCTCCATAGAAATGAATCCAAAAGAGACTACAATGCTATTTTTAGTGAGAAGAGTTCCATTCATACCTCTCCTTCTCTTGGTCTCTTATCTGATTCCCTTGAAGTTACTAGGTCCTAGGTCAGGGTGGGGGGAAGTGTCTGTGTCTAATGAATTGATTGCCCTCTAGTGGATGAGTGTAAAGATTTTGTTGTTAATATGTGATGAACCTAAACAATAATTTTGGAATAGTAAAAAATGCCCCATTCTTATTTTCAAGAGGCAAACTTGACATCTACTTATCTCCTTCTGTTTTTAGAACACATTTTTAAATCAATTCATTTCTATAACATACTTCCTGGGTTTCTTTCTCTTTTTCCAGATTATTAAAAAACAGCAGGCGTATTTCTAAGTATACTATATACAAAGGGGCTATGATTAAATCTGTGAGGGATAAAAAGAAGTAATGTATGGTCTAAGTCTGTAGAGCTCAAATTAATTTGGATTTGATGTGTGTACTAAAAAAAGCAGCACAAATACCTTTTACTGATATTAAATATTAAATGAATATGTTTATATGAGGAAAGCCATTGGGTTTTAGAACAAATGCTAATCTCATATTCTAAATCCACCCACCATGATTTGACCATGGAAGATCTTAAGAGAAGTTTCTCCATAGGTAAAAGTAGAGGATCAATGGCATCATGACCTAAAAAATCTATAGAAGTGGACACTTTAATAGCTCTAGAATCTAATAATATATTTTAATTCTAAAAACTTCTTTTAATATATGATTGTTTATTCCAATATATTAACACAGTCATGATTCCAGAGTTGTCTATATTTACAGGGTAACTTAGAACTTCTGTTATGAAAAATATCTGGTTGATAGTTTTTTAATTATATTTATCACTAATTAAATAAAGGTTAGAGTTCGTCAGGGTGGGATTGTATGACTAACTCCATACATACTAGTTAAATCAGCTAATTATTTAGCAAAATGACTCAAATATTTTCTTTTTTTTCATCTTTATTGTTGATATTATTACAGATGTACCTCTATTTTCCCCTCATAGCTCCCCTCCACCCAGATACCACCCCATGCCAGGCCATTGCCACCCCACTGTCTGTGTCCATAGATACTGCAAATATGCATATAACATATTTGTCCAATATCTTCACCCACCCCCTGCACTCCCCCTATCCTGAGAATTTTCAGTTGAATCCATTTCCATGCCCCTGAGTCTATTACATTCACCAGTTTGTTTGTTTTTGTTCATCAGGCTTTTTATTCATTTGATTTTTAGGTTCACTTATTGATAGATGTGTATTTGTTATCACTTTGTTGTTCATAATTTTTTATCTTTATTTTTTTCTTCTTCTTCCTCTTCTTAAAGAATACCCTTCAGCATTTCATATAATACTGGTTTTGTGGGGATGAACTCCTTTAGCTGTTTTCTTGTCTGTGAAGCTCTTTTTCTGACCTTCAGTTCAAAATGATAGCTCTGCTGGGTAGAGTAATCTTGGTTTTAGGTTCTTGTTTTCATCACTTTGAATATTTATTGTCACTCCCTGTGGATTGCATAAAATCTGTTGAGGAATCAGCTGACAGTCGTATGAGTACTCCTATGTAGGTAACTAAATGTTTTTCTCTTGATGTTTTTAATATTCTCTCTTTGTCTTTTGCCCTTGGCATTTTAATTATGATGTGGTCCTCTTTGGATACCTCTTGTTTGGGGTTCTCTGTGCTTCCTGAATTTGTAAGTCTATTTCTTTCACCAGGTGGGGGAAGTTTTTGTCATTATTTCTTAAAATAGGTTTTCAATGTTGTGCTTTCTCTCTTCTTCTGGCACTGCCATAATTTGTATATCGGTAAACTTGATGTTGTCCCAGAAGCTCCTTACACTATCTTTATATTTTTGAATTCTTTTTTTTCTTTTTGCTCTTCTGGTTGGGTGTTTTCTGCATCCTCATATATCAAATCAATGACTTTATTCTTGGTATCCTCTAACCTACTGTTGAATCTCTGTATATTATTCTTCATTTCAGTTGGTGTATGCTTAATTTCTCATTGATCTCTTTCCATTTTATTTATTTATTTATTTATTTATTTATTTATTTATTTATTTATTTTGTATTCTCACTAAGATCCTTGAAGGGCTTACTAAGTTCCTTGGAGGGGTCTATAAGATTCTTGAGTAACCTTATAACTGTGATTTTGAATTCTATATCTATTAGTTTGCTTTCTTTCATTTCTTCCATTTGTTTCTTTGTCTCTGAATTTTGGCTGCTTCCCTGTGTTTGTATATATGTATTAAGTAGCTATTAAGTCTCTTTGAGTTGATAGAGTGGCCTTTAGTGGTAGTTGTCCTTTAGGGCCCAATGGCTCAGCCTCCCCAATCACCTGAGGTGGACACTCTTCGTTCACCCCTTTGTGGGCTGTGTGCACAGTCTTGTTGTAGTTGAGCCTTGATTGCTGTTGATGTCACTTGGTGGAATTAACCTCCAAGCCAATTGACTGTGAGGACCAGCTGTGTCTACAATGGGGCCAGACTTGCTTGAGTGGGGCTTTGGTTCTCATTGAGTCTTCCCCTTGAGTGTATCACTTATAGATGTGAAGAGTTGTAATCTGGTGGGGTCTCACACTGACCACTAGGTACACTGGCTGTTGGATCTCTAAGTAGTAGCAGTTACAAAGTCATCCACTGCCTGGGGACACCCAGCAGGAGCTACAGAGAGATCTGAAGATTCCCCATCTTTGTATCAGGTTTGGAAGTGCCCAGAGGAGGCCCAGCTGTGAAGCAAGGCAGGCTGCTGCTGGTGTGGCCTTAAGCCTTCCTTTGATTGCTTTTGGGCTCCCTGATCCAGCTGCAGCTTGTTTGACAGGTTTTAGGCTGAGAAAGGACAGAACATTCATATGAAAAAGCTACTGCACACAGCTTAGGTGAAGTTGTAAATTAGGTAGGGCAGGGTCTCAGGGAATCTCCAGGGCAGAGCAAACAGCAATGGCTGCCAATCAGCCTTACACCAGGGAGGTCCCAGCACAAGAACAATGACTATTGCGAGCACCTCCATCTAGAAGAAAGCTGCTCTGGCTCTGAGTTCCTGCCCCAATGCCAGAGAGTCCAGTTTCTTCCTATATGTGTCTGGGTTCCCCAGAGTCTCACCTGGAGGCACTGAAGCTCAGAGCAAGTGGGAGCTTGTATCTCCCTGCCCATTAAACAAGCAGCACACCCATGTACCAGCTCATTCACCACCTGTGCACCTCTTAGCAGTCTCAATGAGCTTTCTTCTGTACCTCTCTAGTTGTAGTATTTCCTTCCACTCAGCCAGCTTCGCCAGAGGTCTGGATGATAGTTGTTCTATATTTTAGTTGTAATTTTGATATGGTTTTTGGAGGCAGCAAATACAGGTGTTTATCTACGCCACCATCTTGGTTCTCCTCAAATATTTTCTTATATAAATTTTCCCAGATTTCTATTCACCCCCACCCATCTATGATCTAGAAAAACCCCCATACATCTATGTCATAGTCCTTACACATTTAAATCACTACTTTTTTATATATCTCTGTTTAGGGACTAGACGGTTAGCTTTTTTTTCAGGTGTTTCCTACAATCTTTAGAAAAGAACAGGCATAAAAAAAGTCCACGATTCAATAAAAACAAACTTATTTTATGAATTAATGAATGAATAGTGAATGAATAACTTAAAAGAAGTGGAAATGTCAGGCACCTGTGGAGATACAATTGGTTATTGCTACCTAATAACATGGCTTAAACTAAAATATGTAGAAAACTATTTTATCCCCCTGGCTATTTCTTTTATTTGTTTTTTGCAACTATTTTTGAACACACATGGGGACTGCTAAATTAAATTTATATATTTTTATTACCAATTGAGAAAAAAAACATGTTCTCACTGCTTTTTGAAACATGCCAAATAGGAACAAAGCCAAACTAAGCCATGTAATAAATTACCTTATGATTGAGTTAAAGAAAATGATCTTTTTATAGAATCTTTAGTGCCAAATTCCTCATAAAATAGTGTCATATTGTAAGTCTGAATATAAAAGTGATCTGTATAAAATTAGGAAACTTAAGGAAGTATAAGTTGAGTGCTTTAAAAAAATAAGATTTGTATTTAAATATATATAATAGAGGGGTGGGGGTGAAAAAAATGCCATCTAAGTCTTCATATGTGTGACTGCAAGGAAGCAAGGACCTACTAGTACCTTAATGTCATAATCATTGCACAGGAATACATTTTATAAGAATATACTGTAAAAGAAAATCTTAATTGGATGCTTCTAATATACAAATGCATAGGAATATAAAATAACCAAATAATGCAAGAAAATAGGAAAAGAAGAAAAGAAAGAAAGAAGGAAAGGAAGGAAGGAAGGAAGGAAGGAAGGAAGGAAGGAAGGAAGGAAGGAAAGAAGGAAGGAAGGAAGGAAGGAAGGAAGGAAGGAAGGAAGGAAGGAAGGAAGGAAAAAAGGAAGAAAGGAAGGAAGAGAAGGAAGGAAAGGAAGGAAAATTAAGGCAACAGATAATGAGGTTGATGCTCTAAGAATATTGTGTATATGATTCTATTTTTAGTTCCCAAAACATAATTTTCAGTGGGGAAATCAAAAGCAAAAATAAATACAGAAAATGAAATGAAGAAAATAATACAACTTTACTACCCAGTTGGCATGGCTCAGTTGTTGAGTGTCAATCTATGAACTAGGAGGTCACAGTTTGATTCCAGGTCAGGGCATATGCCCAGGTTGCAGGCTCAATACCCAGCTTGGGGTGTGAAGGAGGCAGCTGATCAATGATTCTCTCTCATCATTAATGTTTCTAACTCTCTCTCCCTCTCCCTTTTTCTTTGGAATCAATAAAAATATATTTTTAAAAGAAAAAAACTTTACCAACGTTATATATAAAATCCCATTCCCTCTCCTTGTATGAAAGTGCATTATTTAAAGTGCTGGAATTTGTTCTCTGTATTACCCTGATATGGAATAATGATAATGTAGGCCACAGACAGGACAAGGATAGCATGAAAAGAGGTTTCTTCATTAAACCACTGCTCTTCTTTGTATATCCTCATTAAAAGGAAAAAAGGACTCTTTTTTTATTGTGTACTATTGGCCCAGTGCACACAATTCATGCACGGGGGTGGGGGTGTTCCTCTGCCTAACCTGCACCCTCTCCAATTTGGGACACCTTGAAGGATGTCCTACTGCCAGTTTACAGGAATTGGGCCCAAACTTGCAGTTGGACATCCTATTCAAAATCCGAGACTGCTGGCTCCAGCCGCTCACCTGCCTGCCTGCCTCATTGCTGCTGGCCTGCTCACCCCCAAATGCCCCCCCCTGCCAGCCATATCACTCCCAACTGCCCCTGTGCCAGCCTGATCACACCCAACTGCTCCCCCTGCTACCCTTCTTGCCCAGACCTTCCCTCCCCACTGGCCTGCTCACACACAACTGCCCTTCTGTTGGCCTGCTCACTTCAAAGTGCCCACCTACTGTCCTGATCACCTCCAATTGAGCCCCACTGACAGCCTGCTCACACCCAACTGACCCCGTTAGTCTGCTTACCCCCAACAGCCCCTGATGTCCCATCCTGGCTGATCAGCCTCAGCAGCCCAAGGTCCCAGCCCTTCCTTCCTTCCTTTTTTTTTTTTCCTTCCCCCCCAGTGCTTTTTTTTTCTCTCTATTTCATTTATTAATGCTCTAATCTTTATTATTTCCTTCTTTCTTCTTACTCTGGGCTTTTCTTGCTGTGCTCTTTCTAATTATTTAAGTGGGTTAGATAATTTATTACCTTTTTTTCTTGTATTTTGAGGTAGACCTGTAGAGCTATGAACTTCCCTCTCAGGACTGCTTTCATTGTGTCCCATAGATTTTGGATTGTGTTTTCATTGTCATTCATTTCCAGGATTTTTTTTTTCTTCTTTGACCTCTTTGGTAACCCAATCATTTTTAATGTATGCTATTTACCCTCCAAATGTTTGATTTTTAATTTATTTTATCGTAGTCTATTCCTAATATTATTATGTTATTGGGACCTGAGAAGATGTTTGATATGATTTCAGTCCTCTTGAATTTGAAAAGACATTTTCTGTGTCCTAATATGTGGTCTATTTTTGAAAAAGTTCCATGTGCACTTGATAAGAATATATATTCTATAGCTTTGTGGTGAGATCTTATGAAGATGTTGATTAAATTCTTCTGATTTACTGAGTAATTTAGGACTGATGTTTCTTTGCTGATTTGTCCAGTGGTGTCAATGGGATATTAAAGTCCCCTACTATGATTGTATTGCTATCTCTCCCTTGATATCTTCCAGAAGTTTGTTTTATTTATTTATTTATTTATTTATTTATTTATTTATTTATTTATTTATTTTATGTGCCTGGGTGCTCCTGCATTGAGTGCATATATCTTTACCAGAATCATATCTTCTTGTTGAATTGCTTCCTTTATTATTATGAAGTGGCCCCCTTTGTCTCTTGTTATGGTTTTCACCTAGAGGTCTATTTTGTCAGATATATGTGTTGCTACTCCAGCATTGTTTCTTATTTTCATTTGCCTGAAAATTTTTTCCATTCCTTCACTATCAGTCTGTCTGATTCCTTTGTTCTGAGGTGGGTCAATTGTAGACAGAAAATATATGGGTTATGTTTTCTTTTCCATTTAGTGGCCCTTTATTTTTTTATTGAAGCATTTAATCCATTTATATTTAAGGTTCTTATTGACTAGAGGCCCTATGCACAGAATTTGTGCATGGGCAGGGGGATCTCCCCAACCCAGCCTGCACCCTCTCTAATCTGGGACCCCTTGGGGGATGTCTCACTGCTGCTAGCTCCTAATTTGCTCACCTACCTGCCTGCCTGGTCATCCCTAACTTCCTTTCATTCCAGCCTGATTACCCATCATTGCCTGTTTGTTCAGTTGTTGGTTGTCCCTCACTAACGCTCCTGCCGGCCTTGTGGTAGGCAACCATCTTGTGAGGATGTGATGGTTAATTTGCATATTGCCTCTTTATTATATAGGATAGATACTTGTTAGTTGCCATTTTTATTTTTTAGGCCCGTGTTCCCTCTTTCCTTTCTGTTTCATCTATTTAAAGCAGTCTTTTTTTTTTAATAGCATTTCTTGCATTGCTGGGTTGGTGGCAATAAACTCCCTTAGCCTTTGTTTTTTTTTTCTGTGAGGCTCCTGATTTTACCTTAATTTTTGAATGGTAGGCTAGCTGGATATTGTATTCTTGTATTTTTCCCCTTGCTTTGCATCACTTTGTATACTTTGTATATTTCATTCCATTCCTGGGGTTATGATACTTATATCTGATAAAATAGACCTAAAAATAAAGGCCATAATAAGAGATAAGGAAGGCCACTACATAATACTAAATAGGGAGCAATTCAATAAGAAGATATAACTCTGGTAAACACATATGCATCCAATACAGGACTAACCAAATACATAAAAACAAACAAAGAAACAAACACTTCTGGGAGATATCAAGGGAGAGATCAACAGCAATACAATCATAGTATAAGACTTTAATACCCATTGACATCACTAGATAAAACTGCTGGAAAAAATCAGCAAAGAACCAACAATCCTAAATGACTCACTAGATCAGGTGGAATTAATTGACATATTCAGAACATTTCACCCAAAAGCTACAGAATATACATTCTTCTCATGTACATCTGGGTCATTTTCAAACATAGAATACATATTGGGTCACAAGTAAAGTCTCTTCAAATTCAAGAAGATAGAAATCATATCATGCATCTTCTCAGATCACAATGGCATAAAATTAGAAATCAACTACTATAAAAACAATTAAAAAAAAAAACACCTGGAGGCTAAAGGGCACGCTAAACAATGATTGTGTTACCAAAGAGATCAAAGAAGAAATAGAAAGCATCATGGCAACAAATGACAATTAAAATACAACAATCCAAAATCTATGGGACACAGTGAAAGCAGTCTTGAGAAGGAATTTCATAGCTCCACAGGCCTACCTCAAAAACATAAGAAAAAATGGTACTAAATTATCTAACCCTGCAGCTCAAAGAATTAGAAAGAGACCAACAAGAAAAGCCCAGTGTATGCAGAAGGTAGGAAATAATAAAGATCAGAGTGGAGATAAACAACATACAGACCAGAAAAAAATACAACAGATCAAGAAAACCAAGATCTGGTTCTTTGAAAGGATAAATAAGATTGATGAACCTCTAGCCAGACTCACCAAGAAACAAAGAGAGAGGGCCCAAATGAACAAAATCAGAAATGAAAGACATGATGTAACAACTAACCCCACTGAAATACAAAGGATTGTAAAAAAAAAAAATTATATATATATACACACACACACACACACTATGAACAACTCTACTCCAACAAACTGGATAACCCCGATTAAATGGACATATTCCTAGAAAAATATAACCTTCCAAAACTAAATCAGGAAAAATCTAAACACCTCAATAGGCTAGTAACTATGGAAGAAATTTAAGCAGTCATCAAAAGGCTTTCAGCAAACAAAAGCCCTGTACCAGAAGGCTTCACAGGGGAGTTTTACCAAACATTCAAAGAACTAAAACCAATACTCCTCAGACTATTTCAAAAAATTCAAGAGGAAGAAACACTTCCAAACACTTTCTATGAAGCCAGCATTATCCTAATCCCAAAACCAGATAAAGACACCACAAAGAAAGAGAATTACAGGCCAATATCCCTGATGAACATAGATGCCAAAATCCTCAACAGATTCTAGCAAATTAGATCCAGCATTACATTAGAAAGATTATACAGCATGATCAAGTGAGATTTATTCCAGAAATGCAAGGCCAGTACAATATCCACAAATGAATAAATGTGATACATCACATAAACAAAATGAGAGACAAAAATCACATAACCATATCAATTGATGCAGAAAAGGCATTAGATAAAATTCAACACCCTTTTCTGATAAAAACTTTCAGCAAAATGGGAATAGATGGGTCACACATCAATATAATAAAAGCCTTATATGACAAACCTATAACTAACATCATACTCAATGGGCAAAAACTAAAACCATTTCCACTAAGAACAGGAAAAAATAATTCTAGGAAAAAAGTAAGTGTTTATTTCCTGAGAGTTATGGTCATGGAAAGAATACCTATGTTCATAGTTAGACACCAGAAGAAATATTGTCAAAATGTCCCATTGATGTTCCCTCTTATTACTTAATACAGGTTCAATATTTCTATAACCCTAGTAAACTGTTTTTATTGCAGAAATAAATGGTCTAAATGCAAGATTATGCTTTCAGCTAAAAAAAAAAATGCTGGACTTATATGTAGGTAATATAATTCTGCAGAAGCACTTATGGATTTTTTTTTACCATATTTTCAACTGTGGTTGAAAACAGAAAAGTATGACATTATAAATATACTTCTTAGCATGAATTCATTTGAACCCCATAGTAGCTTTCTTTTTTGTTGGGACCCTAACATCCTGGCCTTGTTATATAAACCCTATAGATTACATTTGCCTGGATATTCTTGTTTTTAAGGTTTTCCATAAAAAAGTAAAAACTCTGTCAGAGTGCTTACTCCTGAATCCTCCATACTCTCTCAGATCCTGCTCACTGCACCAATTGTTAGAATAAGTTGCTCCCTGACCCTGTTCACTGCAGCAATTGTGGGAGTACTCACTCCTTCATCCTCTCAAATATGCTAACTGTTGGGCCCGAGTCCCTCTGCCATGGGCTGGACATTCTTGGATGTCTGGGATCATACAGAGAAGATATAAAATATAAAAAGTTTGTGGGCATATAAGAGAGTCTTTATTGCAGTACTAGTAGCCATTACATGAAGCAGTGCTTCAAAGTAGCCATACAGAGACAGCTCTTACTAATACAATGTAATCTACAGGAGTCATTCTAGCAAAATCAGCCAGTACCGGTTGGTCAGTAATACATCTTCCCCAAATGCAGCCCTGTACTGGCTAGTCAGTAACATTTTATACCAACTTAGACAACAGACACTTCTGGCCAAATAGTGACATCAGTATTCGGTTTATAGAAAAGGATGCCTGCACAGTACATATAGTGAAACTGCCCTATCCTTACACCTGTGTATGAAAAATTGGCCTTGGCATTGAACATCTGGCTTACTCTGAACAGGGCACAAACTCACCATATTGTAATATTTTTGGCATAAAAATTACTAATCATTGAATCCAATATTGAATTTAAAATAAAGTTCACATCAAAGAGTTTGGAAATGTTCCCACTCATATAAATGGGACCTTGATAAGAAATAGCACACATAGTTTACATCTAAGAACTTAGGATAGTTTATTATTTGGGCTTGCCATTTCACCTATGACGTGGTCAGATGTATGGTTAGAAAAAAAATGAAATAAGCCAGTCAGAGAAATGTAAATATCACATGAACTCACTCATTTGTGGATTATAATGAACAATATAAACTGATGAACAAAAACAGATCCAGAGACAGAGAAGCATAGATCATACCATCAAACCTCAGAGGGAAGGTAGGAGGGAGTGGGGGTAAGGGGGAGAGATCAACCAAAGGACTAGTGTACATGCATATAAGCCTAACCAATGGACACAGACAATAGAGGGATGAGGGCATGAGTGAGAGGGTGGGGACAATGGGGTGATAAGGACATATGTAATAGCTTAATTAATAAAAAATTAGAAATGAATCAATTAATTAAAAAAGAAAATAGGATGACAAGAGAGCAAATGCAATGTTGGGGAAGGGAAAATAATACTGTACTATACAGTCTTATAGGAATTTCACTAATAAAGAACTTGAGGTAATATGTTCAATATGAAAATGTCTATGAAAAAGTAGACTTTTCCCCCCAAAGTCTTTAATAATAAAAACTGTTATGTGTTGATTAATTGATATAGCAATCAATAAAACAACAGCAATAATAGAAGCAACTGCTACCATTTATTGCATGCTTACCATGGGCCAGGTACTATGCTACATTTCCATGAATGATCTTACTGACAGCATTCACCACATATTGATAGAGCTAAAATAGGTTTTGTCCTCTCAATCTATTCCCATCACTGACCTTCACACATTGACATACAGCTGGTGTTCCCCAGGGGTTGTAGTGACAAAGACTTGGTAATAAAAATAGAAAATAGAAAAACATGAGTTTTGTGGTTGCTTTTTTTTTACAATGGTGACTATGAAAATCTATTATATGTATTTATATATGCACTTACTGTTTTTTGCTTACCTATATCTGCTAACTCAGATTAATAAAACAATCACAATGGAATTGAGGAGTGGGTGAAGGTAAGTATGTGTATATAACAATAATAAGAGGGAAAATGAAGTAATTAAGATGGTGAGGAGGAAAACAGGCAGACAGGGCTGGGGTTAAGAAACACAGCCGAGTGTGGACTGAATAAGAAACATCCTCTGCAGATCCAAATTTGACAACTGGTATGGAGTTAAGGATTTGTTTTAATATCCTCTTTCTTGGACAGTTAGTGGACACTAGAATATGTCCATAAAGGTAGGATAGTATCACAGAAAAATATTCATTTGAAAGCCCATTTATTGTTCTCTCTATGCTTCTAAAAATTAGGAAAAAGCCTTCTTGTATTTTACAGTCACCTCACTTTTTCCTCAGATGCTTACTTTCAGATAAGGAAGGACATTCTGTAGCTTTAAGATTCCTGTAGAGCTTTAATTCTGAAATGGAAACAGACAAGGAATTTTTCCCCTTTTGTTCAATGATGACAATTCTTGGTGAACATCAGTCCCTGATTTCATTTCATGAGCTGTAGTGATAGCATGGTGAAACCTCTCATTTATTTAATTTATATTACTTGGCAAAAAGATAACATTTTTCTGTTTCACTTTTAAAGAACAAAATTACAAGCCAATGGCATGGTGTTCAAATTGGAATTAAACACAGAAAATAAATCATACCCACAGGTAACAGTGCTTTGCTGATGTATGGCACCAGGCAACACAGGTACAACTCCATCAAGGCTTTGATGTACACTTTAAAAGTACAGGGTATTTTATAGACCCAAACTTTAATAGCCACAAAAGCAAAACAAAATAAAACCTAAACACCTTTTAGAATTTACCCATTAGGATATATTTACATCTCTTTCTTTTTAGTTAGGCCATTTTCTCCCTTCTGATACTTTTAGGTCATTTCAGAAATGTTTCTCTCAGCTTTATAAAACTGACCTGAAGAAAGATATCAGCAAAAGTAAATTAATGGAACATCTTTCTGATATTTGACTCATTGAAAATTTAGCCCTCTATCAGTTTCCCTAAGCCCTGTGCCCTGCAACAGAGACAAGTTTCCATATACATAACAGTGCGGTAAAAACTTTTCTCAAAGCAGAACAGACACTTAAAGAGTTAAGATGGAACAGTACAGTATCTCCCGGGCCTCTGTACCAGAGACCCAATGCAGGTAGTGACCAAAATGGTTTACCTATGTACATTAAGGGCAAATATTGTTAATTTTCAAAAGTGTGCAAAACTTTGTTGTTTTTCCATTAAAATGTGAATAAATGCTGAACATTAAAGTATTTCAAAAAAGAATATGAAAGAGACTATAGACTATCAGAGGAAGTGGTGCATAAAGTAGAAAGTGTCAAGGATCCTGGAGGGAAATCGCAGCTCCATGGCAAAGGAAGAAAACTGATTTTTATATTTTTGTAGTTGTATTCACAGCATCAGGCAGAACTGTTTTAATGTTAAACCACTCTCTGATACCCCAAGAGCCATGTTTTTCAGCTGGTAAAACTTAGTAAACATGAAGGTCTAGATAGGATTCAAGTGTTCTTATTCATACAGCTGATTTACAGCAACTGGCTATAATGGAGAAAGTATCATCTTGTAAGCCTTAGGGTATCTCAGAGTGGGGGAAATCCAAGAGGGAGTCTTTTATTTCTGCTTTACTTACTCTTACAAGGAGGGTAGAACTAAGTGCAGGGAGCCTGCACAGACAGGGAAATAAAAAAATATAAATAAATAAATAAATAAAATCTTGAAATATAGTTCCCTGGCTTCTCTGTTTTCAGACAGCTGGTTTTTCTGTTCTTATTCAGAAAAAAAATATTTTTCTCCAAACTTGTGAATATTTATAGCATTTTCTGCTGGTCTGGAAAACCAGCTTTATTATAGAAAGTGAAAAGTGTCTACAGAAATTATAAACAAAATGAAGTGCATTCTAAATCTCTTAAAGCTAATCTCATTCTAAATGTGAACTTTGCTTTGATGATTGTAGGCCAGACTACAAAGCACACTAATTTTAAATGCTAATAAATAAATGTTCCCCAAACCAATGAACTTCTAAGTGCTTTGGCAAGAACCTTTTCGGAAAGGTTATTAGTAGCATCCTGTGCAGGACACATGAGATTGAACTCATAACAGATGAGAGGTAAGGTGGTCAGTAGTAGGGGAATCAACAGAAAGTGAATCCCAAGTCAAAATGAATGGGACCTGAATAACTGTCACAAAGTTAAGCAATGTAAGCCAAGGAGAAACATTTAGAAAGTTCTCATAACCCCAGAGTGAATGTCTTATGTGTCATGGAAGTGGTATATTACATTTGCCCATTTGGCTTTGCTATAACTTCTCTCCTTTTGTGTTAACAAAAACCTGCTTAGTGCATCTTAGTTGCAGATGTCCTCTTGCTTTTGTATCTCTAAAGAAATAGCTAAAATCCTGCCAGAGGCACTACTTGCCCTGAAGGGTTGTTCTCTTATCATCCATTTTAGTGATGCATTTGTACACCTTATATGTCTGTACCATAAGTTATTTCATCCAGAAGAGATTTTGAGGGAATGTGTGTTGTGTCAAGGTAACCAAGGACAAATTGGGCAAAATGATACTAATTTTATCTTGCAAGGGATGTGGCATTTGAATCAAAGACAGGAGCCATCACTGAGCAGCAAGTTATAAAACACCAAACCGCTCCTTTTGGAGACTGTGTTTACACCTTACATTGAGAATGTACTGATGGTGCTCTTTGCCCTTTAATAGCAGTGTCATGACTTACTGATATGTTTCTTTGGCCCTGAAGAATCAGGCCACATAAAACTTGAGTACTCTATACTTAAGCAGCACATTTCATCCAACAATCTAAATATCCCTTACAATTTCTGGTTCATTAACTCTCATAATACCTTTTTGATGTGACATGTATAAACTCCATGGTTTATAGATGGGGTAACAGAAAAGTCACAACACAGCTTGCTTGCTTGGAATATTAATATATATATATTTCCAAAATAGGGATTAATTATAGAGTTCTGGCCCAAGGATATAGACATAACAATTTCCAGAAAGTATCCTGTGAACTTCAAATGCCAATGAAATGGCATGCATGAAACTACAGGGGTAAAGGAAACATTGTTCTGTATCAACATTTTACAAGGGGAGCCTTTAACCATATGAATGAAGCTGACCTTATCATGTCTTAAAAAACACTTTCTCAAGCAAAGCCTGCATCAATGCAAGCATATCTAACACCCTCAGTCTGATGAGCATAAATGAGCAGAGAAAGAAGCTAGAAGCATGGCATAGGTGTAAAGTTAGGACACTTCCCCACATGTAGCATCTTATACAGGTAGCCAAGATGCAGAAAAGATTCAGAAAGTAAGAACCATTATTTTAAATCCCAAAACTGGGGATGAAAGGAGCCAATGTAAGAACCAATAGAAGCAGATCTTTAGAAAAGACAGATGAGATTCAGTCATAGTTAGGCTATATGCATTTTTGCCCTGCCATCTGTGTGGTGTAAATAAGAATACTGCATAACCCAACCAGCATGGCTCAGTGGTTGAGCATTGACCTATGAACCAGGAGATTATGGTTTGATTCCCTGTCAGGGCACATGTCCAAGTTGTGGGCTCAATCTCCAGTAGGGGATGTTCAGGAGGCAGCAAATCAATGCTTCTCTCTCATCATTGATGTCTCTCTCTCTCTCTCTCTCTCTCTCTCTCTCTCTCTCTCTCTCTCTCTCTCTCCCTCCTTTTCTGAAATAAATATAAATATGTTTTTTTAAAAAAATACTGCATATATAGTGGTTTGAACATATTTGGTCTCTAATGTCTTTATCGTCGCCATCACCAGCACCACCATCATCATCACCATCATCATCATCATCATCATCATCATCATCATCATCATCATATCATCATCATCACCACCATTGTTATGTTTCTTCTCATCATTGGAGTAAGAAAGAATCTTTATGTTTCTCATCCTGATAGTCTAGATAGGTTACACAATTGTGGATCACAGTGAGAAAATTCAACTTCCTCTATATGATATTAGAACAACAAGAGTGCCAGCTTTCTGCTGGTTGTTTAGCAGACATTTCACTTCTCTGGAAGGTGCATCTGCATCCCTTTAGCCCCAACTCTTTTTAAGTTTACATTTTGCACAACAGAGAAATAATATCTAAATTGGTAGTTGTAGATAGATTCTTTGAAGAAGATTTTTGTCCTACTGGAGCAAAAAGGAATAGAGAAGCTGCCTTTATCTTTAGAGAAATCATACCCTTTTATGAGTGATAGTGTGTGTGTGTGTGTGTGTGTGTGTGTGTGTGTGTGTGTGTGTGTGTACTGGTGGAGTAAGGAGAGAGAACAAAGAAAAAAAGGAAAATTAATTTCATTATTAATATGTGAGAGATGACAGCATAGAAATGGCTCCCCAATATACCTTCCCAATAGAGGGGACAAGAGTATTTATCACATTTGTTACCCTGGTGTAATTTATTTCATTTTGTATGTATATGAGCTCTTTATTCTTACCACAATATTGACTCCTTTTAAGGTGAGATGTCTATGAATGTCTAACCGCTGGTCATATGTTTCTTGGGACCCAGGAATAATTATAAAATGAGCCCAATAAAGTCCTAAATTTGAAGTATGAAATGTTTCAGAATGTTTGAGTTTGATGCTCACAGGAAACTGAATCAGGTTATGCTGCTCCCTTTTTATTGTTTTGTTTGGTTTGCATTCACCAAGGAGTCATTTGAGAGTGATTTAGAAAAGTTATCTCTCCAGTGTCAATGTTGCCTCTGGTGGTTTTTGATATCTTAGTAACATTCTGGAGAAGCCCCAAATTCAAGTGCTATATCACACTTGAGCAAAGTCTTTATTTCTATAGTTCTTACTAGATAGAACAAAACCTTCTGACCAGTCTTACCAGTGTCACATGCATTTATTACATGACATCTCAATTACTTTCTTCCTTCACTCTCTATAGGATATGATTTATTTGAGGGAGAAAGTAAATGAAATATTTCCCCACCCTTATTTTTCAATTGGAAGAAGAATCAAGTGGGATTAAATTTTAAAAAACAACAGTGGACTCTGAGTGAAACCCTGATGCTTCCTGGGTTAATTTCATTACTCTGCTAGGTCTTTGCTTGCCTCCTCCCTTTCTGTAAAGTATAAAGTGATTCTATGAAAGCAGAAGCAGAGCTGAGTATTAACAAAAGAAACACACTGACAGAAATTTCATATTCATCCTCACTTATTTAGTCCAGTGCTGGCAGATGTCTCTGTAATTCTCACATGTGGAGTATAGTTGCCTGAATTTTCCATCAATTTGACTAAAAGATAATCTATGAGCAATATACTGACTCTTGAATTTATAAATAATTTTTTCATAGTTTGTCTTATACTTAAGAATTTAACTTCAAGGATATGAAATATTTGGAATAAAATTTTAATAACCTCTTTGTGATGCAAAATGCATAGAGCAGAGATAATAAAACACAGAAGTCTAAGAAGTCACTTCCTTTTCTATAGATGTTCCTTCCCTTTTCTATATCCTGTTCCACTGTATCTCATTCCTAGCAACAGACTTTTAAAAAGTTTTTATTGATTTTAGAGAGAGAGAGGAAGGGAGAGGAATAGAGAGACAGAAAAATGGATGAGAAACATAAATCATCTGTCTCCTGCATAACTGCTGCTGGGAATCTAACCTGTAACCCAGGCATGTAGCCCCAGCTGGGAATCAAACCCGGGACCTCTTGGCTCATTGGGTGGATGCTCAACCACTGAGCAACACTGCCTGGGCACCAACAGAGTTTTTCTGATGTCTCTCTTGAAGTTGTTGGACTTCAGTAGATTATTGCTATCATTTCTTAACCAAAAGAGGTTGCTAATGAGTTGCATTTTTTCCAGCTGACTCTTAATGATCCATTTTCACATAATCAGTTGCTAACACCCCAGCAGTAAGGCCTAAAATATCCTGACTGACCCTGTGATCATTGCTGCACACTGGCTGCACTTCATTAAGAAGCTGAGATACCTCCCAGTGAATCATGGGGCTGCAGAGTCTACAGAAAAAAATGAACCTACAGGAGCATGTCTAACCTCTTGTTACTGGAGAAATTATATAAGCACATCCCTTTGAGGCTTATTTCTTCCTCAATATTTATGTCTAAATCAACATTAGCCCTGAGATGACACTGCTGGTGAGTTGAGAAGCTCTGTGAGTTGTCTATAGTGAGCAGTACCCTGGAGGAACTGCTGTGTTGCTTTTTTAAAATAATCATAGCTGCTCCATTCTAAGGAAACAGCAAATTGCAATTTATTTTGAATAATCAAAATTTACAGATTCCACAAGTCATATATACTACTATTTAGACCTTGTGTACTTGATTCCAAAGTCCTAGAATCATTTTTATTTCTCTAGTTTACATATATACTTAGTTTTTTAGTTAACTTGCTGTAAACTGCAGGGACTATCTCTTTACAAAGTTCCCTTTTGCCACCACACGATTCATGCATTCTGGCAATCACGGTAATCGGGTGTCTATTCCAATTCTGAGAGGATTCATTGTGGGAAGCAGATTTCCTAGGCATTCCAGGTACTGCATTTTAAAGAAACTACCATAAAGTACATCCTATTCTACAGTAACACGCTGGATATATATGCCCTTGGGTAATCAGATTGGCTTTGGATGTCACTAGTATCATGCTGATTTAAATAAATATACCAAGAAAACTGATTAACCAAAGGATAGGTATCCATTCTCAATGTATGCACATTTTCATTCCCATCAGGACTCGCCATAAGAAACTGAAGAAGGAAGATTTATTTCTTTTACTTGTGTGTGTGTGTGTGTGTGTCCATGCTAGTACATGAAATTATTTCTTAGAAGGTTTTCAGATAAAGTACAAAAAGGAGTGAGTCTTGTGAATATAATATATATAAATATACAAATAAAATAAATCCCAAGCAAGGACACTTATTTTAGGGAGAAGAATTTTCATTTTACTCATTCATTCATTCCATAAATGCAAGTATTTATGATAGGAGCTATGGTTGGGATCAAAATTTCTAAGTATCCTGTCCTCATAAGGCTTACCTTTTCCTTGGGGTAACAGATAATAAGCAAGTTTACTAATAAATATAAGATGACTAATTACAGATCGGGATAAAAGCTCTGAAAGAAGCAAAAGAGGGTGATAATTTATAAAGATTGGCAGATCTTAGATAAAGAGCAGGAAGTAGTGTATAAGTTGAGATATGAAAACTGAGAAAAGATCCAGCTTTACAAAAGGTGGAAGGGAAAATATTTAAAGCAGAGATAACACAAAAAGTTGGTAATTTCAGGGACAAAAGGAAGTTCTTATGTAGCATATATCAGGACCATGGCCCACATAACCTGGTACTACATTTCAGATAGATATACCAGAGGAGAGCATGAGGACCATTAGGGTATTCTTCTATAAGGTCACAGTCAGTGCTATCTCTAATTTCTCTTATTTTGAATTTCTCATCTATAAATTAATGTGAACTATTATGAATCAATTTATGACAACTTATATTGCTTTTTGAGATATAATGAACTTTGTTGATTAGCTATCTGAAGTTTAGATAGATGTTTCCTTTCTATTTGCCCTAAATCAGGGGTCCTCAAACTTTTTAAAGTGGGGGCCAGATCACGGTCCCTCAGAGAGCTGGAGGGCCGGACTATATGAACTACTAATTCCTACTGTAACACCTCGGCTGCACTCACTGCCCAAAAAACCTGGCGGGCAGGATCAGGCTCCTCTGCGGGCCGCATGTGGCCCGCGGGCCGTAGTTTGAAGACCCCTGCCCTAAATGAACCTCTTTGAATCTCAAAAAGTTGCCTTTTCTTTCTAATGTTCAGAGACATATGTGTCTGCTCTCATCCTCTCTACACAATCTAGACTTTTACTTACTTTAAGGAAGAAAAATCACATTTGATTCTTATTTCATCCAGACAGAAGACTTTTGATCTTTCTTAGTTTGTTCCTATTGATTATGCCCTCTATCCCCCTAATTATTAAATGGTCTAAGGGTGAACTCCACATTAAAAAAAAAAATAGGTACAGTGTGCTTGGTGGCAGCTGATGGATCCAAAAGGCCTCCATGCTCCCAAAATGCTTTTCCCATTAACCCAACACTTTAAATTTATCTCTGTGACATTTTTAGATTGTCACTGAAGACCTTTGTTTGCTAATTAAGAGGGGTAATCACTAATTCCTTAAATAAAGCCTTTTCTGAGGAAACAGAACACTGGAGAAGTTATGGGACAGGGATTTGAGACCTGTAGGTGGGAAATCAGTGTTAAATTCCCTTATCGCCCTCTACTTATTCTGTGAGTCCAGATGATTTTTACAGAGGTGTATAATATATTGGTTGAGAGTAAAGTGCTAGATTCATACAGATCTGATTGGAATCCTGCTCTACCATGGATTAGTTGGGCAAAGCCTTTATCTTTTATGACCTTCATCTACCTCATCCATAAAATGAGGGAAACAAAAATAAAATTAAAATAAGATAAGATAAGATAAGATGAGGGAGCCAACTGTGCTATTGAGATGATCAAGTGAAATATTGTAGGTTACATGCTTAGTCCAAAGTTACACGCAGAGTAACTATAACTGTTAAACTTTCTGAAACTTTTTTTTCTATTTGTAAAATCATAGAAAGATTTCTCAAAATCATAAATATGCTGAGAAGTTTTATCATCTTGTGTTTATAATGTGATAGATGCATATAGAAAGAAGTGAGAGAGGAAATGTATAGAAGCAGGACATAATCATTGTAAGGGATGAAGTGCTGCACCACTCAGATCCTTTTTGCAATTGAAGAACTTATCCCTCCAGCTTCTAGGAGTGTCTCTGAGCTTTTTCCTCTCTTCAGAATTACCTTGGTGGTACCTAAACTGTACCCACCATCACAGGACCTTATTATCTAGTGGGGAGGAATATAAATGACTGCTCCCTTTGTCTAATCTACCACAATTTGAAAAGCTATATCTAATTTTAAAATTCCCAAGAAGATGTATAATAACTTCCCTGAAACTACATCACAACCTAATGTCTCCTTCAAAGTTTTATTTTATTCCCTTACTCTTTCTTGGATGGAGACCCAAGAGCACTCTCCAATAAAACACCTGCATTCTAGTCTCTGTCTCAGGCTTATTCCTTAGAATTTGATCATGTGCTTTGTCCCATCAAAAAGTCTTTTGTTGGCCCATTTTGTTTGAGACTGGTTGCTATGTCAAATTTATTTTGAGACATCTCAATTTGATCATATTTTAAGCTTGCAATCACATCAAATACAATCATTTTTAAGTAACATTTTCACTCTAAAATAAAACAGTGATAGAAAACACACATATACAAATGTAGCCCAATAAAATATTATTGAGCTAAATAAAATACCAAACATCCTTGTAACCACCATCTAGGTCAAAAAGGAAAATTTTGTCAGCCACGGACAAGTCCCTCCATATCTCTCATCCTAATAACAACCCCACTGAAAGTCAAATAAACACATAAGTAAAGCAGTACCTCACACATCTTTGTAGTTTTATCACACAAACATGCACTTATAGATGTCATAGTTTAGTCACTTTCATTTTCTTTTCAATTGATATGTTCTTCAAAACTTTTAATCTACAAATTTCCCTTTCATTAAAAAACTAGGCACCTGTTGCAGGAATATTCCTGCAAGACTTCTGGTAGGCTTCCCTCCCGCCACCCTCAACTCTCTTGTCATGGTCACCTTGCCTGTCCCACCTGCCCCACCTGGCCTGTGGCCACCAACACCACCATCTCCGCGGCCACAAGTGCTGCCACCAATGCTGTGCAACCCAACCCGCTGTGCCCAGCAGCTACAGCTGCCTTCATGGCCGCACCCACTGCCACCACCTCTGGGGCCTCCTGAGGTGCTGCTACGCGCCCCACCCCTCCCACCTGACCCACTGCACCCTCCCGCTGCTGCTGCCTCAGTGGCTGCATGTGCTGCCACTGTGCACCTCGCCCCGCCCTGCTGCCAGTGCTTTCCTTCCAGCAGCTTGTTTCTTTGTCTCCCTATTTTTGATATCTCTTTCTGGCCCTGGACACCCTGTTTGGGGTTTGAGAGGTTGAAGACTCTCTCAGGGCAGTTGTCTGGAAATCATTAGCCCAGAGGCTGGGTCTGGCTTGTGTCTCATGCCTTTAATAACTCTGCTTTTATAACACCCTTTCTCCCAAGGCTTTGGTTTCTCAGCTGTCTGCCTCAGATGCGCAGAGTGTTCTAAGTACATTCACTGTTCCTCTGAAGTGTGGCTCCTTGTGAGGACCCAGAGACATCTGGCATGCAATTTGCTATGCAACACCAGCACCCATGGCAGGGTGGCACCTTAGGTCCCTTTGGCAGCACACTTATGGTACAGTCCTGTGGTCCCTGACTGGGAATACTGGCTTGTTCCAGGTCTCCCTAAAATGTTTTCCTATGGCCTGTTGTGAGGTGTGTTGTGATTTGCTTTAGGTAGCTCCTACAGATCTGTCCCAGAGACTAGGAAGAAGTGGCTGAGGGTTGCTCTGAGTTGCACAGTCAGAGCTCCTCTGTGGCCTGAGTGGGGCGTGCTCTGGGTAACTTCCAGTTGCCCCAGCAACAATACCCTGAGCTGAGGGTGGAGGGGGCATGGGTTGTTCTGGGTCACATAGTTCCCACTTTATTGTAGCCTGGAGTGAGATGGGTTCTGAGTTGCTGCAGTTTGCCCTTACTCAGTGTGGAGGAGAGGCAGGTTGTCCTAGTTAGCTCCATCTGCACTCTCCTTTTGCTCAGGGTGAAGTGCACATTGGGTAGCTTGGGATGACACCAGCAGGATTGCCCTGGGGTTCAGGGTGGAGCAGGAGTGGGTTGCTGTGGGTCTCATATTTTCCACTCTCCTGTAGCCCAGAGTGCTGATTGCTCTGGGTTGCTCCTGGTCACACTGACAGCAGGTCCTGGGGCTGGAGGTGGAGCGGGTGCTGGGTGGCTCTGGGTCAGGCTAGGAGCATGGTCTGGGGCAAGGGTAGTGCACTCACTGTGGGGTCTTAAAGCCGGATCCTAGGACACTGGGTCCCAACGCACTGGTGAGGAGGCCTGATGCAGGAGCTTACTCTGTAGGTGTGCACTCCCTGCATACACTGGGATTCTGCAGGAAGGTACTGTGAAGGTACTGTGCCACTCACTTCCAGTGCACAGTGATGGTTCCATGTGGGTCATGGCTGGCAAGTGGCATTTTCTAGGTGTCCTCTGCCTTTCCTTATTGAAAATTGTCTCTTTAGCTTTGTCTAATTTGTTAATCTAGGGTGGATATTTTCTAATTTATTTGCTTTTCTGGCCTGGCCCTTGGAGGAGGTTCATGAAACTGCTGCCTATTCAGTCACAATTTTTGTCTATAACACTTTTTAAAGGTACACTACTTTACCTATACTAATTGTTTTCCCAAAGGTAAAATTTATATAGGAAATACAGGCCAAAACCTTGAGTCTTTTATTTACCAGAAAATGAATCGGATAAGTAACATTTATTTGAGTTACTAATTATTATGTATTAATATCGTTATGAAGTCATGATTTCAAGTACTATAATATATTGGATGGGTTTCATAAAAGTTTAACTATTTCTATTGAAGCTCAAATCACTCCTTGCCTGCCCAGTCCAGTGAGAGTCTCTTTAATTTTCCCCCTGAATCCAATTTGACAGGACCAAAATAGTTTTTTATAGCTTCCATGATAGATAAGATAACCATATGTTACAAACTTAACATGTACCTTTCCAACCCTAGACCTTTTCTCTGAGGGGAAATGAAATCAGCTATTTCTCAAAAATTGCCTGTTTTATTTTAGTGTAAAATAGTACTTCAAAACTGCGGATATAGGATTAACCATTGTTTCCAGGCATTTTAGTAGAAATTATATATATAATATAAATTATAAGTAACATTTTAATTGTATATACAGTGGTGCCTCACACAACGAACTTAATTCGTTCCAGGAGCAAGTTTGTTATGCGAAAAGTTCGTTATGTGAAACGTGTTTTCCCATAACAATACATGTTAAAAAAAATAATTCGTTCTGTAGCATAAAATATGCTAAGATGACATAAAAAAAGATAAATTTTTTGTTATTATTTTTATTTAGATACATCTAAAAACATAATTTTTTAAAAAAAAAACACACATTTTTTTAATTTTAAGACAGACTAAGTAGAGTCTACCGAATCTTGCACATCTTCATCCATTTTCTGCTTTTTGGCCGATGGTTTCATGAAAAACCTGTCCAAAGTCGTTTGTTTTTCTCTTTTCTCCAACATCTGCCGGAAATAATGGACAAGAGTATCGGAGTAAAGATCGTTGATCCTGTTTGCTTCAGCTGAATCCGGATAGTGGGCATTGGTAAACTCCTGAACTGCTTTCCATTTGACCAGGATGTTCTTGATGTCAGCAGTTGGGATTGGTTGATTGTTTGATTGTTGCTCCTCGTTATCAGATGACGCTTCCCTTTGAGCATTGTCCTGTTGCTGGACCAGAAGTGCTTGGAGCTCTTCAGTTGTCAGCTCTTCTTCGTGTTCCTCAATAAGCTCCTCTACATCCTCTTCCTCTACCTCTAATTCCAACCTTTGGGCCACTGTGATGATGTCCTTCACCACTTCTGTGTCATCAACTACTGCTTCTTCCTGGGTCCACGAAGGCACAAGCATCTTCCAAGCAGAAATGAGGGTCCTTTGTGACACTTCTTCCCAGGCCTTCTGTATAAGTCGTATTGCCATAAGGACATCAAATTTCTCCTTCCAAAACTTTCGGACAGTCATATTGTCTCCACCAAACTCGCATTCTTCAAACACCTTATTAAAGAGGGCGCTAGTGTAGAGTTTTTTAAAGTTCGCAATAACTTGCTGATCCATTGGCTGAAGAATGGATGTGGTGTTTGGTGGCAAATACTGCACCTTGATAAAAGGATAATTTTCCTGCAATATTTCCTCTAGGTCTTTTGGGTGAGAAGGGGCATTGTCAAGTATTAGAAGGGCTTTGAGCGGCAGTTCTTTTTCCAGCAAGAATTTCTTCACGGCAGGAGCAAAGGTTTCCAGAATCCATTCGTTGAAGATAACTTGGGTCACCCAGGCTTTTTGATTGGACTTCCAATGGACGGGCAGTTTGGACTTAATAACGTTATTTTTCTTGAAAATTCTTGGATTTTTAGAGTGATAAACCAATAGAGGTTTGATCTTGAGGTCTCCGCTGGCATTAGACGAAAACATAAGGGTAAGTCTGTCCTTCATGGCTTTGTGTCCTGGCAATTTCTTCTCCTCTTTTGTAATGAAGGTTCTGCTCGGCATTCTTTTCCAGAAAAGACCCGTTTCATCGGCACTGAACACTTGTTGTGGGCAGTATCCTTCATCCTTAATACATTTTTGAAAGTTAATAGAGAACTTTTCTGCTTCTTTCTTGTCAGCACTGCCAGCCTCACCTTAAATCTAAAAAACCACCCCCTGCTGGCTTTGAATTCTTCTTCATTATCTTGATTGCTGCTACTTCCAGGGACGTTTTTCTTTAGATCGTCATAAATTCTCTTGGCTTTGTGACAGATAATATCTTGGGTTGTTACGTCACCTTTCACCTGCCTGTCCTTAATCCAAATCGCTAATAGCCTCTCCATTTCCTCGTGGATTGAAGACCTATGTTTTTCATGAAATAGTTTTGATACTCCTTTGGCTACTTTGGCTGATTTGATTGCATCCTTATTTGTCAAAATGGTGAAAATGGTGGTCTTGCTGAGGCCAAACTCTTTGACGAGGTCACACTGTTTTACCCCACATTCACTCCTTCTAATTATTTCCTGTTTCATTTCAACAGAAATCACCTTCCTGCTTTTTTTAGAAGCCATGATATAAAAAAAATATTGAGTTTAACTTAAAAGGACGACTGCCGTGATACGTGCGTGATTTAATTCATAATGAAGAACGATTGCTGCGATACGTGCTTAAGTTAAGCGCAGTGACTAACGACTGCCTGCAGTGCCTGCGCGGAAGGATGCAATACATCGGCAGCGATCGTGGAAGCTCGGGCGAAGCAGTCGTGGAAGCTCGGGCAAAGCGGTCGTGAAAGCTCGGGCAAAGCGGTCGTGGAAGCTCGGGCGACTTCGTTGTGTGAAACAAAGTTCGTTGTATGAATCATGAAATGAAGTTCGTTGTGTGCAGCGTTCGCTGTGCGAGGCGTTCTTTATGCGAGGCACCACTGTATTACACATGTTTTATAGATTATATGTTTTATATATATTATATATTTACTAGAGGCCTGGTGCTCAAAATTTGTGCTTGAGTAGGGTCCCTAGGCCTGGCCAGTGGTCAGGGCCGATCAGATTCCCCACCTCCTGGCCTCCCTGCCTCCTCCTTCATTCACTCCCTCAGTGCCCCACTTCTGCAACTGGCCACCCGCCATGTTCTGTACCACCCCTGGTGGTCAGCACACATCATAGGGGGCAATCAAACTCCCGATCTCCCAGTCAAACTCCCAAGAGGACAATTTGCATATTAACCTTTTATTTTATAGGAGAATAATATAGGAAATGTAATATAAAATTTATATAAAACATAATATGCATATTATAGAATAATGTTATATATAATATATGTTACATGTATTATATATAATTACCAATCTGTGTATATAATACATATAATTCTAATGCAGGATTTTGACTTATCCTTTACTATATTGTATCTACATTTTTTTTCTTTCTATATGAAGAAACTTCTCTCAAAAACATAGTGGGTGATAGAATTTAATTATCACACAATTGCCTGTTTGTTTGTTCCAGTTATGCACAAAGTAGTCCCAGAATAACAACACTAAAACTATCAACCTAATTTTGTTACTGAACACAATTGTTTTTGTAAATGCTTTCTTCCTATTTCCCCTTCATCTTTTATAATTGTGTTGTATCTATTTTCACATAAATCAGCCATTTAGATACATTTGTTTCTGATTTTATATTTACTTAGCCTCAGTTCCAAAGGTTATTATATATTTAATGGTTACCACCAGTTTTTATGTTGATGTACCTATAGTCATTTTGGTTGTTAAGACTTGTTCTCTAGATCAGTGTTTCCCAACCTTCTCTCATGATGAGAATCACCTGGTGGAGTTGTTAAAACACAGATTCCTGAATCCCAACTAAAAGTGCTAAACTAGAATTTTTGAGAACATATAGGTAAAATTGCATACCTAACTTAGTGCTCTGTATATAACATCTGTGTTAGAGCACTAGTTAAGTATACAATTTTACCTATATGTTCCCAAAAATTCTAGTTTAGCACTTCTTAGTTGGGATTCAGGAATCTGTGTTTTAACAACTCCACCAGGTGATTCTCATCATGAGAGAAGGTTGGGAAACACTGCTGTAGGTCATTCCCATTGGGAGGGCACCAGATGCAAGGCGTCTGGCTGGTAAGTGCTCCTACAGCAACATGAGCCTCTCCCAATCGGGACTGATTGGGCGTGGGCCCACAGCAGGCACAGTGAGGCCAGGATGAGCAGGAGTGGCAGGTAGGAGCTTCAGGTGGTGTTGGACTGTGGATTTTGGCACAATTCCTGCAGGCCACCCAGATGGAACCCACCCATGAACAAATTCATGCACAGGGCCTCTAGTTTTACTATAATAAGGTTAGATAACACATCTTTCATCTCAGATAATAACCGTTTTGTTATCATTGTTCTTGTTATGATGAGAACATCAAAGATCTCTTCTCATAGTGACTTTCAATATATAATACAGTACTGTTAACTATAGTCAACATGCTGTACATTAGATACCCTGGAGCTGATTCATCCTATAAGTAATGGCTTTTACCCTTTGACTGTCATGTCCCATTTCATCACACCCTTTAGCCCTTGGCAAGCATAATTCTACTCACTGTTTCTATGATTTCAGCATTTTTAGATTCCACATATTATTAAAATCACCTTTTTCTTTCTCTATCAACTTATGTCACTTAACATAATGCCCTTAAGGTCCATCCATGTTATTGCAAATAGCAGTATCTCCTTTTTACAGCTTAATACTATTGTGTTGTATGTATATACCACATTTTCTGTATTCATTTAGCCATTAATGGATGCATATGTTGTTTCCATGTCTTGGCCATTGTGAATAATGTTGCAATGATGGTGGCAGTATAAATATCATTAAAATTATGAATTCACCTCTTTTAATATATACCTAGAAGTGGTATTGCTGCATTTAAGGTAGTTCTATTTTTTTATTTCTTAAAAAACCTACTATTTTCACTATTTCCATAGAGGCTGCACAAAATCTCAAGAGACAGTGCATCAGGGTTTCATTTTCTCCACTGCCTTGCCAAAATTTTAATATCTTTTTTATAATAGTCATTCTAATACTAGTAGGTTAGAGGCTATATCTCATTGTGGTTTTGATTTACATTTTCCTTGTTCTTATTGATGTTAAGAACCTTTTTATGTACTTGGACACTGGTATATGTTGTTTGGAAATATATCTATTCAGGTATTTTACCTATTTTTAATCAGATTTTTCTTTTTGGTATTGAATTGTATGAGTTCCTTATGTATTTTGTATATTAACTCCTTGTTTAAGATATGGTTTGAAAATATTTTCTCACATTCTATAGGTTATGCATAGAAGCCTTTCAGTTTGGTGTAGTATCATTTGTTGATTTTGTTACTGTTGCTTGTCTTTTCAGTCTCAAATATTAAAATAATAATAATAATTGCCAAGATTGATGTCAATGAGGGTTTTTTTTGTATTTTTCATCTATGTGTTTTATGATTTTGTGTCTTATTTTTAAGTTCTTAATTCATTTTGAGTTGATGTTTGTGACAATATATGACAGGTGTCCAATTTCATTTTTTTGCACTTGGCTATACAGTTTTACCAACACCATTTATTGAAGAGCTTATACATTCCCATTTAATCTCTTGTTAAATATCAGTTGGCCATACATACATGGGTTTATTTACATGAGCTTCTGATTCTGTTTCAGTATTTTATGTGTCTGTTTTTATGTCAGTAGCACACAGTTTTGATTATTATAGCTTAGTAATATAGTTGGAAATCAGAAAGTATGATGCTTCAGCTTTATTTGTTCTCAAGATCTTTGAGGCTACTTGGGGTCTTATGAGATTTTATATACATTTCAGAATTGTGTCTTTTCTAATTCTGTGAACCTTTACTTCTAAAGGTAGTTCTTCGGTATGCAAAACTTTCACTCACATTATCTTTTCTTGAATATCTTAACTATGTCATTCTATTTACTTGTGGTATAAAACATTGCAAAAAAATAATCTGATGATAATCTAAGTTTTATTCCACGATAAGTTACATGCTGTTTTTAAAATCTATATGTCCAGGACTTTTCTTTTGTTTAAAGCTTAGTAATCTTTCTATATAATAGAGGAATATGCAAATTAGCCAGGATGCCATAAAGTCACAACTAAATACAATAGCAGGGACCTGAGGCTCCATGGTATCTGGCCAGGGCAAAGAATCTCAGGCTGTGCCCCCTGCCCTACTGGGATGGATAGAGGACCTCAGGCCACACCCCCAGCCCAGCAGGGCTTGATGGGGGACCTTAGGCCATGCCCCCCACCCAGGCTCTGGGCCTGGATACCTCAGGCTGCAACCCCCACCAGGCAAAGCTTGACAGGGGACCTCAGGCCATGCCCACCTCCCTGGCGCCAGGTAAGGAGACCACAGGCCTTGCCCCCTGCCTCAGCACTGGGCCAGGGACCTCAGACCATGCCCCCCCACACACACCTGGTGGGACTTGACAGGGGAACTTAGGCCATTTCCCCCACACACCTGTGCCAGGCGAGGCAACCTCAGGCCTCGGCCCTCCTCTGATGGGGCTTGATGGGGGACCTCAGGCTGTGCCCCCACCCCAGTTCCAGGCCAGGGGACCTGAGGCTGAGACCCCCACCCAGTGGGGCTTGACAGGGGACCTGAGACTGTACCTCTCACCTAGCACCAGGCCAAGGGACCTGAGGCTACCACCCCCCATGCCTGGAGGGGCTTGATGGGAGTGGGGCTGGCCAGGTCTGAGTATCACCCAATGAGGGTGGGGCTGGCCAGGTCTGGGTCTCCTGTGTTCTTGAAGCACGTGCAGGTGGTGGGCAGGGACCTGACTATAGGTCCTGCAGCATGCCTGGGACTCTGACAAGAGGGAGATTTTCACATACATTTTACTAATTTTCTTTCATCTCTGACACTTCTATTATAAAGAAAGGGAAAATAGAAATATTAAAATATTTCTTTTAATTAATTACCTTTTAATGTGCATGAATTTTGTGCACTAGGCCACTAGTTATACTATAATGTGATAAAGTTGTGTAATGAACTCTGTTCTGGATATTAAGTGGCAAGTGTATTACAAGACTGAAAGGATGCCCTCAATCCTCACTATTTTGAGCAGTTTGTATGAAAGGTTAAAAAAATATATGTGTTCATCTATGTGTAAAAAGAGTCTACAAACTGACAAAATTCCAATGATTCCTACTCTTGTTCCTGTTTGCCAGCTTATGGACTTTGATTTCCTTACCATGGACATTCTTTCCCCCCCCCCCCCCACTTTGTGTGGGAATCTTGATAACTAAACAGAGGTTGTTATGTCCTAGGGGACAACCAAAACATCATATTAATTTGTTTCATTAGATTTTAGTTTTTTTCTGTCAACCATAATCATTTTTATTTGAACTATAGTCACCTGACTTCATTAGAAACATTAGAAGCTGTCAATAAATGAAAGTGTGCTTGTCTTTTATAAGTAAGTATATATTTAAGAAACTTTATTTCCAATAAGACAGTTAATGTTTTCACTAGAATGAAAATCAAGAAAAGGATTGTAGACAAAGTTAAATTTTGTGATAAGGTTGAATATAGGGCACTAATTAATATGGATGCTGTTTTCTGACAATGATCCTCACCTGATGTTTAGTTCTGAAAAACATTGATTAGCCCATTCTTTAAATAAGAAAACAGAGTAGTTTTTGTTAAGTGAGCTAATGAATACCACAGTTTTTATGGGATATCATTTTACCCTAATAACTACATATTTCTCTAGTCTAGCCTAGGAAAAATACACTGGTCAAAAAATTAAAATTTCTTCTTCAGATCAGTTCTTGCCGTTAACAGAAAAAATTGTGATGAAAAGAGGATGAGTTTGGAGACAGATTTGGGGTTTAATATCTGCTTTAATTACTTACCAGCTGAGTGAAATTAATAAGTTATTAAAGCTTTTCATCAGTACTATCATCTGAAAAGTGGGAAATTATGACATATTTGTTCTTTCTTATCAATAGATGGGGAAAATGTAAACTATAGTGTGATAGGTAAGTTTTTTATTATTATACATTTTTCTATGACATTTATTATGGAGTTCCAAGGTGAACATGAAACATAGGTATTAAATGTGTTTTTATCAGGCTTGTTAAAGAATCTTCTGTATAAACATCAGGAAATTAGTTTTTGAAAATGTATTTGATACATGAAATAGAAATGGGAGGGGAGAGGGGAAACCTTAGCGATTACATACCCACTATTGACCTGGTGCATGAAATCTTGCTCTCTGTGTGGGGATGTACCATAGTCTGCCCTGTGCCCTCTCACAGCATGGGAGCCCCGCGATTGATTGCCCCAAAGAGGTAGGCCAGAGCCAGGGGTCCTGCCTCCACAGCCTGTGCAGAGCCATGGGAACCCCAGTGGAAGCCATATGGAGCAGCTGCCAGGACCTGCCCCCTTTCCCCACAGGCTGTGCCAAAGCCCTCCCACCCTGGTGATGGATTGTGTCAGTGTGATGGTGTGATGGCGTGATGACCACCTAGGCTTTTATTAGTATAGATACTTCAACACAATGGCAATGTTAGTTTATTCATTTTTAATCATATTATCTCTTGTAAATTGGCTTGGAAATCACTTTATAAAAGTATACATTCTTTTACCTTCTAATTACAACCTAGTCAACAGATGAATACTTTCATTAATGGCTTGAGATTGTTTGGATGCTTTAGGCTTATCCTTGTCAACACTAACCCTTTTTAATATAAACAGGGCCTGGCTGCTGAAAACACTGTGAAAATAACCAAATTTATACTTGGATATTTTTCCACACCCATGACCCCATCAGCATATTCTCCTCCATTTTTGGCATGCTCTCCTCCTTACCTAATTGCCTTTTTCTTAGCCAACTTCTGTTGTCACTTAGATGTCAACTCAATTGACATCTAATAATTAGAATGTAAACAGTTTAAGGCATATTTCCCCTTAGTGAATTTTGTATTAAAAAAAATAAAAAAGAAAGAAACTCATGAAAGAGAAGAAAGGGCCTACATGGATAAAATATAATGGGAAAAAATGACTGGTAGTAGATTATATCATGTAGGCAATTACACACTCTGCTCATAGGATTTTTTTTTTAGATACAAAATGTATAAAAACTTAAATAGGATTTTTCCATGAAAAAAAGGCTAGACATGAAACAAATAAATAAAACTTATAAAATCTTAATGTTGATTTATTTTCTTCTTTCTCGCAAATATAGAACAAAAAAAAAGGAATTAAGTCTAGGCACTAACATTAGGTTATTATTAATTCTGGTTTTACTCTAAATAGCAATGCAGAATTCAATAATGATATTCAAAGCCTACTAATAAAAAAATGATCATGAATGATCCAGTTAGTGGTAAATAGCAAGCCACATGTATATAATTTAATACATGTCCCCACAATCTATAAAAATATAACATGATCTCATTCATTTGTGGAATATAATGAACAACATAAACTGATGGGGAAAAAATAGATCCAGAGACAGAGAAACATCAATCAGAATGTCAAACCTCAGGGAAGGTAGGGGAGGGTGGGGATAAGGGAGATAGATCAACCAAAGGACTTATATGCCAGCATATGAGCCTAATCAATGGACACAGACAACAGGGGTGTGGGGCATTGAGTGGGGGGTGAGGGATAATGGGAAACAAAGATACATATGTTAAAAAAGTAATAATAATAATAATTAAAATATATAAAATAAAAAATAAAAAAGACATTGTGAGGTAACCAGAAATCCGAAATAATAAATAAATAAATAAATAAAGTCAAAACCAGAAACTCAGAAAAAATGTGGTCCTGAGCAAAATAGGCATCCTTGGACCTCACTTACCTGGTACAAATTTTCCACTGCATGGATAGTCCTAGGGACAGAATCATTGACCTTCACAAGACAGACTATTTCTTTCCCCTTTAGGCAACTTTCAAAGGACAGAAAAGGTACTTCACTATGAAATTTCCTGTCTTAATGAAGCTAAGTTTATTAGAGAAAATGTGCTAATACAAATGAAAACATTTAATAATATAAAATCAATATCTTCTCAGGACTTCATCAAGGATCACTTGTTTCTAGGATATTTGAGGGACAGATAGTTTTGTCTGACACTCTTCTAAATTATGAACTTTATAGCTGCTTCTTAATCAGATATACTCTTCCTTGTTACTCTTACTCTCAGGTGCACATCAGTGTCGGGAGCTCTAGAGCTATTTCTTTATTGATGTGATTCTGCCAACAATACATTTGCCCATATGGGGAGGTGACATGAAAATAACCACTCATGTCTTTGTTATATCTGCATTATATAATAATGAAGTCATATATATACCAGAAATCTACCACTGAGAAATGGATCTCATTCTATGCCCATTACTAATAGCAGAACCATCTACCCCTGTTAGCTATTCAACGATCCAGAAAGCTTTTAAATTATAACTTTTCTTTGCCTTAGTTCAGGTCAAATTCTTAGAGTGAATATAGGTTGGAGGACGCTTAATATTAATTTTGGTTAGCTCATTTTAAACACTAAAACAATTTACTAACTAGTAGCTCATATCATTTCTCCAAGATCAGAGTTTAAGCAGTATTATTCTCTGAGTCACTCTTACTCTCACCTCTTTATATGAGTCAGTGAATGACTGAAGAAAGCACTGAGTACACAGGTACCTAAGCAATTTTATTAGCCATATTTACTTTGATAGTCACTGGTTTATTCTAACAAGCTAGATGGTTCACTGTGATTATTTTGTCAATAAACTAACCTCCCTCTATACATTTTTATTCAAGAAGAAACAATTATTTTCCTGATAATATTTGGTAGCACCAATTATCAACCAATAACCAATATAATTTAGGTAGGCTGTACCATCTTGGCCTGTTATGTTCTAATTAAAACAATTTTAGCCTGGCTGGTATTGCTCAATGGTTTTGCATTAACTCATGCATCAAGGGTTCACTGGCTGATTCCCAGTCAGGGCACATGCCTGGGTTGTGGGCTTGATACTCAGTAGAGTTCATGCAGGAGGTAGTTGTTTGATGTTTCTATCTCTCTCTTTCCCTTCCTCTCTCTAAAAATCAATAAAAACATATTTTAAAAAATTATTCTCAAGTATCCTACTTTAGGTTTTAGAAAAGAAATTGAATAGCTATTCCAAAACTGAGGTAAATGAATAAATTTATTTCTAAAATTTAGGGAATGATATGCAACCTGCCTACTGGTTCTTATGAACTGCCCACTCCTCATACACACATGCACACATGCTAAATGGGAGAGCTAAAGGCTAGGTAGCTAAGCCATGCTAACTCCTTTCAAAAACTCTTAACCACAAATATAATATGCAGCTACTGCATTCCTAACCATAACACTTAAATTGGTCAAAGGAGAGTTTATAAAAGAAAAGTAAGATAGCACAGCTATGGTGTTATAATGTTTGATTCTATGTGTCGACTTGAGTTCACTACAAAATGACTGGATACAATGAAAGAGAAATACTATATGACCTCACTCATTTATGGATACTAAAGAACATTATAAACTGATAAACCAAAAGATACATATAGAGACAGTAAAGCAACAAGCAGACTGTCAAATTACAGCGGGGAGGGTAGGGAGATCTGGGATAGATAAGAGATCAACCGAAGGACTTGTATACATGCATATAAGTACAACCAATGGACGCAAAACTCTGGGGAGGGAGAGCATGTATGGGGCGGGGGGCAATGGTATATGTACACAGATAATAATTTAATTTAAAAAAATTTTAAAAATGACTGGATAGCTGGTAAAACATTATTTCTGGGTGTCTCTGTGAGTGTTTCCAGAAGAGATTAGCATTTGACTTAGAAGTAAAGAGGTCTCCCCTAACTAATGTGGGCAAGCATAATCCAATCTGTTAAAGAGCAAAATAGAACAAGAAGATGGAAAAGTGAATTCTCTCTCTGCCCTTGAGCTGGGGTGTTCATTTTCTCCAGCACTTGAACACTGGAGTTCCTGGATCTTTGACCTTCAGATTCCTGATCTTACACCAGCATTTCTCTGATCTTCAGAACTTTTGACTCAGAATGATTTATATCATTGGCTTTCTTGGTTCTCCAGTTTGCAGAAATATTGTCATATCTCAGCCTCCATACTTATACATATACTCTTATTTTTTTTCTTATTTTTCTAAAGAACGTTGACTAAAATAAGTATCTAATCTAATAAAAGAGAAACATGCAAATTGACTGTACCTTCCCTATACCTACAAGCCACACCCACTAGCCAATCAGGGTGGGTATGCAAATTAATCCAACCAAGATGGTGGTTAATTTGCATATCTAGGCCATAGGGAAAACTGAAGATAGTGTAGATAGAAGCGGGCTGGGGAAGAAGAGAGGGAGAAGGAAGGGAAGCAGGCCGGGTTGCTACTGCAGCAGGAAACCCTATTGCAGGAATCATCTTGCAATGGTCCTCTAGTACATGTGTATATACTTACCCTCAACAAGAAAAATGTGTTTTAATTTTCAGGTAATTTAATATGATTATGAAAGTTATTATCATAAGAGGAACCTGAGGGAAGAGCGCTGTACTAGTTTGTAATTTCTTGTAAGTCAAACTATTTCAAAATACAATTTTAAAAAGGAAAAATAATTACTGCTGCAAAATATGTAGTGTGTATATTTCATCAGAAAAAATCTACAATTATTTATTAATTGTAGAGAAAACAGTAATCATTGAATGGGTCAACTGGTTTTTCTAGTAAATTTAGAGTGGTTTCCCTCTATAGACTTCAAAATACCTGTAACGTTAGAGTGCTTATTTTGTGTAGGGGTTTGTGCAAGACAAATTTAATCATACCATATGTTATATATCTTTCTAAATGTATTATATTATATTTATTATATTATATTATGTTACTCAATGATAGAGAAACATGTAAATTGACCTTACCTTCACTACTCCCACAGCCAATCAGAGTGAGTATGCAAAATAACCCAACAAAGATGGTGGTTAATTTGCATACATACCTGGGTCCCAGGAACTTCCTCAGCATCCAGGTCACTCCCAGATCATACCAGTTATCAGTAGGACATTCCCTGAGGGCTCACAGTATGTGAGAGGGGCCAGGGTGGGCTGAGGGACCCCTCCCCAGTCACAAATTTTGTGCACCAGGCCCCGAGTATTAATTATATTATACTAGAGGCCCAGCACACAATTGAAATCATGCGAGGAGGCGCCCTGTGATGAGGCACCCTGTGGGGGGCCAGGACCCATGCCTGACCTGTGTAGCATTGGCCACCACATTGTGTCTGCTCCAGTGAAGGCAGGCACTCCTGTGTGCTGTGTTTCCACATTGGCCCATGCCCAGGGTCAGCCTCTCTGTGTGTTCTGTCTCCATTCTGGCCCACCCCCAGCTCCAGCCTCCCAGCAGCCAATGGGGCTGAGGGTAGCACACAGTCATCTCCCGCACATCTGCATGTGCAGCTCCTCCTGAATGGTAATGACACCCAGCTAATTACCATATTCTGTTTATATATTATATCATAATATATTACATATATTATATTATATTATATTATATTATATTAATTATATTAAAGGCCTGGTGCATGGATTCATGCATGGGTGGGGTCCAGCAAGCCTGCCCCAATGGGGGCTGATTGGGCCAAACTGGCTGGGGAGAGGGTCTGCATGTGGTTTACCAGCCAGCCCCATCCCCAATTGAGGTGGGGGACCAATTGGGGACAGGGCAAGCAAGGTGGAGGGGGCGCAGGTGGTTGGTGGACTGGCCCTGCCCCCAATCAATTTGGGGGGGCTGATCAGGTTCAGGGCTGGCCAGGTGGGGAGGGCCTGTGGGCTGTTGGCTGGCTGGTCTTGTCCTCTATCAGCAGGGGAAGGGGCCACAAGTGGTTGCTGGGCACCCATACCTCCAATTAGGGTGGGGGAAGCAGATCAGAGGAAGGGGTGCACTGACTACCAGAGGGCAGCTCCTGTGTTAAGTGGCTGCACCCCTGGTGGTCAGTGCACATCATAGCAACCAGTCATTCTGCTGTCAGGCTGAAACCAGCTCTCGGACATCTACTGAGGGGTCCTGGATTGTGGGAAGGTACAGCACAGGCCAAGGGACCCTATAGGACAGGTGCACAACTGGGTCTTGGGAGGAATACGGGAGATTGACCAGCTGGGAAGGTATTGCGGGAGGGCTCTAGGGTGTGTCTGGCCTGGCTCACTCAGTCCTGATCATCCGGACCCCAGGAGCAAACTAATCTACTGGTCAGAGCGTCTGCTCCCTGGTGGTCAGTGCACATCATAGTGAGCCGTTGAGCAGCCTTAGCATATCATTAGTATATTTACACTTTCATCAGTTGAAAGGCCAACTGGATGACTGGGCACTTAGCACACTGGGCTTTTTTATATATAGGATTATTTCAATTTTTAATTAAATGAATCTATCTTCATACTTTTGTTTCAAAATATATATGGTTGGAGCTTATTCTTATTAAACTCTATATGTCTATTTATCATTATTTTATTTTTATTTGTGTAGATAAATGTATTGAACAATGTTCACCACACATTACCATGGCTTATATATGACTAGAGGCTGGATGTACAAAATAATGTATGAATAGTGGATATCAGGGCTGATCTGCGGGGTGATCAGCAGAGCAATCTGGGGCCTCACTGGCACTCACTTTGGCTGGCCTGATGCCACCCGCTTGCTATCCCTGTCCCCTGCCACCACCACTGGTCAGGGCCTGTGGACTAGGGGAAGATCCTGCATTGGGTGTCTATATCCTGGTGGTCAGTGTATGTCACAGTGACTGGTTGTTCTGCTGGTTGTTCCACTGGTCATTCTACTGTTTAGTTGATTTGCATATTAGGCTTTTATTATATATGATAAAATCTATGTTTTTACATTTTTATATATTTATTGATTTTATATTCTTTGATTATTTAATAATGAGCATTATTGTCACTAAAAATATGGCTGATGTGGTATCACTAAAAGTGTAAAAAAACAAATAATAAGTTTTATATATTTAAAGAAAAATTATAGCAATGTATATGACTGAAAGAGTGTGATATCCTTAAAGAATTTCTGGGGAGCCCTAGCTGATATCCTTAAAGAATTTCTGGGGAGCCCTATTTCAGTCGATAGGAGTCAGCCTATAGATAGAAGGGTCCTAATTTGTGTTTGTTTGTTTGTTTGTTTGTTTTTTCAGTTATTTGAAATTATATAACAGGGAAAAAATATGGGAGCAACAAAATTAAAAGAATTATCTCTTGTGAGGCAAGGTGATTAACAAGGAAGGGGCTTCTAGGATGATGGGAATGTTCTAAATCTTGAGGGGTTTGAATTACAGATGTATATTGCATTTAAATACAAGAGGCAATAAACACTTAAAGTTGTGCATTTTGTTTTATGTAAGTTTAATAAAAATATGTAAAACAAAAATTGAGCTCTGGTTAATCGTATGCTTGCTAAAATATTTATAAGTGAATGTACAGACAGTTTCTCTGAAATGCACCAAAAATAATATGGAAGCAAGTATAGTAAAACATTGATAATAGAATCCAAGTGGTGAGTATATTGGTATTCACTGCAAAATTTTTCAAACTTCACTGTATGTTTGAAAATTTTCAAGATAAAATGTCGGGAAGAAAAGAGAAAGGAACAAGCTGGATACGTATTTCCCATACAAAGCATGATTAACCATATTAAAGTATACAATTAGTGGCATTTAGTGCATTCACAATGTTGTGCAATCACCACCTCTCTCTAGTTTAAAATTTTCATCGCTATAAGGATTTTGATAGGAGTTACATTAAATCTATAAATTCGTTTGGGTAGTATTGTCATCTTAATAAAATTAAGTCTTCCTATCCATGAACACAAATGTATTTGCATTTATTTAGGTATTCTTTAATTTCTTTTTTTTAAAATAATGAAAATGACTTTATTCTGTATTTATTTAGTATTCTCATAGACCCTGGCACAAAAGTCTTCTTTAATACTGCTCAGCAGTATTTTATAGTTTCTTTTTTTTTTTAATCCTCACCTGAGGATATGTATTTACTGATTTTAGAGACAGAGAGGGAAAGGGAAAAGGAGAGATAGAAGGGGGTCCTGGTTTTATTTTTAGGCAAGGGCTCCTCCCTAGCTAGGGCCCTGGTCAGGGCATGTGTAAGAGGCAACCAATCAATGTTGTTCTCACATCAATCTTTCTCTCTGGCTTTCCCTCTCTCTTACACTCCCTCTAAATAGCAATGGAAAACTATCCTTGGGTGAGGATTTAAAAAAAAAAATTGGAGACTGGTGAGAAAAGGTCAATAAAATCTACAGAAAAATCAAAAGAAAAGGGGGAAATATATATAATCCATATAAAAAATTATCAGCCCCTACCTGGTTTGGCTCAGTGAATAGAGCTCCGGCCAGCAGAGTGAAGGGTCCTGGGTTCTATTCCAGTCAAGTGCACATGCATGTGTTGCAGGTTCAATTCCCAGAAGGGGTAGTGTAGAAATCTACCTATCAATGATTCTTTCATCATTGATGTTTCTATTTCTCTCTCCCTCAACCTTCTTCTCTCTGAAATCAATAAAAATATATTAAAACAAGTTATCAGTGGCTCTGTTTTTTTTTTGAGATATTAATTAACATTATGATATGTGATTTTTTATCATTCAGATAGCTAAAATTTTAAAAGATCAATAATATCTGGTGCTAATTAATATTCTAAAAATATACTTTATACACTATGGGTATTATTTGTAAATTTTTACAAATACTTTATAAAGTAATCTGAAAATATTTTAATTAAAATATTCATAAAGACCATTGAAAATCACATAACATTTGCAAGTTAAATTAAACGAGATGAAAATTTATTGGAAGGATACTATGAATGCACAGGTTTTCAAGATTTGAAATAGGAACCAAGACAGTTCCTGCACTACTTGTAGCAAGAATTTTAACATACTCATAGCAGTGACAGTTAGATTAAAGCACCACTGATGAGAATATTAAAAAGAAAGCAATTAATGTTTCTTCAATTGTATCAACTATTAAGTTTTCATGGTCCCAGAATAGTGTGTCCCACTTGCTGAACTTAATAATTACATGCCAATTCCTTGAGTGTACAGGGCAGTGAGAGGAATAAAGAAAGAGGTAATATTGGTTGAACAGTTACTAAATACAAGGCTCTATTTTTAGCTTTTTAATCCAACATCTCATTTGATCTAAATGATTTTAAGATAATTTATCTCTATTTTGCAAATGAGGCTAAATAATGCTTCTATGATCACAAAGCTAGTAAGCAGTGGAGCTGAGATTTGAATGTACTCTGATACCTGAGACTTTGATGTTCCTTTAATATTTATAGTAGATATATAGGTATCACTTGGTAGAAATTACTTGGTAGAAATTGATATCCCACAAAAATCACAAAATTTAGGAAATAAAAGCATATCACCTTCCTCAAATGTATTCTGATTATGAAAAAATAGTAGAAATAAAGTTCAAATGATAAGTGTCCAACACAGACCTTAGCAATTCTGCTTTTGAGAATCTTTATGAAGTTGATAAAATTCTAAAATGATTATCAATGACCTTCACCCTGTATAATCTCCTGTTGATTGTTGAACCTGTGGACATGATGAGACATCACTCACATTATTATTTTAAATATATGGCAAAGAAATATTACAGATGTGACTAAATTTACTATTGGGTTGATTTCAAGTTAATCAAATTGAAATATTCTGGGTGGACCTAACTAAACCTATGACACCTTTAAATCTGAGTCAAAGACAGGAAATAAGAGAATAAAAGTGTAAAGAGGAATCAATATCCTGCCTTTAAAGATGGTTGGTTACAGCCATGTAGCAAGTAATATAATTATTATCTAGGAGAAGAGAGAAACTCCCTGGTTCAGCAATTAAACAGTCATCCCAATCCTATGACCTCAAGAAAATTGAATCTCAATAACACAAATGAGTTTGGAGTGGACATGTCTACAGTGAAGCATCCAGACAAGAACACAGCCATTAACACATTGATTTCAGTTTTGTAAGATCTTGTGCAGAGAACCAAGCAACATCATGTTGCACTTACAGAGGTGTGAACTAATAATAAATGGATCTTGTTTTAAATTTCTGAATTTGTAATAGTTTGTGCATCCATCATGTCTCAAAGGCTAAGATTTCCTTTCTTTTTTTCTTTTTTTTAATATATTTTATTTATTTTTCTTACAGAGAGGAAGGGAGAGAGATAGAGAGCTAGAAATGTCAATGAGAGAGAAACATCGACTAGCTGCCTTTTGCACACCCCCTACCGGGGATGTGCCTGCAACCAATGTACAGGCCCTGGACTGGAATCAAACCTGGGACCTTTCAGTCTGCAGGCCAATGCTCTACTGCTGAGCCAAACTGGTTTCAGCTGATTTTCTTTCTTTTTATGGCCAATAGTATTCCATTGTATAATGTACCACAGTTTTGTTTGTGTTTTTTTTTATTTGTTTGTTTTGTTTTCTTTGTTTTTTAATCCACACATCTACTGATGGACACTTGGGCTGCCCCCAAAGCTTGGCTTTTCTAAATAACATTGCAATGAACATAGGGGTGTATATATTCCTTTGAATTAGTGTTTCAGGTTTCTTCAGATATATTCCCAGAAGTGGAATTGTTTGGTAATAAGGCAATTCCATTTTAAATTATTTGAAGAAACTCCATAATGCTTTCCACAGTGGCCACACCAATCTGCATTCCTGCCAACAGTGCACAAGGATTCCCTTTTCTCCACATCCTTGGGAACACTAGTTTGTTGACTTGTGCTAAGTGAAATAAGCCAATCATAGAAAGAAAAGTACTATACAATTTCTGTCATATGTGGAATAAAATGTATTTACAAGCAAAATAGGGACAGACCCATATATAGAGAGCAAATTGACAGCTGTTTAGGGATGTGGGGGTTAGACTGAAGGGAGATGGAGGGATTGAGCAAAAAAGTTAAAACACTCATGTATAGGGTGGTGGTTGCCAGGGGTAGGGAGGAGAGGAGGGTATATAAGAGGTACATTTTAATGTGATAAGACTTGGCTTGGGTTGGTGAACTCACAGTACTGTGCACAGATGATGTATTTTGGAATTGTGCACCTGAAACCAGTATAATTCAGTCAACAAGTTTCACCCCAATAAATTCAATTAAAAGAAAAAATGTGATAATTTGTCATGCAGCAAATGAAATCTAATATATTTATTACATCAATAAAAGTACCAAAGAAAACCAAGATGGTGGCATAGGTAAATGCCTTTCTTGCTGCCTCCCACAACCACATCAAAATGACAACTAAAATACAGGTCAACTATCATCCAGAGCCACCAGAAAGGTTGCTGGGTGGAAGTACTACAACTAAAGAGGTAAAGAAGAAAGCATATTGAAACTGGTAGGAGATGTGGATGTGCAAAATGAGCTGGTCCAGCACCTAGGTGTGCTGCTATTTTTAATTTGGAGGGAGGTCACCTCTCTGGAGGCCACCCAGAGGAGTGAGGGGTCCCAGACCCACACCATATCCACAGCCCAGGGTTCCAGAGCTGGGGAAAGAAGTCCCTTAGGATAGTAAGAAATTAGTGTTTTACAAATTGTAAAAACCAGTGTGGATTGGTGCTGAGTGACACACAGGCTGCTGGAGACCAGTTGCTCCTCTTAAAAGGCAGACACCACAAACTGAATTTAAAAGCTCTCACTTCCCCTGAGCTCCAGTGCTAGGTAAGGTTCTGGGGGAACCAGACAAATATGGGGAGAAATTGGACTATCTGGCATCAGGGCATGAACTTGTGGCCAGCTTTCTTCCACATGGAGGTGCTTGCAGTGGGCATTGTTCCCACTGCGGTACCTCCCCAGTGCAGGTCTGACTGGCAGTCATTACTGTTTGCTCCACCCTGGTGATTTCCTGAGACCCAGCCCCATCCAATTTACAACTCCACCTAAGCTGTGTACAGTGGCTTTTGCATATGAATGGTCTGCCCTTTCACAGACTAAAACTCTGTCAAACAAGCTGAAGCTGAGTCATGGAGCCCCAAACCTATCAATAAAAGGCACTAGCACTAGCCTACGTTGTCCTTGTCTGGACACTTCCAAACCCGATACAAAGAGGAGGAATCTACAGATCTCCCTGTGGCTCCTGGATGGCCCTAGGCAGTGGCTTATTTTGGATCTCCCTGGAGACCCAAGAGCCAGTGTACCCAGTGGTCAGTGTGGGACCATACCAGATTACAACTCTTCACATCCATAAGTGACACACTCAAGGGGCAGATTCAGTGAGCATCAAAGCCCCACTGAAGCAAGGCCTGCTCCATAAGGGTGTCTCCTGCACAGCAGCTCTCCCAATGTAGTTGTAGTTGGTTCCCATGGTTAATTAGCCTGCAGATCAATCCCTCCCAGTGAGGCCAAAAGCAATAAAGACTCAACTACAGCAAAACTGTGCACACAGCCCACAAAGGGGTGCACCAAGATAGTCCACCTCAGGTGACTGGGGAGGCTGAGCCACTGGGCCCTATAGGACACATACCACACAAGGCCACTAAAAAAAAAAAAAACAGTCAGAAATTAAGCATACACTGACTGAAATAAAAAATAATATACAGGGATTCAATAGTAGACTAGAAGATCCCAAAAATCAAATCAATGATTTGAAATATAAGGAAACAAAAAACACCCAACCAGAAGAGCAAAAAGAATCCTATATAATAAAAGTCTAATATGCTAAGTGCCCAGTCTTCTGGTCATCCATTCAACCAATCAAAGTGTAATATGCTAATGATATCATAAGGCCACTCAACCACTCACTATGATATGCACTGACCACCAGGAGGCAGATGCTTTGACCTGTAGGTTAGCTTGCTGCCAGGGTCCAGCAGATCAGGACTGAGCGAGATGGGCAGGACATACCCTAGAGCCTCCTTTGATCCCTCCCCAGCTGGCCAACCTCCTGCATCCCTTCCCTGCCCCAATCATGCACTGCTGGGGTCCCTCAGCCTTGACTGCACCCTCTTGCAATTCAGGGCCCCTTGGGTGATGTTAGAAAGCTGGTTTAGGCCTGATTCCATAGGCCAGACTGAGGGAACCCACTGGTGCAAAAATTTGTGCACCAGGCCTCTGGTCCAAAAATATGAAGATAGTGTAAGGAGCCTCTGAAACAACTTCAAGTGTAACAACATCAGCATTATTGGGGTTCTAGAAGAAGAGAGAGAACAAGATACTGAAAACCTATTTGAAAAAATAAGGACAGAAAACTTCCCCTACCTGGTGAAATAAATAGACTTGCAAGTCCAAGAAACACAATAAACCCAAAACAAGAGGAATCCAAAGAGGACCACACCAAGACACATCATAATTTAAATGGCAAGGGCAAAAGACAAAGAAAGAATCTTAAAAGCAGCAAGAGAAAAACAGTTACCTACAAGGGAGTTCCCATACTACTACCAGCTTATTTATTTTTTAAAAAATATATTTTATTAATTTTTTACAGAGAAGAAGGGAGAGGAATAGAGAGTTAAAAACATAGATGTGAGAGAAACATTGATCAGCTGCTTCCTGCACACCCCCTACTGGGGATGTGCCTGCAACCAAGGTACATGCCCTTGACTGGAATTGAACCTGGCACCCTTCAGTCCACAGGCTGATACTCTATCCACTGAGTCAAACCAGTTAGGGCTACCAGCTTATTTGTTAATAGAAACTATGCAGTCCAGATAGGAGTGGCAAGAAATATTCAAAGTGATGAATAGTAAGAACCTACAACCAAGATTACAGTATCCAGCAAAGCTATTCAGAACTGAAGGTCATATAAAGAGCTTCATAGTAATGAAAAAGCTAAAGGAGTTCATCACCAACAAACCAATATTATATGAAATGCTCAAGGGTATTCTTTAAGAATAAAAAGAAAAACGTAAAGATAAAAATTATGAACAACAAATTGACAACAAGTACATATCCATCAACAAGTACATCTAAAAAACAAATGAATAAAAAATATGATGAACAGAATACACTGTTGAATGTAATAGAATCAGGGGCATGGAATTGGATCAGATGGACAATTCTTAGCGGGGAGGAAGGATGTGTGGTTCATGAAGATATTGGACAAAGATCTTATATGCATGTATGCAGTACCTATGGACACAGGTAGTGGGGTGGCAATGCCCTGGGGTGGGGTGAAAACTGGGTGAAGGGGAGCTATGGGTGGGGGGAGAGGAACATATGTAATAATCTCAACAATAAAGATTAATTTAAGAAAAAATAAATAAAAGTATCAATACTATGGACGTGTGTTCAATATTTATTGTACTAGAAAAACCTAAAATTAACCTTTGTGCCTCTATAAAGAAGTCACTGGAAATATGATACATCATATTTTTTTTTAGGTTTGTCAGTATTAAAATGACAAGGATTTTAATAGTGTTGAGCAAAGGTAGGTTTACAGTTGTTTATATGGAAAATAATACAATAATTAATAAATGGTAACACAATAACATATTCTATGCTTCATGAACACACAATTGTAAACCAACTTTTGCCCCATTCTGTGTGTGTTGACATGTAAATATGTCTATTCTATAAAGTGAGAAAACTTAGTATCAAAACTTTGTATGTAAGTGTATTTTACTTTTAAATACTATATGTGTATTCTAGAGGCCCAGTGCATGAATTCATGCACTAGTGGGGGCCCTTGGCCTGTCCTGAAAGATTGGGCCAAAACATGCTCTCTGACATCCCCTGACCCCTCATCCAGATTGCAATAGGGCACAAACCAGGCTGAGGGATCCCACTGATGCATGATCAGGGCTGCTGTGGAGGTAAGCAGAAGGTTGAACAGCAGGGGAGGGACCATGGGAGGGCTCCAGGGCATGTCCAGCCCATCTCACTCAGTCCTGATTGGCCAGACCTTGTCATCAAGCTAACCTACCAATTGGAGCATCTGCCCCATGGTGGTCTGTGCATGTCATAGTGAGCAGCTTATCAGCATTAGCATATCATTAGCATATTACACTTTGATTGGTTGAATGGCCTACTGGTTAACTGGACACTTAGCATATTAGGATTTTATTATATAGGATAAATATAAACATTTAAAAACATAGACGAACACATATTAAATGTTTACATAGGTTGCCTCAGAAGGGTGGGGCTAGATTATTATTATCATGAGGGGATAGCAGATTTTTTCATTTTTTATATATCTCTGAATTTCTTGACATGTTACAATGTGTGTTACCTTTGTCATAACAATCTAATTAAAATTTAGAAATATAACATATTTTGAAAATTAACCTACACTTATCACTCAAGAGAACAATTAAAAATGGAATTAATAAAGCAGAATTAATAGAAAATATAATTGATACAAGAAGATATTAAAATTTATACATTTCAGATTCATGAAGTAAAAAACTGAAACATGTGTAAACCTATGTTGTACACATACTCTACAATAACAGCTTGAAGGCTACGCACCCATACATATACACCTGTTTGTATGTATATGCATTCATACACACTTGAAACTATTTTTGGAAGTGTTTGGAAATGTTTAATTATTTGAATCATGTATAATGCTATTTTTTGTAATTTTCAATTATTCCAGCTTTTGTGTCTGTTTTGCTTAATATTATCACTTTTTCATTATGAGCACATACTCTTATTTACCTGGTTATTATATTTTGCCTTAAATATTGCTATATTTAAGAGGCATTGCAACCTAGGAGAAATTTCATTTTCTAGACACAACTTGTGCCATTCTCTAAATCTGTTTTCTAAGGCATATTATTTAGTTCCATCCTATCTAATAAAAGAGTAATATACAAATTGACCATACCTCCACCACCCACTAGCCACATCCACCAGCCAATCAGGAGCAAATATGCAAATAAGCCCAAAAAAGTTGGCTGTGGCCACAGAGAGCAAAAGAGAGGCTTGGGTTTACCTGGCAATGGAGGAAGCCAGGCTTCCAGACTGCCCTTGATGGCCTAGACCTCCACTCAGTGCTACAAAGTTTCAATTATAGAAGGTAAATATATTCCAATAGAAATGGCAGCAGCCTCGGAGCTGGAAGATCAGGAGGCTAGGGTTTCCCCTGGCAGTGAAGGAAGCCAAGCTTCTGCAGCTCTGGCCTGTTTTGTCCTCTGCTTAAGGCTACAAAATTTCAATTATAGATGGTAAATAAATTTCAATAGATATGGCTGCCGCCATGGAGCAAGCAGGAGGCTTGGCTCCACTCTAGGCTACAATGTTTCAATTGTAGAAGATACATAAATCCCAGATACCAGGGCCTCTGTTTGGGTCTCCAAGGAACATGGCTGGCCTGAAAACCACCACAGGTCCCTTACCCAGGCCATCCCATGCCACAAGCAAACCCCCACCCTAATCTGAAACACCATTTAGGGCAAACCAGCCGGCCCCCACCCATGCACCAGGCCTCTATCTTATCTAATAAAAGAGTAATAAGCAGATTGACTATCACTCCAACACATAAGATGGCTGCCCTTTTGTGATCAAAGATCCTGCCGCCATGTGGACATGAGATGGCCACCACAAGATGGCCAGCAGGAGAAGGCAGTTGGGAGGGACCAGGCCTGTAACGGAGGGCAGTTAGGGACAATCAAGCTGGAAGGGGAGGGCAGTTAGGGGTGAAAACACTGGCAGAGGAAGGAAGTTAAGGGTGATCAGGCCTGTAGGGAAAGGTCAATTGGGTGGGACCCAGGCTTACACGGGAGGGTAGTTAGGGGCAAACAGGCTGGCAGGGGAGAAGTTAGGCATCAATCAGGCTGGCAAGGAAGTAGTTAGGGGATGATCAGGCTGGCAGGGAAAAGCGGTTAGGGGCAATCAGGAAGGCAGGCGGGCAAGCAGCTGGGAGCCAGCAGTCCTGTATTGTGAGAGGGATTTCTGATGGGATTGGGCCTAAATGGGCAGTCAGACATCCCTCAAAGGGTCCCAGATTGAAGAGGGTGGAGGCTGGGCTGAGAGACACACCCCCCCCCCACCCTCCGTGCACAAATTTCATGCACTGGGCCTCTAGTATCATATAAAGATATTCATATTGTGTTTTATTAAATTTGGAGTTCAATCTTTAATGAACATGTTCAAACCATTTGTATTAGTTCACAATATCTATTATATGTTAGACCTTTACTTTTCTGATCTTTATTTTCATTTTTAAAATTTTATCTTTCCCTGAAATTATCATTATTTTCTATTTTGTGAAACATGGTTAGTAGATTTCAAAGCTCACAACCATAATTTCTCCTATCTTTAAATCTTTATTTTAATTTATATGTAAGAGAGTTATAATAAACATTGGAATAATGTTATGCTTTTTTAAACAGATTTATTGAAATATAATTCACATACTATGCAATATACTCATCTGTGGTATTTTTTTCTAAGCCCTTGATTATTAGAAAATATTCTTGTGTATTTTTTTAATTAAAATTTTATTTTTTAATCATTATAAATTCACATTTTGTAAGAAATAATATGGATAGATTCTATGAACTTTTTACTAAGTATCACTTAATGGTAACATTTTACAAAATTGTAGTACAATTGCAAAACCAGGATATTGACATTGATATAAACCACTAGTTTTACTCAGATTTTGCCACTTTTACTTGTACTCTGGGTATGTCTGTGTTTATGGAGGGGAGTGTTTAGTACAATCTGATTGTTTAACATGTAAACAAATATATTTACTCAAAGGTCAAATTGCAAAAGAGTTCCATCACCACAAGAATCCCTCATGTTGCCTTTCTCTAATCAAATGTACTTCCTACACTTCTCTAATCTCTGACAATGTTTTCTTTATTTCTAAAACACTATTTTCAAAAATATTATACAAATGGAATGATTGAGTACATAATATTGTTGGATTGGATTTTTTACACTCAGAATATCCATGGAAATTCATCCAACATGATGTATGTATGCATCAATAGCTCATTACTTTGTAATGCTAAATAGTATTCCATGATAGATATATCTACTACATTTGTTTAAAACATTCACCCATTGAAGAACTTATGGAGTTGTTTTCAATTTCTTTTCTTATATAGCTGTTCTAACATTCATGAACAAAATTTTTTATTTGTCAGGGATAAATGTACAGTTTGCAATTTCTGGGTCATAAAGTAATTGCATGATTAGCATTATAAGTAAATGCTGAACTGTCTATATCATTTTACTTCACTGTCAGCAATATGAATGTTTCAGATTATCTGAATCTTGGGCAGCATTTGGTGTTGTCATTATCTTTTATTTTACCCATTCTGATAGATATATATTTGTAGCACATCGTGATATTAATTTTCATTTTTTAATGGGTAATATGACCATTATTTTTTTTGTGTTGGCTTGGCTGGGACATGGTAACGAACTTTGCATTATTCTTGATATTTTTGTGAAGGTTTATTATTTTTTCTTTCTTTTTTTGCATTTTTAGATTAATATTTAAGTAAGTATACTTTGAGTAAAGGAGATTTCCCTGAATAAAGTGTATGAGTCTCATCCAATTAGTTGAAGGGTTTTACAGAAGAAAGACTGAACATCTATAATAATAGCAGCAAAATATGCTAATTAGACCAGATAGCCAAACAATTTTCTGGACCCATTCTAGACATCCTTCCTTATAACGTTCTGGATGAAGCCGTGGCAGTGGGGTCAAGGCAGAGGCAGCCACTGCAGAAGGTGGGAACTGAGGTAGAGGCAGTTAGGGGCGATCAGGCAGGCAGGTGAGCAGTTAGAGGCAACCAGGGAGGCAGACAAGCAGGTAGGTGCAATCAGGCAAGCAGGCTGGCGAGCAATTAGGAGCCAGCAGTCCAAGATTGTGAGAGGATGTCGGACTGCCAGTTTAGGCACAATCTGTAGTCAGACATCCCCTGAAGGGTCCCAAATTGCTAGGGTGCAGGCCAGGCTGAGGGCCCCCCCAACTCCTGTGCAGAATTTCATGCACCGGGCCTCTAGTGTAATAATAACCTCATAACATGAATTAGAAATACTTTCTTTATCTCATATCTTCTGAAATATATTGTATAAAATTAGAGTTAATTTTTCCTAAGTATTTTTTAGAATTATTCAGTGAAACCATCTATTCTCAGGGATTTATTTTGAGGGGTGTTATATTTATGAATTTTATTTATTTAATGGTTATAGGATGATTCAAATTATCCATTTAAATATTTTGCTTGAGTTTTGGTACTGTGTGGTTTTCCAGAAATTGGCACATTCCTTCTAAATTGTTGAATTTATGACTGTAAAACTGGTCTTAATTTTACAATAAACAGGCATAGAGCAGGGGAATCCCCCCAATTGGCCAAGATCATGGCATGGGGTGGTTCTTACACTGAGCCCACCAAAAGCATAAAGAAGAATGGATAGAAAAAAAGTCCTCCCTTTCCTGTTGTATAAAAATGATGGGCTTGAGTAGAAAGAAAGAGAGGATCTTTGTAATAGGAGACGAGATTGCTTTTTGAAAGAGAATTCGCCATTCTCCCAGATCCTGCAGCTCCTAAATAAAACCTCATTCCTTTGGCAATAGCACCTGCCTCACCAGTTTGGCTTTTGTTGTGATAGGCAGCTAAAAGACTGTTTGTTTGTTTTTTTTGTTTTGTTTCACAGTTTTGTTTTTTGTTGTTGTTTGTTCAGTTGCAATAGTATTCCTTGATTATTGTTTTAATGGCTGCAGGATGTTTAGTGGTATCCTCTGTCTCATTGTCGATTTTGGTCATTTGTGTCTTCTTTCTCTTTTTGTTGTCTTTGTTAGTCTTAATAGTGTTTAGTCAAATTTATCATTTTTTTTCAGAACCAGTTTTTTGTTACCTTTTTTTCCTATTATTTTCCTGTTTTAATTTTATTGATTTCTGCTCTTTATTACCATCTTCCTGTTGCTTGTTTTGGGATTATTTTATTATGTTTTCCCCCTCTTTCTTAATATAGGATCTTAGATTATTTATTAGAAACATTTCATTGTATGTGTAAGCATTTAGTTGTATACATGTTTTTTCTTTCAGAACTGTTTTCGAGGCACCTCACATATATTGATATATTGACTTTTTATTGTTATTTAGTTCTATGTATTCTTTTTACTTAATTAAATCTTACCCTTTAACCAACAAAGTAATTAGAAGTGTATTTTTTAATTTCCAAATGTTCATAGATTTTTTTTCCTATTATCTCAATTTAATATCACTATGGGCACAGAATATACTGTTTGATTTCAATTATTTTAAATTTGTTGGGGGTTTAATGGTTCATAAAATGTGGTATCTTTGTGAATGTTCTCTGGACAACTAAGAAAAATCATTTATATTGTGTTGTTAGGTATAGTGTTCTACATATATAAATTAGGTTCTATAGATTAATTGTATTGTTCAGTTATTTTGAGATTTATTCGTGTTCTGTCTACTTGTTTTAACAGTTGCAGAGAGTGGGAAGTTGATAGCCACAATTATACAATAATTCTGGAATTGTCTATTTCTTATTTCAGCTTTATCACTTTTTTGTTCATGTATTTTGAGTGATGTACTTATGTTATTTTATGGGCACAAAATTAGGATGGTTACATTTTCATGGCAGATTGATCTTTCGTTATGTCATGTTCATCTTTGATCATTTTTTCTCTAATGTCTACTTTGATTGATATTAATATGTGCATTACTTTTTTCATTAATGTTTACATCATGGTATCTGTTCTTTAACTCTTTTATTTTAAATCTATCAATATTTTGTTGTATTTGAAATAAATTTCTTGGGAAGGATTATGTTTTGGTTTGCTTTTGTTCATCCACTCTGCTAATTTCTTTTAACTGTTACATCTAAATCATTTACATGTAGTGTGACTATATTTATTAGGGCTCAAATTTGTCAATTTATCACTTGATTTTTGTTTTTCTTATTTTTTGTTTCTCTGGTTTTCTTTTCTTGTCTTCCTGTGAGTTGCATGAAAAACTTTTAAGATTTCATCTTATTTACTAGTATAGTGTTTTGAAGTATATTGTTTTATATGGTTTTCTAAGTGGTTACTCTAGTTATTATAATATACACTAGTGGCCTGGTTACTCTAGTTATTATATTATACACTAGTGTCCTGATGCACTAGTGTATATTATAATAATATTATAATATTATAATAAAATTCATGCATGGGGGGGTGTCTCTCAGCCCGGCCTGCACCCTCTCCAATCTGGGACTCCTCAAAGGATGTCCTACTGCCAGTTTATAGGGATCAGGCCTAAACTGGCAGTCAGACATCCCTCTCACAATCCTGGACTGCTGGCTCCTAACCATTCACCTGCCTGCCTGCCTGCCTGATTGTCCCTAACCACTCTGCCTGCCAGCCCGCTCGCCCCCAACTACCCCCTTCCACCAGACTGCTTGCTCCCAACTTCCCCCCCCCCACCCTGCTGGCCTTCTCACCCCCACCTTCCCTCCACACTAGCCTGCTTACCATCAACTGTTGCCCTGCTGGCCTGCTCACTCCAAAATGTGCCCCCACTGTCCTAATCACCTCCATCTAACCCCCTATTGATCTGTTTACCCACAATGGTCCCTCCCCACACCAGTCTGATCACCCACAACTGCTGTCCCATCCTGGCCTGATCACCCACAATTGCCCTCCCCTCTTGTATTCTAATCACCTCTACCTTGGCCCCGCCAGCATGGCTTTATCCAGAGTAATGTCCAGAAGGTCTCCTGGAATGTCTTCCAGGCTAATTAGCATATTAACCTTTTATTAGTATAGATAGAGGCCTGGTGCATGGGTGGGATCTGGCTGGTTTGCCCTGAAGGATGTCCAGGATCAGGGTGGGGGTCCAGCTGGGGTGCCTGGCCAGCCTGGGTGAGGGGATGATGGCTGTTTTCAGGCTGGCCAAGCCCCCCAGTGGGGACCCTCACCCCATGGGGGTGTGGTCAGCCTGGGTGAGGGGCTGAGGGCTGTTTTCAGGCTTGCCACACCCCCTTCAGGGTGGTGATCCCCACTGGGGTGCCTGGCCAGCCTGAGTGAGGGGCTGATGGCCGTTTTCAGGCTGGACACCACTTCTCCTGGCTACTCAAGCTCCCAGCCCCGCCCCTTTTTTTTTCAGTGCCTCCTTGAGTGGAGGCCAGAGTTGGCTGGAAGCAAATACCTGGGATTTATTTATCTTCTATAATTGAAACTTTGAAGCCTTGAGTGGAGGCTAGGGCCATCCAGGGCAGCGGGAAGCTTGGCTTCCTCCATATCTGGGACCAACCCAAGCTCTGTGGCTGCTGACATCTTTGTTGGGTTAATTTGCATACTCATTTATGATTGGCTGGTGGGTATAGTGGAGTGATGGTTGATCCTCTCCAATTTTAAAATTAATTTATCTTAAATATTTCCTCCAAATAGACTGAGCACCATATCAGATGGTGTTATAAGTTGTTTCAATCATTAGATGTTATTTAAGAAATCATGAGAAGAATAGTTTATTACACTTGCCCCTACTTTTATCAAACTCAGTATTGTTTATTCTTAAGTTCAAGGTCTTCTGTTATCATGAACTTTCTGTTAAGACAATTTTATTTAGCCATTGTATAAAAATAGGTTTGCTGACAACAAATTATTCATTTTCTTCTGAACAATGTCTTTATTTCAAATCCTTATTTCTTAAGGAATATTTTTTTTTCTGGATATAGATTTCATGGTTGAAAGAACATTACTCCCAGTACTTGAAAAGGTCCTCATAGTTTTCAATTAAATTTTTATTTGAGTTATTGTTTCTGTATAAGTAATGTGTTACTTTTCTCTAGTTACAATTAAGGTTTTCTTCTTGGTCTTTAGTTTTTAAAAGTTCATATATGATATGTGTTGACATGGATTTCTTTGGCTTTATCTGCTTGAGTTAATTAAGATTTTTGAATATGTAGCTTTTTGTTTTATCAAATTTAATACCTTTTCTAATACTATTCCCTCAAATAATTTTTAGATGTTTTCTCTATCTTCTTTAAGAACTCCAAATGTTATTAATTTTATATTTGTTGTTGACCCACAGGTCCTTGTGAGTCTAATCATTGTGTTAGTCTATTTTCTCTATTTTTTAGATTGGGGAAATTAAATAGATTTGCCTTTTTAAAAATTCTTTATTGTTGAAAGTTTTACATATGTCTCCTTTTACCCCATAATTTGTCTTTAGTGCATGAATTCTGTTTTCTGTCATATCCAGTCTACTGAGACAATACTTTGAGTTTATTTGTTAAAATTTGATTATTACTTTGAGTTCTATAATTCTTCTTTTTAATTAATGTGGTTCCATGCAGGACCACAAAGAGACTCAGAGAAGCTGAAAAAGGGTTTGGTTACATAAATAACAAAGTATCATCTAAAGTTGCAGGAATTTGGTATGAATCACCCTCCTTGGCCCAACTGGCTCTTTATTCTGGGAGTTGCGTAGCTGAAAGAGTGCTAAAGTGAGATTCTTTAAAGCACAGGGCCCTCATCAGGAGTCATTCTTCCCAGGATTTAAGGGCAATGTAGCAGCCACCATGAAATATAGATTGTATGGTTAGACAAAATATGCACTCATATGATTCAGTTATTTAAAATAAAATATGCTTTCTACAAGTATTGGCATAGAAAAATGCCAATGTCACATGGTTAAGTATAATAAAGCATATAAGAGAACTGCTTTTTTGTCAAAGCAAATTTTCAACCATTACATATGCACATATTTCTCCACATCTGTGTGAGTTCAGAGTAAGACAGCTGAGTAACAATGTTGCTGTCTGAGAAGGGATGGCGATTGGATATAATATTTGTTTTTTAACTTTATTGAAATATATTTAACATCCAAAATTATATATATATATGGTGTTTATTTCATCACAGTCAAGGTAATAAACATATCAATCTCATGCTAACTGTCTTTACTACAAAAATCTAGGTGAAATAGCAAGTCTTTTGGAGGTTTTAGAGAATATTTTCTTTATCTACCTCTATATTTTTACATATTTTTTAGACTGAGCAAATATAATTTTTGTAAAAAATCTAATATAATTTTATAATTTCAAGAAACATATTGACTACCTAATGTGCCATGTGCTAGTAGGTATCAAAGAAAGCCCCATTTAATTTCTGTTCACCATAGTCATCCAATTGATCAAAATATTCCAAGAAATGCAATTATTTGCCCATCATTCAGCTAATATAATGGAGAACCAGTTCAACTTGAGGTCTTCTGAATTTAAGTCCACAACTTTTTCTTTAATATTTATTACAGTTTATTTAAAAACTAAAGAATAGTAGTGTAGTATAAGTATCTTTTACATATGATATGGATTTATTTGGCCCCAAGTCTAAACAACTTTTGAGACTTCCCTATATCTTTCAGATGACTAGCATGTGACTTAAGGTGCATGTGAAATATACCCCTAATTATATCGCGATTTGGACATGACCATGTTTTGGGCTTCATTTGCTTGTTTATTTTTATTGCCAGGCTTTTTAAAAATATGTTTTTACTGATCTTAGAGAGAAGAAGGAAGCAGAATAGAGAGAGATAGAAACATCAATGATGCAAAGAAAAATTGATCGGTTGCCTCTTACACATTCCTCACTGGGGGTTGAGCCCGAAACCAGGCATGTACCCTAATTGCGAATCGAATCGAACCTTAACCCCATGGTTCATAAATCAATGCTCAACAAATTAGTCACATCAACCAGGCTATTGCAAAACTTTATTATCTGGCAAAATTATATGATTACTTGGAAACCCATCACTTAATTTTTGGGTATTACATTGCTGCAATACAACAGGGAAACACTAGGGATTCCTAGGTCACTGAGGCAATAGCTAAATGAAAGTCTGACTGGGATGCCAGAAGGGCCATTTACTCAATAATATTCTAGTGACCTGCACTCTGTTGTGAACTAGTGGTAGTGATATTTCAATGAAACACATGTATCCCTTGGCAACCCAATGAAATAAGAGATAAAATAGTTCTTTATGGTTTAATAAGGTGTGCCCACATATATCTCATTATTTTTTAACAACTATCTTGCAAAATAAGTGATTAGTTTCATTTTATGGATGATTAATATGAAGCTAAACAAGGTTAAATAAATTTCCAAAGAAGGTATCTGTATTATCTTTATTAGTCAGGGTTTTCCCAAGAAATACAACCAAAAAGAGTAAAAGAACACACACACACACACACACACACACACACACACACACACACACACTCATCTGGAGATGGGAAAGAGTTGCAATTTGAGTCCAAAAGCAGTGTGTTGGCAAAATTTACTGTTTACTGAGAGAAGGCAGTCTTTGTTCTATTAAGGCCTCCAATAGATTAGATGATGCCCATCCACCTTATAGAAAGTAATATGCTTTACTAAAAATCCTTGATTTAATTATTCTAATCTAAAAATCACCTTAACAGAAATATCCAGTATAATGTTTGATCAAATGTCTGGGCACTCTGGCCCGATAAGTGGATACATAAGCATCACAGCACCACAATTAAAACTTTTTCTTTATAAGTTGCTCTTGGATTAAAAAAAAATGTCATTTTATTATCCTACTACATGTGTCAAACACAAGGCCCGCGGGCCAAATCCAGCCCGCCAGGCCTTGCAATGTGGCCCGCACCGCGCTGTCATCACTGCACTCCGCTGTCAGTTTATGACATTGTCAGTTTATGACTGTTCAGTAAACCATTCGGCCCGCGATTTAGGCTGGATTTTAGATTTTGGCCCCTTCTCTGATTGAGTTCGACACCCCTATAAGAGGTAATTTTCAAATTGACCATCGCCCCAACACACAAGATGAACTGCCCCCATGTGGTCAAAGATGGCTGCCCCCATTTAGACACAAGATGGCCACCACAAGATGGCCAGCAGGGGAGGGCAGTTGGGGGTGACCAGGCTGGCAGGGGAGGGAAGTTAGAGGCAATCACGCTGGCAAGGGAGCAGTTAGGCATCAATCTGGCTGGCAGGGGAGTGGTTAGGGGGCAATAAGGCTGGCAAGCAGAAGTGGTTAGGGGCAATCAGGTAGGCAGGCAGGCAAGCAGTTTGGAGCCAGCAGTCCTGAACTGTGAGAGGGATGTTTGACTGCCCGTATAGGCCCGATCCCAGTGCACATCCCTCAAGGGGTTCCAGATTGGAAAGGGTGCAGGCTGGGCTGAAGGACACACTGCCCATACATGAATTCCATGCCTTGGGCATCTAGTTTTAATAATATTGTGGCTGAAACGGGTTCAGCCTGGCAGCCTTACAAACTTACACAGAAAGTAACCACATAGGATAGTCTAAAATTGAAACTTTTTAAGTAAAAGCAGTTTATGGCAAGTAGTCATGTCCCAGGCTAGAAGCTTCCCTAATAAAAGTCAATCTTTACCTTAATTAAGCATGTCTAGTGTCTTTTTGCATATACTATAACATACCTTTGGAATGTCAGAGTAACTTCCTTTTTACCAGACCCATCAGGGCATACGCAAAGCCTCTCATTTTTATTGTTGTGTTAATTGTTGACTGTTAACTATCCTGTTCCCACCTGGGTAAAGATGCATATGTCTATCATTTTTTTATCCAATACCAGAGGTTTTCCCAATTGGTTTCTTCTGACCTCTAATCTATCACCAATGGATTTCCTGTAACCCACTTATTTATTCTCTTTTGATTATAATGTATAAGATAAGATGCAAAACTGCCATTTTCTGGAACAGTTTCTCAATACATTGAGATTTAGCTTCCCAGCAATTGTTGACAGTTTTGCTCAAATAAACTCACAAAAATTCTCTATAGGTTCAAATGTTTCTTACATTGACAATGCTGTGGTTTGTACAAATTTCAGAAAGGATAGATAATTACTAAAGAATACTTCTGCTGTAGGCAGTTAGACAGACTTGAGCAGAGCAAGGACAATGGGCCAGGTACAGAAGGTCACCAGGTGGAAAGCCCCAGGTGCTTAGAAATGGACAATCAATTGTAAGGCGGGGCCTCGCCTCCTGGGTGACTTTTCCTCCCCTAGCATATCACCGGTCACTTGGTTTGGAACCCCTGACCTTTCCTCCCTAGAAATAACATCTAGGCCTCAGTAGTACTTCAGCACCAGGCTCAGATAAGCAACAAAAGCAGCTAAGTCTGACCTCAGGACCAGCTGCATTGAATAATGACCCTGCCCTAATCAATTGGTGGAGATCACAGCCCTGAAAGGACACACCTGGAATATTATTGAATATTCAATTAAGGTATTTCCATGGGATCTCCCCTAAAATCTCGACCTTTAAAACCCTCAGGACACAGAACCCAGTGGGGCTCTCCTTCCTAGGAGCATGCCCTGCCTTTCCCTTTCCTTCCCACCACCTTGCCCTCTCCCTCCCTGCCTGGCATGTTACTGTTAGCTTCCTCACTTCCAAGCTCCAAGGGCCCTTCCTTTACCTTAAAAATTTGTTTTCTAAGACATTTTCTTCTAGGAATTACTTTTTCTACCTCTGTGATTTTCCAAATAAATGTGGTCTTACAGTTTGTGTCTTGCCCTGAACTCTTAAGTAAATATATAGCACAAAAATATAGAATTAGAAATATACCACTAAATATATCTTTATGTTTTGAAACGACGTTCTAATTCGAGTATTATCTAAAAAGGATTTTCATTTCCTTACATAGCTATTCTCATTTCTGTTTTCTTTCTGGTTTGAGGTGTGATTTTCGAAATCACAAAAACTGTGTTATTTCACTCATGTGTAATATAAAACAAAAAGTAACAAATGATCAAATAAAAATATAAACTCTTAAATATAGACAACAAATTAGTGGTTGCTACTGGAAGAGAGGCTGGGTAGAGAGAGAATGAAGAGAGTAAAGGAGGTCAAATAGATGGTTAGGGATGAAAACTAAACTTTTGGTGAGCATGCTATGGTGGATACAGATATCGAATTCTAATGTTGTACACCTGAAACATATAATGTTTTAATCAATGTTATCTCAATAATTTTTTTAATGTTCTCCCTGACTTTTTTTAAATACTTTATTATTTAAAGTATTAGATGAGTTCCTATTTCCCCCCATTGACCTCTCCCTTGCCACCCCCTACCCCAAGTACAGGCCTTTACCCCGCTACTGTCTGTGTCCATTGTTTATGTCCATACATATGCATACAAGTCCTTTGGTTGATCTCTTACCCCCTCACCGCCATCCCTCATAGGTTGTATAGTCTATTCGATGCTTCTGTGTCTGGGATTGTATTTTTGTTCATCAGTTTATGTTGTTCATTATATTCCACTCCCTGAATTAAAAAAAAATACATAGCTTAAATGCAATAATAGTTGGGATTAAAGAAGCTGTAAGTGCCTGCATGCTTTTGGACTTGATTTTTAAATAAAATATTCTAACTGGATCTTGACTTAACCCTAGAGTAGTTTTCAATTTTCCTGCTGAAGGGTTTAGGAAAAACAAAACAACACACACACACACACACACACACACACACACACACACACACAGAACTGTGTTTAATAAAACTTTCCTAGGAGGCTCAAAGACAGATGACATGATTTCTCTATGAAAAATTTTCTACTGGAAGCTAGAAGATACATCTCCAGTTTAACTTTGCTAACCTTAAACTAGATTGGGATGAAAAACTGCTTGCAGTCTCCCAGACAGTAGTTGCCATACTTAGTGAAATGTCTGCCTGTAGCTGGGAACTGTAAATGCCTATTTTGATTTTATTTTAAGTCGAGGTACTTTTGCATATTAAGATTATATATGAGTTGAGTATAAAGTTTGTCTCTGTTTCCTGTAAATTTTTGAAGCAAAGTAGATCCTGTCTCTCACAAAATTGATTCTGAAAAATCAAGCAGGCTGTCATTGTAACGCTCCCATAGCATTTAAAAAATGTTACTTCACTTTGCAAGTCCAAAGTGTCACCATAGAACATGTAGTGCTGCTTAACACCTGCAAACTGATCATTGAATCAATGCAAGTGGATTTTAGAGGGTACCTTCCAAGCCCAAATTATCCTGGTGACATCATGAGTGTATAGTATTCACATGAAAACAAAACAAAACACAGTCTCTTCTCCACATTCTGTCCCCATCCAAAAGCCCTTCCTTCTTTCTGCCTCAGTAATGTCCTATAGCCTGAGAAATGAATTACATCTGAAGATAACTGATCTCCTTCTGTAGGGCATTGTTAGCACAGCTGCAAAACTTTGATGCTCTGTGTCTGTACACAGATGGTCAGACTAGAGGAAAGCACATGCAGATTTCCAGTCTTGTGTTCTCCTGGCTTCTCTGCTAGGTTGGCTGACATGCTATAACAGCTGCTGCTCTGCCAGCATCTAGTTGGAATTTACTCATCTTTCAAAATATGAGATAGTTGAAACATAAGAGGCAATCTAGATACTTGGGGAAATTCCAGAAACCAGGTATAAATCACTGCAAATTTTGAAATCCCCCCTGCAATAAATTTACTGATCAACCAATTGTGCTTTTTTTTTTTCTCCATAAATTCTTCAAATCAACCTAATAAATCTGACTTATCTATTAATTCAGGTGAGAAAGTTTAAGGCTCATTTAGGTTTTCCAATTGTATTCTAGAATTTCAATTCAAAACCTTAAGTGAATATTTTCAGTCACAAAACAAGACCTCATGTTGGTAGCCAGCTTTGCAAGGGAAGGATCAGAGATCGGCAGAATAGTTCAGACAAGTCACAGAGAACCATGGAGACTTTGTCCATTTTAAGAAATGAATCCTTGTAGGAGATCAAAGCATATGCTTCATGCCATTCAGTAGTAAATAACCAAAAACAGAAAAATCCTAATTTTATCTTTCTTTTTCTAACATTGTGTAGGTTATAACATAAAAAATAAACCAACCCTCAAAGCCTTTGTCAATCCTAGACAAGAATAGAATCATTTTGCATTTATTGTTTTGTTTCAGAATACCAAGATAAGAATTTTTCTATAACTTTGTATTTTGCATGTTTTGGATTAGCCTAACTTCTTTTTTTCTCACCCCACTTTCTGGAATAGTCTCTAATGCCAGTTCTCCCATCTTAGCTCCTACCCAATGGAGAACATAGCAGCCTTTTTTATAGTAAGTGACCAACTTCAGGCCAGATGCATAAGAATGCATCTAAATTAATGAGGTTGAGCCACTGCTTTCTACACTTTATGCAAATACTTTGTTATTACGGGATCATAAACAATCACTTGCAGTTCATGTTGTGGAGACTGTAGAATGAAATTTGAAGTATGGTTTGTCAAATAGATATCTTTATTAATCACATTTGGTGCTCAAAGTGCTCTGATGGGTGTTAAAAGTCAGAAAAAAATTAATAGACTTAGGTTGGCTTTCTGGAAGTTCTCTAATAAAAATAGTGAGATAATAAAAATATGTTTGGATAATTTTAATAAGAAAATGTCTTTAAGCCTCACAAATACCAATAGAAACTACTAAAAATAAAGCATTAGTTGGGAAAAAACTAATGTAGGCTACTTGACAAGTATCTTGAAACTTGGATTTGAGGCTGATATAGGAGCTATACACTGATCTTGGAAATTTATATGTGGCAAAATGATAAAATTTATATGTCCTAGTCACTTTTGGATCATCACTGTATAAAAATATGAACATCATGACCACCATCTAATCATTTCCAGGATGCAGCAAGATATTGAGAATTTAGGGCTTCTCAGATGTAATAGCGGAATTTGGAGCTTTGCTGAGGAAAGCAAAAAGAAACGAAAATAAATCATATGGCCTCGCAGAAAACATCTTAAGATCCAGTTGGCTTTGTAGGCAAGACTTTATGTAGTTTTACATCTAAGGTGAAAACAATCAGGATTGGAGAAGTGCTAGATAAGTGCATGACAAATGGTCTCAGTAGTCACTGAGGAGAAATGTTCTGTGAGCTCACTCTTTTGTTTTTCCAATATTTTATTGATTAAGATATTACATATGTACATATCTTCCCATTGACCCCCCCCATCCCACTCCCATACTCTTGTATTTAAGTAGCTCCATCACTGGTACAAAATTTCCTTCCTCTCATACTGTTTACTTTCTCTTTAGCAGCTTTAGATTTTTAAGGGCTTATTAAGTGCAGTTTGATTTTTTATAGATTCATGCACAAAAATTTGATCTTTAGTTGTTTACCATAGCTTAGTCTAGTCAACAATTGCTATCCATTGATTGCTATTCCTGGAACTTCCATTTCATTATAAATGGTGCACTTAAACATATTTAAGTCATTTTTAATAAAATGTGTGAATATGAAATTGCAATAAATGCATCTACAAGAGTCATTGATGTGTTTAACTTGTTTGCTGTAAGTATATTGTAAATTATTTGTATGGTCTTCATTCCTGTGTGCTATCTTTAGCAGGCTTATAAATAAATTACTTCTTTATACCTCATCGAGAACCACCTCTTAAAATAAAGCATCCATGCTTCCAATATAGCTTCTTATGCTAAATGTAGATCAAGCCAAAAAGACAAAGTGTAATATACCAAAACTAATTTTTGAGTTTAGAAAATCTGTGACTATGAATAGTTCTGCATTTCTGAGCAGAGACAACATGGGAAAATACTGCTCCATGTTTCTTTAGCAAAGACTGATTGATCATCACAATTCAGACACTTCAAAACATCAGCAATGTATATATTCTATAGTCTCACATTTAGAAATGAAAACTGGTCCTTTTTCATAAAATAGTATTGCAGTTAACATACAAATTTATCTAAATGCACCTGCATTTTAGGCCATTCCTTATCACTTTATTTTGCAAATGTTTTTGTTCTCTTTAAGAGGCACATTTATAAAGACAAAGCTGAAAGTGTTTGTTAGAAGTAAATAAAACCTGGACATGACAAAATATGTGTCTTTTCATTGACTCTATTTTCTGTGTAGTCTCTACCTAAATAGCAGATAAGACCCAAATGAGTTTTAGACTTGAACTATCTTGAAGGAAATTATCATAGTGCAGTAATTGTGGCAGATCTGATATATGAAGTACAGGACTCACTTTAGGAAGTATTATATAAAATACTGTTATCACAATGACTAATAATAAAAGGTAAGCTAATAGTTTAATTATACTTCTATGTAGTTTATATTTGCCCCAGCAGCTAAGGAGTTAATTATAAGGCTTTAACTTAAAGGTCTGGCTAGAAAAAATGTGGACAATAACAAAATGTGTTCACTTTTGTAATGTGTCCAAATATGCTTCCCAGGAAGAACTAATGTCTGGATAGATGACAGAGTTTTGTTCCAGGTAGAGTTATGAGAGCCTATACGTTTTGCAGCCAGTGGGTTTATTTTTGAAAACCTTCCACTTTGTGGAATGTTCAGTTTAGTGGCATGTGTTCTACTGATTAAACATTTGCCTTCTGCACAGCTATGCCAATTCATAGATGATTCCCTTTAAAATGAACATGTCTTGAGAACTCTGATCAGAATGGCTCTCTTTCAATAGGTCCATTCTGAGAGGCAACCTCACACTTTACCTGATCTCATCTTCATTTAGTATCATTGGATAGACAGAAAGGCCTTAGCATTGATGCAAAGCTTTACAATCTGGCATTGAATAGAAAAAAGCTGCTCAGCCTGTTTCTGTGGTTTCTGCCACTGCCGTAGTATGTTATGTAGTGACATATAATCTTTCTGCAGTTAATGAGTGATCACTATGGGTTTAGACTTGTACCAAGAGTGCAGCTGCTGCTCTTACCCTGGCTATTAAAGTTTGTCATCATGGCCATGTGGTATAATATTGGAGCCATGGGCTTCATCTCAAAAAACAAACACACACACAAAACAAAACAGAAAAAAAACCCACAAAAACAAAGCAAAACAAAACAAAACAAAACCACAAAGGCTCTTTGGAGTAATCCAGAAAGAGACCCCCAAAGATTTAATTTGTCTGTCTTATTTGCTCTTTTTTTTATTTATTAAGTCAACTTCATGAATTTGGCACTTGGCCAACTTTTTTAGAAGCAACAAAGAAATGAGTCCTCTGATATTTTGAGAGGCTGAGAAACAATTTCTTTAGTTTTTATTTTTTATTTTTTACCTTTGTATTGATTTCAGGTGTATAGCTTAGTGGTTAGACAATCATATACTTGGTGCCATATAATAATTATCAGAATATTAATGACTATATCCCCTATGCTTATATCTCCATGACTATTTTGTATCTACCAATCTGTACTTCTTCATTCCTTTACCCCTTTCACCCAGTCTTGAAAACCCCTCCACTTTGGCAACCATCACTCTGTTCTCGGTATCTGAGTCTGTTTCTATTTTGTTATTTTTATATGGTACTTGTCTTTCTCTGACTGAATTATTTCACTGAGCATAATAGTCCTCTAGGTCTATCTATGCTGTTGCAAATGGTAAGATTTCATTATTTTTATGATTAATTAATATTTCATTGTATATATGTTTCACTACTGTTTTTATCCCTTGTCTATTGATGGCCACTTAAGTTGCTTCTATATTTTGGCTGTTGTAAATAATACTGCAATGAACAATAAGGGTGTATATTATTTTAAAATACTGTTTTGGGTTTGTTTGGATAAATTTCCAGGAATGGAATCACCGGGTCATAAGACAGATCCGTATTTAATTTTTTGAGGAAATTCCATACTATTTTCCATAGTGGCTGCACTAGCCTGCACAAGGGCTCTCTTTTTTCCACATCCTCCTTAACACTTGTCATTTGTTGACTTATTGATGATAGCCATTCTGACAGAGAAGTGATATCTCTCATTGGTGTTCTAATTTGCATTTTCTAACAATTAGTGACATTGAACATCTCTTCATATGTCTATTGCTAACTGTATGTCCTTTTAAAAAGTTTTTTTAATTTATTATATTTTATTGATTTCAGAGAGGAAAGGAAAGTAAGAGAGATAGAAATATCAATGATGAGAGAGAATCATTGATCAGCTGCCTCTTTCATGCACCACACTGGGGACCGAGCTCACAACCTGGGCATATGCCATGACCAGGAATCGCATAATGACCTCCTGGTTCATAGGTGGATGCTCAACCATTGAACAACACCAGACAGGCATGCATGTCCTTTTTTGGAGAAATGTCTATTCAGGTTCTTATTAGCATCTTGGATATGGAGCTTAATCCTCACTCTTACAAGGATGTGCATGTTTAGAGAAATATCCCTCAACTTGCTGGCAATTATTAAGCCTCCAGCATTATTTTTCACATGTGCCTCTCTTTATCACATTTTTGCCACTAGGGTTTCTGAGAAATAAAGAGCACATTTTGGCCCTATGTTCCTGCCTAGTAATGCTTTTCCTGCTATCAGAGGGAGGCATCTGGAAAGAAGCATAATATACTTACTAATAAGAAGCAATTGTATTGAAAAAGGAAACCAACTTTTTAAAAAAACCACTTGTGTCTCAAAACAGAGAGCATAAATCATAGTTCCTAAGTTACTAGATTGTTCTCCATGTGTAAGCATACATATAATTTTTAAAATATAAGACAAAAATTAATACATAAGACATTAATATAATTATTTTAAAATGTAGTAAGTACAATATCTCAAAATATAAATCATTTCCTCCAATACTTTGCCTGTATTAGAATAACATTTTTATTCCTTCTGTGAAACAATTGTACTACTACTTGCTAAAATTTCATAGAACATCAATAAATCCTTAGCCATACAACTTCTTCAGGCAAAGTAATGGTTACAGCTTCACATAGCAAGATGTTTCCTGGATTCAGGAGTAAGAGAAGGAACACTCTTTAAAATTCATAAATGTATGTCATATATCCAAAGGGCAAAACAAGGGTGAATGTCAATGGAGTCCAGAAATATAGTACGTATTCCAAAAAAAATTCCAGTTGAAGATTAGATTTCATAAAGCATCAGAATTTCCTTACTTTTAATGCACATTTAAAATAAAGGCCTTTGAATGGATTTGATGGGATTGGAGACATAGAGAGAAGGGGGACGGGTAAGAGGGGAGGAGAGAAGATGAAGAGCCAGGTGGATCTATCAAAGGACAGGGACATTCAAAATAGCTGAGTTTTGAGGTGGGCCCCCTAACACTATGCAAGGAAAAAAATGATCACCAAATAACTTTGACATGTTAATTATATCCACCTGAAGAACTGAATATATTTCGGCACATCCTTTCTAATAAGGGAACACATTCCATCTGATATTGGTCTGGACAATTGGAGAGCAGGCTACCCATAAACTATTTTTCCTTTTTGATTCTTCATTACAAGAAAACAATGGAGAAAAAATATAATGTTATTTTATGTTTTCCTGTGATACTACATCAGTTTTCTATTTTCACATTATTTCCTTAAAGGAAAAAGGAGACTAAAGAAACAAATAGGAAAAAGGAAACAGAAGATCAATTTAAAGTGGCTGGAATAGCAATTCACTTGAACCTTTGCCCCAGTATTGAATTTAACCCAACAAATCACACTGGGGAATTTCTGTGTATAAGAAAGTGCAGTTTATACTTTTTTTGTTGGTATTATTTTAAGTTAAGAAAGAAAGATTATGGATTAAAAGGGGAAAATAGATTGAGAATAAAAAATCCTGCATTTGCTTTCCTCCAAAGACAGAATAACAACAAAAAGTCTAAATGGAATTTAATTTAGAAGTTAGAAGATTATGGAATTTGGTTGGGCCTTAACCCAAATCAAATTATCATTAGTTCAATTTTTAACTCCTACAAAGTCTCAGATAATCAGTTTTCTTATCTGTTAAATATAACCTAATGAATGGAATTATTATAAGGAATAGATGTGATTATTAGAAGACTAATACACAGCTGACATGAATCAATCAAATAATGTATTTTATCATTATTGTCCTCACAGGTTTCTACCCAAGGAATGCATAAATTATGAATGTGCCTTGCAATTTTCCAAAACCTGATCTATGACTAGCCAAAACCCACAGAATTCCTAGATTTCTGTCACATTGTCAATATCAGGGAAAAACAGGAACTTGGGGAGAAATGGGGAAAATATAATAGGAAAAATGTAATCTCCTTTACAAAACTCCCTTTTCCCTGAGAAACTAAATACAAAAGCCATGGCAGAACTGCAGCCAATCAAAATATTCCAAATATTTTAATGTCATTTAATCTAATGTTGGTGATGCTGGGATTGGATAGTGCTTCAGTTATAGTTTATTTGCAATTCAGAGTCAGATGCGACTGCAAAATTTTCTGTAATTTCCTTAGCCCATATTACAAATGACTAACAATAAAGTTGGGTGCCAGAATCTGTGGTCCTTCAAGAAATGATAAAAGAGATGCAATCTTTTTTGAAGGTCATTTTTAGCCCAAATGGGTCTTAAATGTTATTATTACTCATTTGCAGCAACCTGGATGGAATTAGAGAACATCATGCCGAGTGAAATAAGCCAGTCAATGAAAGAAAAACACCACATGACCTCACTCATTTATGGATAATAAAGAACATTATAAACTGATGAACAAAACGATAGATACAGAGATAGTAAAGCAACCAACAGACTATAAAATTACAGCAGGGAGGATAGGGAGATATGGGGTAGATAAGAGATCAACCAAAGAACTTGTATGCGTACATATAAGCAAAACCAATGGATGAAAAACTCTGAGGGGGGGTATGTATGGGAATGGGGGGGCAATGGAAATATATGTACACATATAATACCTTAATAAAAAAATAAAGTAAAAATGCATGTAACAGTAAAAAAAAAAAGGAATAGTACATTCTTTGAACTGTATGCACTTAGCTTCATTCCTTTTTATTAAATAATTTATCTCCCTCAAAAAAAAAGTGGATGAGGAAAGTTTGCCTTATTCATTAGGTGAAGAGGATACAGGAACATGAGTTTTTCTAGGTAAGCATTTCTAAGAACTAACAAATAGAATGGAGAAACCAGAAATGTTAACTTTTTCGTGAGCCTCTCATAGTCACTTGCTTATGCCCTACTTCCAAAATCCTAATTTCTGTACATATTTTGTTATGTGGAATGAATGAGAAGTTTATTTTCATGATTTCATTATCATCTTTAAGTTTGCCATGGTTCTGTGTTCTCTTCACAGAGGTGAGAAATGAGGGCAATGGAAAAGAGAGGGAAAGCCAGGATACATATGTATTTTTGGTATACCCAGTGCAAATAAAGGCATGTAAATGGGCCTAATAACTTTTTAAGCTTATCTGTGAAAATCTAGTAAAGTTTAGTTGTTAATAGCATGAGCTCTGCTATCAAATACTCCTGAGTTTGATTACCAGCACTAAGTCAATGGATAAAGTTACTAAAATCTATCTGTAGCACAAAGGAGCATTCAGTGATATGTAGCTGCTAAAAAATTATATTTTTTTTTGAGAGAGAGAGAGAGAGAGAGAGAGAGAGAGAGAGAGAGAGAGAGAGAGAGATTTGTTGATCCAGCTACTTATGCATTTATTGGTTGTTCCTTGAATGTGCCCTGACCAGGGGTCAAACCAGCAATGTTGGCATATCAGGGTGATGCTTTAACCAACTAAACTACCTGGCCAGAGCTGTAGAATTTTTCAAAGTCTTTTTCTCACCTTCACCGTCCATGACACACTGGATAATCAAACCAAAAGCAAGCCAAGGGTATTATTAGATATGAACTAAATGCTACAGCCACTGGCAGAAGCAAATAGTCAAATATAACTGAAAATATGGAGGTGATAAGCAGAGTAACTCAAATTGAGTGACTGTGTTGCCTTTATCCCCTAATTCAGAGAGAGAGGCAGAAAGTGTGTCACTAAAATCCCACAATCAGCATGGTCACCTCTTTTTTTCCAGAGTTGGCTTTGATCCCCTAAGTCTTTATGCATGGCCAGACTTCCTGCTATTATTAGATGTACTGGAGAGCTTTTAGTTAATTTCTTAAGATATATTTTCCCCCTTCTTAACAACCTTTAATCAAAATTACAACACAATCTTACAAGAAAGCTAGTTCCCTTGAGGTATCTAACACCTGGTGGTTTGAAGAGTTGAGGAAAGTTTCAATAAAACTTTAATTTTTTTGGCTTTACCCTTCAGTAGAATTCCCTCTGCTCATCAAAGCCAGGTCAGACCAGTACTCAAGCTTAACAAGCTGTAAGTATAGTAGTCTCTTTGACTTTGCTAAAACTTGAAATATCACTGGTGTGGATCAGCACTCTTTTACAATTAATTGTCTTTTTGCATTGGCCCTTTGTTACTCTAAATCAGTTCTGCTGACCAGGGTCTCCAGATACTGTCCTGCAGGTTATGGACTTTATAAGTCCAGGGGATGCCATTCACATAGACTGTAATGTGAATATCGACCTCCTGGAGTTGTGCAATATGCCTGGCATTGCTGCTGATATTTACAGATCTACCTTTGGGACTGAGGATATTGTTGCAAATTTAAGTTTGACCTCTATGTTCTTATTACTATTTTTAGATGGTATCTGTACTTTCATTATTATTAGTTTAGAAGAGATTATGTAAAGCAAAGGTAGTGGATAGCATGTTACTTTAATTCCTTCCTTAGGCAGTAATTGGAGGATTTAAAAAAAATATATTGACTTGACAGCTGAAAAATGAGCATAGTAGAGAAATGTTGATATCCAGTTGATTTAGCATATGAACTATCCTGATAGAAATTTTAAAGTATATTTGGTGTGACTTACAGTTTGTTCTCAGAAATTGTTTGAAAAGCATATGATTTGAATTGGATTGATTTGGAGATAATGTTTTTTTTTTTTGTTTGTTTGTTTTTTGAGCTTGACTCCCTGTGGACACATCTCTTAAGAACCACCCTTCCATAGGCCCATCTGGCTGCATTACAGAATTTCTTAGAAGAATGGTGTACTTGTCAGTACTGACATGTGAACATGAAGAAGATAGAGTCAGATAGAGACTGAGACACTGACAAGTAAGAACAGAGAAACAGACTGAAACACAATGTAATTATTCTAGCATGGTTAATTAATTAATTCAGTAAAATTTCATTGAGCACATACTATACACAGGTAGTATGGAAGAGAGATAAATGACGAATAAATAAAATTTGCTAAACCCACCAACTCTAGAGTCAGGCCCCTTAATTGTTAATCAACATTTCTTATATGTATAACATTAGAAACTTTACTTAATCTCTCTGTGCTTCAGTTTTCTTGACTATAAGGTGGGAATCATAAAAGTAATTGCCATACCAGATTGTTGTGAGGGCTAGGTGATGTAATCCATGTAAAGCACTAAGCTCAATGTCGGAATAAAACAGCTATATTTATTAGAACAATTATTACAGCAATAACAATCCTATATAATAAAGAGGTAATATGCAAATTGATCATCATTCCAACACACAAGATGGCCGAACCCATGTGGTCAAAGATAGTAGCCCCCATGTGGACACAAAATGGCCACCACAAGATGGCCAGAAGAGGAGGGCAGTTGGGGGTGACCAGGCCAGCAAGGGAGGGCAGTTAGGGGTTACTGGACCAGCAGGGGAACAGTTAGGTGTTGATCAGGCTGGCAGTGGAGTGCTTAGGGGGTGATCAAGCTGGCAGGCAGAAGTGTTAGGGGCAATCAGTAAGGCAAGCAAGCGAGTGGTTGGGAGCCAGCAATCCTGGATCATGAGAGGGATATCTGACTGCTCCACTGGGATCGAGCCTAAATGGGCAGTTGGAAATCCCTGAATGGTTTCCAGATTGGAGAGGGTGCAGGCTGGGCTGAGGAACACACCCTCCCCTTGCATGAATTCTGTGCACCTGGCCTCTAGTAATTAAGAAATAGCATAGTAGAGCAATTAAGAACACGAGCTTTGAACCATAATGGCTTTGAGTCTTAGCTCTATGATTTTGCATTGTGTCATCCTAGAAAAGTAAAATATCTCTCTGTGCTTCAGTTCACATCTCTTCTAGTCATGAGAGTTAAATGAGTTGATGCATTTAAAGTTCTTTAAAGCATACCTTGACCATAGTATTCACTCACAAAATGTTATCTATTATTATTATTAAGGATATATGAATCTTTAATGGTGGGTTGAATTTTCTCCCAAATATATGTCCATGTCCTAACTCTCTGTGATATTTTGATTTATAATAAGAAATAAGTCTTTGATCTTCATTTCCATTTCTAGTTTACAGCTCCTAAAAACCTTGAAATTTTCTAAGTGTGGAGAGTGAAAAAGGTATTTTATTATATTAATGATGTGACTTTTGGACCCCACTCAAGGATGGGGGCTTGTTGCCAGAAGAATCCAAATTGCAACTTTCATTCCTTGATTTCTGGGGAGTGGAGAAAGGCTTGAGGTTGAATTAACCACCAATGGCCAATGACTTAGTCAACCATGGCTATGTAATGAAGCCTTCATTTAAACCCAGAGAGACAGTACAGCAGCCCCCCCCCCCCTTTTTTTTAGAGAGCTTCCACATTGGGAAACCAGAACACTTTCACATGCCACAATGATAAACCTCAAGCTTCACAAGGAGAACTTTATGTGTTTGGAACCTTGCCCTATGCATCTCTACACCTGGCTGCTGATTCCTATCCTTCTATGTTCTTTATAATAAATCGGTAATTGAGTGAGGAAACATGTTTTCTTGAGTTCTGTGAACCATTCTAGAAAATTAATCAAACTCAAAAAGGAGGTTGTGGGAAGCTCTGGTTTAAGGCCAGTCAGTCAGAAGTACAGGTAACAACCTGGATTTGCAACTGGCCTCTGGATGGACTGACAATGAGGGGGTCTTGAGGACCACCAATCTATAGTTGGATGCTCAGAACAGGTAACAACCTGTGCTTTCCATTGTTATCTGAAGTGGAGGGCAATCTTATGGGACCGAGCCCTTTACCTATGCAATGTGATTCTATCTCTACATAGATAATAACTGAAATGAGTTGAATTTTTAGATACTATGATGCAGTCTTAGAATTGGTCATTGGTGTGGGGAAGCTTCCACATAACACACACATTGGAATTGGTTCTAGGAAACTTTTTTTTCCACTACCACCCCTCCACACACACACACACAACTTTGCATGTGACTTTATTTAAAAACTAGAGGCCCAGTGCACAAAATTAATTCACAAGGTGGGGGGTGTCCCTCAGCTTAGCCTGCACCCCTCAAGGGCAGTAAAACATCCCTCTCACAATCCAGGACCACTGGCTCCCATCTGCTTGCCTGCCTGTCTTCCTGATTGCCCCTAACCACTTCTTCCTGACAGCCTGATCACCCCCTAATCACTCTGCTGCCAGCCTGATTGATGCCTAACTGCTTCCCTGCCAGCCTGTTTGCCCCTAAGTACCCTTTCCTTCAGGCCTGGTCACCCCTAACTACCCTCTTTTGCAGGCCTGGTGCCTCCCAAATGTCCTCCCCTGCTGGCCATCTTGTGGTGGCCATCTTGTGTCCACATAGGGGCAGGATCTTTGACAACATGGGGACAGCCATCTTGTGTGTTGGAGTGATGGTCAATCTACATATTACCCTTTTATTAGATAGGATAGAGGCCTGGTACATGGGTGGGGGCCATCTGGTTTGCCCTGAAGGGTGTCCCGGATCAGAGTGGGGGTTTTCTTGGGGTGTGGAGTGGCCTGAGTGAGGGGCCTGTGGTGGTTTGCAGGCCAGCCATGCCCCCTGGTGACTCAAGCAGAAGCCCTGGAATCTGGAATTTATTTACCTTCTACACTTGAAACTTTGTAGCCTGGAGCAGAGCCAACCCTTTTGCTCGCTCCTTGGCTGTTGTCATTTCTGCTTGGATTTGTTTACCTTCTATAATTGAAACTTTGTAGACTTGAGTGGAGGCTTAGGCTAACAAGGGCAGACAGAAAGCTTGGCTTCTTCCATTCCCTGGGAAACCCAAGCCTCCTTCCTGCTCTCTGCGGCAGCAGCCAAATTGGTCAGGGTTAATTTGCATACTCATTCTGATTGGCTGGTGGGCATGACTGGTGGGCATGACTTGTGGGTGTAGTGGAGTGATGGTTATTTTGCATATTACTCTTTTATTAGGTAGGATAAGGTCTTTTCAAATGTAATTACTTATGATGAGATCATACTAGATTTATGGTGGTCCCTAAATCCAATGACTGGTGTCCTTATCAGAGAAAGGAGAGGTAGATTTGAGTTTCAGAGATACATGGGAGAAGTCCACATGAAGATGAAGATCAATATTGAAATTATATATCATAAACCAAGGAAAGCCAGGAGCTAGAAGAAGCTAGAAGAGGCAAGAAAGGATTAACCCCTAGAGACTTCAGGGAAAGTACAGCCCTGGTGACATCCTGATTTTTTTATTTTTTTTATTTTTTATGATACAATAGAGCAAACCTTTTTTTTATTTTTCAAGATATATCTTTTTAGAAGTTACTGTAGCAACATGTAATTTCAAATCTTGCCATTGCCCAGCAACCATAACCTTATTACATTTTGACAATTAAAACATCCCGTGTACTGGCAGAGTTTAACAATCTCATCTATTAACTATGGCCTTCCTGCCCTCATGATTTCTGACTTCTAGTCTCTAGAGGCATGAGAGAATAAGAATAAGTTTCTGTTGTTTAAATGGTACTGACAAGTACACCAGGTTTATGGTAAATTTATTGCAGTAACCCAAATAAACTAATAGACTTACTGTTACTTCCATTAACCACTCTTAAAATTTTATTTAATGTTGCCTTCTATTTTGAGAGATCTATCTTTAAATTGTAGAAAAATTATAAACTCTTTAGTAACTGTTTCTATTTTCAAAGCCCAAATTTATACATATATATAGTTTCCTGTTAGGGACATTTGGAAGGTTTCTTTGCTCTACACAAATATACCTAAAGTTTTGACTTATCTATTCACAAATATTTAATATGTTCAAGAAATATTTTCTGAGTGCTTACCATGTGTTAGGCATTATACAGGAAGCAATGATACAGTCCTATCATGAAAGAGCTCACAATCCAGTAGATAAAGATGCTGAGGACTTGGGCTCTTCTGATTTTAGAATCTTCCTAGAGTTCCATGGTGTCCTATGGGTCCTAGGATACTAAGTCAATGATGAATAAATTGAAGTTTCAATCCAGTGATCTGTGTCCCCTTCTTAACAGATATATTGGGTGTTGCCCAGGAATATGTGATTTTTTTATACCCTGGAATATTATTGGACTAAGGTTTGGGTATTGCTGGTCTAGTCCAACTTCATTCCCTACACATTGTGAAATTTAATAAACATAAAATGCATTTAAAATGAAGTTGGGAGTCTAGAAGAGATCATGCACGTGTCATTCAATTCATACTACTGGCCCAAATGGAAGGAGATAAACCTTGCAACTCTGATAAGAAGTTATGTATATATATATAAAAAAAAACTCATCTTTGCTCAGCAACAACTCAGCCAGTGGGATATTGCCATAACTCATCCAATAAAAATTCATTATACTTTAAATTTTAAGTTTTATTCAATGGACGCTGTTTACAGCAGAACCTCTCAAGAAAAAAAAGAAAAGAAAAAAGAAAAAAAAAAAAAAAGACCGTTCATCTCCTTTGTTTGGACTTGTATGTGGTTTACCTTTAGATCACATGTCCCAAATTGCAAATCTTCATTGTTCTACAATAAACCCATGTTGCTGAGAAATATGTGTTTGTTTATAATATTTAAGGTCAACAGCAGAGGTGATTTTATACTATTCCTGTTAAATGATTCTTGGATTTATGTGAATATTTCTAGTAACAGAATTTTATGTTTTATGAGTAAACCGGGTCCCTTGTTACACAAAGCATTGCAAAATTATTCTATGTATTGATCTTCAATCTAACTCCTCTTAGCTTTTACTCACTGGCCATGGTTCTTCATTATGAAAAAATGTATAATCCAGCTCTGAATAGTGGTCCCTTAGAATTTATAATTTACTATTTTCTCATATAATATATGCACACATAACTCATATAATTACCTATTTTGTTCTTGGTTCTTTAAAATTGATCAAGCTCCAGTTTGCCTATTTCCTTCTAAACATTGTCCACCATAATCGATTGTAATTCCAATGAAAATTTCCGTGCAGCTCTACTTGGAGCCAAGACTTTTATCAATACAGACTGTTTGCAGCAGCTTTTTTGTTTTGTTTTGTAGCAGTCACAAGTTCCTGCTTGCACACATTGAACTTAAAATCAAATAAAACTTCCAAATTTTTTTCCACAAATACCATTTATAAGCAAGGACCCTCTCATCTATTCTTCTTCCTCTGATTCTTCAAACATTAAGAACACATTTCAAATGTATTCATATTGTTTAATTTTATTTTGGGTTATGTTTTCAATCTGCAGTAGTAAACTTTTGCGATTGTAATCCAGTCCTCCAATATACTTGCTTATTTTATTATTTTTATCGCTATTGTTGAAAGTATTACATATTGACCTCTTCTAACCCACCTCCACCCTCCCACCCCCATCCCAGACCTTCACCACCCTATTGTCTGAGTCCATGGGTTATGCATATATCAGTATGCATACAAGTTCTTGGTTGATTTCTTCCCGCCTCATCCACCTTTCCTCTGAGATTCCACAGTTTGTTCCATGCTTCTTTGTCTCTGGATCTATTTTGATCATGTTTATTTTGTTCATTAGATTACACAGATGAGTGAGATCATGTGATACTTGTCGTTCTGACTGGCTTATTTTTATAATTTTTAAATCTGAAAACTTGATAAGGATTTCCTAAATTAGATAAGGAATGGTATAGCATGAGATTAAGAGAATGGTATCTGCAGTCAAATAGAATTAAATTCTGCACATGAGTCTCAGAATTGATATTTGTTATCTCCATTGCATTTGAGAATTTAGTAAACTAAGTAAGCTCAGCTTCTTTACCTGTAAAATGAGAATAATAATAAACTTAATTTATATTGTTATTATTTGGATTACATATACTAATATATAAAGAATTTAACATGATACTATCTGGAAGAGTCATTCACTGATTCCTTCAACAAACATTTATTGAGTGACTGGTAGGTTTCAGACATTGTTTGAAGTCTGAGAGATGGTAGACATATAACATTTAATTGGGTAGACAAAGACCCTTCATAGAACTAACATTCTGAAGAATAAAAGTAAGAAAAAAGCATATAAGCATGTAAAATTAATAAATCAAATACTTTTAGAGTGTCACAACTATTATGAAAAATGGGTTAATGGGATAAAGGGTTTTAGTTCACCATTATGAGAGACATTTAGAAAAAAATTCCAAGGACATTGAAAAAACAGATAGAAGATACAGACAATTGTAAGAATATACTGTGTTAATGGATTTTTAGAAACAACATCATTAAAATGTCCATACTACCCAAGGCAATCTATAGATTCAATGAAATCCCTATTAAAATATCAATGTCATATTTCACAGAACTAGAACAAATACACCAAAATTTTATATGGAATTCAGAAAGACCCTGAATAACTGCAGCAATCTTGAAAAAGAAAAACAAAGTTGGAGGGCTCAAAATACCAGATATCAAGTTATACTACAAAGCCACCATAAGAAAACAGCCTGGTACTGGCACAAGAACAGGCATATAGATCAATGGAACAGAACAAAGAACCCAAAAAATTGACCCAAGCCATTACGTTCAATTAATATTTGACAAAGAAGCAAGAGCATAGAATGGAATCAAGAGAGTTTCTTCAATAAATGACGTTGGGAAAATTGTACAGATACATGCAAAAAAAAAAAATTAAACTTCACCACCAACTTACACCATACACAAAAATAAACTAAAAATGAATTAAAGGCTGGGAGTGGTTTGGCTCAGTGGATAGAGCATCGGCCTGCGGACTGAAAGGTCCAGGGTTCGATTCCGGTCAAGGGCATGTACCTTGGTTGCGGGCACATCCCCAGTAGGGGGTGTGCAAGAGGCAGCTGATCGATGATTCTCTCTCATCGATGTTTCTCTCTATCCCTCTCTCTTCCTCTCTGTGAAAAATCAATAAAATATATTTAAAAAATGAATTAAAGAATTAAATGTAAGTCACAAAACCATAAATATATCAGAAGAATACATAGGCAATAAAATTTCAGATATTTCTCATGGCAATATTTTATAAATATATGTCCCTGATCAAGGGAAACAAAAATATAAACAAGCGAGAGTACAGTAAACTAACATGGTTTTGCACAGAAAAATAAACCATCAGCAAAATGAAGAGGGACCCAACTGAATGGGAGAGCTTATATATATGCCAATGCTATATTAGTAATTCCCAAAATACATAATTAACTTATACTACTCAACACCGAAAAGAATAACAACCCATTTTTTATAGGCTGTTTATACCCTGGAATACTATGCAGCAGTAAAAAAAAAGGATCCCTTACCCTTTGAGACAGCATGGAGTCACTTGGAGAGTATTATGCTAAGTGAAATAAGCCAGTCAGAAAAAGACAAGTATCACATGACCTCACTCATATGTGTAATCTAATGAACAAAATAAACTGTTAAACAAAATATATGAGAAGACATAAAAGCACTGAACAACAGACTGTGGAATCGAAGAAGGAAGGTGGAGAGGATGGGTGGGTAAGAAGAGATCAACCAAAGAACTGGTATGCATATATGCATAACCCATGGACACAGACAATAAGATGGTAAAGGCCTGGGGAGGGAGAGGAGGGGAATAGGGGCTAAAATAGGTCAATTGGGGGGGAGGGAAGTTATATATGCAATACTGTCAACATTAAAGATTTTTTAAAATAAAATAAATAAGCAAAGGGCCTGAAAAGAAACTTCTCTAAAGAGGACCTATGGATGGCCAATAGACCTATTTAAAAAATGCTCAATATCTGCCAAGACCGGTTTGGCTCAATGGATAGAGCTCCTGCTTGGGGACTGAAGGGACCTGGGTTCGATTCCGGTCAAGGGCATGTGCCTTGGTTGCAGGCATATCCCTGGTAGGGGGTGTGCAAGAGGCAGCTGATCGAGGACTCTCTCATCGATGTTTCTAGCTTTCTATCTCTCTCCCTTCCTCTCTGTACAAAATCAATAAAATATTTTTTTTAAATGCTCAATATCACTAATCATCAGAAAGATGCAAATTAAAAACAAAATGAGATATCACCTCATGCCTGTCAGAATGGCTACCATCAATAAATCAACAAAGAAAAAGTTCTGGAGAGAATGTGGAGAAAAGGAAACCCTAGTGAACTGCTGGTAGAAATGTAGACTGGTGCAGTCAATATGGAAAACAGTATGGCGTTTCCTAAAAAAAACTAAAAATGCAACTGCTATTTGACCCAGAAATTCCACTTCTGGTAATATTTCCAAAGAAACCCGAAACACTATTTTTAAAGAATATTTCACCAATATATTCATAGCAGCATTATTTATAATAGCCATTATCTGGAAAGAACCCAAGTGCCCATCAATACGTAAGTGGATAAAAAAGCTGTGGTATATTTAAACAATGGAATACCACACACAATTGTTTCTGTGAGGCTTCCAGTCACTCATGGAATTATAGACAGGTCAGTGTGCCTTTTTTGGATGACACATGTTTCCATCTAGAGTCCTAATTTGATTTGTACTTTAATTACAAGTGAACTGCCACTTATATTGAATTTAATCATTTGTAATTTTACCTGATGGCAAGAGTGGTCATGCCAGAAGCTGCGGGAGGCAATGACCATGGAAAGAGCCTTTCCATCCACCGCAGCAATGGGCTAGTTGTAGCAACTGAGCAAAGCATTGCTATACCAATCTTCTGGCTTGGGGCCAAGCTAAGATTGCAATGCCAAACTACCTGCAATCCTGAAAGTATAGTAGGGCTGAAGAAATATCTAGTTTTCTGCTAACCATGGAGTTTTTCTTCTCTTCAGATATGGTTTAATGAATGTTGGCACATTTTGGGCAACTGCCTTACTTTGGTGCATGCTGGAGTGGAGGGCATGGCTAGTGCAGAAGTCTGCATCTGACTTTTTATCATGGTCATGCACAGCTGTCTTCGTGTGTGTGTGTGTGTGTGTGTGTGTGTGTGTGTGCGTGTGTGTTTCCTTCCTAATGCAGTAGCTGCTGCTGTATGTACCACAGGATAATGGCTATTATTTATATAGCAATTTTCATCTTCAGTGTGCATTACAAACACTAACACATCAATTCTCAGGAGAGAAGTATTATATAATGCCTGGAGCAAACATCTACCCCTTGTATTTTAAAATGAATTGAGTAGGTTCATAAAATACAATCAATGGATCATCAGTATTAGTTGGAGCTGTATTACACAAAATGATCCACTAGCACTGGACTTAATGAGTGATGGTCGCAGGTTCAGTTTACAGCATATTACCAGAGCCCCTACAGGGCAGGCATTTGCAAACCAATCTTCTGCTTCCTTGTCTCAGAGGACTTCACTTAATAATGACTGACATTTCTTCACAGCCTCTTAATGGATCCAGCTGGCACTGTGCAGGATCCTCAGGTATAGTGGATTGTTTTACTTTACTCCATCTGTCAATGCTTCCCAAGAGGGAATATTTTACTATGAAAATATTTTTATAAAACCAGCAGTAAAGTTTTGCCATTAGCCCTCTATCATGTCTAGTTCTCACCCCCTCCTATCTCACTATCCAGTTTCCACTTTCTCTCCGCCCAAACACACACTGAGTTTCAGGATCTGAAAGAAGGGAAGTGACAAATACAATAGTTTTTCATCTTATCCTAAACATCTCCATTGGCATTTAAAAATGGACCATTGTTATACAGAACATGTCCTAATTGCATTTTTCTTTCACTTTATTGCTGAGTTTAAGGAGAGGTAGAAAATGTTCAAAGTGAGAGCAAATCTGAAACACAGTATTACGTAACCTCTGAACTCACCAAACTATTGTGTTGATGCTGAAAAGGAAGCAAAATATAATTTAGATAATTATACCTGAAATACCACAGCTGAGTCACTTTTCTGATGAGCAAATATTTTATTTTCTGGCAACATGGCTTACCATATGGGAGAAGAATCCTGAAAAAAGCTTCTTTGTGAGTTTAAGCCTCTTTCACTCACTATGAAAATTCTATACCTTAACAAATTACTTCAGGATATAGTCCTCATTTAATATTCAATTATTTGGTGACACCAACCGAAGTGTGTTTTACCTTTTTGCTATTATTGCCACATATAAATATTTCCTATGTTCTTGAAAGTAATGAGAACAAACTTAAAATAATCAAAAGATGTGATGACACTTATCATTATCTATACTAATAAAAAGCCTGTGGCTGTGAAGCCATAATGCTATCATGATCAAACAAGCTCTCTAGGTAGGTGGGGCGGGGTGCGAGGAGCTATTAGTTCCAGAGAGCTATGAGCTGTGGAGCACTAGGAGGGCAGAGTGCAAGATACTAGTGGTGGAGAGCTAGGAGCAGGGGAGAGCGAGTTCGAGCTATGAGAGGTGGTGGGCAGGGTGGCCAGCTGAGGAAAGTGGAAACCAGCTACTTGTGCATGATTTTGTGCATGCTGGTCCTCTAGTTTATAACATAAAATAAAAAAATGCTGGTCCTCTAGTTTATAACATAAAATAAAAAAACAACTTTCTGAATTGTGGGCATTATTTTTATCTGCAAGAAATAGAAAATATTTTTAGAAAATATAAAGTTTCATAAGAATTTTATTTAATATACTGAAAATGCCTTTTTTATATAAGAGCAGATAGTGGTATTAGATCAGCAGGGCATTACCTTTAAAAGAGCTGGAGGAGGAAAACCAACCATATACTATATTCAACCGCCCCCTCCCCAATCAATTACACTATTTTTGTTGGTCAATACTTTCAATATTTACTTTCTAGATGGTCTCCCACTGAGCAGTAAGTATAAAATTAACAGTTTCAGAGTTGGCATGCAGATGATGACCACCACTTTTGTTGATGGACTTTTCATTCAGGTTCTATTTTTTATTAAACTACATCATCTGGTGTGAGTCCTTCCATGAGAGAGCATTGCTGATAGAACGAAGAAGGTAAAACAGTTGGATGAGCTGCAGACTCAGAAAGAAACGTTGGAACTGTGATGAAGGGACATTTGTCTGAAATTCTCTTTCATTTCTTTTCATCACAAATACAAACCAACTGATACCATGTCATGTGGTGTTTCCAAGTATTATTTATAAACCAAATATTTGATCACATCCATTGAGAGATCTCCTAGAGATAGCAAGCCTGCAAACGACAATAAAATCTTTCTAGTGCCTTACAAATCAGAATTTTTATGTCCAAATTCAAAGAGATTGAGCTGCACAGGTTTCCTAAAAACAAGAGAATAGATGCTACTGTGTGAGAGCTCATTACAAAAGTTTTCAACAGGACAGGGTAAAGACAAAATACATATTTTATTTTGTCTATGAAATAATTTTGCTTTAATTCTGTGGTTTTACAGCTATAAAAAATAGTGACTGCAACAATGCTTTCATGTAAGCACTATCATTTATGATATGAAATCTACTTACACATGCTTCTGAGAAATATTATAATTTTAAGGGGAATGGGAGTTTCAGAAGAGGGTTTTTGCAAGAAAATTTGAATACCTGTATGAGGTCCTATGCCAATTATTATTATAATTTTATCCAAAGCAGTCACTCAACACTTCAGTAATGTGGGGTCCATTCACTCAGTGTTTCTAATTCCAACAGATAATATATTCAGTTAATTCAATTAAATAAACAAATTTGAGGTAATTTAGTCATGTTCATTTGCTTCTAAAAGCAATGTCAAAGGTGAAAAATCATTACATATTATAATAGAGCCTCTACTTTACTACTATTTTTGTTTATTTTGCTATATGTTCTTAAATGAATTAAATATGCATAGCTTTCAATAAATTCTATGATACAGATTTTTAACCAATTTCAGGAATCAACAAGTATTTATTGAATATACTTGGTGATTTCAGAGCTGTGTTAGGACCTAAAAAGACACAAAAACAAGCACACCTCTGATGAGACAGATATTAGAAACAATCAGAAACCAATGAAGTGCTGTATTGTGTGGTACAGAGCTACTAATTTTAAAAAACAAAGGGGATGCAGAGAAGGGTGAAGTAAACTGGATTCTACAACTGAATACTGTGGAACTTTTCATAAAGGCACTGGAGCGTGAAGTTAGCCTTTAAGAATGGGCTTGGTTTAGGTAGGCAGAAATGAGCTGAGGGAACATTCCAGATAAGGTACATAGCATAAGAAATACATGGAAGGCAGAGAACATTCTAGGGCATTCTAGGGCATAGTAGGAAATAACTTGGTAGAGAAGGACCAATTTATTAGGGATAGAATCATGACAGAAACTTTTATTTTGAATTGTAACTTAAAAGGAGGCTACTCTTCAGAAATACTTTTTATTATTAAATATGTCATTCACATGAAAAGTTTCCAGAAAAGGATTATGTAGTTTAAAGAATGATAATACTGAAAATACACGCATTTCCTTCACTCAGTTTAAGAAATAGAATATCAGTAATTTAGTATTTATATTTCCCCCAATTACTTTATTGCAGAAATAATCACAATTCTAAATTCTACCTTAATGCTTCTCTGGATGGCGATATATATATATATATATATATATATATATATATATATATATATATATATATATATATATATATATATTAAAGAGAGAGCAATGGAGAGGGAGAGAGAAACATTGATGTGAGAAAAACATCTCATCTTTTGGCTGTTTCCTGCATGCCCCCAACAGGGGATGAAGCCAGCAACCTGGGCATGTACCCTGTCCTAGTGTCCAACCAGTGACCTCTTGGTGTATCAGACATCACTCATCCAACTGAACCCACTGGCTGGGTTCCTTAATCTCTTAATACTTGTATATGCAATCATAAACAATATATATTTATACCTTTGCTTGGCTTTGGACTTTATATTACAATAATATAACAACGCTATAAATAATCTACTGTCACTTGTTTTTCTTGCTCAAAATTGTATTTTTGAGATTTATGCATATTGATGTCTGTAACTGTGGCTCATTAGAATGATATACTGCTATATAATAGTCCATTGTTTCATTATGACACAATTTCTTTTTCCTGACAGATTATTGGGTTGTATTCATATTTTGCTGTCATGAACATTGCTGATATCAGCTCACTTTTATGTATCCTTAGGTAGTACATCCTGAGAGAAATATCTACAAGTGTTGTTGGGTTGTAAGGTATTCACATGTTCATTTTGTTAAATAATATAAAACTTTTATTAAATAGAAATTTATTCTTCCACCAGCAGGGTGTAAAAATTCCCTTTGCTTCATGTTCTAGTCAATACTTGATGTTGTCTGACTTTTTCTCTTTTTTTGACAATCTGGTGAGTATAACTTTTGTTTAACCATAATTAATTTGTATGTAAGTGATTATTAATGGGGTTGAACATGTTTTACAGTGGGTGTGTGTTTGTGTCATGAAAACAGTTACAATTTGCTCTCTTACGAAGTTTCAAATATATTACCTGTATTCACAATCTTGTACATTAGATCACCAGAACTTAATTATATTTTAAGTGGATGTTTGTACTATTTGACCAACAGCTCTCCATTTTTCCCACACCCAGCTCCTGGTTATATCACCACTCTACTCTCTGTTTCTAAGAGTTTGGATTTTTTTTAAATTGCACATACAAGTGATATCATACAGTGTTTGTCTTTTTCTGTCTGATTTATTTCATTAGTATAATGTCCTCAAAGTCCATCCATGCTGCCATAAATAGCAGGATCTCCTTACTTTATGGCTGAATAATAGCACTATATATATATATATATATATATATATATATATATATATATATATATATATATATATATATATATATAGTGCTATTATTCAGCCATAAAAAGTGGATATATATATATATCACCTCTTTTTTTATCCATTCATCTATACACACCTAGGTTGTTTCCATATTTGGCTATTGTGAATAATACTGCAATATCAGGAATGTGCAAATATCTCTTTGCCATCCTTGTTTTATCTCCTTTGTTTATATATCCAATAGTTGGATAGCTGGATCATATTTGGAAAAACCTTCATACTGTTTTTCATTGTGGCTGTACCAATTGACATTTCTACTAATAGTGCACAGCATTCACTTTTTTCCACATCCTTTTCAGCACTTACTATCTCTTGACTAATTTATAATAGCCATTTTTACTCGTTGCTCTAGAAATGACAATATAAATAACTTTTCTGATTCTACTAAAACTTTTTAGCAATTCAAGTAAAATGCAGAAGTCTTTGCCTTCCTCTCATCATATTATAGCCACCATGTATATTATGTTCATAAATATTTTTACCCTTGACATAGTTTTACTTTTTTTCTTTCAATAATCATGCATTTTAACAAAATTAAGAAAAGATAGTCTATTATATTGACTGTATATTTCCATTGCTCTTCTTTCCTTCAGATATTCCAAGTTTTCGTCTTATATTCCCTTCATCTTAAAATACTTTATAATTTCTTTAGAACAGGTTTGTGATAAAAAAAAACACCATTGTTTTTATATTTGTTAATGTTCTTATATTGATTTCACTCATAAAAGATACTTTCACTAGATATATAATTCTGAATTAACAATTCTGTTTTTCTTTAAGCACTTTAGCTAACATACATAATTTCTGATTTCAGTCATTGCTTCCTTATTTGTAATGTATCAATTTTTTTCTCTATCATTGATTTATAGCAATTGATTATTGTATATCTGAATATGACTTTATTTAAATTTTGAGGGTGTTCCCCTAACTTTTTTAATCTGTAAATTTAAGTCTTTCATCAAGTTTAGGAAGTTAGTTTCCAACAATTGTTCTTTACTTATTTTTATTTTTTCACCAATCACTTCCTTCTATCATTCAGGGAATTAAATGATACAAATATAAGATTGTTTGATGTGTTACCACAAATCCCTTAGAATCTATACATTTTTTCTCACTAATTTCTTTTTTTTCAGATTAAAATTGTTATTAACTATATTCAAATTAACTGATTTTTCTTCTATCATTTTAATTTGTCATTGAGCCCATCCAGGATGCTTTTCTTCTGTTTTCACAATACTTTATTTTTCAGTTCTAAAATTTCCTTTTGCTTATTTTTTATAGTGTTTGTATCTCTGCTGACAATTCTGTCTTTCCATTCATAAAGAGTAAGATCATACTGAATTTAACTTGAATTAGGTATCTTTAAATTGTCTTTTCCCTTGAAAATTTTCTATTTCTTGAATTTTGAATAGTTTTAAATTGTATACTGTTCATTTTCAGTATTATAGTGTGAACCTATAGGTTTTATTGAAATCTTCTGTTGATGTTTTTGTATGTTTGTTTATTTATTTGTTTGTTTGTTTGTTTGTTTGTTTTACTTTGCTCTCAACCTGCTTTGGATTAGATCTTAAGGTCTGATTATTTTGTGTCAGTATTCAAAGCCTCTGCTCTGCTATGTTGTTGGTCTTCCCCCTACAGGTATCCTTCAGAAGTTGGTCTCATACCTGGGTAGAGATTTACATAACTGTGCATTGTTTCTTTGAGTGCTTTCCATGCATGTGCAGTTTGAGTGTATGTCCAGACTTGTATTGGTTCATACAGAGACTAGAATTCCTCTTTTCCAGTTCTTTCATTTTGGGAATTTCTCTTACAAGAAATAATGGGGTTCTCTTAGAATTTTAGCCTTCCCTTTTATAGCTCAATTCCATATAAGTGGGTGCATACTCAGGGCCAAGAAGCAAGAGAAAAGAGTGGAAATATGGGGATGCCCCATACTCTTTGCACATGGGATGCCACATTTCCAGGTTCTGTTAACCAAAGGTACATCAGGGCCAAGAGAGAAAAGAAGAAAAAAGGGAAGATACTTCCTTGCATGCTTTGGTCATTTTATTTGTTCCTCTAGCTGATAGGGGTGTCGAACTCAATCAGAGAAGGGGCCAAAATCTAAATCCAGCCTAAATCGCGGGCCGAATGGTTTACTGAACAGTCATAAACTGACAATGTCATAAACTGACAGCGGAGTGCAGTGATGACAGAGCGGTGCGGGCCACATTGCAAGGCCTGGCGGGCTGGATTTGGCCCGCGGGCCTTGTGTTTGACACATGTGCCTAGCAGAATGAAGGACTTCTTTTACAGATTTTTTGTTTTGTTTTGTTTCTACCTATTAAACTGTTACTTGATCAGGTCCACAATTAGGTCAAAGTTAGGAGATGAAGAAAATAAAAGAGATATACTGCCACTGTTAGATCATTCTTCAAATTTTTATTTTCCCAGTCCTGCTATTATTTACTTTTGAACATCCTCAGCTAGTTGTTTTTATCATTCTGTCTAGATATTTTACTTTTAATCAGTGAGAGTGAGAGACTTTAGTTGGTTTAATCCATATTAATAGAACTAAAAGTCCTTTTGTATTTATTTTTTAGTTGATTCTTATGTTTTATACTTTTAGGAATCTATCCATTTCATCTAAGGTTTCATATTTAGCATTAGAAAGCATTTTTTAAATATATATTTTATTGATTTTTTTATAGAGAGGAAGGTAGAGGGATAGAAAACTAGAAACATCGACGAGAGAGAAACATCGACCAGCTGCCTCCTGCACACCCCCTACTGCGGATGTGCCCACAACCAATGTACATGTCCTTGACCGGAATTGAACCTGGGACCCCCCAGTCTACAGACCGATGCTCTATCCACTGAACCAAACTGGTTTCGGCAGAAAGCATTTTAATATATTGAAATATTTTGTATCTTCTGTAATTATGGCTTTCTCTTTTGCTCTTAATGTTGTGTATTTAGATTTTATATTTATTGGTCTTACAAGAAGTTTGATTATTTAATTAGGTTTCTCAAAAGCTAGCTATTTAAATTCTGTTTAATATATTTTCTATTTAATTAACTTTTGTTAACTTTATAATTTTATTAAAAATTTGCATTTATTATTCTGTTTTGTTTTATAACTTATTTTGAACACTTAGTACATTGACTATAAGCACATGGCTACAGGTTTCTAAGTACCATGTTAATTGTTTCCTACAAGTAACATTGTAATATTTTCTTACTTGTTTTATACTGACTATATTCTAACATCTACTTTATTTTTTAACTTATAAATTCTCTTAATTTTTATGTCTAGTTTTATTTCTTATATGTCTTTCTTTAATTATAAATGGCCATTGAATGCCATCTTTATGATACCATTCCTTTAAATTTATTGATGCTAAATTTCTGACCTTGAATGTGCTCGCGTTCTATAAATTTTGAGTGCATATTTAAAATATTTGTGTAGTCTATAATTCCAGGTAAGACGTTGTTATTTACAGACATATAGATGCGTTTTGGGAGTATCCTGCTAAGTGAAATAAATCATAAAGACAAGAACCAAATGATTTCACTCATATCATACATGGGATATAAAACTTAAAGCAACAAATGAACAAATAAGCTTATAGCAGAATAGTGATGGTGAGCAGGGGGGTTGAGAGGGTAAACGAAGGGAGGGAGGACAAAGAGGATAAAGGGAGTCACATACATGGTGATGGCGACACACTAGATTTTGGGTGGTAAACACACAATGGAGTATACACACATCTTACATTACATAGTTGCACACATGAAATTTATATCATGTAATTAACCAATAAATTTAATTAAATTAAAAATGCAGTATAATGATTTATAGCCCATAATTCATGAAAGGATATTCTTATTGTATCCCTTAGATCAATCTTTATTTTATGTAATTTCATCTTCTCAATCTTTATTGTTTGTTTTTGTTGGCTTGTTTTATTGTTCATTCTCATAATTACTAAAAGGAAATTTATTATCTCCTACTATGAGGGTGAATTTATCTTATTATATTTGTGGTTATATCAATTTTCATTTTATATGGTTTAAAGCTATGGCTAGTTGCCTTTAAGTTTAAATTTTCCCCAACTTCTTTTGTTATTGTATATTGATAATTTATTTTGTCCTTAGCAATACCTTCTTAACTTAAAGACTAGTTGTTGTTTTTTTCTGAAATTAATACAGTTGCACCTATCTCAATTACTGTATTATTAGTTTGGGAGACGTTATATTCCTTTTGCTTTTGACCTTTTAGTATTTTTATGTTTAAGAATATCTCTTAGCTAAAACCAGTTTGGCTCAGTGGATAGAGTGTAGGCCTGTGGATCAAAAGGTCCTAGGTTCAATTCCAGTCAAGAGCATGTGTCTTGGTTGCAGGCACATCCCCAGTAGGGGGTGTGCAAGAGACAGCTGATCGATGATTCTCTCTCATCGATGTTTCTAACTCTCTATTCCCCTCCCTTCTTCTCTGTAAAAAAATCAATGAAATATATTTTTAAAAAATATATCTTATACTAATATTTAGCCAGATTTTATATGTATTTTTAATCTAGTCACCTAATTTTATCTTATCTATGTAAAATCTTAGCAAACATATTTATTTTGCTTATTGGTATATTTAGCATTCATTTCTACCATATTACTATATGGTAGGTTTTTAAAATTATTTCATAAGTTAATATTTGTTTTGATTTTTCCACATATTTATCATTATGTTTGTCATACATTCTCTCTTGCTGCTTAAATGTTCTTTTAGATAATTTTTGTCTGTCTAAACTACAAATCAAAATCTTTAATAAGACCTGCTGGTGATAAACCTTCTGGCGTTCTGGTTGAAAAGTTTTTATTATATTTTTCTTCTTGACAAATAATTATATTGGGATGACAATTGTTTGCTCTAATCACAATGAAGAATATTAATCCACTGTCCTGTAGCTTCTATTATTGCTATGGCTATTAAGAACAAAAACAGTTCCAGAGACAGGGAAACACTGAAAAGACCATCAAACCTCAGAGGGAAGGTAGGGGAGGGTGGGGATAAGGGTGAGAGATTAACCAAAGGACTTGTATGCATGCATATAAGCCTAACCAATGGACACAGGGGTTGAGGACATGAGTGAAGGGGGGTAATGAGGGGATAAGGACACATATATAATACTGTAATCAGTAAATAAATTTAAAAAATCCATCCATATGTTCACTTGCCATTACTTTCAAGGTAATCTCTATTTTAAAAAATATATTTTATTGATTTTTCACAGAGAGGAAGAGAGAGGGATAGTTAGAAACATCAATGAGAGAGAATCATTGATCAGCTGCCTCCTGTACACCCCCCACTGGGGATGTGCCTGCAACCAATGTACATGCCCTTGACCAGAATCGAACCTGGGACCTTATAGTCTGCAGGCCAAAGTTCTATCCACTGAGCCAAACCGGTTTCGGCAAGGTAATCTCTATTTTATCTTATGTTTAAAGTTGGCAATCTTTCTATAACTGTGTCTTTGTCTCTCTCTCTCTCCCACCAATTTTATTGTTTCACTGTCATTTTTTTAAATTATTTTATATATATATATATATATATATATATATATATATATATATATATATATATATACACACACACACACACACACACACACACACATACACACACATATACATATATTGCATCTTTTTGCCTTTCTGGAATGTTAAAACATAATTAGATCTTCTTCCAGATCATTAATTCTTTCTTCATCGGTGTTTAATATGATGTTAAATATGCATACTATTTAATATGCTGTTAAAAAAAAAAGTGCCCTAGCTGATTTGACTTAGTAGTTAGAGCATCAACTTGTGGACTACAAGGTGGCGGGCTTCAATCCAGTCAAGGGAATGTACCTGGGTTGCAGGCTAGATCCCTACCCTGGTCAGGTGCATATGGGAGGCAACCAGATGTGTCTCTCTCCCATGGATGTATCTCTCTCTCTGGCTATCTCTCTCCCTTTCATTCTCTCTTTAAAAAAAGAAGAAAAAAAAAACAGTGAAAAAAATATCCAAGGTTTAGGAATAACAATAACAAGAACAAAATTTTTAAAATAATGTCCTATTTTTTAATTGCATTTCAATTGTTTTATTTTTTCATTTGTAGTTTTCAAATATGATTGGGAATTGAATTTCTTTTTTTTACTTAGCAACTTCTGTCTTATTTACGTACAAAACAACAGTTATTTCGTCTTTTTTTTGTTTTTCAGACATTGCAACTTGATTCTTCAGTTTATTTTACTTTTTTTTTCCTACTAATTTTAACTCATGCTATGTTTCATGATTTTTGGACAATATACTGATCTTTTTATTATAACCTCTGTTGAACTTCTTGAGAAGTTGGTTGAAAATATGCTCCCCTCAAAGGAATATATTTTTGCCTATAAGTTACTCATGAGCACTGACAATAATGCACCACATTAAAATAAAATGTCTGCTTTAGAATTTTGGAGCATATAAGGTGTTGAATTTAGACATCAATCCCCATGATGTTTTCTTTGCAGATTTGAATTATTTCAGGGAAGAATTTTTCCATATATCTGATATTGAGGTAGGCAATTTACTTTCTACCATATCCTGTATAACTATCTTATCTTTTTATCCTTTTTAAATGAATGTCAACTTTAGAGGCACCAGCTTTATGTGGAAGTTCTCTTGCTAGACATACAAATTGAGCAGACCATAGAATTAATTTTATGCCACTAACTTCATAGAGCTACAGTGACCTAAGTGCAAATTATCCTCAGTATCAAACAAAAACAAATAAATAAAAAACTAAAGAAAAGAAAGAAAAATAAAAAGAATCTAGTTTTGACTCTCTCTCCTGCATAGGATTTTAGTTTTCACTTTATGTTTGACCTCTATCTTTTTTTCTTCTCTGACAATTATACAATTTTTACAAAATTCATTTTAAAATTACTTTTTTAAACATATTAGTTTCAATAAAGGGAGTTGTTTTGAGCATCTAGTCTGCTGTTATTCAGTTAAAATATAGTTTTTGAAAATGGAAATATTATAATAAAATGACATTTGAATAATATTAGTTGAAAGTGGTATATGAAATAAATTAAAGAAAGGCTTTTTCCTAATTATTTCAAAGTAACAATTTTGTCTGTATAAAACCATTAAAAACACATTATTTGATATTTTCTAAACAATTGCAGAACACAATGGTATGATTTAATGTCAGCCAGATTACTAGTTAATGAATTTTGTAAAAGGTCTCATGAGGTATTTAGTAATTCTTTCATTGTCTTTATTGCTAATAAATAAATGCAATTTTGTTAATCTATCCACCATTACCTATGTTCATGTAGCTGAAGGTAATAAAGACCAAACAATTTTAAAAATATATGTTTTATTGATTTTTTTACCTAGAGGAAGGGAGAGTGATAGAGAGTGAGAAAGATCGATGAGAAAGAATCATCGATCAGCTGCCTCCTGCACACCTCCCACTGGGGATGTGCCCGCAACCCAGATACATGCCCTTGACTGGAATCAAACCCGGGACCCCTCAATCCTCAGGACAACACTCTATCCACTCAGCCAAACCGATTTTGGCTAAACAAATTTTAAGAGCTCTCTGGTGACTAGGACAACAATCATAGAGTGTTTATCTCGAAAATACTTCGTAGACATAATACCAGAGTGAGAACCACCTAATTTAAACTTGAATGATCTGAACTTACTTAGAACTTACTTTATGTGTAATGATAACCTTAGTGAAACAATGATTGATGCATTTTAATACAGCTCTCTAAGTATTTACAAAAAAAAAATTGGTAGTTTCTTATTCCTTCAAGGAGTCATCTAAGCTGGAAGCCTATGAATTTTCAAAAAAATGTATTAAAAATTTATTCCATTTTAACTCAGCGCTTTCTATCATTTCCATTCATTTTGCAAGTTTCTTCAATCATTATTTGACCATCCATATCATGGGTACTGTTTGGGATAAGTTATTGCCAATAGTCAATCAGGCAGCTTAGGCTGAAGAATCCCCCAGAAAAGAGATCAGAGGAGCGTATTTCAAAATGGGGGTGGAAGTGTTAGATATATAGGTTTCACTCTTTATATTTTTTAAATTATTATTAATAAAGGTATTATATATGTGTCCTCATCCCAATCATTGTCCCCCATCTCTCCAGTTGTGTCCTTACGGCCCTGGTGTTAGTGTCCATTGGTTAGGCTTATATGCATGTATACAAGTCCTTTGGTTGATCTCTTCCCCTTACACCCACCCTCCCCTACCTTCCCTCTGAGGCCTTGAGGATCTAATCTATGCTTCTGTATCTCTGAATCTGTTTTTGTTCATCAGTTTATATTGTTCATTATAATACACTAATGAGTGAGATCATACGATATTATCTTTCTCTTACTGACTTATTTCCCTTAGCATAATGCTCTCCAGCTCTACCAATTCTGTTGTAGATGGTAAGAGTTTCTTCCTTTTTACCACAGCATAGTATTCCATTTTGTAGATGTACCATAGTTTAATTCGCTTATCTGCTGATGGGCATTTAGGCTGTTTCCAAATCTTAGCTATGGTGAATTGTGCTGCTATGAACGTAGGGGTGCGTATATACTTTCTGATTGGAGTTTCTAGTTTCTTGGGATATATTCCTAGAAATGGGATCACTGGGTCAAGTGACAATTTCATTTTCAGTTTTTTGAGGAAACTCCATACTGTTCTCCACAGTGGCTGCACCAGTCTGCATTCCCACCAGCAGTGCACGAGAGTTCCCTTTTCTCCTCATCTTTGCCAGCACTTGTCATCTGTTGATTTGTTGATGATAGCCCTTCTGACAGGTGTGAGATGGTATGGCATTGTCATTTCAATTTGCATCTCTCAGATGATTAGTGACTTTGAGCATTTTTTCATATGTTTCTTGGCCTTCCTTATGTCTTCTTTTGGAAAGTATCTATTTGGGTGAGTTACCCATGTTTTGATTGGGTTGTTTTCTTCCTTTTGTTAAGTTGAAAGAGTTCCCTGTAAATGCTGAAGATTAAACCCTCATCAGTGATAATATTGGCATATATGTTCTCCCATGCAGTGGGCTTTCTTCTTGTTTTGCTGATGGTTTCTTTTGCTATGCAGAAGCTTTTTATTTTTATGTAGTCCAATTTGTTTATTTTCTCTTAAGTTCCCATTGCCCTACAAGCTATATCAATAAATATATTGCTTTGGCATATGTCTGAGATTTTGCTGCCTGTGGATTCCTCTAAGATTTTTGTGGTTTCCCATCTTACATTTAAGTCCTTTATCCATCTTCAGTTTACTTTTGTGCATGGTGTAAGTTAGTAGTCTAGTTTCATTTTCTTGCATGTATCTGTCCAATTTTCCCAACACCATTTATTGAAGAGACTGTCTTGACTCCATTGCATGTTCATGCCTCCTCTGTCAAATATTTACTTAGCATAGATGTTTGGGTCAATTTCTGGGTTCTCTATTCCATTGGTTTATATGTCTGTTCTTGTGCCAGTACCAGGCAGTTTTAAGAACAGTGGATTTGTAATACATCTTGATATCTGGTATTGAGATCCCTCCTACTTTGTTCTTCTTTCTCAGGATTATTGCAGCTATTCTGTATGTTTTCGTTTGTTTGTTTTTGTTTGTTTATTTGTTTTATTCAAGATTAATTGATGGAGTGTTCATTCTAGGTCTATGGAATATGCCATTGGTATTTCAATAGGGACTGCATTGAATCTATAGATCGCTTTGGGTACTATGGACATTTTAATTATGTCGATTCTACCAATCCATGAACATGATATGTTCTTCCATCTGTTTATGTATTTCTCTATCTTTTTTTCAGTGTCTGTAGTTTTCTGAGTACAGGTCTTTTACCTCCTTCATTAGGTTTATTCCTAGGTGTCTTAATTTTTTGGTACAATGTCAAATTGTATTGTTTTATTATTTTTTATAAATGTGTATTATTTATTTTTTAAAATATATTTTACTGATTTTTTTACAGAGAGGCAGGGAGAGAGATAGAGATCTAGAAACATAGATGAAAGAGAAACATTGATTAGCTGCCTCCTGCACACCCCCCATTAGGGATGTGCCAGCAACCAAGGCACATGCCCTTGACCAGAATTAAACCCGGGATTCCTCAGTCCACAGGGCAATGCTCTATCCATCAAGCCAAACCAGTTTCGGCTGGTATTTTTCTTTTAATCTATCTTTCTGTAAATTCACTATTGGTGTATAGAAATGCCATAGATTTCTTGATGTTAATTTTGTGTCCTACTACATTCCTGAATTCATTTATTAAATCTAATAAATTTTGATGAAGTATTTATGGTTCTCTATGTACAGTACCATGTCCTCTTGAAAAATGACAATTTTACTTCTTTTCCAATTTGGTTGCCTTTTATTTCTTTGTCTTCTCTGATCACTGCGGCTAGCACTTGTAGTACTATGTGGAACAGGAGTGGTGAAAGTACACATCTCTTGGTCTTGTTCCTGTTCTTAAAGGAAATGGTTTTAGTTTTTGCCCATTGAGCATGATTTTGGCTGTAGGTTTGTCGTATATGGCTTTTCTTATGTTGAAATATGATCCCTCTATTCCCACTATGCTGAGAGTTTTTATTAGAAAAGAGTGTTGGACTTTGTCAGATGCGTTTTCTGCATCAATTAATATGATTATGCTATTTTTGTCTCTCAATTTGTTTAAGTGATGTATCACATTTATTGATTTGTGGATATCGTACCATCCTTGCATCCCTGGATTAAATCCTACTTGGTCATGATGTAAGATTTTTCTAACGTAATTCTGGATCTGGTTTCCTAGAATTTTGTTGAGGATTTTAGCATCTATGTTCATCAGGGTTATTCACTCTTTATCTTGACCTTAGTAAATATATATTTTATTTCTTGTTAAAATCAGGGCATTGTTGCCATCTTCCCTAGGAAAAATAAAAAAGGAGTTGAAAGATCTAGGAAAGTCAAGCTTATTTGTTTTATATATATATATATATATATATATATATATATATATATATATATATATATATATATATTTCTGCAGCAACCAAGATATTTCACTATGTTGAAATATGACATGCTTATATGGTAGAAACAAATGTAATGTATTACTCTTAAGCTAACTAAATAAAGCAAAGGGTAGTTATGGTTTAAAGCAATAGATATGGTTGACACATGATTAATATAATTTCATTGAGGTAACAAACTTACTTTTGCCTCATTCATCACAGAAATACTAGTAGTGTGTTCATGTTTAAATATTATGTTTTAAAGGAGACATGAACACATCAGAGAGGTAAGAAAAGAATGCTTTCAACATTTATGGTATATGAGGGATAGTTAAAGAAACTGAGGATGTTACCCTTGAGAAGCCTAGAATGAGGGTGTGGGAAAAGTGGAAAACATAAATGTATTAGAGTACAAGTGAAAGAAACCGGGTTCTAGTGTCAGTGCTGATCCTGTCCATACCACAATGGTTAATTTTATACATCTGAAATAAGAACATTTGTGATGATGATTAAGATCTCTTTTAACTTTGACTTTTTATCATGTCAGAGACACTGATTAACATTAAGAAAGAGTTACTCAGCATGATACTTTCTGAAAAAGAAATGGGTCACTTCAAACAACAATCAGTTTACTGTCACTAGAAGTATTTAAGGAGAAGAATGTTGAGGAAGAGTTTCATGGACAGGTTAAATAGTTGGACTAAATTACCTCTAAAATCTTCATCTACACCAAGAGTTTTTATGTGAAATGATACCATTGTAATATACCTAGTTATTAAATAACTGGAATGGTGCAAAAGAAAGGCCAAATATTATAGGCATGCCCAGTAAAAGTCTGGGTGAAATAGGGAAGGTCTGTCAGTCAAACCTGGGAGTCACTGCAAGAGTGGGAAGATTTGAGATACTTAATCTCCTAAATGAAGGAGTTCTTTCTCTTGGTGTCTTGTGCTCTTGGGACACTTGGGACACTTGTTGCAGGGGGCACACTCTCCTGGTTCCCTTGCATTAGTGCACATGTTTCACAGCCATGTGGACCCCACACAATGAACTGATGGACTAAAATTAGCCTAATGCTATATTAAACCCAGCTCTAATGTGGGACAGAAACTTTGGATGCTGGCTCTACTTCTAGCTCCGCTGAATCCCCAGTTCCACCTCTTTCAGGACTGGATTAAGGGAAATGGGACTTTGGAAACCCAAGGATGTAATTCCATGCAAATAAATCTTTCTACGACTTCTCATCTTCCTGTGGGGACCACTGGAAATGCTTATTCCTACAGCACCCCAAGAATCTTATTATCACTACCCACGGAGAAAGACAATCTATCCATTTCTCTAATAACAGAGGCAGTGGTGAAAATAAATTTGGAAGAAGTTTTGAATTTAAAGAATGTTACCTCCATATATCCTTATAATTTTCTTTATTATCAGATCCTGTATACTTCTCCTAAAAAGGGATTGTAAGGGTTAATTTTATGTGTCAACTTGACTGGACCACAGAGTTCCAGATATTTGGTTAAAATTATTCTGGCTATGTGCGGTGAGGATGTGTCTGTATGAAATTTACATTTGAATGGGCAGATTGCTTAAAACAGACTGCTTTACTCAAGGTGAGTGGGCCTTATCCATCCATTGAAGGTCTAATAGATCAACAAGGTACAGTAGGGAGAATTTGCGCGCGCGCTCTCTCTCTCTCTCTCTCTCTCTCTCTCTCTCTCTCTCTCTTTGTTTTTGAACTGGGAAATTGATCTCCTGACTTTAAACTCAGACTTGAACTAGAATTTATACCATCTACTCTTTTGGTTGTTGGTTCTATATCATTGGCTTTCCTGAGTTTCCAGTTTGCTAACTGCAGATCTTGGGATTTCTCAACCTCCATAATCACATGAGTCAATTCCTTAAAATAAATCTCTTTTTATATTCTGTTTATATGAGGAACCCTAATGTAGAGATTGTCTAAATACCTTACAGCTATAAATGTTGTTATCAGGAAGTATTGGCAATCGTATATACTGGTGTAATAATAGCTATACTGTTAGAAGGGACAGAAAACTTAGATTTAAATTCTGGCTTTACTACCCGCTTTCTTTATTACCTTTTCCTTTGTTACTTTTTTATATATAAATATTGGTATACTATCACTTACCTTAGCAGGGTTTAAGCAAATTAAATGGCTTAATACACTGTCTAGTTTATTATTTGGCTCAGAAAGAAGTGGTTGAATTTTGATTATACTTAGTTTAGACATATTCCATAGTTTTTTTGAGCTCTGACTCTGGAATCAAATAGAAATGGGTTTAAATAAGGGTTATATTATTTATGCTCTGTTTTATCTTACTCAATTTATATAAGCATTATTAACATTGGTTTCCTAATCAATAAAATGAGAATAATGATGACAATTTTCTTATCAGGTTGTTATAAAGAATAAATGGCATAATACACAATGTTACATAATATTCTGAGTAATGTTAGGCACTCTGGAAATGTTAGCTTTAATTAATTTTAATGGTTATAACTCCTGCACAACCTAAAATATATCTAATTAACTATTTTAGGGCCCATGTTTTAAGTTTTCTATATAACCAGTTCTTGATAATCTTTATCAAAGGGGGAAAAAGAAACTACAAGTAATAGTGATTAATGGGTACTGTGCAAACATGTATATTTGTCTTAGAATAGAGCCAGACATGCATGTTTTCCATCTTTTTTCTCTGTGTCTGCCTTCTGTCCCTGCTTGTAGCAGTGCAAGAGCCTTCGAGGAGGAGGAGGGCAAGGACTGAAAGGAGATTGTATGCAATGAGGGGAATTAAGGCCAAGACAAGAGAGAGAGAAGAGTCAAGAGAGCACAGAAGGTGAAGAGTATTGAGGTCTCCTGACTTCATCAGTATATGTCATTTAAAAACATCCACATAATTTCAGAGCAATCCTGTCAGAAATTTTTCAAGTGAATCATTTCCCTTCTTACCACTCTGTATTTCCCAGGATACAGATCAAGAATGTGTAAGAGAGGCACAAGGAAGAATGTTAAATGTAATGAAGCTCATGTGTTAACCCATTCTATCTCCTTGATTTTTTTTTTAAGTGCCACACATACAATTGGCTGAAGAATATGTGCAATGTAGGAAGGTCAGGGAGTGGAAACACAAATACTGAAGAGAACTCTGTAAATAAGAGAGTTCTGTCAATCAATGTTTCTGAAATTTCTTCTTCCATTTAACAGGCAACACCAACCAACAATATACTATTGAGTTCAGTTGAGCAAATGAGCTGCAAATCCTGTCTCCTCCACACTTGAGAGCAAAAAGAACTCTAGTCAAAGAACTGTAACTGCAGCTTGAATAAAAACATGGCCAGAGATAAGGTTCTTTAAAACAGAAAATCATTTGCAGAATGCAAGAAAGCAAATGAGAACAGAAAGAAATGGGCAAATTCATTAAAGAGAATATAATAAAAACTTAGCAGCTTCTCCTGGTTTTCTTTGTAGAAGAGATAGCATGTGTGAGGCAAGGGACTCATTATCTTGCTCCTAGCTGGTAATTCATAAAGAACAGGAACTGGGAATGGGGTGGTGCTGCTTAGAGACTAGCCCATCAGTTAGCACCATTCACTGCTTACATAATGGGGAGACATTTGAAAGATTCTTAGTATGTTATAGAAGTCTTAACCCAGCCCACATACTAAATGCACTATACTCTGTGTAGTGAACATCTACATTTTTTTCTATTTACACAGTTTGCATTTCAGACACTCAAAGTTGGAATATTAAGGGACAGATATCACTCCAGATATTATGTAAAAAAGGTGCATCATCTTCAGGTAAAACAAAACAAAACAAACAAAGCAGAAAAGCAACAACAGAAGAGACACAATGCTTTAAACATGACAAATACTAAATACTGCTGAGACCACCTTTTTGTTGTTTGTTGTTTTGGTGTGTGTGTGTGTGTGTGTGTGTGTGTGTGTGTGTGTGTGTGTGAAGAAATCCCTTTTAGTTCATTTTTCTAGGGGAAAATTGTTCCACACCCTGTATGTAGGTCTTTCTTCTCAATAATCTTTAAATTTAGAAAACCTACACCAAAAAGAATAAATACGTGTAATACTCTGTGTAGTGAACATCTACATTATGCCAGTTGTTGAGCTAAATGATGTATGTATGTGTGTATATATTTAGCTCTCTTTTTTCTCCACAACATACCAATGAGGCATGCACAATTGTTATTCTCTTTTTACACATGAGGATGCTAAAAATAGCTTATTTTACATCATTTAAATCACACAGTATGTGAATGGGAGACTTAATTTGAATCTAAATCTGGCTGACTACAAAACTCATGTTTAAAATTACATCGGCCTCTCCAGTCTGGCTACTACTGACTTCAATGTTCACACATTAGGGACCATTGACAACAGCTTGTCAGTAGTCAGTATGCATGTGCTTAAAAGGTTTCATGGTTTCACAGCATGCCTACTGACAGAAATGGCTATCTACCCCCTCTCTTCTTTCTGCTAGTTTATCTGTGTGATTCATACATTCCTTTCAGTAATCCAGGCTATAGTTATTCCAATGGGGAGCTTGTTATTGGGAACCAAGAAGGTTTTTATGAATTCTCACCAGTTCTTTCTCAGGTCAACTGCCACAAATCCAGCACTCTCAATTGTCATGAAGGCACAGGGATGAAGATGATAATTGTTTGTCTACATTAAGTATGAATTGAGAAGCCTTGAAGGATAAATTTGCTTTCTTAATGATCTAATCTGTTTGGAGTTTGTATATGGAGAATAAGCATCTGATTATATCCTATTTTGTCCTGTATATAATTATTCCATATGTGTCATCTTCATTTTACAAGACTGTGTGAACTCTTTTGGACGAGGAAATGTGCCTTATAATTCCTTTGTATTCTTCCTTTAATTGGAAGCATGGTGTTGCACAAAGATTTGAGGAGAATGATACAAATACTGTGTCAGTTTTTGTTTTTTTTCTGAATAACATCACTCCAAAATTTAGTTACTTCAATCAATAACCATTAGTTTGGTTCTGTATGTTGGTAGTTTGTGCTGGGCTTAGCTAGGCAGCTCTGATATCTGCTGGACTAAATCATGTGTACACAAATAGCTGCCAGTCAACCAGGCAGTTCCGCTTTGAAGGTCTGGTTGACTGCTGGTTCTGGCATTGTGATTACAATGGAATTGGGGAAGCAAACTAGGCTTTGTGTTTCTCATCATGTAGTAGACAAGTCTGGAAGGATTCTAAAAGTGAGAGTGAAAGTTTACAGAAGTTCTTGTAGTCTAGGATCAAAACTGGCTAAGTTAGTGTCATATTTCATTGGCCAAAGGAAATACAAAAGATAGTGGAAGAATGAAAGGTTTCTGATATCCATATCTTGGTCAGAAAGTTGAAAAATTGCATTCTACAAGAAATGGTTTAAAATTAACCACCTATTTTGTGAGAAGTACTTTTTTTTTCTTTTAGAAGTTTTTGGAAGTTGGATTTATGTGTGGGTTTTTTGTTTGTTTGTTTATTTGTTTGTTTGAAGTATTACAAATAGTAGTACATATGTCCCCTTCCTCCCCCCCTATTAATCTCCCCCCTGACCTCCCTTATCCCCCTAGTACATGCCCTCACTTGCCCCTCCCCCCAGTGTGTTGTATCCATTGGTTATGCTTATATGCATGCGTACAAGTCCTACTGTTGATCTCTTACAGTCTCCCCCACCTTCCCTGCCTTCCTGCTGTAGTTTGACAATCTGTTCAATGTCTCTTTGCCTCTATCTATTTTCCCTTTTCTTTCCTTTAAAAAAAATCTTGACTCTGCAGACTAGAAATAAACATATAATAACAAAAATATGTTTGAGTCCCAATTTCAATGTCCAACAGTTCTGAGTCTCCGTTTCAATGTCAAACAGTTCCTTATGTGTACATGTCAGCCATGATATCAGGATGGTGGGCACATGGTGGCAATGCAGGTCTGACCCACTCTGGTTTGGTCCCAGGCAACCTGCAGCGATGCACAGCTGCTGACTGCTATTATGGCAAGGTGTCGTCAGTGTCTTCCATCTCTAGATTGTTTCTCCTCTTGTTTTCATGGCTGGAGCAGACCTGTCAATTCCTCTCTGTTGCAGGAATCCACATGGTCTTAGAGTTGTTTTCTGAAAATATACAAACATTCTCGACCAAAAGTTAATAAAGAAATCTTTTCTATATAATTGATTTGGGATCCTTTTTATTTTTACCCAAATGATTTTCCTTTGTCTTATTTAGACACCATGTGTTTTTCATGGATGTCTTGCTATTAGCATTACAAATGAAAATTAATTTTGTAAAGTAAAAGTTTTCTATTAGGTCTAGTAATAATTAATGTCGTTTTCTAATACTTTTTAAAATCGAATTTATTTAAACAATACAACAAAATTTAATCAACAATATAGTTGCCGTTGTTTTCTACTACTTGTGCCCAACGCTCAGGAAGCATTTTAATCCCTCTGTTGAAAAATTCTTGTGATTTTGATGCAAAAAATTCGGTCAATGCATTTTTGAGGCATTCTTCATTATTAAATTTTTTTCCAAGAAGAAAGTTTTGCAAAGAACGAAACAAATGGTAATCGGAAGGGGCAATATCAGGAGAATATGCAGGTTGAGGGAGAACTTCCCATTACTAACTGGCGCAGTTTTTCAGCAGTGATTCTTGCAATATGCGGTCGTGCGTTATCGTGGTGAAGAATTACACCCTTCCGATTAATCAGCGCGGGTCCTTTTTCTCTTAAAGCTTGGGCTAACCTTTCCAATTGGGCACTATACACTGCACTTGTATTGGTTTGGTTAGATGGTAAAAGTTCATAATGAACAATTCCTTTAAAATTCCACCAAACACACATCACTTTTTTCGCATGCAAGTCAGGTTTTGGCGTGGGCTGCGGAGCCTCATTTTTGTCCAACCATTGAGGCCGCCTTTTCAAAGTAACATACAGCACCCATTCTTCATCTCCGGTAACAATTTGCTCTAAAAACGGCAAACGGTTTTGACGAGAGAGGAGCGAACTGCAAATTGTGACTCTTTGATTACGGTTGTTGTCGGTCAACTCATGAGGAACCCATTTTCCAAACTTTTGGACTTTGCCAAGTGCACGCAATTGATTGGAAATTGTTTTTTGTGAACAATTTTAAGTTGTCACAAGCTCTTGTTGGGTAATTTGAGGATTTTGCACCAAAAGAGCTTGAAGAGCTTCTTGATCAAAATTGGACACACGGCCTCGACCACTCTTGTCATCTAACGAAAAATTTCCCTCGCGAAATTTCTCAAACCAACGCTGGCATTTTCTGGCGCTAACTGCATCTTGACCAAGAGCACTACAGATGTTTTTTGCAGCCTCACTTGCTTTTCTTCCTAATTGGAACTCGTAAAGCATGCAGTGCCGAATATGCTCTTCATCCGCCATCTTCTTAGCCCTAGTTCTGCAACAAAAACCAAACCAAACACAAACTTTTTCAAGCAAAACTTGTTAATTGCACTAAACACATTCTGTAGATACCACGTGTTTGAAGGTTATGTCAATACAAGTCAACGCCAAGCAAGATTTTAAACGAATGTTATAAACAACATTAATTATTACTAGACCCGATAGATGTAATTTACTTATAGGATATCTTTTCTTATGTGATATTACCCTCCTACCCTCCCTTTTTTATTGATGGGGCTTTTGTAAATTTTATAATGCAGTCTTCATAACTTTAATTTTTATTTTCTTGCACAAAAATATGACTTCTTTAGGTTCATTGCATGCTCAGGAATTTCACCATGAGATGAATTACCAATAGAAATTTTAGTTACTACTTTAGGAACAGCTTTTGTCCACTACAATTAAATTTTCTTGAATATTCACTTTTTTCAATTAACCTATTTAAATTAATCTGAAAACTTGATTACTATTTTACTGTCAAATTTAATACTCTACCAACAATCTTAGTTTACCCTGTAAATATTAGTGGAAAGGATTAATTGCATTCTTGAGTAGGCCTTGAGCATTTCTGGTGCTAGGCTGGATTTATCAATAGATATAGGGCAGCTGCTATCGGCCAAGTCTCTGTCTTGCACTCTTGTCCCAATCTGAGCTAGGCCTGGGAAGCAAACTAACCATGGGGGCAGGAGACCTCCCTCAGAAGGGGTGAGGGTTCAGGGCCGTGCAAGGTTGTGGAGGTGAGGGTCTCTGCACCACTTCTGTTGACCCCCAAGTTTTCTCCTAATGGCCCCTCTGCAAATGTGCCTGTCTTAGTTTGTTCCTTCCCTGAGGAATCTTACCCATCTCTGGCTATCCAGCCATCCACCGGGGCAAAGCAGAGAGATGTAAGGTTTAGTTCTGTGTCCTTGGTAGCCTATGCCCCCGTGGCTTCCATGCCCAGCACCTGCCTTGGGATCCAACTCGCCTGCTGGTAGGACCCGAACACTGATCACATATCTTGGGGAACTCATGTTTCTTCTCCAGGGAGGGCCCCGCTCACACTATTGGGCAAGAGAAAAATCCATTATACCAGCGACCACGAAGCTTCAAGCTCAGCATGAACAGAAAGCTCAGGAAACAGCTGAGGGCAATTGGATTGTGAGAAGAGAGTCCCTCTTGGCAATATTTAAAGCTATATTAACAACTATGTTTGGAGGACTCATATAACTTGTCCAAACTCACACAAGTTAGTGACTTAGATTTGGCCAAATCTAAACACAGTGTTTTTTCTTGCCATTCAAAACTGTCTATTAAAAACTGTGTGTAAAGCAATATATCTCAGTCTACTTGCTCAATATATTACTTTCAGCAACACTTCTTCGGCTACCATAAGTTAAAACATAAGTTATTGTCCTTGGGCATTGGTGTTCAAACCATGACTCCCCATTTACTACTTCACTAGTTTTGGGTAAATAGTATGTTTGAGTCTCAACAATCCTACCTGTAAAATGGAGATAATAATAAAACACATCACAAAAATATGTTCTAGAAATTAAACTATTGCATACAGAGTGTGACACAAGACACTCAATAAATAAGTTCACATGTATATGTTACACACATATTTACATATATGCATATATATTTATTTAAGCAACATATATCAAGTGATATACTAATGGAATTTTTCTTTAATACATCAGAGAACAAGCCTATGTATAGAATAATAGAAGATATTAAAAATGGGAAAAAAGATGTAATAAATAAATGGCACAGGCTTTCCATTCCCCTTACTATAGACAGCACTATCGAGATATTGCAACACTCCCTGTTAGAGATGAATAGTGAAGAAGAATGCCAAAGGAAATGGATGTTTTATTTAAATAACTGTATTTTCTACAGTGTGTCCAGATAAATGCCTTGGGGCCGAAACTTTGACATTTGGAGAAAGCTGCCTTGTTAAATAAATGTATCTGTCATTACCTTGAAAGAGGGCTCTATCTTTGGAGTGCCCTCTAACTTTAGTATTGTTACTATTAGAAGAGCAGATATGCTAAGAAATTCTTTTGACTACTGCCTCATTTATTTTTGGACTATTGAATTTTTAGGCTATATAAATGATGTTTGTTTTAAAATATAAAAGGAAATTAAATATTTTAAGTAAACATTTGAAACAAAATTAAAAGGTTTAGAGATCTAAAAACAAGTTATCAAAACATTATGTCCCTATGTAGAGAAGATAGTTCTCCAACTGTTAATATGTTAATCTTATTTCCACACTAGAGGCTCAGTGCACGAAATTCATGTGGGGTGGGGGGAGGATTTTTCCTCAGCCCAGCCTGCACCCTCTCCAATCTGGGATCCCTCTCATAATCCAGGACTGCTGAATCCTAACTGCTTGCCTGCCTACCTGCCTGATTGTCCTTAACTGCATCTACCTGCCAGTCTGATCACCACCTAACCGTGTCCTGCCAGCCTGATCACCATGTAATTGCTCCTCTGATGCTCTGATTGCCATTAACTGTCCTCCTCTGCAGGCCTGGTTACCCCTAACTGCCCTCCTCTACCAGCCTGGTCACCCCTAACTGCCCTCCCCTTCAGGCCTGATTGCCCCCAACTGCCCTCCCTTGCAGACCTGGTCCTTCCCAACTGCCCTCCCCTGCTAACCTGATCATCCACAACTGCCCTCCGCTGCCAACCATCTTGTGGTGGCCATCTTGTGTCCACATGGGGATGGCCATCTTGTGTGCTGTAGTGATGGTCAATTTGCATATTACCTATTTATTATATAGGATAATATCTCAGCAAGACACATTCCAAGCTGCCAATGTTAACTTTGTGTCTTACTGTTACAATTTATAAGTAATTTTTTTCTATCTTTTTTAGGTGAAGAACCTCATTGTTAAAAATCTTGGCAGTCAACAATGTAATATATTTTGAATTCTAGCTGTAACATTTACTATAATTGTCTCTAATGGCTTGTATATCCACATATACTTTCAGGGTATCTTATATAATAAAGAGGTAATATGTAAATTGACCATCACACTGTAGCATAAGATGACCACCCACATGTGGTCACAAGATGGCCACCACAAGATGGCTGGCAAGGAAGGGCAGTTATGGGTGATCAGGCCAGCAGGGGAGGGCAGTTGGGGGCAATCAGGCTGGCAGAAGAGGACAGTTGGGGGGGACCAGGCCATTGGGGAGGGCAGTTGTAGGGACCAGGCCTACAGGAGAGGGCAGTTTGGGGCAATCAGGCTGGCAAGCAAGTGGTTAGGGGAAATCAAGCAGGCAGGCAGGAAAGCAGATAGGAGCCAGCAGTCCAGATTGTGAGAGCTATGTCTGACTGCCCATTTAGGCCTGATCCAACTGTGTCTTTTGACTCAGATCACAGTAAAATTTTCCCTCAAAGCACTAACTGTGTAGAAACATAAAACCATATTTTTACAGTCACATGAGTATCATAACTCCCATTTTTAGGGGAGGCCTAAACTGGCAGTTGGGCATCCCCTGAGGGGTCCCAGATAGGTGAGGGTGCTGGATGGGCTGAGGGACACCACCCCCCAGTGCATGAATTTCACACACCAGAAATTAATAAGAAATATTATAATAGCCTTCAAACTTTCTCTCACCTAGACCTCTATGGCTCAAGGAATTCATAAGCAAATTTTAAATATGAAAGTACATAATTCTGGGCATTTTTAAGTTATGTCAAACATCCTTCTCCATCATTAAAGACAGCAACAAAGTAAAATTGGATAAAATGATATTCTGGGCTGTGTAAATCCTTTTAGAAGCCCTTCCATATCCACTATCTCATTTGACCCCCTCTTTTGTTAATAAAGCAGCTATTGATAATTTTTGTCTCTATTTATTTATATTAATCTGAAAGTTAACATAATTTTTTCTGGGTCAAGCCAGAATATTTTACTTATAGCACTAACCAGATTGCTTAGATTTTGTCTCAAACATTTTCCCCTTCCTGGTGAAATATGATGAAAGGCAGATGTCACTCTCCAAATAATGGAATAGAGCCTAGAAAATAAGAATCCTGGGATAGGGATAGAAACTTCATCTCCCTAATATAAATAAGTTATCCTTAGAATAGGGGATTCAAGGTTTTAAACTTTGGGATGTGAATAAGTATTTGTGGGTGGAGAAGATAAACCAAATGTCTCATGGTTGAAAATCCCTGGAATGTTTCCATGGCTCTGGGTCTCATCCTCCTTTGAAATGTAAGCACATACCTCTTCAGAGATAAATCTCTTACTATCTATTCAGTAAATCCTTTAAATTACAAGTTATGTCTTTTGACTCAGATCACAGTAAAATTTTCCCTCAAAGCACTAACTGTGTAGAAACATAAAACCATATTTTTACAGTCACATGAGTATCATAACTCCCATTTTATGGATAGAAAAACAGATACCTAAAAAAATTAAATATTTCTAAGGAAGCATCATTTAGAAATGAGATGACAGTACATATGTGTTGTGGTAAAAGTAGGTTCACAGTTATTCATATGGAAAATTATGTAATAATAAGTAATACAAGAATCAACTCTGTTTCACACACTCAAAACTATAAACCTACTTTTGCTCCACCCTATATAATGAGTCATTTTGTCTTGAAGTTTTATAACTTTATACCACAGTGGGTTATCAAACTCTATGGAATTTGTAAACAATTAGTAACTGAGATATGAACCACTCATGCTCAGGTTTTATTAATAAGTCAAAATGTTTTCTCCTTAACTACGAAACACTTGAAATTAGCCATAAAGCCAAAAATGAGTGACTGGGTTTTGATTGGTTTGGTGGGAAGAAAAGGGCTTTGAAACATGTTCTTCAAAGGCTCTGGAGAGATGAGTGGAACAAAAGTGGAGGGGGGAGAACACTTAGAAAAATAAGAAAATAAGTGTCTCTCTTAGTAGGGAGGACTTTTGATATGGGAGGTTTAGAAGGCATGGAAATGTGCTCTTAACCAGTCAGCTCTGCTCACTTTTTACCTATGGATATCTATGCTTATGAAAATCACCTCCATCATAGGTGTTCTATGATTTACTTAGCTCCTGGTATAATGGATGTATGCAGAGAGATGCTTCTAAAACACACACACACACACACACACACACACACACACACACGCACACACACACACACAACACACACACACACTCAAAAAAAAAAACAAACCACAAATACATTTTCAGACAATATTATAGAACAAAATAATCTGATCAGGAAAAGTTTTGTGCTAATCTTTAATATCCAGGCCACCACTCCCATATATAAAATAGGTAATTTTTTTCAAAGTTTTGATCATATATCTCTTTTATTAATAAAATTTTTGTTAATGCATTCACACCCCAATATATTTTTGTTTTTCATTCATATACATTCACATACTATCATGTATGATTTTATATACATATATTACAAAAGGCATAAAAATGAAAGTTATTAAATAATTAATTTAAAAATAAGTAGAGTTTTCATATTTATTTTTTCTGTCTACCAGTGAGTTATCTTGTATATCATGTGGCCAACCTATACCCACTTCGAAGATTATTACAATGTATGATAGTATTTACTATAGTCTAAATCAGAAAAACAGTGTTACTGAATCACTGTGTAAGCTGTTATTTTCTCACTTACTTCTAACCATCCTATACCATCCCAAATGTCTCATATTATTTCCAGTTTTCCATGTATTTATTTCTCACTGTGCATTTCAGTTGATTTGTCTACCTTCCAGTTCACCAATTCTATTTTCTTTTTTTTTTAATATATTTTATTGATTTTTTACAGAGAGGAAGTGAGAGAGATAGAGAGCTAGAAACATTGATGATGAGAGAGAAACATCGACCAGCTGCCTCCTGCACACCCCCCACTGGGGATGTGCCCACAACCAATGTACATGCCCCTCATCGGAATCGAACCTGGGACCTTTCAATCTGCAGACCGAAGCTCTACAGCTGAGCCAAACCAATTTTGGCACCAATTCTATTTTCTGCTCTAATTTTCTGTTGCTGTTGTTGTTGTTGTTGTTTTAATTTCAGGTACTGCACTTTTTAATTCTAGAATTTTCATTGGATTTTGCTTGTTTGTTTGTTAATAGATTCAAATTCTCTAGAGAAATTCTCCATATTTTCATCTATTTTCTCCATCTTTCACTTTATTTTATTAAATATATTAACTATGGCTACTCTGTAGTCCTCTTTTGCTATTCCCAATATCTGGATCATCTGTGGGTCTTTTCCTATAATTCTTCTTTATCCTGGATTTTGGTAATTTGGTACTGTTCTTGGGTATTTTTTTTTTTTACATTTCTGTTGAATGTCAGACCTTATGTATGAATATTTGTAGATTATTTAAATGATACACTTTTTCTATATAATATCTTATTTTTTTTCTTGCAAGGCACATAGGGTAGAGGCTAATAACTATTCAACCAGAGATTGAACTATTTTGAGGACATGCTGCAGTACAGGTAAGTCTCCAACTATCTCTGATCACTTATCCTCTAACATAGCCCTCTGGTGGCCATAACAAAGAGATAAGGGTTGACTGAGATCCCTCTTCACTCAGCTGCTATGTCTCCATATCACCATAAGATTGCTAAATATTCTAAAATGGTTTTCCAAAGACTTTCTGCTTAGTTACTTAATTAACCTTTTGCCCCACACAACTTCAGGATTTAGCAAATCTTATTAGGGTAAACCAAGCCCATTCCATTCTTAGTGGGGACCTAGATCCTCAAGTCTTTGGTTTGTTTATTTCTTTGTTTGTTTGTTTCAAAAACTCTGCTCTTTTGTTTTGTGCTTCATAGCAGCCTCTCTATTTGGGAAGGGATTGAGGGAGTGGGTGTCCAGAATCTCAGCCTTTTTGCCTTATTTTCAGTATTAGCAAATGTCTAGAGGGAAAAAAAAGTATGGATATAGAATGTCACCTCACCTCTATGTGGATATTTCTTCTCCAAAATCTTATCTCCTGAAGTTCTTATTGCCTCAATAGTTCTCTGATGCAGACTATCTATCTATCCATCTATCTATCTATCATCTATCATCTATCTATCATAATCATTTTTATGAATTTAAATTAAATTATATGTGTAACTATATTATGTTTACATATTTGCATATGTGTGCTCTTTGCAGGAGAGTTTCTTTGCCACAAGCTATTTTATTTTAGAACAAATCAGCATTTCTCAAATCTGTATTTATGTTAACATCATCTCAGTAATTATTTTAAAATACAGATTTTCATTTTTGCTATAAACCAAACAAGTCAGTGTGTCATAATATCGGACTTAGGGGACTGACTAATTTAAAATAACACCTCTAGGTGATATGTATGGCTCCATTATGAGATTAACAATTGGGTATAGGTAACATCAAATGCCTTTTCCAGCTCCAACATGAAATTATTTTATTATATTTTATTAAGATAAGAAATAATAAAGCTTAGGAGTTCTGCTAAATGCTCATATCACTTTGAGTCAGTGTAAAACTTCATTTTATTCATCTAACCCTTTCCAAAAAATATAACAACTTTCTTCTGTTGTACTTGATTTTAAAGACAAACAAAAATCTATAAAGCATTTGGTTTTATCAGCATTTCTGCTAGCATCACAATCCTCAGGATTCTTAGTTTTGTGGTTATTTCCCTTTTATTTACACATAAGTGAGAGAGTGCAATTTTAAAATAATGGCTGTAAAACATGAACTCTTCAGCTAATTTACAATTGTTTTTAGAAGTTTTGGTGACAGTACTTTTTCAGTAAGCTTTCAGTGGCACATATGGGTCTCGGTTTTATCTCTGTGTATGCATTTATTTCAATAACTGAAAATTTAGGTGGTTAAGGTACTATAAGGAAGGAAAACACATCTTCCAGAAGGAATATAGTGTGTCTATGTCCTTATCATGGTATAGTGCTAAGCATAACATCATATACTGGTTCTAAATAAAAGGCTTGAAAATATTTAATGTTTATAGAACATAAATTCTTTCATAATATGATGCCTCTTTGCTGGGTAATTTAGCTCCAAATATTTCTTGTAATTTGAAGAAATGAGGATTATACTTGGGTAGTCTTCCAAATAAATTATTTGCATGCTTCCAAATTGAAAGAAAAACTACCTCTCCAGAACAGAGGGCATAAGACTACAATTTGAAGTGCAATAATGTAAACCTTGGATGTGTGTATGTGTATGCTTCTGTTGAAAGAGAGAGAAGGGGAGATACAGTGATAGAGACAGGAAATGCAATACTTATTTGTACTGGCTGATTCTGTCTGTTGGATAAAATCTAATATCCCCTTGTGATTTCATGACCTGTTAGTGGCTTCATTGGAGAGATTCTTCAGATGAAGCAACAGGTTTCAAAATTTGAAGGAGTAATTCAAAGGAAAATTATGGTAATATCTGATTGATAGATTGGCTCATAGTGAAGTTATATTTTAAAATCTGGTACTCAAAGTCAAAGCAAAGGTAAAAAAAAATCTACTAAATTTATATAAAACTTCAGTATTCACTAAATTCAAATTAACTCAATCACCAAGCACTTGTTGAGTGCATGCACCTGAACTTTAAAGCAAATTTAAGTTTTTAGTCATATATAATGAAAATAAGTGGAGAAAAATGGCCAGAAATCTTGCATAACCTCCATGTTAAGGTATTAAAATATCATCTAATCCAAACCTTATTAAATATCTGAATCTACAATAGATCATTTAGCCCACTTAAGGAAGTATCTTCCATGTACAAAACAAAAAACAAACAAACAAACAAAATGCACACAAAAAAAACAAAAAAACAAACAAACAAACAAAAACAATAAAGAAAACCCTTAAAATTTTAGAAAGCCATCTTAATAGGTCTCCCCACAAACTTCCATCCCTGAGCACTGATTTTGTATTGTAACTCAGTGAATTTTGCTTATAGAATTTGTTTTTGATTATCCAAACTTGGGAGGTTGGAATGAAAAAGAATGGTCAGGTTTCAGCCAATTCATAGAACTAGCCTTAAAAAATTTTTTAATTACTTTGAAAAAGTCAAAAGCCAATATCATGTTAATGTTAAGAGTTTAGGTAGTACACTATCAGTCAGGAATCAAAAAGTAACTTTGTACTGTTCAGCTGGGGCCAGATGAAATAATGTTCTAATTTATTATTTTTTCTTCTTTGGAAAAATAAAGTAGTTGAGACAAAAGTAGTAAGATCTCTTTTAAATTATCTGGATTTTTAGGAGGGAAAAAAAGACAATGCTAGATAAGCCTCTTTTTCTGATATAACAGCCTTCTGAAGAAAGACCAGTAAGAAATTGGTTTTGCATTAATAATTTGGAGAAAATGTAAAAATTTGGAGTCTTTCGTATATTCCATTTTATTCAGATTTAATTCATATACCATATACTTCCCTATTTAAAATCTACAGTTCAGTATTTTAGTATATTTATGGAATTGAGCAACCATCAGTGCAATCTAATTTTAGAGTACTTTTATCACCCAAAAAGAAACTCAATACCCATTAGCAGTTATCCCTAGTCTCCCATACCATACCCAGTTCTGGAGAACAAATAACCCACTTTATCTCTCTACAAATTTGCCCAGTCTTGTTTTATGATTTATTATATGGTATATCTTGGAGAACATTCCATGCATTCTTTATAAAAGTGTGTATTTTATCTTTGGGTAGAATGTTGACAAATGACTAGTAGGTCAAATTGCTTGATAGTGTTGCTTAAGTCTTCCGTATCTTGCTAACATTCTATTTGGTTGTTTTATCAATTATTTGAGAGTGTAACATTAAAGCATCAACTATTATTTTTAGATTTTCTCTTTCTATCTTTGATTCTTTCAATTTGAGATGAATATATTTGGAAGGGTCTATTATTAGATACATATATGTTTAAAATTGTTTCTGTGCCAGCTAATTTGACTATTTTATCATTTTAAAATGTATGTTACTTCTAGTAAAAAAATTTCTCTTAAAATCTATTTTGTTTTATATTTTTACTAGAGGCCCAGTGCACAAATTTTGTGCATGGGTAGGGTCTTTAGTGGCTGCCCGTTGGCAGCTGGGGTCTCCCTTTGCACATGCCTTGGTCTGGCACTGCCTGGTCACCTGCTCCACCATCCCACTGTGGACCCACTCTTGTTGGGGCCCAATGGGCCAACAGCGCCTCCAGCTGCCAGCACTGCATTACCAAAGCCCCCACATGTTCAATGCTGCCCTCTGGTAGTCAGCACACATCAAAACTTCCGACAGGTTAAACGCATGCCCATGGGGACAATTTACATATTAGCACTTTATTATATAAGATACACACTTCAACCTCTCTTTTGGTTCCTTTTTGCACCACATTTTTTCACCTTTTTACTTTTAAACTATTTGTGTCTTTAAATCTAAAATACCTATCTTATACATAATATATAATTGGGTCATCATTGTTTTACCTGTATATGGTCCATACTTTCCCATTTCTTTGTGTGTCATAATTTTTTGTCAAAAACTGTACATTTTATATAATATTATGTGGTAACTTTCTAAAACCTATTCCCTCATCTCACACATGTTCATTGTTGTTGCTCAGTTTTTGTCTTGGTTTTTGTTTTCTTCTAATAAAAGAGTGTTATTTCTTATGTAATGTTTCTGGATTAAATTTCTAAAGTCTGTATTCTCTTTAGTCTGAGGTCACTGAAGTCTCTGCTTGGTTGTGTTAAGTGGTCACTTAATTGTTCAGAAATTTTCTTAAATGCCTTGAACCATAGGTCATATACACTTTGCCGAGTAGCTATGTGTGTGTATATAATGAATTCAACACTGCAGTGGACAATTCACAACATTGCCTTAACCTTCAGTTACAAGGACTCATGGGTGAAATATTAGGGTTTTCTCTTATTATTTTCCTGGGGATGTACACAATCCTGCCCATTTGCATATCTTTCTAGATCCCCAGAAATATTTTAAAGCTTTTTAAATCCTCCATGAATATTGTGTTCTCAGATCTTCTTTTTAAATGCTTTCAGGGTCTCTTGTATGCCCCAACTAATATTATGGCCTTAGGGGGATGTAATTTAAACAATTGTGGCTATTTCTTTTTAAAAAGCACCCTGAGAATATGGATTTTCCTTTGGAACAAGCTCTGGATCAGATCAAATAACAAGAAAACCCTATGAAACAGGTGACAGAGCTCTAGGGATTAGACTTTACAGGAGCTCCAAACAGTCTTCCCCAACCTTAAAACTACACTTCCCTAACTGAAATACAAGACGTTTTCACAGCTACCATAGAAATGGAAAGAGAGACATGTGAATAGGTCAAGTTAAAAAATTACCTAAATCATGCTGCTTTTTGTTTATTGGTTTGTTTGCTTTTTTACTGTGGTTCAGTAGTTTTTCTTGAATAAACTCCCTTCAGATTGTTGTAAGACTTTGGATAATTTTCTAAATGCTCAAAATGTTAATTTTTATCATGCAATGGTTTTATTCTTTTATGGAGTGGTAGATTTAGAAAGATCCTCAGTCTACCATTCTGAGTTATGTCTCCCAACTGGATTTTTAAGCTAAAATATGGAATTTATATATTATCTCATTATTTCAGATGACTAAATTATTTTTACACATTGGTTACATAATATATTAACTCATCCAATCATATTGTAAATGTCTTTATCTTAATTATTAATTAAATTACTTAATTTCCTTTAGTAGATATAGATGGCCAAGATCCTGCAGGCTCCTGTACAGACCACCTAGTGAAGAAGTTTCAGATTCCAATTATCCTTGTTCTTTTTAAATATGCCTTTATCACACTGTCCTCACTCTTACAGATCAATAATAAATATCTATATTATATATTGTATACAATTTCAGCTGGATAGCATTTAATTAATATAGGAGCTCCTCATTTATAACCTTACTAGGGTCCCAGTACATGAATTTATGCACCTTGAAAGAAACCGTGGGCCATGAGGCATTGGTGGGCACAGGGGCTGGTCTCGGCCCATTCTCCATGCTCCCACCCAGCCCCTTACACTGCAGCCCCTGATACCCTGTCTGCTGGAAGTCTTAATCCCACCTCCATCACACTCATAAGCTGATAGTGCCAACCCCCTCTCCTCCCTCCACACCCCCGCTTGCACCTGCTGATGCCACGGAGTGATTGAGGCCAGCACCAGTAGCTGCTGCAATCGGGGCCAGCACCCTCAGTGAATATGAGCAGTAGCTGCTGCCCTGATTGCCCTTCAGGAGCAGGGAGAGGTGGAGAAGCCCTCAGGGGCAATCAGTTGCCAGCAGCTGCCGCTTGTACCCACTGACAGTGCTGAGTGATTGAGGTTGGTGCCAGTCACTGGCAGTGGGTGTGAGTGGCAGCTCTGGCTACAGGTGTGAGCTGGGCCAGCACCAGCAGTGGGTGTGAGCCCTGGACAGGACTGTGGCACATGGGAGCAAGGAATTTTCAATAACCACCAGAGGCTTGCCTCGATGACAGCAACCAGCACCCTGCCTTGGTCTGGTGCCCCCACTCACCTGCTCCACCATTCCACCAGGCCCATCATCACCCACCATGTTCCACACTAGGCCACCTGCTTCCATTGCCCACCATGGTCTATGTGCATCCCCCGGTGGTCAGTGCATGTCATAGCAACCAGTTGTTCAGTTGTTCGATTGTTTCACAGTTTGGTCTATTTGCATATTAGCCTTTTATTATATAGGATATGTAATTTGGAGTTGCGTCTTTTACAAAGTTAGGTTATGTACATGCTATTATATAGGTCTTTGTTGCAGAGTTGGATGTAGAGAATAGAAACTTTAAATAGAATGAATATTTCTGCTTGCCATTCTACTCAAACAGCATATGCCTTAGAATGATTGTGCTATGGTACATATGAATGTGCTATCCTCTCAGTTAGTCTAAGTTTCAATATATCTCCAATATTGCAAACATCTTGCCATACTCAGTGTGATCCTTATTTTTAAGATATGTATTTTTCTTACAATATGGCCCCTACATGCAATCCAAGTATTTCATCTGATGCTCAGCGGAAGACATAGCCATCTGTTCTGATACAGGAAGAAAAACTGGCTATATTGGTCTTACTGAAAAATAATATGTAGCTCTCAAACATTGTACTTACCTAGAATAATTATAGCTGTATTCCATTTATGCCTTTTGGACAAATTTTATAATTCATTCCCAGATACATCTATGCCATATAACAAACCTGGATCATTCCAGGGAAATCTTGCCTTGAACAGTGGCCATAGCCTCCATTTTTTACTTTATTTCCCAGTTTATCCTTCAGAGTTGGCAACAAAATACAATCCAGGTGAGAGAGACATAGCAGAGACACTATCCTATGCAAATTGAATTCATCTTTCTTTCATCAAAATGGTGCTCTTTTCCATGGATGCATTATATATTGTCCTCCTAGCTCAGTTTCACTAGATATACCCAAATATTTTCAGTATGCTACCATTAAGTTGCAAACTCATTTAGTGACACCTAAATAAAATTTGATTATAAACTAAGCACAAGGTGAATAAAAGCTTGTCTGTCTATAACACAACATTTTTCGACAATCCAGAGGCAGAGTTGAACTTCTGCAATGACCCTGATACCGGGGTTTCCTGATAATCATGCTGTCCAATGTGGTGCTCTAATTCTTGTCTAAATGCTGTGGGTAGCAGGTCTACAATTTCTAAAGAGTAAGCTGCCAAGAGTTGCACTGTCAGGAAAGTTACTTATAGAAATAAAATAAGTTTGTTGAGTGAAATAATTCCCTCTCATATTTTGATAGTTTTATTGCTTGAGAGGATTTGGCATTTTTAAAATAAAACCAAAAAGTTGAAGATATTTTCTTTCTCTACTTAGCAGTATTTTCAGACTTTGGTAGTAGTATTCAGACTTCCTAACTCAGAGTTACCCATAAAAATGACAAAAATGCAGATTCTCTGGCCTCTCAACCTGTTTCTAAAATATTTCCAGATGATTCTGATACAAACTACAGTATAAAGTGGTACCTCAAGATAAATCTAATATAAACCACAGTTTGAAAACCACTGTTCCAAGCATTGCGGACATCTCAGAAAGCAAAGCTGATTTTTCCAGTAAAGGAGCAAGATAGGCTTTTCTCCCCCTCACCTTGCTATTCTTTACTTTGTTAACAATAAAGGTTTATGTTTTTACTACTACCTTCAAAAAAAGTTCACATTTTTGCCATTTCAAGTTTGAATCAGTTTCAGCTTCCTTATTAGTGACCAAACAATACTACTCCATCACCCTGTGGTGAGGCTCAGAGAGCCTACCCAGTGGGAAGTGCTCCACCTTTGCATGAGAATCCTGACACTTGGTCTCCTGGTTGTGGTTAAGAATAGTTCCACCTGAACCTGGTTCAGGGGAGGATTGTGTGATGGCTGCAGGACCACTTATTGATTTCAAAAATGTATGGTTTGTTTTCCAAAAGAGGTTGGCTGCCATTGTGTTTTGAGTCACTTAATTTTAATCAGAAGAGCAACTGGTGAGGGAATTGATTGAAAGATTTTGTTTCACTAGCTCTTTGATCTCCATCAGCTATTTAGATAATCAGTGCACACCTAACAGCATTGGATAGCAATGTTTGCTAGAGATTTGTTCAGGTGTAAGAAGTTAACTTTCTCTGTTAGGGAGTTACTGTTGGGTCACCAAATGCCTTGGGTGAGACATGTTTATGGCTTTTAGGTAAGGTTTCCTGATTATATACACTGCTGTTCAACCTGAAATGTCTCTTTGAAATGCAACATGAATACATATAATTATAAATATAGTCCATCTGTTGTGCTAGTGTTCAGAGGAACAACAATTCATCACAGAATTCTAGCACTAGAAGGTACATTGGTGCCCCTGAAGCAACTTTAACTGATAACTATCCACATACACTTATTTCTTCTCTTTCCCCCTCTCCCTACCTCTCAATCCCTTTTGTTCTCTATACATTCTTTTCTATTTTATTACTGCCTTTCCTGATGAGGACTAACACTGGTATCCAATAAAACTCACAATGCTACATATAATTTAATCTCATTTCTTTTTCTGCACAGAGAACTACACTAAGACTTTTTGTGATACAGTAAGGTAAACAAGGACTACTCAGGCTGTTAGGACAAAGCAACTTGGTTTTAAATTATTGTTACACAAGTAGCAAAGTGACCTTAGGCATTGATTCTAGACCTATTAAAGCCTCATCTTTTTAGGTGTAAAGTAGGACTCAGGATTCCTGCATCACAACATAGGTTAAAGGTACCACCATTCACATCAGGCATTCAATAAAAGCTGCCCTTAAAACTGATTAATTCTTCAAGGAATTCATTCTTTAGCTATCTACATGAGAACATCTCTATATATAAAAAGACAGAGACTGTAATGCCATTACAACCATGACATGGAGAGCGAACTGGTCTGATCCGGCCAGATCGCCCCCAACACCCTGATCAGTGCAGGGCCAGCTGGCCAATGGCCTTGGCTGGCAGAAATTTGGGGTCTGGGGACCTTGGAGCAGCTCAGTCTCAGTCTCAGGCAGCTGCCTGGGCAAAGCTCTCCTTTGGCAGAAGTGCACCTGGGATTAGGGTGCTGGAGTCAGGGATTGGGTGGGGCAGCTTTTCTGGTGGCCATAGCAGTCCCCACGGCTGTGCACAGCACCTGGGGGTATGACCCTGGTTGTAACAGCAGTAAGAATAGGAGCCACAGGGTGCAGCAGGCAGTGGCACATAGGAGCCAGGAGGTGTGAGGCCCGAAGTCACTTGTACCCCACCTACTGGGCCCAGCAGGTGGGCCAATGTGCAGCAAGTTTCTGGGCCTCAGACAGGAGGGAAAGTGAGCCAGGAGGGCAAGGCCCTGTGCCAGACAGAGCCCTGAGCAGTGTGGGTGGGGCCAGAGCTGGAAACCCTGGTGGGATGAGAGGGGTTGCAGTCCCATGCCTTTTTTGGCCTTGGAATTCAGAGGTCAGACCCACTTCAAGAGTGAGGACAAGTCAGAAAGTGGCAAGGCCACAGGAGGGATAGAAAATGTTGTGGCCATCTTTGGGAAACACAGCTGCTACAGTCTTCAGTAACTAAGAACAGATACTCTTTAGTCTCAGTTCTATAGAAGAGGAAGCTGAGAGTCAAGGAAGGGAGCCTTCCACAATATCTCACCCACTTCTCAGACCTGACCCTGTGCAGCATTGTTTTCATTGAAAATAGAAGATCCAAAATGTTTTTAGATCTTTGCTATTTTAGGCAGGAAAAAAATTATCACAGGGAACTGGTGCTTGGGAAATCATCAGATAGCTGGAGGAATGGGTATTAGGCTGGGCCCCCAGGAAAGACTCCCTGCCCAGGGGGAGGACCTGCCCCCTGAGCCACAACTGAATTCTAGGACACTGACACTCTGGCACAGCTGTGACCTGGGGATCAGGAAACTGCTGCCCCTGAAAGTGCCCTCCAGTTCCCACAAAATAGGTCACTGGGCACTGCCTCTGCCACAACTGCCTGTGCACAGCCTGGATTCCACTGCAGAAAACCTCCACATCTCTGCAAACATGATCATCAGCAGCAAATAGCCCAAACTGCGGGAAGATGCCTCTGCCACAATTCTGCCTTCAAAATATTGTGCAAGCAAATTCAATTTTCAGAAATGAATTCATATTTAGAAATCTAGCTGCAAAGGACTTTGGGCAATTTCAGACTTTTTTCTAGGAGTGAGATCTTGCCAATGTACCTCACGTGCCTGACATTGGTAAAAATGGAGCCTGGCTGGTGGGGCTCAGTGGTTGAGTATCTATCTATGAACCAGGAGGTTACAATGATTACTGGCCAAATTTTGGGCTTGATCCTCAGCATAGGTGTGCAGGAGGCAGCTGACCAATGATTTTTCATCATTGATGTTTCTATCTATCTCTCCTTTTCCCTTCCTCTGAAATCAATAAATATTTTTTAAATGGCGTCATGCTGTATATATGTGTTATAACAAGTGTTTCACTTCATAGATCAATAATGTCTTTCCTGTTAAAACCATACTTAGAGAACATTAATTATTTGTCATTCATTTTAATTGATCTCAGATAGAAGAAGAGAGAGAGAAAAAAAGCATTGTTCCATTGTTTCCTGTACTCACTGGACTGGGTATTGAATCTCCAACCTGGGCATGTACCCTGACTGGCAATCAGTCTACCACTTTCTGGTGTATGGGGCAATGCTATGCTGGTACTCTGATTCCAAATTCCAGTCTCCAGAACTATGAGAAAAATGCATTTCTATTGCTTAATCCACACAAATTTATGATATTTTGTTATAGCTATTTGAGCTGACTAATCTATACTAATAAAAGGGTAATATGCTAGTTAGACTGGGTTGACCAGACATCTTCTGGTTGTCCTTCCAGACAAACCCACAGTGACAGGGATCGAGGCAGAGGTGGTTTAGGCCTGCAGAGGAGAGCAGTTAGGAACAATTGGGCTGGCAGCAGGGAGCAGCTAGGGGCAATAAGGCAGGCATGCAGAGTGGTTGGGGGCAATCAGGTAGGCAGACAGGTGAGTAGTAAAGAGCCAGTGGTCCTGGATTGCAAGAGGGATGTTCGACTGCCAGCAGTTGGACATCTCCCGAGAGGTCCTGGATTGAAGAGGGTTCAGGCCGGGCTGAGGGACCCCATCTCCCCAGTGCATGAATTCTGTGCACAAAGCCTCTAGTCTATATCTATACTAATAATAGATAAACATGCAAATTATTCATTACAGCATCATGTCAAGACCAATGACCAGGCTGCATCCCTGTCCTCTGCTCAGGCAGCTGCAAGGCCCAGGGTAGGGTAGGATACAATAGGAAGGGATAGGAAAGGAAAGGGAGAGGAAGGCAGGCCTGTATGTAGACAGGACAAGAGGAGAAACGGAAATACAGAAAGGGAACAAGAAAAAGACACAGGAATAGAAAAGGGAAGGAAACATTGGGCTGCACATAGGAGTGGATGGTGACTGTGGGAGGGGGCAGGTATGCCCTGTGAGGGGCATGGTGGGAGCCCTGCCCAGACACAGGAGGAGGGCGGTGGCCCAGGTGAGGGCCATTGATGGGGAGGTGCCCAGGGATCCATAACGGAGTGTTGGGTGGTCTGAGGCCTTCTGGGTGGAGGTGCTCCTGCTTCGCAGCAGCAGCAGCAAGCATCCAGGCCACATGGGTCTTGGACACCCTCACTGGGCTGGGCATTCCAGGAAAAGAATGTGAGCAGGATGGTGACAGGGTGGCAAACACCTGGCCAGGGCTGAGCCCTGAGCTTGGGGTTAATGCCCCCTCCCCCAAGGGAAGCTTTAAGAAGGGAGGGAGAGAAGAACTTATAATGGAGTCAGTAGAAAGCAGAGTTAAAGAAGGAAAGAGGATGTATGAATGAACTGTATGAGCTATAATGAAAATCAAGTATAGTTGTGAACTGAGGACAGATTTTAAAAGTAGGAGTCAGAAAAGAAAAAAGATAAATGATAGTGAATAATTAGGCAGGTAGATAGATAGATATTAAAACAGTGGAAGTAAATAGAGAAGAATGTATGGGAAAAGTAGGATGAGAGAGAAAGAAGAAGGGAAGAAAAGTTTTAAAGGAAAGCCAGTAGAGCTTAAAAGGAGAATGGGAAGAAGGAAGAAATGGGGGAGGGAGCAAAGCAGGTCTGAGGGAGGAAGTGAAGAAACAAATTAAGGTGGGAAGGAAAGAAAAGGGGAAGGAAAAGGAGGGGTAAAGATAAAGGAAAGAAGGAATGTGGGGAGGGATGGAGGGAAGGAGATAGATGGGAAGAAGGATGATGGAACAAAAGTAGGAAATAAGAAGAAGATTTTTATAAATGAAGAATCCGTAGGAAAAAGTGTTACATAAAGGAGAGAGAAAAATTGTGTGAAAGGGAGAAGCCAATAAGGAACTCAAATACAATTGTGTGTAAAGGAGATAAGATTAAAAAAAAATCAATATGGGGGACCAGGCCAGCAGGGGAAGGCAGTTAGGAGTGATCAGGTTGGTAGAGGAGGGCAGTTAGGGAGATAGGCATGCAGGCAAAGTGGTTTTGGAAGGCAGGCAGTTGAGTGGTTAGAAGTTAGAAGTCTGGATTGTGAGAAGCATGTCCATCCCCCATGATGTCTCCTGGATTGGAGAGGGTGCAGGTCGGGCTGAGGGACCCCCACCCCTCATGCACAAATTTTGTGCACCAGGCCTCTTGTCCTATCTAATAAAGAGGGAATAGCAGGACCCCCACACCCTCACAAGATGGAAGCACCTGCATCCAATATAGAGAGAATATGCTAATTGACTGTCATGGCATCACAAGATGACAGCACCCATAGCTACAAGAAGGTGGTGCCTGCCCAGTCCCTTCAGCCCTGCCTCATCCAGCAAAAGTACCCCAGATCCTGCATAATCCAGCATCATCCAGCCAGATTTCACTTGCATATCTAGGAGCAATGGAAGACCCTGGCCCAACAACTTGCAGACCCACTAGAGAATTTGCCAAATAAAGAAACTGGAGTATTTCCAGTTCAGCCACCTGCTCCTGGATTGGCCAAGTCATTTTACCTCAACTTCTCTAATTGCCATATATCTTTTGAAGCACGGGATATTGCTGAGAAGGACAATTTTAATGAAAATAGTAAAATAATGGGATGGGAGGCTTATGGTAGCTTTTGGACGCTTTCTTATAGAGCCTCATTACCAGGAAAAGCATTTTTCACTGATGTACACTTTCAAATTTAACAAATTATAAATATTACTTAATGTGGTCAAACTGTAAATATATGATGCCATGTTAATTATAAGTATTGTTTAAAAATCTTAAAAAATAAAAGTGAACTGGAGGTTAGTCTCAAGGAAGAGATCAAAAACCAATCCACTTTGGATATAACTCCATAGCCCCATCTTGATATTTGACATCTTAAATAACTCTAAATATGTCTTCTTCACTGGTATTTAACAGTGGAGTGCTGGAAAGGCAAAATCATTTTTATTAATGAATATATTTTGCTTAGTGCAATTAAATACTCTGCAGTAGACAAGAAACATTTAAAGTTGTACTGTCATTTGACAGACAGATTGCTGATTTAAAGAAAATTAGAGAATTTTAGAGCTGAATTGAATGCATGGCCAATTACCACCCTTTTCTTTCTCCCTTTTGATTCTTTACATCACTGATTACCATATTGGACAGACAGAATGCAGAGGGTAAATATATCAGTGGAGCTGCGTGAGGTTCCAATGAGAAGCAATATCTATATGGGAATGTAGGCCATAAAAGAGACCCATGGAACTATATGAACCTGAGAAAGGTTCCATCTATCATGGCCCATTCGGAAAAAAACAAAAGCTGACAAAAAGTGTTTTGAATTTGTTTTATTTAATAAATTATGAGCATTACTTGTGAAAATAAAACTGACTACTTTAAATTAGTGGAGATTTTTTATATACATTTATTTTGCTTCATAAGCATCTGTGTTTACATATAAAATGCTATAGTTAGGCAAGGATGTGACCATATATCATTAAGTTCTTATGAGGTTAAATAAAATAACCTACTTGAATCACAAAAATTCACATTGTTATGAAAACTCAGATAACTGTAACTGAGTCTAGATATTCAGCTGAATAAAGGACAAAATGAAAAGGTAAAAACCAAACTTAGTTGTGAAATAAAATATTAACAAAAACAATAATGAAAATTAAGTAAGTTAATAATGAGTGCCTTGAAACATACAATGCATGTTTATTATTTTTTCCAAGTGAAAGTAAGTCAGGAGGGCAAAGGAGCAAATATTACATTGGTTTTTATCTATTAGTTTGCAGAAAGAAAAGGCCCCTGTTTTTATTTGACCTTATATTGATTTAGTTCCTCACATAGAAGTTCAAAACCTCTCCTCCCTCATTTTTCCCCCAAAGGAAGGTTTTTTTTTTTCCTTGTTTTTTTTTTCTTTTTCTTGGCAATCTTGTTTTCTCAGCAAAGGTTTCTTTCAAAGGAAAAAAAAATCCCTGATGATCACAAAGGATGATAGAGGATGGATTGTCCTTTTTCTGTAGGAGAAAAATAATCTATTTGCAAAATAATTGGAAAGTTCAATCAAAAGATAAAATTGTCCTTGATGGGATGGGAGGAAAAACTATCAAAAGCTAGTACAGCAAAGAATTATTCTAAAAGAGAAAAATAAATCTAAGTATACTTAGTAGGCCTATATTTTCTCATAAATGCTTTTGACTTATGATGAGACTACATCAACTATAGATCTAAGATATGTACCCAAAAATTCTGGATCCATCCACACCTCCTGAAGTAGTATATATACTTTTATAGCAGATACATTGATATAGGAATAGATCTTCAAAAGGTTCTTATATTGAACAAGTCATGTTTGACTTAAGGAGATGGAAATCAGATTTCAATTCAACTAAATGATTGTGCTCTCTATTCTGTATCTGCATTACAGAAAAAAACATAAATCTAGAGCTGTCTTTGAAAAAAATAGTGTTACCATCCATCAGGCTTGCAAATCATTTGTAGATATAATCACAGTAGTATCTACAAACCAGATATGTGCTCACTTAACCTGGATGATTATTATAGGTGTTCTTGCTCCTTATGTGGTTCATCATAAATATTTGTGAGAACTTTCTCTGATAATTTTTTACAGGTATAATAGAATTACCCTGAATATAGCTCATAAGCATTTATTCATTCAAAAATATAATTGATTATGTGCTAAGTAACATAATGTGCTACCTAGATACAAGAGAAAACAGGAAAAAAATAAAGGAAAAAATAAAGGGAGAAAGAGAAGAAGGATAGGATATAGAAGAGAAGGCATAAAGAAGGAATGATATGGAGGAAAAAATAGAAAAAAGGCAAGAGTCCTGATCTCATGAAGCTCAGAGGCTAATGGGAGTTATAACTAAGAATTAAAAAAACAGTAATACATGCAAATTAGCAAATGTGACAAATGCTAAATGTATGAGGTATATAATACTATAAAAGCTTATAATAGGGGGATTTGACTTAATTAGGAATATTGGAGAAGACATCCCTGAAGTGACAATTGAGCAGAGACATAAAACATCAACAGCAAGAGTGAGAAAGAGTGTTTCTGGGATTTGTTTCTAATTTGTATACCAGCCTGCATTCCTATCCTTGCAAACTGGGATAAAAGAGTGTAGAGCCATCATGATCACATTTACCAACCTGTTCTGAAGCTTCCTTAAAAGTTAAGTCAGCCCTAAATTACCTGCATTGACATAATTTCCTCTGGTTCACTCCATCTTTCTCCAAAAATCTAAAAAACTAAATACACCTCAAAAGGAGCTGACTCCAAATCCAAAATGCATACATCCTTGCACAATGATTTGGAGGTGGGAGAGCAAAAGAAAATAAATAATCTTTTTTATTATAACATTTTATTCCTCCCATTGAAAGGTGAGAATTCTTTATATCTCAAATAGGTTTTGCTTTGAAAAGTTTTAAGTTTAGTTCTCTCTCTCTCCCTCTCTCCTTCTCTCCCTCTCTCTTTCCTTACCTTACTAATATACAACCTTACTAAAATCAATAATATTATTGATAGTCCAGGTCTACCATATCACTATTACATTTGATTCACAGAAGTACAACTATAAATATTATTAAATCAACAATTATAGTTTTGAGTTTATTTACCTAGATGACGGAGGAATAAAAATGTTTTCCTGAAATATATATTTGTTTTGTTATGCCCAAAGACATTTGGCTTCTCTTTCTCCCTGAATATACCTGAGATGGAACAGAGGTTAGATTATTTTGCTCAATCCTACTTAATAAAAGAGTAATATGCAAATTACCTTTTTTAAAATTTCTTTATTGATTATGGTATAATATAATTTTCCTCATCCCCCCCATCCCCATCCCAAACCCCTCCCTATGTATGCCCACCCCCTGTTGTCCAAGACCTCTGGTTAGGCTTATATGCATGCACATAAGTCCTTTGCCCCTCCCCTCCCCTACCTTCCCTCTGAGGCCCGACAGTCTAATCACTGCTTCTCTGTCTCCAGGTATGTTTCTGTTAATCAATTTATGTTGTTCATTATTTCCCCTTGATGCGTTAGATCATGTGATACAAGGAATTCCCTTATAAGGACCGAAACTGAGACAGGCCATAGTGGTTATGCTGAGAGGTAAATGAATCAGTCTGTAGTGAGTTCCTTTCTGGGTCAATAGTTCTTTTGAGTCCCCATTTCAATGTCAAACAGTTCCTTATGTGTACATGTCAGCCATGGTATTTCAGACCTGGTTGGTTGACAAATGGTGTTTATGCAGTTCCAACAGTCTATGCTTTGGTCCTGGGCATCCTTCAGTGACACACAGCTCCTGTCTGCTGGTATGGCAAGGTGTTGTCAGGGTCTTGCATCTCTGGACTGATTCTCTTCTGTCTTCATGGCTGGGGCACTCCTGTCAATTCCTCTCTGTTTCAGGAATCCATATGGTCTCAGAGTTGTTTTCTGAAAATATACAAACATATTCTTGACCAAAAGTTATATTTGAGGAAAATGAAATATTTAAATTTGAGAAAGACAGGTATTTGTTATACCATTTTAATTTTTAAAAATATATTTTATTGATTTTCTACAAAGAGGAAAAAAGAGGGATAAAGAGCTTAGAAACATCAATGAGAGAGAAACATTGACCAGCTGCCTCCTGCTCGAAACCAATGTACATGCCCTTGACCAGAATCGAACCTGGGACATTTCAGTCTGCAGGCCGTCAGTCTATCCACTGAGCCAAACCAGTTTTGGCAAGTTATGCTATTTTAATACTATTCTCTTTGACATTCAGTATAAAATATTTCAATATACAAATTAAAAAGAAAAAAAAAACAGTGACTGGAATGTTTAAGGTACTAAGTCACTAGTTATAAATTGATTGTCTTTAAAATGATCATGGCTGATAAACAGAGAGAAACCAAGATGGCGGCATAGGTAAACACATAACTGCAACCTCACACAACAATTTCAATAAAATACAACTAAAATACAAAATGGACATTACCCAGAACTACAGGAAAGTCTACTGACTAGAAATTCTACAACTAGAAGGAAAGAGTAAACCAGAAGGAAAATCAGAGGAGCTGTAAAAGCCTAAGGTACGGAGACACGCTGTGCGCACCGAGAGGAGAGGACAGAGCCAGAGAGGAGGGGGAGGCTGAGTGCCTGGCTGGCGTTCCCTAGCGGGAAGGAGACAAAAGCTCCAGACTGTGCTGAACCCCAGTTCCGACAGCACTGAACCCAGTTCTGGGCAAGACCCTGGGGACCCAGACACGTAAGGAGGGAGTCTGGGCTGTAAGGCAGAAACTCGGGGGAGCAGCAAAAGGCAGTCCCGGAGGAGCACACATTATGCGCAGAGGATGGACTATTGACTCTGCTGCTAGATTGCCCTAGCAGGAAGGAGAGAAAAGCTCCAGACTGTGCTGAGCCCCAGTTCTGACTGCACTGAACCCCAGTTCTAGGCCAGACCCTGAGGACACAGGCTCATACCCAGGGAGCCTGGGCTGTAAGGCAGAAACTCAGAGGAGCAGTGAAAGGCATTCCCAGAGGTGTGCAGAGAACTGAAGGTTGACTGTGCCACTGGATTGCCCTAGTCAGAAGGAGACAAAAGGCCCATACTGCTTTGAACCCCACTTTCAACTCCACTCCCAACTGAACTGAACTCCAGTTCTGGGCTCATTGAGGGAGAGTCTAGCCTGTCTGTCTGGTAGCAGGTGAAACTTGAGGGCACCTTTCTCTCAGAGGTGCTTGCAGCCAGTACCAAAGGACACTGAGACTCAGGAACCTCATAGGGCGGGGCTGACAGGAAGCCAAGGCTGTAGGCTCAACCTTGAAACTCTGCCCCATCCAAGCTGAGCACAGAGACTTTTAAGGCTACCAACTCAGGGAAACTGCAAAAATGCTGAGACAAGGAAACAGATCACAAACGAAAGAAATAGAGGACTAAAAGCAACTGGATATAGCGTTCAAAACCACGCTTATAAGGTTTTTCAAGAATTTCCTAGAAAAGGCTGATAAAATAAATGAGACTTATGAGGATATGAAAAGGGATCAACAAGAAATAAAGAATACATTCTCTGAAATAAAAAATATATATATTATACAAAGTCCTAAAAACAGAATGGAAGATCGCAAGAATCAAGTCAAAGATTTGGAACATAACGAGCCAGAAGACACTTCTCCGCAGAAGCAAGAAGACAAGAGAATCCAGAAAGTTGAAGATAATGTAAGAAACTTCTGGACAACTTCAAGCGAACCAACATCAGAATTATGGGGGTCCCAGAAGAAGAGACAGAGCAAGATTCTGAAAACATACTGGAAGAAATAGTGACAGAAAACTTCCCCCACCTGGTGAAAGAATTAGACCTGCAAGTCAAGGAAGCGCACAGAACCTCAAACAAATGGAATCCAAAGAGGTCCACACCAAGACACATCATAATTAAAATTCCAAGAGCAAAAGACAAAGAGAGAATATTAAAAGCAGCAAGAGAAAAGCAGGTAGTTACCTATAAAGGAGCACTCATATGATTGTCAGATGATTTCTCAACAGAAACCATACAGGCCAGACGGGAATGGCAAGAAATATTCAAGGTGATGAATAGCAAGAACCAATAGCCAAAAATACTCTACCCAACAAAGCTATCACTCAGAATTGAAGGCCAGTTAAAGAGCTTCACTAATAAAATAAAAAGCTAAAGGAGTTCATCACCTCCAAACCAGAATTATATGAATTGCTGAATGGGGTTATTTAGGAAGAGGAAGAAGATAAAGATAAAAATTATGAACAACAAATACGTAACTATCAACAAGTGAATCTAAAAACCAAGGAAATTAAAAATTCTGATGAACAATATTAACTGGTGAATATAATAGAATCAGAGGTATGGAAGTGGAGTGAACTGATGATTCTCAGGGAAAAGGGGAGTGGGGGGTGTGGGAAGAGACTGAACATAAACTGTGTACCTATGCAAGAGGACAATGGGGAATGGGGAAAGGGCAGAGGATGGGTTGGGAACCTGGTGGAGGGGAGAAATGGAGGGGGGGGGAAATGAGGAACATTTGTAATAATATGAACAATAAAGATTTATTTAAAAAAATAAAAATCAAATGATCATGGCTAACCATATCCTTGTTCTTATCTTTGACAGCTGTGAAAATCCTCTAGGTTTTAAATGTCTAGTGGTTTTAAGATGTATAATTCCAACCCAGTAATTATCTTTCTAAAAGAAGGTTGAGGGAATAATAGAAAATAAGATTATAATAAACTCTCTCTATTATATATATATATATATATATATATATATATATATATATATATATATATCCTATATAATAAAAGCCTGATATTGTCCCCTCCAATGGTCATTTGACCAGGAGTTTGACTGCTTGTTATTACCTGCACTGACCAACAGGGGTTGGTGCAGAACATGGTGGTCATTGGTGATGCAAGGTTGGCAACAGTCAGCAGTAGAGGTGTTGCTGGCCCCTATGGGCCCTGACAAAAGTGGGACCACAGTGGGATGGTAGAACAGGTGAGTGGGCTGCACGAATTCAAGGCAGGTGCAAGTCAGGGCTTGATCACCCCATCAATCGCCCCAGTGGTGACCAGTGTCAAGCCAACTGTCACAGAAGGCGACCAGTGACAGTGCTGGGAGGTGCTGAGGCCCAGTTCCCAGATGCTGAGTGAGCTGGGTGGGGGACCCCTGGCCCTGATCCATCACCCCACAGATGATGGATCAGGGCCAGTGTCAAGCCAACTCAGGGTGCCTGGCGAGGCTGTGGGGCTGCTAGGCTGGGGGCGTGAGCTGGGGCAAAATCGCCACAGGCCACCCCAAGAGACATCACCTATGTATGAAATCATGCACCAGGCCTTTAGTCTATATATATATATATATATATATATATATATATATATATATATACACACACACACACACACACACACACACACATTTATATAAAGTATATCCATATACACATGATTTTTAAAATCTGGAGGACATGGATTTTCTTCTGCTCTGAAGAAGAGAAAAACAGAACAAAACTTAAAAGCAGATATTTACATTGTAAAATGCTCCATTACTTAAAATTCAAACTTTATGTCTTTCTAGAAAAGCAGCAGATTTTCAAACCTCGCCTTGGCAAAAAACATCTTATTATAAACTAAAACAACTTATTTGAATAACTAGAGATTTTTGAGAATGAGTTTCAAATATTTTAATTAACATATTAATAACAGTTATAATTTGTAGAGAAACATTTCTATATTTAAAAATATATATATTTTATAGTCTTTTAATTCTATTCAATTTATTTTAATGTTTATTATCCTACCGAATAAAAGAGTAATATGCAAATTAACCATTACTCTGCTACACCCACAAGCCACACCCACCAGCCAATTAGAGTGAGTATTCAAATTAACTCTACCCAAGATGGCTGCAGCCACAGAGAGCAGGAGAGAGGCTAGAGTTGCCCTCTGTGATAGAGGAAGCCAAGCTTCTGCAGCCCTGGCCAGCCTAGGCCTCCATTCCAGGCTACAAAGTTTCAATTATAGAAGGTAATCAAATCTAACCAGAAATGGAGGCAGCCACAGAGACAGCAGGAGGCTTGGCTCTGCTCCAGGCTATAAAGTTTCAATTGTAGAAGGTAAATAAATTTTAGATAGCAGGGCCTCCACTTGGGTCATTGGGGGGCATGGCAGGAGTGCAAATCACCACAGTTCCCTCACCCAGGCCACCCCATACCCCAAGGGAACTCCCACCCTGATCCGAACACACTTCAGGGTAAACCAGCTAGCCCCCATCCCTACACCAAGCCTCTATCCTATCTAATAAAAGAATAATATACAGATTGATCATCACTCCAACACACAAGATGGCTGCCCCCATGTGGTCAAAGATCCTGCCCCCATATGGACACAAGATGGCCACCACAAGATGGCCAGCAGGGAAGGGCAGTTGGGAGGGACCAGGCCTGCAAGGTTGGGCAGTTGAGAGGGACCAGGCCTGCAAGGGAGGGCAGTTAGGAGCAATCAACCCTGCAGGGGAAGGCAGTTAGAGGTGACCATGCAAACAGAGGAGGGAAGTTGGAGGCAAACAGGCTGGTAGGGGAGCAGTTAGACATCAATCAGGCTGGCATAGGATTTGTTAGGTGTGATCAGGCTGGACTGCAGAAGAGGTTAGGAGCAACCAGGAAGGCAAGCAGGTGAGCAGTTGGGAGCCAGCAGTCCTGGATTATGAGAGGGATGTCTGACTGCCCATTTAGGCCTGATCCCACAGGATCAATGTGTCCCTCTAACATTTATGTTTCTTTTTGTCTTTCCCTCTCTCTTCTATGCTCTCTAAAAATCAAAGGGAATATATCTTGAGGTGTCTTGAGGGTCGGTGGCACTGCATGGTTTTGAATCTCTCGCTGGGCTCCTAGTTACATTATAATCCATATTATTAGGAAGCACATTTGCTTGGGTCTCATGTTTCTGTGAACAGACACACTAATTGTCATTTTATTCTGGACTATTTTTTCAAGGATATTTATAGAGCAAACAACCTTCAAACATAATAATAATCTCTCTCTCTAGAGCAGCAGTTCTCAACCTGTGGGTCATGACAGTTTGGGGGGTCAAAAGACCCTTTCATAGGGGTTGCCTAACACCATTGGAAAACACATATTTCCGATGGTCTTAGGAACCAAGACATGGCTCCCCTATCTGACTCCAGGTGGGTCCACCCACATGCAGATATGCCCACATACAAGTACCTGGCGTGATGACATCATCGCACCAACCCCATCACATACACCCTGTACAAATACAGGTATATGTGACAGGGTTGGTGCCATAATGTACTTATGGGGACCAGTCACACATGTGTAGAGAGCAGCTACTGTGTAGAAAGCACCTGCTGTGTTGAAAGCAGCTACTCTGTTAAAAGCAGCTACTGTGTTGAAAGCAGCAGTATTGGAGGTAAAATGACACTTCATGAATTATAATTACTGGGTAAATGTAAAATTATGTACTGTAAAATCATCAACTACTGCAAAAAAAAATTTTGTACCATGGGATCTTAACCTGGATGCTGATCTGTCTTTTTATATTCAGCTGTGGTTGATGTGAATACTGCCCTTTTGTGATAGTAACAGGTATGAAAAAAAAAAAAGCACAGAGAATGGTAAATCACAGGAATCTTTAATGAACTGTATTGACTGAACTATGCCATGTATCATCTTTTGTATTATTAAAGCTATTGCTATATATTATTTTCATTAGCAAACCATCCCATGACAATGGATCATGTAGAGAAGAACGTTAAGAAAAGAAAATTTAGTGATAATTTTTTTACAGTATGGTTTTACCTCAATAATTATAGTAGGAATTGAGAAACCACAATGTTATTTGTTGTGAAGTTCTCTCAGCCAAATTTATGAAGCCAAACAAACTAAAACTCCTTTTTGATAACAAGCATCAGAGCTTTGCTGGCAAGGATACCAACTATTTTAGAAGCAAAGCTGATGCACTCAAGAAAGCCAGACTTGACACTAGTGGCAAATACCACAAACAAAACATGGCAGCCATTGAAGCTTCATATTTGGTGGCACTCAGAATCGCCAGAGCTATGAAACCTCACACCATTGCTAAAGATTTACTGTTGCCGGGGGCCAAAGACATTGTTTGAGTATCAGAGACGAATTTCTTGAAACTGAGTGCAATTTCCTTATCTAACAACACAATCTGCAGAAGAATAGATGGCATGTCTGCTGATATTCTTGATCAGGTAATCCAGGAAATGAAATCTGCTCCACTTCCAATATTTAGTATCCAGCTTGATGAATCTACAGATTTTGTAAACTGTTCACAGTTACTGCTGTATGTGAGGTATATTAATGATGGTGACTTTAAAGATGAGTGTTTTTGTTTGTTTGTTTGTTTGTTTTTGTTTGTTTTTTTTGCAAACCTCTTGAAAGGACAACTACTGCACGTGATTTATTTAACACAGTTGGTTTATTTCTGAAAGAGCATAAGATCTCTTGGGGAAAGATTTGTGGTGTTTGCACAGATGGCGTTCCAGCTATGCTAGAATGTCGATCTGAATTTCAAAGTTTGGTACTGAATGAGTCACCAAAAGTCATCTGAACTCACTGTATAATTTACGGGCAAATATTAGCAATGAATACGCTGCCACAAGAGTTACGAGAAATAATGAAAAACGTTATAAGTTTTTTTAATTTTGTAAAGGCAAGCACTTTATTTTATTTTTAAAAAATATATTTTATTGATTTTTTTTACAGAAAGGAAGGGAGAGAGATAGAGAGTTAGAAACATCAATCAGCTGCCTCTTGCACACCCCCTACTGGGGATGCGCCCTCAACCAAAGTACATGCCCTTGACTAGAATCAAACCCGGGACCTTTCAGGCTGACGTTCTATCCACTGAGCCAAACCAGTTTTGGCAAGGCAATCACTTTAAACAGTTGACTGTTTTCACAATTGTGCAATGAGTTGGATGCACCAACCAATGCTCTGCTATTTCACACTGAAGTGAGATGGTTGTCGAGAGGAAAAGTTTTAAAATGTATTTCTTGAGCTTTGTGATGAATTAAAAACATTTTTTAATCAGAAAGCAAGACCACAGTTCGAAGCACTTTCAGTGATAAAGGTGAACTGCGTAAAATAGCTTACTTGGTTGACATCTTTGCCATCTGGAATGAGTTAAGTATATCACTGCAAGGACTAAATGCAACATGCCTCGATTTGTCTGAAAAGATCTGATAATTGCAAATGAAACTTCAGCTTTGGAGGGGAAAAATGGATGAAAATAAAATCTACATGTTGCCTACCTTATCTGCTTTCTTTGAGGAACACGACATTGAATCAGACAAAAGGATTACGATGATAATTTCTGTGAAGGAACACTTGTACAGGATTGCAGACAAAATTTCATCGTACTTTCCAAATCTACCTGACACCCCATTTGTACCTGCCAGAAGCCCATTCACAGTAAAAGTTAAAGATGTTCCTGAGACAGCACAAGAGGAGTTCATTGAACTTATTAACAGCTATGCAGTGAGACCTTATTTCTCTACAATGCTAGTTACAAAATTCTGGATCAAGTGTTTTCAGTCATATCCTGTTCTGTCTGAGACTGTGTTGCATCTTCTTCTTCCATTTCCAACAACATATCTTTGTGAAACAGGGTTTTCCACCTTGTTGGTTATCAAGTGTAAATACAGAAGTAGACTTGCTGTGGAAGATTATCTTCGTTGTGCTCTTGCAAAGACTGCCCCAAGAATTTCTGATCTGGTGAGAAAGAAGCAATAGCAATCTTTGCACTGACGTTTACGTTTTACCCATACTGTCACAAAATGTAGCAATGTAGTTTACTGTTGTTATATTAAGATTATTACCAATGCTACACCATACTTTAAGACAAAATTCCATTTATTTGTAATTAGAAATAAATATTTCACAATATATAATTACATATTGCTTTGTGATTAATCACTATGCTTTAATTATTTTCAATTTATAACAATGAAAATACATCCTGCATATCAGATATTTACATTGCAGTTCATAACAGTAGCAAAATTACAGTTATGAAGTAGCAACAAAAATAATTTTCTGGTTGGGGGTCACTACAACATGAGGAACTGTATTAAAGGGTCAGGACAGTTGGAAGGTTGAGAATCACTGCTCTAAAGCAAAGGGCAGGTGTGTTTGTTTTGTTTTGTTTTGTTTTTTCCTGTTTGGTGTAATAATGTTTCCTTCAAGGGCAAATTTAAGCAGGTTACCTTAAAACCCATTTAAAAATATCCTGGTTCCGCCGAAACCGATTTGGCTCAGTTGATAGAGCGTCGGCGTACAGACTGGAAGGTCCCGGGTTGGATTCAGGTCAAGGGCATGTACCTTGGTTGCGGGCACATCCCCAATAGGGGGTGTGCAAGAGGCAGCTGATCGATGATTCTCTCTCATCGATGTTTCTAACTCTCTATCCCTCTCTCTTCCTCTCTGTGAAAAATCAATAAAATATATTTTAAAAAATAAAATAAAATAAAAAATAAAAATATCCTGGTTCCTAAATTTGCGCTTCCTCAGTTGTGACAAAACCCAGTCCACTGTACTTTTCTGTATTGCCCCTATAGGACTGGGGTCAAAGAGAAAATATACAAACATGATGTTCATGTTGCTTGCTGACCTGTGGGTAATAAAGTCTTCCATCTCTGACACAGGAATTTCATGACTTTTGTCAGTAGCCATGGAACTGTACAAAGTTAACTTGTTAGTTGCCAAATAGAATACTATTTCAAACTTTTAAGTGTTTTTGGCAGCTCCGATAATGATGGGGACAGGACATGACTCTAGACCAGTGTTTCCCAAACTTCTCTCATGATGAGAATCACCTGGTGGAGTTGTTAAAACACAGATTCCTGAATCCCAACTAAGAAGTGCTAAACTAGAATCTTTGGGAACATATAGGTAAAATTGCATACCTAACTTAGTGCTCTGTATATAACATCTGTCTTAGAGCACTAGTTAAGTATACAATTTTACCTATATGTTCCCCAAAATCCTAGTTTAGCACTTCTTAGTTGGGATTCAGGAATCTGTGTTTTAACAACTCCACCAGGTGATTCTCATCATGAGAGAAGGTTGGGAAACACTGCTCTAGACAATTAAGGATGAGGGCCTTCCAAGCCAGGTGTTCACTATGAAATAACTACCTGAGATCCAATAGTTCACAAATGATGGGGCAAGAAGTAAAAAGCCTTCACTGTCCTACCTGTTTCTGAGTGTTTGGAGGCTGATTAATGAATAGTAGGATTAAAGCAAGCCACCCAAATGGTGTTTTGTTTGTTTCTACTCTTCTTTAATAGAGAAGACAAACTCATTTTGTTATGATAATGGAACAGCAAGGCCCAATTTCCAGCTGAAGGGCAATGTGGCTATAGAAACTGAGGAAAGGAATCCTCAAAGGTTAAATAAATATCAACAATGAAGATATAGAACTTTGGATGGATCTAAAACATTCAGTTTATTTAGTTAAGCCATGAGCAGCTGCCAGGCTTCTCAAAGCTTACAGTAACCTCTGGTTCTTCCTTCCCCTTTTGTTATAACCTTAGCTACTTTAAGTACAAAGATCATTAGGTATATCGCTTATATGTACACAAATAATATGCTGGGGAGCTCCAGGAAGGGGAATAATCGAAGCTTTAATGATGCTGGCCACATCAGGCTAAGAGTGACCCAGAATCAACTTATATTTGGACTGGGTTCACAGTAGGGAAGAAAAACTAACATAACTGTATAAGTTGGGTCCTTTTGGCTCATTTACTGCTTCTCTTGCCTCCACACGTAAATATATAGTAGATATTGATGTTATAAGATATACTTCCTTTACTGTTTTTACCAGAGAGGATTATCTCAATTGGAAATAAAAGCCACATATTGAGAAGTGTTAATACTTTTAGGGCTTATGACCCCATTGATAGCTTTGAGTTGCAAGTCTCTGACAAATAATTATTTTCAATCAGATCACCTAGCAAAGGGAGGCAGTCTCCAGCTTGAGGCACCACTCAAGGTTTTGGATTTTTTACTCTATTTTGTAAATTTATTATCTCCATATTATTTATTTTATTAAATTATTATCTGTGTACATATTTTAACATTGCCCCCGCTCCCGTACATACCCTCCCTCCCCAAAGTTTTGTGTCCATTGGTTGTACTTATATGCATGTATACAAGTTCTTCAGTTGATCTATTATCTCCCCCAGATCTCCCTACTCTCCCCCATTGTAAGTAGACAGTCTGCTTGTTGCTTTACTGTCTCTATATCTGTTTTTTGGTTCATCAGTTTATAATGTTCTTTATTATCCATAAATGAGTGAGGTCATGTGGTATTTCTCTTTCATTGACTGGCTTATTTCACTCAGCATTATGTGCTCCAATTCTATCCAGGTTGCTTCAAATGATGAGAATTCCTTCTTTTTTATGGCAGCATAGTATTCCATTGTATAGATGTACCATAGTTTTCTGATCCAATCATCTCTCGATGGGCATCTAGGCTGTTTCCAAATTCTGGCTATTGTAGACTGTGCTGCTATGAACATAGGGGTGCATATATCCTTTCTGATTGGTGTTTCTAGTTTCTTGGGATATATTCCTAGGAGTGGGATTACTGGGTCAAATGGGAGTTCCATTTTCAGTTTTTTGAGGAAGCTCCATACTGTTCTCCACAGTGGTTGCACCAGTCTGCATTCCCACCAGCAGTGCAGGGGGGTTCCTTTTTCTCCCCAACCTCGCCAACACTGGTTGTTTGTTGATTTGTTGATGTTGGCTATTCTGACAGGTGTGAGATGGTACTGCATTGTTGTTTTGATTTGTATCTCTCGGATAATTAGTGACTTTGAGCATGTTTTCATGTGCCTCTTGGCCTTCCTTCTGTCTTCTTTTGAAAATATTCTATTTAGGTCCATTGCCCATTTTTTAATTGGATCATTCACTTTCCTTTTATTTAGTTGTATAAGCTGTCTATAGATGTTGGAGATTAAACGTTTATCAGTGATAACATTTGCAAATCTGTTCTCCCATACAGTGGGCTTTCTTGTTGTGTTGTTGATGGTGTCTTTTCCTGTAAAAAAAAAAAAAAAAAAAAAAAAAAAAAAAAAAAAAAGCTTTTTATTTTGATGTAGTCCCACTTTTTTATTTTCTCTTTAGCTTCCATTGCCCTAGGGGCAGTATCAGTGATGAAGTTCTTTTGGTGTATGTTTGAGATTTTGCTGCCTGTGGATGCCTCCAGTATTTTTATGGTTTCCTGTCTTATATTTAAGTCCTGTATCCATTTTGAGTTTATTTTTGTGTATGGTGTAAGTTGGTGATCTAGTTTTATTCTTTTGCATGTATCTGTCCAATTTTCCCAACACTATTTATTGAAGAGACTGTCTTAACTCCATTGTATATTCGTGCCTCCTTTGTCAAAAATTAATTGAGCATAGAGATTTGGGTTGATATCTGGGTTCTCGATTCGATTCCATTGATCTATATGTCTGTTCTCGTGCCAGTACCAGGCTGTTTTGAGAACAGTGGCTTTGTAATACAGCTTGAAATCTGGTATTGAGATCCCTCCTACTTTACTCTTCTTTCTCAGGACTGCTGTAGCTATTCGGGGTTTTTTATTGTTCCAAATGAACTTTTGGAGAGTTCTTTTTAGGTCAGTGAAATATGCCATTAGTATTTTAATGAGGAGTGCATTGAACCTATAGATTGCTTTAAGAAGTAAGGACATTTTGATGATGTTGATTCTACCAATCCATGAACATGGTATGTTCTTCCATCTGTTTACATCTTCCTCTATCTCTTTTTTTAGTGTAGTGTAGTTTTCCTCATATAGGTCCTTTATTTCCTTAGTTAAGTTTATTCCTAGTTATCTTAATTTTTTTGGTGTGATGGTAAATGGAATTGCTTTTTTAGTATCTGTTTCTGTAAATTCACTGTTAGTGTATAGAAAAGCCATATATATCTTGGCATTAATTTTGTATCCTGCTACATTGCCAAATTCATTTATTAAGTCAATTAGTTTTTTAATGGAGTATTTTGGGTTTTTTATGTACAATATCATGTCATCTGCAAATAAGGATAACTTTACTTCTTCTTTTCCAATTTGGATGCCTTTTATTTCCTCTTGTTGTCTAATTGCAATGGCTAGTACTTCCAGTACTATGTCAAACAGGAGTGGCGAGAGTGGGCATCCCTGTCTTGTTCCTGTTCTTAGAGGGAATGGTTTTAGCTTTTGCCCATTGAGTATGATGTTGGCTGTGGGTTTATCATATATAGCTTTTATTATGTTGAGATATGATCCTTGTACTCCCACCTTGTTGAGAGTTTTTATCAGAAAAGGGTGTTGGATTTTATCAAATGCTTTTTCTGCATCAATTGATATGACTATATGATTTTTATCTTTCAATTTGTTTATGTGATGTATCACGTTTATTTATTTGTGGATATTGTACCATCCTTGCATTCCTGGAATAAATCCTACTTGGTCATGGTGTATGATCTTTGTGATGCTCTGCTGGAGCTGATTTGCTAGAATTTTGTTGAGGATTTTGGCATCTATGTTCATGAGGGATATTGGCCTTTAATTCTCTTTCATTGAGTTGTCTTTATCTGGTTTTTGCTATTAGGGTGATGCTGGCTTCAAAGAAGGAGTTTGGAAGTGTTCCTTCCTCTTGAATTTTTTGGAATAGTCTGAGGAGGATAGATTTTAGTTCTTCCTTGAATGTTTGGTAAAACTCTCCTGTGAAGCCATCTGGCCCTGGGCTTTTGTTTGCTGGAAGCTTTTTGATGACTCTTTCAATTTCTTCCCAAGTCAATGTTTTATTGAGATTTTTAGATTCTTCCTGATTGAGTTTTGGAACGTTGTATTTTTCTAGGAATGTGACCATTTCCTCCAGGTTGTTCAGTTTGTTGAAATAGAGTTGTTCTTACTATTTTGTAACAATCCTTTGTATTTCGGCAGGGTCTGTTATTTCAACTCTTTAAGTTCTGATTTTGTTTATTTGTGTCCTCTCACTTTGTTTTTTGGTTAGCCTGGATAGAGGTTCATCTATCTTATTTATCTTTTCAAAGAACCAGCTCTTGGTTTTGTTGATCTTATGTATTGTTTCTTTGGTCTCTATGTCGTTTATCTCCGCTCTGATTTTTGTATTTCCTTCCTTCTGCTTACACTGGGTTTTTCTTGTTGCTCCTTTTCTAACTCTTTGAGTTGTAGCGTTAGATCATTTGTTACCATTTTTTCTAGTTTTTTGCAATAGGCTTGTAAGGATATGAACTTCCCTCTCAAAATTGCTTTTGCTGTGTCCCATAGATTTTGGATTGTTGTTTTTTCATTGTCATTTGTTTTCAGGATGTTTTTAATTTCTTCCTTGATTTCTCTCTCTTTTTTTCTTTTCTTTTGTTTTATTTTTAGAGTATTCTTTTTTTTAAATCAATCTTTATTGTTCATATTATTACAAAGGTTCCTCATTTCTTCCCCCTTCCACCAGGTTCCCACCCCACCCTCGGCCCCCTCCCCACGCCCCATTGTCCTCATCCATAGGTGCACAGTTTATGTCCAGTCTCTTCCCGCATCCACCACTCCCCTTTTCCCCCAGAATTGTCAGTCCACTCCCCTCCGGTATCTCTGATTCTCTGATTCTATTATAATCAACAGTTAATATTGTTCATCAGGTTTTTTAATTTCCTTGTTTTTTTTTTAATTAATAAACTTTTATATTTTTAAGGTTAAATTTTAAAATCTAATAATTTTAAACCTTGTTTTTCTGCCCTGGGAACTGAGAAGCAAACTTGTTTACATGTAAACTTGCCCTTGGGCTATCAAACTTCTAGCCATTCAAGTGTAAATGAACACATTGTTTAAAAATAGCTGCTGGCTAGAATTGAATTAGCTGTTCTGGGTGGGAATGGCATGTCCTCCCCTTTCTCCATTAAAATTAAGGTATTAGCTTTAAAACCTCTTTTTGGCAAGAGACCTTAAACTTTCAGAACTTTAAATTTTCAAGTAGTAAATCAATTACTTCGCATTTTCTCAAATCAATAGTACCTCCACATTCCCAAGGATACACTTCAAACAAAAGACATATCCAAATAGCTCAACCAACCTCATCCAGACCCCACATAAGGCACTCACAGATCAACACCCCAGCACTACAACAACTCAACACATCCAGATCTAAGCCTTCATCCCTTGATTCCGCAGGCCCTCAAGTTCCCCCAAAAGTTTCCAGCCATGTCTGAGAATCAGCCCTGGGACGTGGGCAGGTGAGGAGTGAGCTTTTCCAGGCCCAGCTGGTCTAGGCCTGGCTGCTGTTGCTCTGGGTCTGGCCTAAGTTGCTCCGGGCCTGGCTTCTCCGGGCCTGGCAGCTCCAGGCCCGGCTACCGCCGCTCTGCATCCAGCTGCTCCGGGCCTGGCTGCTGCTCCGGGCCCAGCCGCTGCCACCCCGGGCCTGGATGCTGCTGCTCCAGGCCTGGTTACTCACGACTCGGCTGTTCCAGGCCCAACTGCTCTGGGCCCAGTTGCTCCAGGCCAGTCCACTCCAGGCCTGGCTGCTCCGAGCCTGGCTGCTGCTGCTGGTAACCCAGTCCTTGTTTAATAGCATGCTGTTTAGTCTCCATGTGTTTGATTTCTTTGGATTATTTTTATTGTAGTTAATTTCCAGTTTTATGCCACTATGATCTGAGAAGATGCTTAATATGATTTCTATCTTCTTGAATTTGAAGAGACTTTGCCTATGTCCCAAAATGTGGTCTATCTTTGAGAATGTCCCATGTGCACTTGAGAAGAATGTATATTCTGTGGCTTTGGGGTGGAATGTTCTGAAGATGTCGATTAATTCCATCTGGTCTAGTGAGTCATTTACGATTGATATTTCTTTGCAGATTTTTTGTTTAGATGATTTGTCCAAGGGTGACAATGTGGTATTAAAATCTCTTATTATGATTGTATTGCTATTAATCTCTCCCTTAATGTCCTCCAGCAGTTTTTTTATGTATTAGGCTGCTCCTGTATTGGGTGCATATATATTTACCAGGGTTATTTCTCCTTGTTGGATTGCTCCCTTTAGTATTATGATGTGGCATTTATTATCTCTTATTATGTCCTTCACTCTGAGATCTAATTTGTCAGATATAAGTATTGCTACCCCAGTTTTTTTTTTCATTTCCATTCGCCTGGAAAACCTTTTTCTATCCCTTCACCCTCAGTCTGTGTGTGTCTCTTTTTCTGATGTGGGTTTCTTGTAGACAGCAGATGTATGGTTCTTCTTTTCTTATCCATTCTGTTACCCTATGTCTTTTGATTGGAGCATTTAATCCATTTACATTTAGTTATTAATGATAGGTACTCATTTGACGCCATTTTTATTCTATACCCCTGTGTTCCTTCTTCGCTGCCTATTTCTTCATTTTTACAGTAGACCCTTTAGCATTTCTTGCATTGCTGGTTTGGTGGAGATAAATTCCTTTAGTCTTTTTTTTTTGTCTGTGAAGCTCCTGATTTCCCCTTTAATTTTGATTGATAGCCTTGCTGGGTACAGTATTATTGGATTCAGACCCTTCCTTTGCATGACTTTGTATATTTTATACCATTCCCTTCTGGCTTGATGAGTTTCTGTTGAGAAATCAGTTGCTAGTCTGATGGGGGTTCCTTTATATGTAACCTTCTGTCTCTCTCTGGCTGCTTTTAAGATTCTTACTTTGTCATTGGTGTTTGCCAATGTAATTATAATATGCCTTGGCGTTGCACTTCTGGGATTCATTTTTCTTGGGACTCTGCAAGCATCTTGGATTTGTGTGGGTTTTTTCTTTTCTATCTCAGGAAAGTTTTCTGTCATTATTTCTTGAAATACATTTTCCATGTCCACCTCAGTTTCCTTTCCTTCTGGAACCCCTATTATTCAAATATTGTTTGGTTTTATATTGTCCCAAAGCTCTCATAGGTGCTCCTGCTTTTTAATTTTTTTTTTCTAGAAGCTGCTCTAATTGTTTTTTTTTTTTCCATCTTGTTTTCTAGCTCACTGATGTGGTCCTCTGCTTCTTCTAGTCTACTCTTGATTCTTGCTATTGAGTTCTTCATGGTAGCGATGTCATTTTTCATTTCTTCTTGATTCATCTTCATTTCTTCTTGGTTCTTCTTCAATTCCCCATGGTTCTTCTTCATTTCTTCTTGGATCTTCTTTATTTAGTCTTGGTTCTTCTTCATTTCTTCTTGGTTATTGTCAAATTTCTCTTTCATTCCTTTTAGCCATCTTATGATCATTACTCTGAATTCTTGCTCTGGTAGGTTGCTTGCCTCTAACTCGTTTACTTCCTTTTCTGGTGATGTCTGATTTTCTTTCATGTGCTGGCTATTTCTTTGTCTGCCCATGGTCTCTCTTTTCCGGATGTCTGGTTATTTGGTTTTCTTTCTACTGCGTTGATTTAAAGGCACAAAATACAACACTACCAGGTACAATAGAAAAAGCACTGAACAGGAATGTATTTACAATATTAATACCCTCTAATAAAGGTGACCACTAGAGAAAGGCAAATTAGGGGGTAGGCGAGAATAAAGAAAGGTAAAAAGAGAGAGAGAGAGAGAGAGAGAGAGAGAGAGAGAGAGAAGAAGAAGAAGAAGAAGCAGACTAAGAGAGAAAGGGGAAACAAACTATATATTATATATATATATATATATATATATATATATATATATATGAAGAAAATTCCCATAGGACAACCACTAATCCCCGCAAATGCCAGCAACAATACTTGGAGATTAATACAAACTACAATATCCACTATTATTAAGCAAGGCTATGATAAACAAAAGTAAAGCAATTAAAAAATACTAAGCAACAATAACAACAAAAGAATAAGCATATCAATTTCACTAAAAAGCATAAAAATTCAATATAATCAACATTCACACAAACAATAACAAAAAAGATAGAGAGGAAAACAGTTTTTTTTTTTTCTTTTGTTAACTAGTTAATATAGCAAATAGAGTCGTATTTATGCACTTGGAGCAGGGGGTTGAAAATTAGGTCTATAAGTATGGTGAGAATTTTAGCAGGGGGTATACAAAAGAATAGGGAAAAACTAAAGCTGGAAAGGGATAAGATAAACAGGAGATGAAAAGGGTAAAAGTTAGTAAGAGAGTGATGGCATAAAGGTCAAGTTGAGATAGAGTTGAATGATGCTATAGTAGAGATTAAAATAGAATGAAGACTAATCCAAATGTAAAATAAAAAGCTATTAAAATGGTACTAAAATAAAAGGAAACAAAAAAATGCAAAACAGCCATAGTAATAATGATGATTGAAATTGAAAAATGTAATAATTGCAAAGGTAAAATCAAGTGAGGAAAAAAAGAAAAAAAATCATTTCTTAATTAAAAGATGTAAAAAATGAAAATAAAATTAAAAATAGAAAAATTAGCATAAAAATGTGCAGTAGTGGTCATTCACTTCCTCTGTTATTATATTCGGCACGCCTATTTTTCGGTCCAGACAGTATTGCAGTTCCCTGCATTCCACTGCACCTCAGTTTTGTAAGCTAGTCCTTAATTTTAAGTAGGGTATTTCTTAGTTATTTGTGTCCATTTACTTTTGATTAATTAAAAGTAATAAAAATAATAAAAAAATAAAAAAAAAAAGCAAGGTAAAAAGGGGGGGAAAATCAGTTTGTAATTCAGCCCCTAGGTGGCAGTGTTTCTGGTTTGACTTCCCAGTCCTTTTTGCTGCTCTAGCCTTCTTTCTTTATTGCTCTATGTTTTGTCGAGGAAAGCTGCCTGGGTCCCAGCTCCCAGATTGACTCAGTTCCCAGATTGTTTCTTCTCGCTCTGATCCCCTGTTTCCAGGAAGGCAATTTCCCCCTGCAGTCTCCCAGGATATGCCAAACTGAGCAGTTCTTCCCTAGTACTCAGAAGCAAGGGGGTGAAGGGGATCAGGCACAGGATGGGTCTGCGCCAAGGTGTCCAGATGTTCCGCTTTTGGCGGGATGGTCCCAATTCTTAACAATTTGTCCCACATCCCTTGGTGTTTTTTTAAAAAGACCCAATTTTGGGTAAGATCACGCCAAACCTAGAACTGGGTCTGTCAGCATGTGATTCTCTCTGCAGCCCCTGTCTCTTTCAGCTCAGCTCTGGGCACGGGGCCACTGGGGCACGGGGCCATTGGGGCATGGGGCCGCTGGGGCATGGGGCCTCTGGGGCGTGGGGCCACTGTGGGCGCGGGGCCGCTGGGGCGCTGGGCCGAGGGAACGCGGAGCCATGGGTGCGTGAAGCCACTGGGAGCTCAGAGCAGCTGGGGCGCACTGCAGGTACAGTCTCTGCTTGCACTGCGGTGACCCAGATCCCTCATGTTTTTCCGCAAACTCTGACCTTTCTGTGGGTGATTGAAGAACTCCCTTGAATCCACGTGTTTGCGCCAATTGGGGCATCACAGCTGCTCGATGGTCCCCTCTGCTGTGGGTTTTCCAGGCCTCAGAGAAGGTCCTCCTTTCTTGATAAGATGGCGCAGCCTTCCCTCTGAGCCCGTAGTTCCGGGAGAGTTCTCTGCTGCCACAGTGCTAGCTGCTTGGTTAGGAAATTCTGTCCAGAGGACCCTTAGTTTCTTTTAGAGTTCTGCTACCCCTTAGCTTGCTAATCTACACTCCCTGGGCAACTCCTAGAAGCTGATTCTATCTGTTCTGGGACTAGGCTCAGAGCAAGTCCGTCTGATCGGTCACCATCTTGTCTCCTATTATCAGATTTTTTACTCTTTTGAAAAGCAGCTACAGTGGTGCCTCGCATAAAGAACGCCTCGCACAGCGAAACGCTGCACACAACGAACTTCATTTCATGATTCATACAACGAACTTCGTTTCACACAACGAAGTCGCCCGAGCTTCCACGACCGCTTTGCCCGAGCTTCCACGACTGCTTCACCCGAGCTTCCACGATCGCTGCTGATGTATTGCATCCTTCCGCGCAGGCACTGCAGGCAGTCGTTAGTCACTGCGCTTAACTTAAGCACGTATCGCGGCAATCGTTCTTCATTACGAATTAAATCACGCACGTATCACGGCAGTCGTCCTTTTAAGTTAAACTCAATACACTGTATCCGGATTCAGCTAAAGCAAACAGGATCAACGATCTTTACTCCGATACTCTTGTCCGTTATTTCCGGCAGATGTTGGAGAAAAGAGAAAAACAAACGACTTTGGACAGGTTTTTCATGAAACCATCGGCCAAAAAGCAGAAAATGGATGAAGATGTGCAAGATTCGGTAGACTCTACTTAGTCTGTCTTAAAATTAAAATATGTGTGTTTTTTTTTAAAAAAATTATGTTTTTAGATGTATCTAAATAAAAATAATAACAAAAAATTTATCTTTTTTTATGTCATCTTAGCATATTTTATGCTACAGAACGAATTATTTTTTTTAACATGTATTGTTATGGGAAAACGCGTTTCACATAACGAACTTTTCGCATAACAAACTTGCTCCTGGAACGAATTAAGTTCGTTGTATGAGGCACCACTGCATTAACTTACTATTGGGCTTCTTGCTAAAATTGAACACCTGATCCAAGGAGGCCTTGTGATTCTCCAGCTTGATACTGTTTTTCCATTTATAAGTGAATATAGACAGACCCAAAAACTAAGGAAGACCAAACAATTCTCACTTTTTAAATGGAAATAAGTAAAGATGAAATACAGCCATTTGTGACAACATGTATGGACCTTGAAATATTATGCTAAGCAAAGTAAGTCAGACAGGAAAAGTTAAGACCCATACGACTTCATTCATATGCTATAAAACTGAAAGCAACAAGTGAACAAAAAAAGTAAAACAAACAAAAAAAAACTTTTATATACACAAACAATAGTATGGTGTTTGCCAGAGGGAAGTGGGGTGAGGGGGTAGTAAAGAGTAAATGGGGTCAAATATATGGTGATGGAATAATACTTGAATTTGGGTGGTGGGCACACAATGCAATATACAGATAATGTATCATAGAAATGTGGCCTCATTTCACAGTTTCCACTAAATGCTTGGACTTGCTTCACTGATAGGCTAATATGAAACAACAGTTTCACTGGACTATGGCCACTGTTAGATCCAGCTTCGCAGAACTGAAAATGGACATGATCATTCCACTCAGAACAGAACTCATGGTTGTTCTCATGCTTCTGGTCAATGCTCTTCTTGATGAAGCTTGTTATATTTTTACTATTACCAATAGCTTAGCTATTTCAGTTGCTACCTAGCAAATTAAAGACTTTCCCTCTCTCTGTAGTAATCTCTGGAAACAAACTTTAGCACCTGAACAAAGTGTCAGAATCACACATGTGAGATTGTTCAACTCTGTATTTATCAGATTGCCACCAATGCTGCATGGATCTGTCATTGTACTGAACATGGTTGCACACATTCACCAGTAGAAGTCTGACACAATGTAAAATATTCTCTATGTTTTTTATGCAGAGGCCACCACAACATGCCAGACTTGTGATCCTTGTCAAAAGTTGTCCTGGTTTTTCACAGTAGGAAAAAATGTGACAATGTGACACAAGCCACATTGCCCTGCCTACTCCTGTCACAATGACTATATTGAACCTTTGAACAATTATCAAAGCCAAGTCTGTTTCCTCATGGTTGTTGAAAATTTCTCATACTATGGATTTCTATTTCAGTCTGATTAACTGATTCTAGCCTTCAAAATTAATATATATCACATATTCAGCTTTCTGGATCACTTGTAGTCAGACAATGATGCACTGTATATTATAAAGGTGACTCAACAATGGGCCAATAGTCAAGGTATTTGATGGACATTCCATGCCCCTGTCATCCATCTATTGTTGTTAACTCCTCAAGAATGTCTTTAAAAGATTTATAACTGCATCTTAACTCTAACTGATTTACATATCTTAGTAAGGTGTGGTTTTTTTCCCCACTGAATTCTTCTCCACAAAGAAATATCTTCTCAGCAGCTTCCTGGAACATAATCAGGACAAAAAGGGAGGATTATAATATGTTATATTGAAAATTCAGGATTCTTTCCCTACCATTCTTGAGCATGATGTTTCATTATTTCCCTTAACAATAGCTAACCTAGTTGGTAAGCTATACAGATACAGCCTGGACAAAAGGAGGCCTAGAGGATTCAAATTTAACTATGGTTAACTTTTAAAAAAATTTTATGTCCTTCTTGTGCCTGACTCTTAGAGTGGTTAAAAAAGATGAAGTATGGCTGCTAGAATGGAATGCATTGACATTGTGAAGATGGAGAGAGAGGAATGCCTTATATCCTAAAATATATTATAGATGGAAAAATATTAATTATTTTTTTGTCTTTCAGAACCACCCCTGGAGCCTTTCTCACAAATAAAAATGCCTGGTGAAGCTCTCCTAAACTCTTGCTAGCAGCTCAACTTGAACTGATTACTAGCTAGCTCCAAACATAAATTAATAACTATTTCTCTTAATCTTACAGAGAAGTCTATCAGAAAGAACAGGAGATTCTCCAGTTCCTACACCTCCCATGTATAATTTCGGATGTTCCCTCTTTTTAGTCATTCTATGGAAGAGACAAATGCAATCCTGCTGAGGATGGACATACACCATAGGTTTAGAAGACTCCCCTTAGACCCTCAAAAAACAAGGACTATATTCAATTATTAAAAATGAATCTGGAATATTAAGATTTACCAGCTGGCTTGGAGGCTGCATTAGAGCCACTATAAGCCTGTGTCCTCTGATGTAGGCCACCCTGGTGAGACCTCAATCATCTTAAAGAATGCTTTCTTTCCATGGGAATCAAGTGCACCACATGTACTTCCTGTATAAAAGCCTCTCTGCAGGAAACACGGTAAATTGCACCTTAGTTAGAGATGGTTATGAGGCATTCAAGTATTATGGAAACAGTGTTTTGGCCCTAGAAAACATGCAAGTCAGTTTTTACTCACTGGCCAATTTTGTTATAGAAAGTAGAATTGTACTAGATTCCCTCTTTATGAACCAAGGTGGATTCTGTATAATCACATCCTTTTGATACCTTGGAAAAGGTAATACCAAGCAGAAAAATCAATAAAAATACTTAAGGATAAATCCACCTAGCTCTCTTCTGAGGACTAAATGTATCCACCAGCTATACCCAAATTCACATGTCCAAGTCATATACTCAAAGTAATAGTATTTGAAGACAGAGTCTTAATAGAAGTAATTAAGGTTAAAGGAGGCCATAAGTATAAGGCCTGATCTGATTGAATCAATATCCTTATAAGAAAAAAATATATAAGAAAAAAGAAAAAACAAACAAACAGAAAACTTGTGTTCTTTCTCTTTCTTCCCCCCATGTACACACTAAAGAAAGACCTTGTGAGGACTCATATCAGAAATTTAATTGGCTGGGATATTGATCCTGGACTTCTAGTCTCCAGATTATAATAAAATAAATTCCTGTCATTTAAGTCATCCAGTTTGTGGTGTTTTGCTATGACAGACCAAGCACACTAAGTAACTTTCTAAGGTAGACCCTGATGAGTTGTGGTATTTGTTCAATTGGTTGATTTCAGAAATTAGAGATTTGGAAAGATGTACTATAGTTGAAAACAATGCACCAGGTTGGTTATATAATTATTCTTTGAGCCCTACTAATGATAGCCTTAACTAAATGCTATGTGAGCTAAATTGATCCTAGCCCTGTTGGTCAGATTAATCAGAGTAGTAGTATACTCACAGATAGAATTGACAGATGTCAAAATGGTATAAAACAAGAGATGCATATTATTGAGACACAATAATCTGTGGGTCTCTTGTTTCTACCAAACTTGAAAGCAGAGGCACCAACTTTCCGTTTATTCAGCATTATTTTTTCAAGAATGTTTATAGAGAAAACAGTTTTGGAAGATAGAAATGTTATTCTTCAGACACAAGGACAGGTTTGCTTCACTGGCCATTATAATAAAGGTAATCTCTCCCTCTAGGCCCTGGGAGTAAGGCATTAGATCCACTAGAGTCTAGGGGAAAGTTCCAGCAGGTTTTCCTATACCCACCATAAAAGATTCTGGTTCCCTAAATCCAGGTTCTTAAGCTGTGAAACAAGTCAAATATGGGTACTACCTTCATGGAAGCCTTTCTGCATCACTTCCTTGGTCAAGGCGACCTAAGGGAACATAAATTTGAAGATACTTGCTGTGCCACTAATAACAAATTTTTTTGACTCTGATCCAGGAGCCTCATGTTTCTACCAGCACCCCTGAAATTGTGACAAGCTAACTCATTAACTTGCAGATAGAATAAAATCTCAGACCCTTGGTAGCTATTGACAGTAGTTTTGTCCAATTCTTTTTAATGGCTTTTACATATACAAATTACTGAATTGGCCCCTTGTTTTTGGACAATTAGGTTTCAAATATTTTTTCTACTACAACATTACAGTGAATATCTTTTGATGTATATATTTGTACACATGTGAAACTGTTTCTATAGGACAGAGAGATTCCTTGTATTTGAAATGCTTTTTTAAGATATATTAATTTGTGTGCTGTAATCATCTATACTCTGTCAATACTTTGTGAGAATACCCCTTGGTTAGAGTTGAAAAATACTATAATGTTTTAATTGTAATTTTCTGATTACGGGTAATAATGATTACCTTGTAATATTTATTGACTATTTTTCTAAAATATTTTTCATGCACATAATATATTTTACCATGATATTTAATTTTTATTGAATTATAATAACTTATCATATACATGAATTTTAGTTTCCTTTGTTGTTATGCATTCCAATTACATAAATTGTCATTAAACTATGCCAATGATGTTTAAATCATACAGAAGCTTAAAAATTTATAGTCATATTAGTCAACTATTCTCTTTCTGACATCAGTTTTTAGTATTTTTAGGGAATGCTTGTGCTAGCCTATGCCATACTAAATTTTTATAATCATTTCTAATTTTTGTTGTTCTTTATGAATCAATCATTTATTACAAGAGACCAAAACTATAACTATGTCTTCTGGAAATATATTTTTTGTGAGAATTTAACTTTGCAATTATACTCCCTAAATTATATCAATTCTAATCTGTTAAATGCCATTTGCTACTTCTCTGCTTTTAGTTAATAGTCCATATTTATTTAAAGATAAAATATAATGTTCTTTAAAAGTTATACAACATACTTCAGCAGGGCAATGAAAATTATGTTTTCTTTATCATAGAGATATTCTCACATTGATCCAGAATTTACTTTGCATAATTTACTAGTTTTAGATGAGCACAATGTATTCTTGCCCAAGGTAAAAAAAAATAAAAAAGAATCTTGCATGAGGCTAAAATCTGTAGTCTCAGTATTATATGTGTGTAAATTTATGTATGTGTTTCCTCACTGAACCACGCTGACTCTTAGTTAAGGCCTAAAAAAGGAAAATGTTTACAAAGAAATATGTGTGAAAGTTACAGAAGAAAGATTTTAATCAAAATTATATGTTTAATCTCTCCAATTCTGTTACCCAGCTGGAATCTGAGGGTTTTTTTTTTCTCATTCTACTGTTTTGGATGAGAACAGCTGCTTGTGATGACACAGGCAGTCTTCTCTAGCCTTCTGCTTCAGGCAGCAGTTTAAGCCTTTCTCTTTGAAATTAGCTTAGACCATTTTAAGCATTTTCCTGTTTCCTCTAGGCACATGCAATACCAGGACAAGGATTACAACATCTGTCCTCAAAGTTATGTGCAGTTTTTATAATGTTTCTTGATTATTTGAGGTCCAGAAATTAAGAAGGTAAGAAGAAAAGTTTGTAACTAGAGTAGCTCAAGACAGAAAATAGTCAATATTTAAAATATAAAGGAGAAAAGGAGCACTTGGAGTATGTCACATCAAAGATGGTTCCACATTCAGAAAGAAAATACCAAATGCCTAAATGATTTAACTTGGTGGGTAGTAGACACCATAAAGAGAGTATTCCTGTGCTGGGCTGGTAAAACAATCTGGAATGGTCTGGATTTTCTTGATGATGACTTCTTATGCCCACCCAGCTTCACAGTCAGCTCTTCTAGTAAGCCTGCTGTTCTTCCCACCATGCCCCACTCAGAAGAGTCTGCTATTACTTTCCATTGCCAATGCTGTTATAATGCTTGGAAAGGCAAAGACCTCTGGAAGTTTTCTCAGAAAGAAGCAATTGAGCTGGAGGAAGACAATAAAGCAGTGGTTCCCAACCCTTTAAATGCCGTGACTCTTTAATACAGTTCCTCATGTATTAAAATTCCCCAACCATAAAATTATTTTCGTTGCTACTTAATAACTGTAATTTTGCTACTGTTATAAATCGTAATGTAAATATCTGTGTTTTCCGATGGTCTTAGGCTCTACAGCAGCAGTTCTCAACCAGAACCACTTGCAGAATCACCTAAGACCATCAGAAAACACAGATATTTATATTATGGTTCATAACAGTAGCAAAATTACAGTTATGAAGTAGCAACAAAAATAATTTTATGGTTGGAGGTCACTACAACATGAGGAGCTGTATTAAAGGGTCATGGCATTAAAAAGGTTGAAAACCACTGCAATAAAGGAAAATAAGGAAAGACATGAACATTATATTAGAAAACATATTTTAGCAATGTCAGCAAAGAGGAAAAAAAGGTGTCATAGGATACAGTAAGAAATTCCATCCAGAGAACAAAAAAAGGAAGCCCTTTAACACACACACACACACACACACACACACACACACACACACATTATGAAGTTTGCAAAGTAGCTAAAGGTATGAAAAAAATGCTTTGGGTGATGGAAATACAGATTTAATTAATTATTCCTGGGAATCTGTATAAAGTATACTTATATAATAAAAGGCTAATATGCAAATTGACCAAATAGTGGAGCAACTGGTCACTATGATGCACACTGACCACCAGGTGGCAGATATTCAATGCAGGAGCTGCCCCTTGATGGTCAGTGCACTCCCACAGCTGGAGCACCACTAAGCCAGAAGCTGGGCTCACAGCTGGCGAGCACAGCTGCAGTGGGAGGAGCCTCTCCCACCTCCATTGCAGCACTAAGGATGTCCAACTGATGGCTTAGATAGGGAGTGCCATTAGTCTGACATCCCCTGAGGGCTCCTGAACTCTGAGAGGGCAAAGGCCTGGCTGAGGGACCCCCCCACTCAAATACATGAATTTCATGCACTAGTCCTCTGGTTCTTAATAATAATGCTATAAATCCCCTTGCCAATAATGTCATAAAGCTTCTGCAAAATGTAGACCTGAGCCACATTATGAAGTAAGGGATGCCATTTTCACTCTTATTCACTTCTAAATGCTCATTGCTCTCATACTTTAGGGGTGTTTCATGCCCTATTTTTTTTAAAATATATTTTATTGATTTTTTTACAGTGACGAAGGGAGAGAGATAGAGAGCTAGAAACGTCGATGAGAGAGAAGCATCGACCAGATACCTCTTGCACACCCCCTACTGGGGATGTGCCCGCAACCCAGGTACATGCCCTTGACCAGAATCGAACCTGGGACCTTTCAGTCAGCAAACCGACGCTCTACCACTGAGCCAAACTGGTTTCGGCTTATGTCCTATTTTTATAGGGTAAAACCCTCATCTGGACACCAGCTATTCTCCATTAGAATGCTCTGGGATTGTGCTCTTCCCCAAGCATTCAATGCTTTACAAATTCCTGCTCAACATTCAAAAGCCAAATTTCCCTTAACTTCCTGTCTTTACATCTAGGACAATTATTTCCTGTTTCTGAGCTCTCTTATAAGTACTGAGTCTCTACTATTGTACTAATAAAACAAAAAAACAAAACAGAACAAAACAAAAAACTGTTCTGTGATTATTTGTCAAATTTTTGTCTCTTACACTAGACTGTGTGCTCTTTGGTAGGAGAAGCCCTAAGTTTTGCAACTGCAGAACCCATAACTGTACCTTAAAAAGAGTATAAGCTGTAAATGTTTGAAGGAATTGTAATCCATTTTTGTTACTTACCAATGATTTGTGTTTTTTCTCTCTTTAGTTTTGTTCCCCAGAAATATTTTAAGAATTCCGATCATGTCTAATGTATTGGTTGGTGTAGCATAGCCTGAAAAAGTTTACATCTGTTTCTATGTAGTCTTTATTTTTGATAGAGGTCACTTCATCATTGTATCTGAGAACATCTAAAACTTCACTCTCTCCTTTCCATTACACTGTACTCTTTTTTAGTGTCTCATTTTCTGAATCTTTTTGTATATTACCCCACCTACTTGATTACTAAATGGGTTTTTGCTATGACAAATGATAACACCATTTTCCATTTTATTGTATGTTTATATCTCACATTATAGTCCAAGAATTTGAGAATGAATATGTGTAGTACAAAGACTTGCTGAAGATATATTTTAGCTGTGTTGATTTTTGTCATGTGAGTTGCATAAGGAACATTTAATGAGATGTGTCATTAAATATTTTTACTAAACTGAATAAAATGAAAATATGAAACAATTGTTCTGATTAAGGGGTAACTGAACTGATTTTTATTCTGGAAGCTAATGTGGAAAATATATTTTTTAGAAATCTCTATTATTACCAACTCTTTCTTATAGCACTATCCTTAAATACAGAAATCTCTGGTATATGGATATATCTTTTGCAATACTATACTATTCATATCTGCTCTCCTGCTTTCCAGACTGCATATAATTCTTGGTAATGGGAAAGCCTTAGATTGTTAGCATCCAGGAACAGCCCTTATGAGCTATCAGTGTTTCCCAAAGTGTGGTACGCATACCCACAAGGGTACGGGAAGAGTTTAGTGGGGGTACACGTTGCACCAGAGTTTGGTGGGGATATGCACTGCACCATGCTTAGCTGCGCCTAATTCTATGTTCTCATGAGTACGAGGGGTACTCAGCGTTACGAAAATTATAGAAGGGGTACACATATGTCAAAAGTTTGGGAAACACTAAAGATGATGCCATTTGCACTTTTCTATAACTATTGGGAATGTTTGCCGGGAACCAATTCCATCATGTAATAATTACAAGAGTTCCATCAAAAGTTTGATGGGACTTGGGCGGCTCAACAAGTGTGAGCCATATATGTAGTTTACCTGTTGGAAACAGCTAAATGGCACTTTCCCCAAACCTGAATAGGACAATTGTCTGCTGCCAGACAGATCAGGGCATTTTATTGCCTCGTGTTGGCCAAACACCTGAACTAGGCTATTCCCCAATCTGACAATATCTTTTGATATCCTACCCTTTAAAGTGTATATTATCTCCACTTTGCCTTCGGATAAATCACTATAATAAAATCAGGGTCCTGAGTGAAGGAGAAGAGTCTTTAGTTCCTTCAGCTGAAGATCCTCTGACCCCCAATGCCTTTCAAAATTATCTTTCATCTCTGGACTCTTTAATAATCTACACATTAGCCCCTTTCTCCAGAATGCTGAACCCTTTGTAAGGCTGGAAAAAGAACCCCGGCAAGTGTTCACTACTCTCTTTCTCTAAAAGTGTTCTCTGTACCATTATTCCAGGGTCTGGCTCTTATATGGCCAAAATGTAATCCCCATTATAGTGCTAGGAGATAATGTCCTAAAGAGTGCTTCTCAGAGTGAGGTCATCTGAGGCCTTGCATGAGCATTATCTCCAAGGCTTTTGTTGAAACGCATCTCCTTGGGTCTAACCCCAGAACTACTGAATCAGGTGTAGTATAAAATCTGCCTCTTTAACAGGCTCCCCAAGTAATTCAGATTCAAAATACAGTTTGTGAACAACTGAATTATGCTATTTTATTTCCTCATATAATAAACACGTAAAGGAGTTAACCCCTAATGATATATTTACTTATAAGTATCGTAAATCATTTTGGAACCTTGACTGCTTGTTAATCATTTAACAAAGCTATCCAATCATATAAAATTCTTTCATCCTGAAAATTATCAAATTATTGTGTTAGGCACACAAAGTATACTTGCTTATAATACTCAAATTTATATCCTGATAGTGCTATAGGAGCTAAAAAGATAAATGTGTTCCTATATACAGATGAAAGAGTTTTAGTCTAATGATCTATATACTTGAAACCATAAGAAATGATTAGTCTCACTAGGCAATTGCTTCCAGGATAAGTTCCTGGAAGTGATTTAATATCCACTATTTTGGTATGCAATTCCCAACATTTGACTGCCTTATTGGCAACCACTTTATACAACAGACCGCTTTCTTCAGTTAACTAGGAGTATGTTCTGCAAGCAGCTAGGCTTAGAGAGGTCACCAGAGAGTGACACTGTTTAAGTTTTATCAATGTTATTAATAAGTTTTGGTTTCTGGATAAGTAAGTTATTTGGTTTTACCATGTTTAAAAAACAACATAAGTTAAACATAATAAGGAAATCCATTATGATACAAAACTTTGGGACCTTGACTACTTATTCATTCATGGTATAAAATAAACCTTAACATATTTAAAGGAGAAATCTTGCTACTTCTACTTCGAGCAGGTACTTCCTTGGTTCACTTTTGTAAAAACAAAAACAAAAACAAAACAACAAAAAACGAGTGCATACCTCTTCAGGTAAGTGTCCTCAATTTTATTAAGAGGACTTGGATTCTACCATAGTTTACCTGATTATTAAAGCATATCTTCCTATATCTATAAGCAATATACATTAGCTCTACTTCCAGACTTGCTAGAGAGTATTACCTAAAATTTTCTATCATGAAATACATGTCAATACTTAGGTGAGAGAATATCTCTGGAATATCATTGCTTTAAATAACTAAAGGCAATATGCTCCTCTAGGCAGTCTTCAATTGGACTTTGGTTGAACAATATTGCTTGCTCTATTACCCTCCTCATCTAGCCCCAAACATGGGAAATTATTTTTTGCTTTAAATAAATTTTTATTTTCAATTAAAGTTGACGTACAATATTATATTAGTTTCAGGTGTACAATCCAGTGATTAGACATTATATAACTTAATAAGTTATCACCTAAATAATCTAGTATCTTTTTTATTCCATATATAACTATTACAGTATTATTGACTATACTAGTGACCTGGTGCACCAAATCTGTGCACAGATTCAGCCCAACCTGCCTCCTCTCAGAGACTGGGAGCCCTTAGGGGATGTCCTACTGACAGGGAGAAGGCTTAAGCTCTAGTCTGGCCTCCCTCTGTAGGAGGTGACCAGGCTGATCAGGGTAAGACACCAGCCCTATCACCTCGCTGATGCAGCCACTGCAGCCACCAAGCTGTTTTCATCAACACTGACTCCAGTCCCTTCACCATAAAAAAATGCCAACTTTATTTAGGCATTGTCAAGATGTGTCTTTCATAGGATATGACATTTCTTTCTTTATTTTCTTTTTTTTTTTTTATCCACACCTGAGGATATGTTTCCATTGATTTTTAGAGAGTGTGGAAGAGACAGAGAAAAACAGAGAGAAACATCAGTGAGAGAAGGACACTTTGACTGGTTGCCTCTTACATGAGTCCTGACCTGGACCCAAGCCAAGAAGGAGCCTAGGTACATGCCCTTGATCAGAATCAAACCTGGACCCTGTGGTCAACAGGCCGGGGCTCTATCCACTGAGCCAAACCAGCTAGGGCAGGATATGACATTTCTTAGCCACTCCAGTAGTGGACTTTCGTTTTTTTCCTCCAGAAGTGTGGTGGAAAAACCCTAGATTATCTTCTTGGATTTTTATAACCCAAGTTACCAAGAATATGCAAGTAGGGGTGTACAGGGAGCTCAGCCAGTGAGTGGTCAGAAAAGGTGTTTACACTTGAACTGATTTGGCTCAGTGGGTAGAGTGTCTGCCTGCAGATTGAAGGGTTCCAGGCTTGATTCCTGTTAAGGGCATATACCTTGGTTGGGGGCACATCTCCAGTGAGGAGTGTACAGGGGGCAGCTGATCAATGTTTCTCTCTCATCAATGTTTCTGACTGTCTATCCCTCTCTCCTCTTCTCTGTAAAAAAAAAAAAATCAATAAAATGTATGTTTAAAAAATAAAAGATGAGCTGTTTCCTCTGCAGCTCATGCACAGAGGACTCCCTGCATTGTGTCCACTGGACTAGGGTCATGTCCCTGCCACCTGGGGGAGTACACCCCCAAGGCCGGCAGCCAACCCCATGTTGTGGGCGCCAGGCTGGGGCATGGACCCGGGCCGCTGTTTGGTGCCAGGGCATGCACAAATGGCCATGGGGTGGGAACATCTGCTGCATTGCCATGGGGATATTCGCGCCCCACCAGCTGCTAGGTCCTGAGTGGCCACGGGCATCTGAAACCCTGGCCTCTCAGAGCCTATGCACAGACCTACAGGCCAGGAGTGGCCTGGATCCCAAGGATGTTCCCAGGACTCAGACCACTGGGCACCTGCATTTGCAAACTAATCCACCATCTTTGTTGGGTTAAATTGCATACTCACTCCTGATTGGCTAGTGAGTGTAGCAGAGGTATGGTCAATTTACATGTTTCTCTTTTATTATATAGGATTCCCTATTCTGTACTTTACATCTCATGACTATTTTGTAACTACCAATTTGTACTTCTTAATCCACTTTTTTTTAACCTATCTTCTCAACCACACATCCATCTTAAAGAAGTACCTTTTAACATTTATTGTAATATTGATTTGGTGGTGATGAACTCCTTTAGATTTTTCTTGTCTGGGAAACTGTTTATCTGTCCTTTGATTCTAAATGATAGCTTCACTGGGTAAGTCTTTGCTTTTCATTACTTTAAATATTTATTGCCAAAACCTTCCAGTCTGCAGTTTTTTTTTGAGAAATCAGCTGATAGTCAAGTCATTTTAGATAACCAACTGCTTTTTTCTTATTGTTTTTGTGATTCTCTCTTTGTCTATAACTTTTGGCATTTTAATTATGATGTGTCTTGGTGTGGGCCTCTTTAGGTTCATCTTGTTTGGGACTCTCTGTGTTCTCTGGACTTGTATATCTATTTCCTTCACCAGGCAAGGGAATTTTTCTATCTTTTTTTCCCCCATAGATTTTTAATTCCTTGCTCTCTATCTTTTCCTTTTGTTACCCCCGTGATGCAAATATTGGTAAATTTGAAGTGGTCCCAGTGGCTACTTACACTATCCTAATTTTTTTAAATATTTTTTGCTGTTTTGATTGGGGTTTTTCTGCTCTTCCAAATCTATGATTTGATCCTGTGCTTCATCTATTCTACTGTTGGTTCTTGTAATGTATTCTTCATTTAAGTTAATATATTCTTCATTTATGACTGGTTATTATTTATGTTTCCTATCTCTTTGTTGATGTTCTCATTAAGTTTATCCAGACTGTCTCTAAATTCATTGAGCATTTTTATGAGCAGTGTTTTGAACTCTGCATCTGGTAGAATATTTGTCTTCATTTTGTTTAGCTCTTTTTCTAGAGTTTTGTTCTGTTCTTTCAATTGGTTTCTATGCATTGTTAAAGCTGTTACATCTCCCAAAATTGGTAAAGTGGCATAATATAGTAGTTGTTTTGTAGGATCGAGTGGCACAACCTCACCAATTACGTGAGCTGATCACTCCAGGTACAATTCCCATGTGGGCCATGTACACCATTCTGTTGGAGTTGACCCCTGATTGCTGTTGATATGTTAACCTAAGGGATCTATCACTGAGAAGTACTCACTCCAGTGGGGCTCTGGTGTCCAATGAATCCACCCCTTCAGTGTGGAGCTTGTGGAGGTGCTTCAGCATGGCCTGAAGCTGTCTACATGGTGAGCTGGCTTTGGGGCCTCCCAAAGAGGTACAAGCCAAGGTTAGCTACCACCTGTAACCTGCCTGTGGCCACTGGCACGCAGCACAGAGCAATCTGCAGATGGATAATTATGCTGGGCTTAGAGTTGCCTAGCAGAGTTCAACCTTTGAAACAAGGCTGGATGCCACTAGTGCTAGGTCCTGGGTCACAAAGTAAGAAGTACGAGGCATGCGAAGACCAGATACTGCTTATTTCAGAGATTTTATGAAAATGTTAAGCATGAATCAAGATAGGCTATTTGTATCAAAATGCCACTGTAAATGGCTTGGATTGGCCTCTACTAAGTTGGGTGGGTCAGGGTTTCCTCCTTGTATGTCTGTGTTACCTTTTGAGTTGCTAACCCATTATTGGAGCTTAAAGCAAGTGTTTGTTGCCCTTTACGAGGAATGCCTGGAACTCCAGCAGCCATCCATTTCATTCAGTCACAATCACTGCTGGTTTTTATAGCCAGAAGATATGAAGACTTCTCTTCCTGTCATTGGAATCCTGGTCTTAGGTGCCTATTGTGAGGTGCCAGGGGGAAAGTCTGTATTGGAGATATTTCTTTCAATTTTTATCTGCCAATGTGATGGCGGGACCAGTTTATTGTGCATCTCTGCTCTTCCTACCAGTATCTATGTGGCTTATTCTTTATATCCTTAATTGTAGAACTTCTGTTCAGTTATATTTCTGGGATTTTTAAATGATTGTTCTGTAGTTTAGTTCTACTTTTGATGAGGGTGTGGGAGGATCAGAGTACTGTGCTCATGTCCACCATCTTGAATGGAACTAGCAAAACTTTTTTTTTGGAATTAGGTTTAGGCATATGGAATAATATTAGTATTATATATTGATATATCTTATAATACACCCTGGTGATCTTGGTTCTTTTATTTAAAGTTGATGACAGCATTTACATTATACTATAAAATACACATAAAAATAATAATAAAATTGTCTATCTTGTATTTATGAATACTTTTAATTCTCTTGAACATTTCTTTTTTGGGCTACACCTCATGTAACATTTATTTCTGTACTTCACAGCATGCAATTGAAGTAATAATTTCACCTCTAATGAATCTTGCTTTGCTAACTTTTTAAATTACTTCACCGTGATTTCCTTATTTGTTTATGGAAGTTCTTGTTGTACTGCTCCTATTTATGTATACTCCCTTAAATACATTCTGAATTTATTTAACTGAATTATCTGAAATCAGGACAAGTGCTTGAAGAAAGGCTTTCTCCCACATAGAAAAAGGTAACATATAATAAATGTATTTATTATAAAACTGATACTAGGGAAAAGGTTTTTTTTTATGGTTTTGAAATACCTTAATACAGAGAAAAAGGATGATATGAGTCTACCATAACATCAGCTCTCCCCCACATAAATGTAAAGAAGTACTATTTATTTCTAGATCCATCTTGAATCCTCAAGAGTATACCAAAGAATACTATTAGGTCTAGTAATAATTAATGTCGTTTTCTAATACTTTTTTAAATCGAATTTATTTAAACAATACAACAAAATTTAATCAACAATATAGTTGCCGTTGTTTTCTACTACTTGTGCCCAATGCTCAGGAAGCATTTTAATCCCTCTGTTGTAAAATTCTTGTGATTTTGATGCAAAAAATTCGGTCAATGCATTTTTGAGGCATTCTTCATTATTAAATTTTTTTCCAAAAAGAAAGTTTTGCAAAGAACGAAACAAATGGTAATCGGAATGGGCAATATCAGGAGAATATGCAGGTTGAGGGAGAACTTCCCATTCCAACTGACGCAGTTTTTTAGCAGTGATTCTTGCAGTATGCGGTCGTGCGTTATCGTGGTGAAGAATTACGCCCTTCCGATTAATCAGCGCGGGTTATTTTTCTATTAAAGCTTGGGCTAACCTTTCCAATTGGACACTATACACTGCACTTGTAATGGTTTGGTTAGATGGTAAAAGTTCATAATGAAGAATTTTTTTAAAATTCCACCAAACACACAACATCACTTTTTTCGCATGCAAGTCAGGTTTTGGCGTGGGCTATGGAGCCTCATTTTTGTCCAACCATTGAGGCCGCCTTTTCAAATTAACATACAGCACCCATTCTTTATCTCCAGTAACAATTTGCTCTAAAAACGGCAAAGGGTTTTGACGAGAGAGGAGCGAACTGCAAATTGTGACTCTGATTATGGTTGTTGTAGGTCAACTCATGAGGAACCCATTTTCCAAACTTTTGGACTTTGCCAAGTGCACGCAATTTTGATTGGAAATTGTTTTTTGTGAACAATTTAAAGTTGTCGCAAGCTCTTGTTGGGTAATTTGAGGATTTTGCACCAAAAGAGCTTGAAGAGCTTCTTGATCAAAATTGGACACCCGGCCTCGACCACTCTTGTCATCTAACGAAAAATTTCCCTCGCGAAATTTCTCAAACCAACGCTGGCATTTTCTGGCGCTAACTGCATCTTGACCAAGAGCACTACAGATGTTTTTTGCAGCCTCACTTGCTTTTCTTCCTAATTGGAACTCGTAAAGCATGCAGTGCCGAATATGCTCTTCATCCGCCATCTTCTTAGCCCTAGTTTTGCAACAAAAACCAAACCAAACACAAACTTTTCAAGCAAAACTTGTTAATTGCACTTCACACGTTCTGTAGATACCACGTGTTTGAAGGTTATGTCAATACAAGTCAACGCCAAGCAAGATTTTAAACGAATGTTTAAAAACGACATTAATTATTACTAGACCCGATACACTGCTTATTTAGGTAAGAAGACTTGTAGAATTATAGTTTATGTTAACTTTTTTTTGTATTCTATATCTCTTGAGAAGATTAGCTGAGCAGGCAATCTCTGTGAGATCATTTTGACTATTGTGTTCAAAGTTGAATGGTTCAATTATCTGACATCCGTGAAAGTGTGTTTTGGATATACCTAAAATTTAGTTGAACTCAGCGGAATTTTTACCAAAGTCTAGTTGATAATATTGTCAAATGCTGTCTCTTAACTTTCTGAAGTAAATACTTTTTTCCTAAGCACCTTTTTTTAATGTATATAGTAGAGCTGCTTATTGGACTTTCTGGTGTAAGACAGGCAAACAACCAGCCAGTCATGATCACTAAAGGAAAAATGATTCCTAAGAGTGACATCACATGAAGACATAAACATAAACATTATGATAAGGATGAAATTAGGGCTGAAACTTTCTCTGCAAATCTCCTGTTGTGTCTCAGTATGAGATGAAGTTTCTTATAGATGGAGGTTACCCAATGCCTTATAAATCAGTATTTGCCTTTTTCCCCCCCCCCCAATATGTATTACTGGAAAGATTTGAAACCATTATTGATCATTAGATCATTTTTTCTAGCATATGGGGAAAATGCTTTCAATTGTTCCTCAAAATATTGTATTTCACCAATGTGAATTTTGGCAGTTATCTACCAATAGCCAGAATGTACAATTGAGACTAAAAAATGAATAAGAAATATTTGTGTATGGTTCTAGTGTTGGGGGGAGGCAGTCTTTCTTTCTGATCCTATTTGATTTTACATAAAAATAAATCACCTATCCAAAGACACATGTCACATTTGAAACCATGAAAATTTAGAGCAAGAAATTTTATTTAAAAGACCAGAGGGCACAGGAGTAAGCCTTTTCAATTTGCTTGCCTCTCTGCTAACCTGCCAACATGATACATGTCTTTTAATAAGAAGTAGTATTTGTTGCTTTTGTCACCGATCAAATATCAAAAACACAATAAAACTGATTTTTTGTCACTATAAAAGTATCATATAGGGAATGATTATGTGTTAATATCACCTGTGGCTCATACAAGAGAAAAAGGCTATATTCAGGCACTATTCTTAAAGTATATTGCTTACATGGATAGATTCCTCAGGTTATAAGAATCCTGGGTGCAGTTAGTCAGGTACTTTTTCATCAAAGACAAAGCAGCCTATTTAACTGAGAATTTCACATAAATAGCACCAAGATCTTTTTTTGTGAAAACAGCAGAATACATACTATTAAATAAATTAAAAGTGATTTATTAGTCATTAATCTATTCCATTATTTACTTAGATAGTGTTAAAATAAGATATAGCTACAGTGTATATCTAATATATATATTCTTCCTTACAAGGAAGTTGAACATTTTAATATGACTAAGGAAACTATTTTTATTCTACTCCATGCCTAAGTTTTCCTTCCTCATCTGTCCATTTTGTATAATCTGTTGTCCATATTCTGTTTGAATACTGATTTATACCTTAAAAATTTCTCCACCAACTCATATTAGATACATCAATCTCTTTGCAAATTGTGTAAAGTTATTTATTTACACTAAATTTATTGGGGTGACATTGGTTAAAAAAATTGTATAAATTTCAGGTGTACAATTCTCTAATGTATCAGTATATTGTAATGTGTGTTCACCATCACAGTCAAGTTTTATTTCATCACCATTTATTCCTCCTTTACCATCTCCTACTTCTCCCACCCCATTTTCCATGTAATAATCACAATCACCATACTGTTGTCTATGATTTTTTTTTTGCTTAATCCCTTCTCACCTTTTTCACCCAATCCCTCTAGCCCCTCCCCCCACCTCTGAAAGCTCTCAGTCTGTTCTCTGTATCTATTAGTCTGTTTCTATTTTGATTGTTAGTTTATTTTCTTCATTTGATTATACATATAAGGGAAATCATATAGTACTTTTCTTTCTCTGATAGGCTTCTTTCACTTAACATAATACTCTCCAGGTCCATCCATGCTGTCCCAAAAGGTAAGATTTCTTTTCTTTGTTTAACAGCCAAGTAGTATGTCAGAAACCATTAAAATCTTAGACATTTCTTGTAGCAATATTGTATTTTTCTTATTTACCTCTTTGGGCAAGGGAAACAAGAGAAAAAGTAAACAAGTGGGACTACATCAAGCTAATTTTTTTTTTTGTTTAATATGATTTTATTGATTTTATAGAGAGGATGGGCGATAGATAGAGAGTTAGAAACACTGTTGAGAGGTAAATATCAAGAAGATTGGCTACCTCCTGCATGCAGCCCACACTTCATTAGAGATCAAGCATGCAAACTGGGCATGTGCCCTGACCATGAATCAAACCAGCAGCCTCTTGGTTCATGGGTCAATGCTCAGTCAACTCAGTCGCACTGGTCTGGCCAAACTAAAATATTTTTCACAGAGAAGAAAACTATCAACAAAATGATAAGACAAACCACTGAATGAGAGAACCTATTTGCTGCTACATCTGACAGTGGTAGGTAAACTCAGTCAACAGAGACATATATCAAAGGTACAACGATTGAAATTTCTTTTGAGAGCCAAATTTTTTAAACTTAAACTTCTTTAATGGCACTTCTTCAAAATAGACTCGCCCAGGCTGTGATATTTTGTGAAAGAGCCATACTCAAGGAGCCAAAGAGCCACATGTGGTTGATGAGCTGCAGTTTGCTGACCACAGTGATAAGGGGTTAACATTCAAATTTTATTAATAACATAAAATTCAACAGCAGAAAACCCAAAAAAATCCAATTAAAAATGGGCAAATTACCTGAATAAATACTTCTCCAAAGAGAAGACACAGATGGCCAATAGACATATGAAAAGATGCTCAATGTCACTAATCATCAGAGAAATGCAAATTAAAACCACAATGAGCTATCACCTCACACTTGTCAGAATGGCTAGCATCAATAAATCAACAAACAAGTGTTGGTGAGAATGTGGAGAAAAGGGAACCCTTCTACCCAACTAGCGAGAATGCAGACTAGTGCAGACACTGTGGAAAGCAATATGGGGTTACCTCAAAAATTGAAAATGAAAATGCCTTTTGACCCAGCAATCCCATTTCTAGAAATATATTAGAAAAAAACTGAAATATTAATTTGAAAAAAATATATGCACCCCTGTGTTCATTGCAGTGTTATTTACAATAGCCAAAATGTGGAAGCAGCCCAAGTGGCCATCAGTAGATCAGTAGATAAAAAAGCTGTGCCACATTTACACAATGGAAAGTGTGTAAAGTTTTAAAATTAAAATAATAAGTTGTTAACAGTGTTGTTGCATAATTGCAGTATTTATAGTACTTTACAAATCTGTATATCAAAACTTAGCAAAGTTCATTTTCTCAAAACACCCTCTTTAAAACATCTTTTTGTGCTTGTTTGCTTATACATAGGAGACAATAAATTGCAGAAGTCAGGGGGACCATTGTTAAAGTTAGAGAGTACATTAACTGACAATGTAAATTAATTGACGCAGTGCCTGCAACATAGTGAATCCTCAATAACTATGGACTGATAGTAATTATTCCAGCACAAACTCCCAACTCTACTTGTTATGTGACTTAGTGTGAGTTTCTTAATCTCGGTGCATGAACTCCCATAATAATTGACATAAGTTGGCATAAAAATGAAATGAAATGACTTTTCTGATATAGTGAAGTAATTGAAACATTACTGGTAGGCTCCATCCCCACCTAACTAAAAATCCCTTTAGCTATGATTTTATTATACAATCATTTTATACCAACTAGATTAATGTGTAAACTACAAGAGCATAATGGGAAAGATCTAGGTGCTTACTGAACTGTCAGACTAAAGTGAGTTTCTAACACAATATGTCTTTTGTTAGACAGTTGATGTCAGTTTTTAGGCAAAATAAAGGCAAAACTACTTTTGAGGTATAGCAAGTGATATCCACTTTGTCTTTTCTAAGGAAAGATTGAACCATAGCTAGAAATCTTGCTAAGACCCTCAATGTTGTTTTGATTTAGTGCTTCCTGTCCTGTGTGCTCTAGAATTTTTCCAGAAGGAAAGGATGAAACTATTAAGCATGCAAATTGTGTCAACCTTCAGATAAGTCTCACAAAGTGTTCAAAGAATAGAGAAAGGGTGATTGGTTTCAGGCTGTAACCTGTCTGATATCAAATGGACAGTAATTTAGTACATTTCTTTCTTGCTCTAATAATCATTATATGTTTTAGTGTCTACTATCTAGTAAATATTGCATTAAGGAAGAGTAAAGAAATAAAAGTCCCTATAAGAGTAAAGAAATAAAAATTAAATCACCTCAGTAATAGAAGATGTAAAAGAGGATCTTATAATTGACTTAGGATGATTAAATATATACCATTGAAACAATAGTGAGATATATAAAGTGACATATAACTGAACATCATATTTGGTAGCATATAATACAGCTAAGCATTCAGAGGGACCTGAAATTGGTGAGCAGTTGGAGTGTCAAATAGAAAGTGGGACCTGAGTTAGTTGATAGAATTTTGATAAGCGAGGGGGGGATGTTTATTCACTTTATTTATGTATTTAAGAAACAGTTCTTATATAACAGTATATGCCAGAAGCTATTCTGGCTCATTTAATCCTCATAGCAAACTTACCCTCATTTTACAGGTAAAAACAACAACAATGGAATACATAAAAGTACTAGATGATTGGTTCAATGTGTAAAAGATATTAAAATGAGAATATATACTCCCTCTAACACTACATATAAAAACATGACTAAATGCACCATGCGTGCACTAGTTGGGAATAAGTTTGTACAGAAACATGTTATGAAAGGCATTAAAATTTAAGCCAAGAGGATGGCTGGCAAGTTGGAATCCCAGAAAAAAATTTTCAGGTAGGGGGACCATGATGAATGTATAGTAGGAAACACTGTCTCTAATGGGCTAAGTTGTTAAGGTAGGGAAAGATTAGTAAGAAATGCTAGCTAAAGGTTTATTAATAATTCAGATATGAGATAAAAAAGAACCTGGATTAGAGTGATGGTGGAAAAAGAGAGACTGTGTCTGGGGGGGGGGGGGGAGGATCAATAGAAAAAAATTAAATCACCTCAGTAATAGAAGATGTAAAAGAGGAAGCGTCACATAATGATTTGGACTCTTAGCAGCTAAGACAAAGACAAGGATGTCAGAAAAGCACTCTATTAATTATTTTAGTAAGTGGTCTGCTGCTGAGATGGAGCCAATTTTTTTTCTATAAGTCTACTTCTCATGCTTTGCCTCCTGAGTAGGCTTCTGGGAGCCTCAGCCTTCCCAGCTTTATTGCACTGGCACTGGGGACTCCAAACCAGACACAGAAGGAGTATCCTGCAACTGCAGATGTGGGGATTCTCAAAGATGAAAATATGGTTTAAGGAGCACATCATGAGGCTGTACACTGTGCCATTCTACTGGATGCTTTGAGCAAATTGTTAATGGGAAGTATTAGGCTCAAATGCTAATTAAAACTATGCACTCAGGCAAGTACATTTAACTTCCACAATGTTATTGTTTTCTTCAGTCTGTTAGTTGGCTCATGCTTCCCTTTTGGATTCACTTTCCTCCATGGGTGGCAAGGGTGATTTACTTATTTGTTTCCAGAAAGTAAAAGGTTTTTATAAATAACATCACCTACATAGTTTGATTTCTAGCTGTATGATGAGTGAGATTAGTTCACTTATGGAACAGAATTTTTAAATGTGTTTCTTGTGTAACAGAGAATAAATGACTTAAGGCAAAGGCTATGAAAACTTCTTCTCCATTCTAAAGACCACTTAATAAGATAAATTATCCCACAGGCAAGCTTGTCTTCCTGTCTTTTTTACCTGTAAACTTCTTTCTCATGTTGCCTACAATGCTTAGTGTACAGTGTACCTAACTATCACGTGGGGCTATTGGATTACATTTTACATAAGAGAGATGGGCAGCTGCTGATTGCAAATAGCATTAAATAAATAAATTCATAATAAACCAATAGAGTTAGGTCAGTGTTTGGCAAACTCATTAGTCAAGAGAGCCAAATATCAATAGTACAATGATTGAAATTTATTTTGAGAGCCAAATTTTTAAAACTTAAATTTCTAACTGCACTTCTTCAAAGTAAACTTACCAAGCTGTGGTAAATTTTGTGGAAGAGCCACACTCAAAGGGCCAGAGAGCCACATGTGGCTTGTGAGCTGCAGTTTGCTGACCACAGAGTTTGGTGGTAGATAGATGATAGATGATGATAGCTAAATAGATGATAGATAGATAGATAGATAGATAGATAGATAGATAGATGATAGATAGATAGATAGATAGATAGATAGATATTATTTGGACAAAATATTTATCTTATATAGCTAGATTATTCACACAAATGTAATATCACTACTGTGAGTCCTCTGACAACACTGACTTGGAATTGTTCAAAATTTATAGTTATTTCACTGATTTTTTATGGTTTATATTTTTTATATTTTTTCATTACAGATGTCCACTATTTCCCCCCACTTTTCCCTCAACCACTCATGCCCACCCTACCCCAGGCCTTAACCGTACGATTGTCTGTGTTCATGGATTATGCATATATGGATATAAATCTATCAGTTTGTTCCATGTGTCCATACCTCTGGACTTATTTTATTTGTCAGTTTATTTTGTTCATTAGCTTCCATATATAAATGAGATCATGTGATCTTTATCATTTTCTGACTGGCTTACTTCGCTATGAAAAAGCTACTTAAAGAGACAGAGGTGAGATGAAAGGCCTATGTATCCCTGCACATATTACTAAGAGATATATTTTAAATCAAAATAACTTCTCACTCCCATCCAAGGAGCAACAGACTCATGTGCAGCTCATTCCTGCTTGAGGAACAGCAGCCACGCAAGTAGCCCATTCCCCATCCAAGGAGCAGCAGTTGTGTGAGGAGCCCAAACCCTTATGAGGAGGGTCAGCCCTACAAGCAACCTGCCCCTGTCCAAAAAGCCGCAGCTTCATGAGCAGCCTGCCCCATCAGAGGCACAGCAGCACTGTTCAGCCAGACCCAATCCAAGGAGAAGCAGCCATGTGAGCAACCCACCCCTGTCCAATGAGCAGCAGCTGTGTGAGCAGCCTTCCCCACCAGCCATAGGAGACACCAATGCTGTGAACAGCACCCACCAGCGGAGCTTCTGCCAACTAAGAAGCAGCTGCTTCCACAATTGCCTGAGGAGCAACCACAGCAAAAGGAGGAGATCCTGCACGAATCCACATCTAGATCACTCAGTGAGACTAAAAATTGGTAAGCAAAGAAACCCCCAAAGGAAAGAAAAAAAAAAAAAGAAAGAAATCAAGAGAAAAGCAGCTAATGAAACAGAGGCATGCAATATGTCAGAAAAATAATTCAGCATAAGGGTCATACAGTTAATAAACCGGATGGAGAAAAAATCAGCAACTTATGTCAGAATCAAGAAGAAATAGATGAAAAAATCAATAAAACGTAAGAATAAAAAAGAAGAACTAAAGAGTTATATAGTTGCAATAGAAAACACCATAGAAAATTTCAACAGCAGATAAAAGTGGAGGGCCAAATTAGCAAATTAGAAGACATGGAAGCAAAACACTCCCAAACTGAACTGCATTTGGTGAAAAAAGGAAAAAGACAGGAGGAGAACCTAAGAGAGTTATGGGACAACATGAAATGAAGCAACATAAGGGTGTCAGAACAACAGGAAGAGGAACAAGGGTTAGATAACCTATTTGAAGTAATAATGTGAGAAAACTTCCCTGATGTGTGAAAGAAAAAAGTCACAAAAGCACAGAGACTCCCAAATAAGATGAACCTGAAAAGACCCACACCAAGACACATCATAATTACAATGACAAAATGTTCAAGACAGAGAGAGAATCTTAAAGGCTGCAAGAGAGAAACAGAATGTTATATACAAGGGAACTCCCATTATATTATCAAATGTTTTCTCAACATAAAAACATCAGGCCAGAAAAAAAATGAAAGGAAATTTACAAAGTGATGCAAAGCAAGGGACTGAATCCAAGAATACTCTATCCAGCAAGGCTATCATTCAAAATTGAAGTGGGATAAGGAGTTTCACTGACAAAAAAAGGCTAAAGGAGTTTATCACTACTTTAGCAATGCAAGAAATTTTAAATGGACTGGTGTAAAAAGAAGAAATAAAAGGGTAAGAAAGAACAGAGGCAGAAAAAAAAATTGCTATCAGCAAGTACCTTTCAGAAATAGCTTTAAATGTAAATTGACTAAATGCTCTAATCAAAAGACATGGAGTGAGTGAATGGATAAAATAGAATAACCCATATATATGCTATCTACAAGAGACCCACCTCAGAACAAGGGACTCACACAGACTGAAAGTGAAGGGATGGAAAAATATCTTTCCAGCAAATGGAAATTAAAAAAAAAAAAAAGGCTGGGGCAGCAATACTTATATCTGACAAATTAGACCTCAAAGTGAAGGTCATAACAATATATAAGGAAGACCACTTCATAATACTAAAGATATTGATACAACAAGAAGATATAACCCTGATAAAAAAAAAATATGCATCTTATGCAGGAGCACCCAAATACATTGGGGGAGGGGGCGAACCTCCTGGATGATATCAAGGGAGAGATTGACAAGACAATCATAGTAGGGGACCAATAATATACCAATGGCATCATTGAATAAATCCAGTAGCCAACATATCAGCAAAGAAACAGCAATCCTAAATGACTCACTAGATCAGATGGACTTAATTGACATCTTCAGAGCCTTTCACCCCAAAGCCACGGAATATACATTCTTCTCAAGTGCACATGGGACATTTTAAAAAATAAACCACATATTAGGTCACAAGCAAAGTTTTCAAAATTCAATAAGATTGAAATCATAATAAACATTTTCTCACACCACAATGGCATAATATTAAAAATAAACTACAATAAAAACAGCCCCAAAAGTTCAAATACTTGGAAGATGAATAGCATGCTATCAAACAGTGATTGGGCTACCAAAGACAAAATTAAAAACATCCTGGGAACTAATGACAATAAAACGCAACAATCCAAAATCTATGGGACACAATAAAAGCAGCCCTGCGAGGGAAGTTTACAGCTGTAAAGGCCTACTTAAAAAAAAAAAAAAAAGGTAATAAATCATCTAACTCTACAATTCAAAGGATTAGAAAGAGAGCCACAAGAAAAGCCCAGAGTGAGAAGAAGGAAGGAGAAAGTAAAGATCAGAGCAGGAATATATAAAAGATCAATGAAACCAAGAGCTGGTTCTTTGAAAGGATAAACAAGATTGATGAACCTCTAGTCAGGCTCTTCAAGAAGCAAAGAGAGAGTACTCAGATAAATAAAATCAGAAATTAAAGAGGAGAAATAATAACAGACTACACAGAAATGAAAAGGATTATTTAAAAATATTATGAACAACTATATTCTAACAAATGAGACAACCTGGAGGAAATGGACAATTCCTAGAAAAATACAACCTTCCAAAACTCAATCAGGAATATTCTAAAAATCTCAATATGCCGATAACTATGAAAGAAATTGAAGCAATCCTCTAAAAGCTTGCAGCAAACAAAAGCTCGGGCCAGATGGCTTCACTGGAGGAGTTTTACCAAACATCAAAGGAAGCACTAAAACCTATCCTCCTCAGACTATTCCAAAAAATTCAAGAGGAAGGTACATTTCCAAGCTCAGTTGATGAAGCCAGCATCACCCTAATACCAAAACCAGATAAAGACAATACAATGCAAGAGAATTACAGGCCACTATCTCTCATGAACATAGATGCCAAAATCCTCAACAAAATTCTAGCAAATCAGATCCAGTAGTACATCAGAAAGATCATACACCACGACCAAGCAGAATTTATCCTAGGGATGAAAGGATTGTACAATATCTGAAAATCAATAAATGTGATACATCACATAAACAAATTGAAATATTAAAAAAAGCAGTCACATCAATTGACACAGAAAAAGCATTTCACAAAATCCAACAGCCTTGATAAAAATTCTCAGCAAAGTGGGAATAGAAGGATCATACCTCAACATAATAAAAGCCATATATGACAAACACATAGCCAACATCATACACTTGTGAAAACTAAAAACATTTCCCCTAAAAACAGGAACAAGACGGGGAGTCCCACTCTCACCATTCCCATTCAACATAGTACTGGAAGTACTAGCCATTGTGATCAGACAAGAAGAATAAATAAAAGGCATCCAAATTGGAAAAGAAGAAGTAAAAATGCCCTTATTCACAGATGACATGATACTGTAAATAGAAAACCCTAAAGATTCCATAAAAAATATTAGGCTTAATAAATAAATTTGGCAATGTAACAGGTTACAAAATTAATGCAAAAATCTATGGCATTTCTATACAACAATAATGAGCATAATCAAAGAGAAACTAAAAAAGCAATCCCATTTACCATCACACCAAAAAAAAAAAAAAAAGATACCTAGGAGTAAACTTATCTAAGAAGGTAAAATACCCATATTCCAAAAACTACATGACACTGAAAAAAAAGATATAGAGAAAGACATAAACAGATGGAAGAACATACCATGTTCTTGAATTGGTAGAATCAATATCATTAAAATGTCCATACTACACAAAGCAATCTATAAATTCAATGCACTCCCCATTAAAATACCAATGGCATATTTCTCAGACCTAGAACAAACTTTCCAAACATTAATTTGGAATAAAAAAAGACTCTGAGTAGCTGCAATAATCCTGAGAAAGAAGAACAAATTCGGAGGGATCTCAATACCAGAATATCAAGCTGTATTACAAATCTACTGTTCTCAATACAACCTTGTACTGCCACAAAAACAGACATATAGATCAATAGAATAGAATAGAGAGCCCAGAAATTGACTCAAGCCACTATGATCAATTAATATTTGACAAAGGAGGCAAGAGCATACAATGGAATCAAGAGTCAAGACAGTCTCTTCAGTAAATGGTGTTGAGATAATTGAACAGATACATAAAAAAATGAAACTAGACCACCTACTTACACAATACACAAAAATAAACTCAAAATGGATAGATGATTTAGACATAAGGCGGGAAAACATAAAAATACTAGAGGAATCCACAGGCAGCAAAATCTCAGACATATGCCAAAGCAGTTTCTCCACTGATACCACTCCTAGGGCAATGGAAACTAAAAAGAAAATAAACAAATGAAACTACATCAAAATAAAAAGCTTTTCCACAGCAAAAGAAACCATCAACAAAACAAGAAATCCCATTGCATGGGAGAACATATTTGTCAATGTTATCTCCTATAAGGGTTTAATCTCCCACATTTTCAGTGAACTCATACAACTTAACAAATTGAAGATAAATAACCCAATCAAAAAATGGGCAAGTGACCTAAATAGATACTTTTCGAAAGAAGACAGAAGGAAGGCGAAGAGCCATGTGAAAACATGTTCAGTTACTAATCATCTGAGAGATGCACATCAAAATGACAGTGAAGTACCATTTCACACCAGTCAGAATGGCTATCATAAACAAACCAACAAAGGACAAGTGCTGGTGAGGATGCAGGAAAAAAAGACCCTTTGTGCACTGCTGGTGGGAATGCAGACTGATGCAGTCACTGTGGAGAACAGTATGGAGTTTCCTCAAAAAACTAAATATGGAACTCCCATTTGACCCAGTGATCCCACTTCTAGGAATATATCCCAAAAATCTAAAAACACCAATTAGAAAGAAAGGATATATGCATTCCTATTTTCATAGCAGCACAATTCACCATAGATAAGATTTGGAAATAGCCTAAGTGCCCATCAGCAGATGAGTGGATTAAAATACTGTGGTACATCTACACAATGGAATACTATGCTGCTATAAAAAGCAGTTCTTACCATTTGCAACAGTATGGATGGAACTGGAGAGCATTCTGCTAAGTGAAATAAGCCAGTCAGAGAAAGATAAATATTATATGATATCAATCATTTATGGAATATAATGAACAACATAAACTAATGAACAAAAACATATCCAGAGACAGAGAAACATTGATCGGTCCATCAAACCTCAGAGGGAAGGTAGGGGAGGGTAGGGGTAAGTGGGAGAGATCAACCAAAGGTCATGTATGCATACGTATAAGTGTAACCAATGGACACAGACAACGGGGCGGGGGTGTGAGGGCATGAGTAGGGTGATGAAGGGGCATATTGGGAAAATAAGGACACATATGTAACACCTTAATCAATAAAGAAATTAAAATAAATAAATAAATAAATAAATAAACAAACAAATAAATAAATAAATAAATAAATAAAATAACCTCTTACTATTTTACTCTCTCTTTTAGGCTGTATAATGAAATGAGATTGGTTATTTACCTTCTTTGATATTTTATTTTTATTTAAGAATTGACTTATTTTGATACCATTAAATTGTGGTTTCTCCACAAACACTGATTTGTTAAGTTTTAAAAAAATAAAATATCAGAAAATATTTGTATTCATTTAGGTAACATCTTTAGTTCAGAGTCCTCCTTCAAGCTAATGCGTATAGATATCTAAGACAAAGAAATAATGAAGCTCAGTATAATTTATAAATTCCTCATTTGACAATGAAACTTGATTGAATAAGTCATGTTCTATACGTTGTTGAAACTGAGAACATCTTTGCCCACTGCTGAGAAACGTGATAGGAAAATTTATTGTCCTGAGGGATTTTAGCTAGAGTCTCTAAATCTTCTGTTTTGGATAATCTGTAGCTGAAATTGATTCTTTTAGTACTTATTTTCTTTCTGCTTCTCTGGGAAGGTCTCTCACTTATAAGATGGGTATTCTTTCATTAAAAATTTTCTCTTGTACCAAGGGAAAAAATGAAGTCTTTGTTTAAGAAGTATAAAGTGGAAAAGATGTGACATTTAGATCCCCGATCAGTAAAGGGATGAAAACTAAGCTCATTGCCAACAAATGCATTTGGAATACATTTCTCCTCAAGTGATATTTATCAAGTGCCCATATACACATGGCGCCACGCTAAGTACTATACAATACAAATTAAATAGATGTAGTTCCTGCTCTCTGCCAGTTTACATCTTCCTTTGATTCAAATGCTATAGCAGAGTCCTTAAAAGAGCCAAATCAAATCATAAAGGTTATATCCATATCCTTTAAGGATGGATTATTGGGATTTCTTCTTATGTGATGGCATGGGTAGGAGATGCAGAAATAGCAATGGCACTCCCTGCAAATTTCCTCTGATAATTATTTGTAAAGGTGTCTAAACATCTGAGGCTTTAACTAGAAGTTCCACAAATTGTTTCTAGTGAGTACTAGTAGCTAAGATAACAGAACATTCATTTTTCTGGAGGCCTTTGAAAGAGCAATTCCCTGTGTATTTTGCCCTAAAATCTTTAAAATAGATTTTATCATCTCACTTGAAAACAAAGTGGTAAACATAGATATACTCTGTGCTAGACACGACTGTTGACTTACAAGTCTTGTAGATGTTCTGTGAGTTGTTTTCAGTAGTCATGAAGTATGTTATGATGAGAAAAACTCAGAATGAAAGCTATTATTATAGAATGCCTGAATTATAGTCCTTGTTCAGATATTGAATAGCTGGTAAGGTAATGCAAGTTGTTTCACATCTGGGCTTTAGTATCACTTCAACATTAAATAAATTGAATTTAAATACTTTTCAGTTTTAATACTCCATGAGACTACATGTGACCTGACCACTACGTGCAAATTTTATAGTCATCCAAGGGGCAGTATAAAGAGAGGAATATCTACATCATTATTCTATGTTACATTATTATTATTTTTTTTAATCTTTTGCTATTGTCAAATCCAAACTTTTTTTATTTTTTATTTTATTGATTTTTTATAGAGAGGAAGAAAGAGGGATAGAGAGTTAGAAACATCGATGAGAGAGAATCATCGATCAGCTGCCTCTTGCACCCCCCCCCCCCCCACTGGGGATGAGCCCTTGACCGGAATCAAACCCGGGACCTTTCAGTCCGCAAGTCGACGCTCTATCCACTGAGCCAAACCAGTCTCGTCTATGTTACATTATTAATGTGATTATAATTTATTCTAAAATATAGGTGATATTCACTTTTGAAGTCAAATACTGCAGAAATTAATTCCTGATCTGATTAAGATTAAAAAAGTAACCTAGAGGCTGAAGAATAAAAAGTCTTATGTTCAAGAACAATAGTTGAAGATACAATTGACTAGATAGGATCTAATTTTATATTCTGGACAAGTAACAATTTCAAATGTAAAATTTGAAGGGTAGAGTATCAGTCCAAAATTATTAAAAGTATAGTTTGCTTTGTTCTCAGGAGAATGCTGAGGGAGACATCTGACCTCATCTTCTTCCTTGTGGATGTCATGGTCAATGTTTAATGGAAAGAGTCCAGCTGGAAGACATCCACTAAACCTTTAAGGAAAGCAAAAAGCTTAAGATGAGGTTATATAGAATGGCCTATTTCAAGACTACAGTGATATATTATCTTACATTTTCTTTTAGCAGAGTAAATATTTCTGAATCCCATATGTGAAGGAAGAAATATAATTCAGGGATTAAATCTTCAGTAAAATCCCTTTTCATCTTAGAAACATTAGTTTTCCCTGCATATGTCTTTGTTATTTTTTCCATTTATTGTTTTTTGGGTTTTTTTTTACCCATTGGTTACAAATATAATCAAAGCCTGTCAGAAATAAGAAAGACCTTAGCCACCACATAATCTAACCTGTTTATATTTCCAGGTGAGAAAGTCCTATTAAGAGAACTCACATACCCAAGTTCTTGCAGTTTTCCTGGGCAAAGATAGCGTTACAATCTAGCATGAGCTGTGGAAAATGGAAGAGGGAGAATGAAATAGTATGACAAATAGGAAAACAAAGAGAAAGGAATCTGAAAAAAGAAAACATAATTGTCAAAATGTTTTAAAATAGGGTCAGCAAACTATCCACAGACCAAATTCTGTCTATGCCCTGTTTTTGTCAGCTCTCAAACTAAGAATGACTTTTATGTTTCTAATGAGTTGTTTAAATAAAGAGCATGTGACAGAGATATTTAATATCTTGCCCATTACAGAAAACATTTGCTGATCCAAGATTAAAACACTACAGAAACTACACACACACTAGAGTTAAGCAAAGCCCAAATGACCTTCAGAAAAATCTCACAGTAACTAGGTTCATCCAGGAACAGTTTGCTTCATTCATTTTCAATTCCAAACCACTATATTCAACACTGACCACAGAGACCAAGAGAAGAGATTTTTTCAGGAATTATCAGGATCTTATTCTCAGGAAAAGAGAATTTAAGGATTCTTTGTTTTGTTTCCCTCCTGTAGTTTTCAGTTTCACATTCTGAACACTTGCCAGGTTCTACTGTTTATTTTCTCCTTCTTAGTCTATGTTGAACCTTATTAAATTGTAAATATTCAACTAGTTTTGATTAATAAGATAGCAGTGTTACATGATTCAACTTAATGTTTAGCTTTCTGTTCACTTCTCTTCTTATACTTTTATCTCTCATCATTTTGAAATATTTTGTCTTGTTAATAATTCTTTCATCTGTGCTTATACAACTCTCCACTTACGTAGAAATTTTTTATACATTGAAGACTTAATTTCTAAATATACATATTTCCCTTTGAAATATCTTAGTTGACTGAATTTATTTTGAATAGCTCATTGAAAGTGTACTGACACAGCCCTTATTATCAATAGATATACACAGTGGTATCAGTTCAGTTTACAGAGGTATACATGGCTTGTTTCTATTGCCAATTTGGGATCACCTGGTATCATGCAAATGTGTAGTCTGCCTGGAAAAATGCATAAATTGTTTTGGGACAAATTTAACCAATTATCAGAGGTAGAATTATGGAAGGACCCTGGACATTTTAGCACCCTAGTTTTACCATCCATGGCTGTGTATGGGATAGGCTGCTGTACTGAACTATCAACCTCCATCATTCCCTCCTTTATTTAAAACAGTACTCAGTCAACCTTACAAAAGTGAAGCTTACTGTTAAGAAGTGCAGTCAATTAGAATGGGAGATGCTCTTTCTTGATACAGCAATGCAGAGACAAAGAGGTCAGAAAGTGTAGATTTCTTCTCACACAAAGAGCTTAGAGAAAGTAGATATTGATTATGCCAATGTATTTAAAGACGAATTGAAGAAATGAAATTAAAATGCGGTATAATGTAGAGTAAGGCTGTTTAGTTTACTGTAATGGTTCAGAGCATGTAATTCAAAATCAGATCAATCTGGATTTGAATCCCAGCTTCTTCTTTTACTAGCTATATACACTTTGAGTATGTTATGTGGTCTTTATTTCTCTATAACATGAACATATTGTCTACCCTATAATTCTTTAGATTTCTGGTGAACATTAAAGAAAGTAATATATGTAAAATAAGCATTTGATAATACTTCGGCTATTAATTTTAGTAGAAGTGGTAATAATGATAAAATGGATGATAATGAAATTGATAACAATCTCAAAGAGTACAAAGATCTGGAATGCTCAAGAAAATGAAATTTTATATAGTTACTAAAATGTTAGAAAAAACTAAAGAAAATAAATTAAAAGAAGATACATATTGCCTAAATTTCATAAGAAATATAGTGCAAATTCAGTAATGGACATAAGGAGGAAGGGGGCTGAAATTCTCATATGTTTATTAATTTGTTTATTCAATCATTGTTTCAATGTATGTTTTTTTAGTTCTTTCAGTGTCTAAGGGACTAAACTGTATCAGGAAAAGAACAATATGTAAGAGAATGACCACTTAAAAGTATTATAATGCAGAATTTTGTGAATTTCATAAACTCTTACATAGAATCCTATCTGAAAACAGAAAAAGAAGAGTTTCTCTGGTTAAATAGGAAGTGAAGGGACACAAAACCATATATACCAAGTGTCTTCCTCTCCCTCACCTATCCTAAGGTGCCCATGTCACCTTTGCTAACCCAAAATTTTATGAAACTTAGATTAAAAATCACTTGTCTAGTCTGTTATAAAGATGGTTTGCAAGAAATTTCAGTTTGGGGGTTTCTTCTTTAGTCTAGAATAGCAGTTTTCAACTGGTGTGTTCCAAGAATTTTTAAAACATGCAATACCTGACAATTTTGTTAGGGACACTAAACTCTTTGCCCTTATATTGTCAAGTTAAAAAAAAAAAAATGACAACAGCTACCACAATAATAGCCATCCAGTGTAAATGAATCAAAATTATACCTATTTTTGTCAGATCAGCAAAAGATAACATATTTTTGGTGTGTACCAGACAATTAATCATTATTTTATATGTCTCACAAGATAAACATGTTGAAATCACTGATATAGAAAAAGGGTAGCCCCTCTAGATGCATGCATTATATAAGTATAAAAGAGAATGCTATTTCTACTCCTGCATATATGATTACATTATATAATTATTTTTTTCTAGCAAGGACAAGAGAGAGATAAGACAGAAGATTAGCAAATTTTGATTCGAAAAGAAAATGTCATCAGGCAAATTTGAAAAACTGGTAATGTTTAGGAGGAGATGTCTGGTGGGCTTCAATATAAGGAAACTAGATAATAGGAGTAGAATGGATTTTCTAGGCAAGAAGGTAATGCAAATTGATGGAGAAATCAAATATTTGAAGTACCTCAAAATAATTTTCCACCACATATCTTTTTATCTGACAACATGATGAAAAAAATATTTTTCTACATTTCATAATACCAAAGAAAGACTCTGAGGTAACTTAAGTTGAAACCATGTGATTGGCAAATATCATAAAACAAACATATAATGTACCAGTATGTAATAAATGAAAATATATTAGAGAAGCATTCTTAGAGTTGATTGAGCCAACAGACAAATGGTAATGGCTATATATATATATATATATATATATATATATATATATATATTTTTTTTTTAATAAAAGTGTAATATGCAAATTGTCTGTCACTCCCACGCACAAGATGGCTGCCCCCATGTGGTCAAAGATGGCCCCCCCATGTGGACACAAGATGGCTGCCACAAGATGGCTGGCAGGGAAGGGCAGTTGGGGGCGACAGGCCTGCAGGGGAGGACAGTTGTGAGTAAACAGACCAGTAGGGGAGGGGAGTTAGGGGTAACCAGGCTGGCAGAGGAGGGCAGTTAGGGTGATCAGACCTGTAGGGGAAGATAGTTAGAGGTGACCAGGCTTGCAGAGGAGGGTAGCTAGGGTTACCAGGCTGTCAGAGGAGGACAGTTAAGAGCAATCAGGCCGCAGGGGAGTAGTTAGGCATCAATCAATCTGCCAGGGAATGGTTAGGGGTATCAGGCTAGCAGACAGAAGTGTTTAGGGACAATAAGGAAGACAGGCAGGTGAAAAGTTGGGAGCCAGCAGTCCTGGATTGTGAGAGGGATGTCTGACTCTCCATTTAGGCCGGATGGACATCCCTCTAGGGGTCCCAGATTGGAGAGGGAAAAGGTTGGGCTGAGGGACAACCGCCCTCCCACTGTGCACGAATTTTGTGCACTAGGCCTCTAATATATATATATATATATATATATATATATATATATATATATATATATATATATCCAACAGCAGAATCCCCCCCCCCCCCATTTCTCAAAGTTCATGCTGTATACATTTCCTATGTTCTACCTTTTATTGTCTCATAGTACGGTACTTACTATATTATAAATGCCTGTTTAATTGGTGTTTTCCCTTACTAAAGTATAAGCTCATTGAGGATAAAAGCCTATCTATTTTCATTATAACTGAATCCCCAGCATGCAGAAAGGGTCAGCCATACAGTAAATGGAATAAATAAAATAAGGAAAGAATGCATAAACAAGCAGAGTTACACATATCAGTGACTGCAGGGCAACCCTTGTATATGATATGATTTCAATGGAGCTAGAAAACAATCTCTTCCTAAAATAATTCCATAATCTACTTTTCTTGGGATCTGACTTTCTACTCTTTATAATTCAAATTTATTTGGATTATAAAGACCATTTGTTATTTCAATAGCTCTTTTATGATTATACAAATGTATCTGTGTAAGAGTAATATGTTAACACACTATGTTTCCATCTCATAAAAAATATGAGTTCTGGGAAATAATTATACATACATGATATAATTCTAGGGCAACATTATCTAATAGAACATTTGTAATGATAGCAATGTTGCTAATACAAATGAGAAACTTAATTTTAAATTTCATTTAAATTTAATTAATTTTATTTTAAAAGTAATATAATTATAATGTATTAAATACAGAGGTCATGTGTTATATAGTGTAATTTTAGAAGTTATAAATACCAAAAAGAGAAAATGAAAGCCATATGGAAGCCTTCAAAAATCATCCTCTAAGGCTCAGAAATCCAGTTCTGGTTTAGGGACAATTTGAATTGGATAATAGATGACAAAGACAAAGCCACAAAGGAATGAAAGATCTGAGAGTTAGATGAGCTAAAACACTTGTAGCTTGCATAATAAAAGGAGAATATTGTTATTTTGGCCTCCTAATATTCAAGAAGCCATTAAGATTGGCCAATTGGAATGCCACCATAGTGTACCAAATATAAGTTTTCTTCATCATTTGATTTGTTAATTAAAATTAGAATATTAAATTTATTAGAGCATTACTATGTTGAATTTATTTTTAATGTTGTTGAATCATAGCATGCTATCATTTTCCATATGCTAATGGCATATGATGACTTTGCAACCAGAAACACGGTCCATTTCGGAAGCATTTAAAGAGTGGAACAGTCACTGGAATCAGTAAATGTATTGGTTCATTCCTAAATTTAAGGTAAATTTTTTATGTATGCAAATAACTTATCAAATAACTTTACTTTTTACTATCAATGCAGAAACTTCAGATAAATATTCAAATTGTGATGTCCTTTGCCTTTCTGTAATTTGGCACCACTGCATGTGCTTAATGTCCATAATTTATGACTGTGTGAATGCTCATAAAATATTGCACCTTTGGTGGCTGCCAAATGTATGGTTTGAAAAATGTAAACTTATAAAAGTTAAAGGAGGAAATTAATTCAAGTAGAATGAACTGAAACAAAGGTCATTCTTATACTGATATATTTTACGGACTAGTTTTAGCATTTATCTGGCTGTTTCTGATATATAATCTTTTTTACATAAATATTGTGGTAATTTCCCTGTTCTATCTAGATAATAATTTGCACTAATTGCTTTCAAATCTGACTTGAAATTGAAGCCATGTCAAGAGTATGTGAAAATGAATGTACTTCTGTTAAGTTAAAGCTGTGGCTGTTCATATGCTAATAAAAGGTTTAGTTTTAAGGTTTCTTATTCTAACCCTTTATCAAATCAATCAACATGACCTATCTTCTCAGTACAAGAGCAGCTTGAAACTCTAGAAATATTTGCTTTTTCTGCCATGCTAACATGTTGAGGAACTGATCTACTCAGTTCATAAAAATTGTATTTGGAAATGTTTTCAGTTCTCTCTTATCACAGAGGCCAAATAGATGCAGACTAAATTCAATTTGGCTGAGATAAAGAACTAAAATGATCATCTAGCTAAGCCTAAATCTAAATGTACATTCAAAGTTCAAAGTGACTCTCTGGAGAATCAGTTACTTGCCAGGCTCAATTCACCATTATCCATCTCCATGGTCCTGCAAGCATGGTAAAGCTCATATTTACAGGTTACAATTTGTCATCAAATACCTCCTAATAAAGCAAGGAAATTATATACTGATATGGATCCTACAGCTACTGTATAAAACAGCTATACAGATAATAGTGGGCTCATCAACCTATTTGCACCCATTTTAAGCCAAGATAAATTATTTGAGAAGAAATAGCCTAGAGGCTAGAAAATGACATATATTCCAACCAGGCCTCAAATCTCATTGTTCACTCACTACCTATAGTATTTGGTCAAGTTACTGAAATTCATTTATTATCCTATCTAATAAAAGCCTAGTATGCTAAATGTTCAACCGTTTGTTCAACCATTCAACCAGTCACTATGATGTGTACTGAACACCAGGGACAAACACTCCAACAGGTCAGTTAGCGTGCTGCTGGGGTCTGGCTGATCAAGACTGGGTGAGATGGGCTGTACATGCCCTGAAGCCAACCTCCCATGGCTCCTTACTGGCTGGCCAATTTCCCGTGGTCCCTCCCCAGCCTCCAAAATATTTCTTCTAATTAATTTCCTTTCAATGTGCATTTTTAAAGACACCTATATATAATACATACAATAACATTGACACTGATATACATGTTTTTGTACATCTGGACATCTGGGCTAGCAAAACAATGCTTAGAAGTTCTGTCAGGGAACTATAAGTAGAATGACATCTCCCTGGGTTTTAGTACCTTCTCTTAATCTGTAAGCAAATATACCCCCAACTATGTACCAAAATATTCAAAAGTTGAGGCAACTTACTATAGGGATGTGCTAATACATTCATTTCATCAACAGGGAAGTAACCTTGATGTTCCAAAGCTATTATTTTTTAAAAATAACCAGGAAAAGAAGAGGGGACTAGAGAAATAATGAAATGGTGATCTGACAGGAAAAAGTAAATGATGTGATATGTAAAGCTTATCACAGAGCTTGATACATTGTAGACTTCCATGAGTGATTTCTTTGTGTTCCCCACCTTACTACTTTTCTGAACATGATTTTTAGATTTATAACAGCATTAGTTATAACTTGGTAACTTTGAACTGATGACTTAACAATTCTATATTTTAAAGGGTAATAATAAGAATATTAATACATATATAGCTCATGCTGTCAGCCATTCATTAATCTGCTAAAAGCCCATTAACAATCGTGGTTTAGAACTTTGTAACTTATAAGTATAGATTTCTGAAATCCTGTTTTCTATATAATGAGCTCCTTAGATTGACTTCCTTATATTTACCAAATCAATACTTCACTATTGTCATGACTAAATGTCCTTTAAACCCTTTCTATTTTCTCAAATAATGCATCACTTCTGGTTTCATTTGCTTTCTCTTTTTTTTCACATTTTATTTTTATTTTATTTTATAATAAATATTGTTCAGATTATTACAGGTGTTTCTCTTTTCCCCATTTTTCCCCATAGCTCCCCTCCACCTGATTCCCAACTCTACCCCATGCCCTTACCCCCGCCCCTGTCTACATCCATAGGTGTAAGATTTTTGTCCAATCTCTTCCCTCACTCCTCAGACTCCCTTCCCCCTGAGAATTATTAGTCCAATCCCTTTCTATGTCCCTGTTTCTATTATGTTCACCAATCCATTTTTTCTTCAGATTTTTTATTCACTTGATTTTTAGATTCACTTGTTGGTAGGTATGTATTTTATGTCTTTTTGTTGTTCATAATTTTTACCTTTACTTTTCTTCTTCTTCCTCTCCTTAAAGAATACCCTTCAGCATTTCATGTAATCCTGGTTTGGTGTTGATGAACTCCTTTAACTTTTTCTTGTCTGTGAAGCTCTTTATCTGCCCTTCAATTCTGAATGATAGCTTTGCTGGGTAGAATAATCTTGGTTGTAGGTTCTTGTTGTTCATCATTTTGAATATTTCTTGCCACTCCCTTCTGGCCTGCATAGTTTCTGTTGAGAAATCAGCTGAGAGTCATATGAGTACAGTGGTGCCTCACACAACGAACTTAATTCGTTCCAGGAACAAGCTTGTTATGCAAAAAGTTCGTTATGTGAAACGCGTTTTCCCATAACAATACATGTTAAAAAAAATAATTCGTTCTGTAGCATAAAATATGCTAAGATGACATAAAAAAATATGCTAAGATGACATATTTTTATTTAGATACATCTAAAAACATAATTTTTTTTAAAAAAAAAACACACATTTTTTTTAATTTTAAGACAGACTAAGTAGAGTCTACCGAATCTTGCACATCTTCATCCATTTTCTGCTTTTTGGCCGATGGTTTCATGAAAAACCTGTCCAAAGTTCGCTGTGCGAGGCGTTCGTTATGCGAGGCACCACTGTACTCCCTTGTAGGTAACTAGCTGTTTTTCTCTTGCTGCTTGTAAGATTCTCTCTTTGTCTTTTGCCCTTGGCATTTTAATTATGATGTTTCTTGGTGTGTCCCTCCTTGGATTCGTCTTGTTTGGGGTTCTGTATGCTTCCTAAACTTGTAAGTCTATTTCTTTTATCAGGTAGGGAAAGTTTTCTGTCATTATTTCTTTTAATAGTCCTTCTATATCCTGCTCGCTCTCCTCTGGCACCCCAAAAATCCGGATGTTGGTACATTTTAAGCAGTCCTAGAGGCTCCTTACACTATCCTCACACTTTTGGATTTTCTTTCTTTCTTTCTTTCTTTCTTTCTTTCTTTCTTTCTTTCTTTCTTTTTCTTTCTTTCTTCCTCTCTGGTTGGGTGATTTTTTCTTCCTTATATTCCAGATCTTTGGTTTGATTCTTGGGGTACGTTGATCTATAGTTGAGTTTCTGTATATTCTTTATTTCAGACAATGTATGCTTAATTTCTGACTGGTCCTTTTCATTTTTTTGGTATTCTCTTTAAGGTCCTTGAAGGTCTCACCATGCTTCTTGGAGGTCTCATCAAGTTTCTCAAAGGTCTTTAGAAGATTCTTGAGTAATCTTATAAATGTGATTCTGAACTCTGTATCCTCCAGTAGTTTGCTTTCCTCCATCTCTCCCATTGTGACATATTTCTGTGTCTTCTCCCTGTGTTGATGGAGTGGCTTTGTGCTGTAGGTGACCTATCAGCTTCCCCAATCACCTGGGGTGGTCAATTTGGTATATCCCTTTGTGGGCTGAGGGCAAAGTCTTGGTGTAATTAAGCCTTGTTTGCTCTTGGTACTCTGGGAGGAATTGATCTCCAGGCCAATTGTCTGTGAGGACCTGCTGTGTCTATAAAAGAAGAATTGCTGTGCTGGAGACAAGGTTTGTTTCAGTGGGGCTTTGATGCTCTCTGAACCCGTCTCCAGAATGCATCACTTATGGGTGTGAGTGATTGAAATTGACCACTAGGAACACTGGCTTCTGATCTCCAATGGGATTCAGTTCAGTTGCTGTCTGAAGCTGCCCTGCAAGAGCTACAGCAAGAACTACAGTTTTTTCCTGTTTGCTTGGGACTTGGCGGTTGTTTTTTTTGTTTGTTTGTTTGTTTGTTTTTTTGTTGTTGTTTTTTTTCCTGGAGCTACAGTTTATATCTGGTTAAGCTGCCTCAATACAGGCCATTCATATGTAAAAGCAGCTATGTGGTGCCTGGGAGGGTCTGTAGAATATGTGGGCGGGGCCTCAGGGCCAGGTCTCAGGGCGGGGCGGGGCTTCAGGGTGGGGCTGGGTCTCAGGACATCACTAGGTTGGGGCTTGGGCTAACAGTGATGTCTGCCTTCCCTGCCCTTCCATGTTTCCAAGTCCCTGCTTCCCTGCGATCCAGCGCAGTAAACAATGATTACTGCAGGCACCTCTACAAGAGTCGCACTCACTTTGGACCCGATGGCCAACAGACCAGCTTCTCCCCGTAGACATCTGGGTCCCCCACATGACCCCAGAAACTGGATTTCAAAGTGATAGGGAGCTTGTTTCCTTTCGGGCTGAAAAGAAAGGCTGCGCTGTGCCCAGTCACTGCCACCAGCCCGATTCGCCACCAACCTGATTCTTGTGCCTCCATACCTAGGCTCCTCAGCTTTTCAACACTTGTGCTCCCCTCTCTTTCAGCCGGTCTTCCCTTGGTTTTGGATGATAGATATCCTTTATATTAGTTTTAATTTTTAAAATTGTTGTGTGAGCGGCACACCAGATGTTTACACGGCCATCTTGGTTTCTCTTCATTTGCTTTCTTAATTTTTATAGAAACCATGGTCAAATATTTGAATAATATTTTATAGCACTTTAGAATTCTTAGCCCCCTTGTGTTTTTGTATATTTGCTAACACAGAATATTACACTCTGAAAAATCCCAATGTCTGTTTCTTCACACTTTTATACAGGCTTCTGAGCATTGCTGAAGAAAATCAAGGAACTACACTGATTATGTCCTTAGCTGCTGCTTGGCAATTATTTTATTTATCTTTTCTTGATACCATTCTCTAATCTCTATAACAATTATTCTAAATTATATCTGATCTCCTTAAACCTTCAGCCACAATCATACTTCCTCACTTATGAAAAATTTAATTTATTGCTTTATTAAGAGAAAACTACCAACATGCATAAATCCCTTCCTTCTCCACCCCTTCCAACTCAACGCTTCTCTGGATTTTCCTTCATCATATTTTCCTTTTGTCTTATCTTTGAGAAAAATATTGTCTTCCTTCTTTCCAAGATTAACCCTTCTGTCCTCTCCTTCTATTTTATTTTAGTATCAATATTTCATCCATTGGCCCATTCTCTCTCACAACTTTAGTATTTACCTATAGCCACTAATATACTCTGGTCTAGGAGAAACCAAAAGTAAGACAGACAAAAATAATAAAACTAAAAGAGACTTTTCCTATGAAATTAAATTCACTGAAACTTATGGCATATATCTAGGCTTACTTCTATCAACAACTATCTCAGAAATAAAATCTGAAGTCACTTTTTCAACTTATCATCACTTAAACTTCAACCAACTTATAGTCAAGCTGAATCCCCCCATTCCCCCTTCTGCCACCAACTATAGAAACGGGTTTTCGAAGGTCACTAATGTCCTCAGCTACATTTCTGTATTTTCTTAGCCCACATGCTTGACCTCTCTGTAGCATTTCATACAGTATATTACACTAACACGTCTTTACTGAAATGTATTTGTTCTGTTGGCTCATAGGATTACTCATCCTTATGAATTATTCTACTATTTTGGCCATTTGTTTCTGCCTCTCCATTTCCTATCTCCTGTATTGTAATTATTATCTAAGATTCTGTCTTTTGTTCTCTCTAATTCTCTTTCTGTAAGCTCTACTCTAGTGATTTCATATATGTGTATGATTTAATATTATCATCTCTGTCCAAATGGTTTTCCTAATCTATATCTTCACTAACAACTTCCCTCTTTAAGTCTCAGACCCACAGTTCCAAATGATAACTAAACATTTGAATGTTTTCACCTAGATAAATGTTAATACCTAAAACTCAAAATATCCAAAAGTTGGCTTACTATTGTTATATTTAAATTTTCTATAACTACTTATTTAAATTTTGAAAATCCCTTAGGTTCATAAATACATGAGTCATCCTTAAAATCCTCACTCACTCTCAAACCACACTAGACAGTCAGAATTTATTATTAATTTGATCTATGAAGTTTTCTTTATCTCTAACTCTACATATAGCTCTAGTTCTAGCTCTATTTCTATATCTATCTCTAGCTCTAGTTATAATTCTATCAATATATCTACATTTATCTCCCCCTCTCTTCAAGTCCATTACCACTATTCTTATTCAACTGTCTAATACCTCACACCTGAACTTACTAGTAATACCTTAATCACCTAACCTCCAGTGTGCCCCCATTGCAATCTGTTCAGTTACAAAAATAGAGGTATAGCCATTTTGCTCAATGCCATGTGATACCTTGCGTGGCTTCTTCTTGTCAAGTCCAAATTTCTAAGCCAAGTATTGACATTCTTGTAGTCTGACCCTAACCTACATTTTATAACATTATCCCCAACTACTTCCATCACATACTCTATATAGAGTATAGCCAAACTACTTGTCATTCCACAAACCAGACACTACTTCCCTGCCTATGTTCTGTTCTCCTTTGGAAAGGTCTTTCCACATCTTTGGTTTGAAATCCTAAACATCTTTCAGGGGTCATTTAAAGTTCCCTTTCTCCATATAGTCTACCCTGCTTCTCCTAGACAAGTAGTGATTGCTACTTTGCTTGACCCCCTAAAATGCTATGTTGATTCCTCTTATGCATATGCCCATATTGCCTAAATAACAATTATTTATATTTGTGAGTGATCCTGCTGCTCAATTAGTTAGCTTCATGGCTACATGAGATTAAGTTTATGTATTCCTATACCTCCATAACACCTAACACAGTACTGTGTACTTAGTAACAGCTCCACAATATTTGAAAAATAGATGTCTAGTTACAAATGGATCAGATATTTAAATTTAGAGTTTTTCCATGAAGAGCTTTAAACACTTTAAAGGTATTATCTCACTTGTCAAAAAACATTCTTGGAAACAAAGCAAAGGACAGTTACCATCTGTGAAGAACTAAGAGGCAAAGCAATTTACTAGAGTTGGTGGCAGAACTGAAAATACAAGACCACTGATTACTAAACAAGTGCTCTAATCCCTCAACCATGCTTTCTCCAAAATTAAATTCATTCAGATTAAAATAGAAGTAAATTTTCATTTTCTTTGTTGATCCAATAGTTAGCTTTAATATCCACATTTCCCTGGGTAGATTGTTGCTTAGAAATCCAACTAGCCTTACTTCTTCCTCTACCCTTTGCCTACTGGCAGCTCTTATTCTTCCCTGTCACTTTTGTGGAAATGCACTCTGGTTGATATCCTTTCTCCTGGTTGTTTTACTTTGGATGCACTAGCAGTTGGCGATCTTGTTCAGTTTCTTTTCTTTTTTTCTTTTCTGTGGCTATTCCTCAAATGAGCTAAACTTACCTGCACTAAATTTTACATGTCATGGGTGGCCTCACATATTGGAGAGCAGAAAATGGCTGCAACTGAAGGGAGGAGAGGGGAGGATAATGACTATTTTCTACAGGAAGGGATGAGATCATTTTTTAAAGATGTCATTTCCTTTTAGATACAGAAGGTTGTTAGACTCCCCTTTGTGTCTTTCATCATTTAAAGTCATAGAAAGAGTTGAAAGAAGTTGCTTTCTGGGATGATAGTGAAACCTGAGCTGTCAGGCATTATTTAGATATTAAGATCATGAATTACTTGGCTCATCACTAGTTTAACCAAGACATCCATGGGGCTGGATCATGATAAGCATTATACTATGGTAACATAATACATCAGCTTTAGATTGAGCAGTAAAAAAGAAGGAATTGGAGAGACAGCCATTAGTTTACATGCCCAGTCTTGAGCACACTGTTCCAATGTGTCAATATGAATGGTCTGGTGAGTGTGTGTGTGTGTGTGTGTGTGTGTGTAAAACATAATTTCTGATAGCAGAGTCCTCTGAATCATATGACCTAGGCCATGCCTCTACAATACCAAAAACCAGTTGAAAAGAAAATAATATTGAAGGCATTATTAATTTTGTAGAATTTTTATACCAAATAGCTGGATCGACTGTTGTGATTTTTCTCTTTATTTGATTGTTTTGTGAATATATTTTGAAATGCTATTTATTAATTTTTATAAATATGGCGCGCTAAGGATTCCACCTTTTCCTACAAAGAAAATGCCCCCCTACCCACTTACACTACTAAATCATAATCTAAATTTGAAGCACTTACAGGAAACTTTCACCTCTGGAGTACTAACTCACATTTAATTCTCACTGTTGTGTATGACAGCTATATATATAAAATAATTCATCATTTATTCTAACCAAAATATAATTATGCATTCAATCTATAATGTTCACCACTTCTGCCTAAATTCAGTAAATTGTGTTATGTAAATAATAATCATTAATAACATGACACATAAAAATATGTTTCAGGTAATGATGAACCTTAAATTTCATGAATTATTTCAACAGAAGAATATGAACTTGCAGAAAAATAATGGGGCAAACATCTTGTTTCACTTGTCTTTTCTTTGTCCTCATTGGTATCATAAAATCTAACTTAACTGAGGATTTCCCATGGAATTTCTAATGGAGTGACTATAGCAAAATGTAATTGAAAGAAGGATGACCAAAGGTGATTAAATAATATAATAAATATTAAGTGATTTGTGTGACTTCAATTTAGACAAGACTTCAGTACTTCCCACACAATAAGGAAAAAAAAATCATTTAACTTAAAAGAAAATTGTTAAATACCATTGCGTTCACTTTAATGAAAAAGATCAAACAAGAGTAGCCATTTTTATTCAGTGGTATAAAAATACTAGTAATACAAGATGATAATTGTGAATGTAATGAAAATAAAAACAGAGCTGAAATTGCCATCCTATCTAATAAAGAGGAAACATGAAAATTGACCATCATTCCAACCCACAAGATGGCCACCCCCATGTGGTCAAAGACGGTCGTTCCCATGTGGACACAAAATGGCTGCCACAAGATGGCTGGCAGGAGAGGGAAGTTGTGCAGGATAGGCAGTTGAGTTGGGAAGGACCAGGCCTGAAAAGGAGGGCAATTGGGGGTGATCAGACCCACAGAGGAAGGTAGTTAGGGACAACTAGGCCTGCAGGGGAGGGCAGTTGTGGGGAAAGAGGCCTGCAGGGGAGGGCAGTTGGGGGAGACTAGGCCTGCAGGGGAGGGCAGATGGGGGCAACCAGGCTTGCAGGGGAGGGCAGTTAGGGGCAATTGGGATGGCAGGGAAGGGGGAGCAGTTAGGCATTAATCAGCTGGCAGGGGAGTGGTAAGGGGGTGATCAGGCTGGCAGGCAGAAGTTTTTAGGGGCAATCAGGCAGGCAGACAGGGAAGCAGTTGGTAGCTAGCATTCCTAGATTGTGAGAGGGATGTCCAACTGCCTGGTGGGATAGGGCCTAAATGGGCAGTCAGATATCCCTCGAGGGGTACCAGATTAGAGATGGTGCAGGCTGAGCTAAGGGACACACCCACCTGTGCACGAATTTCATACACCAGGCTTCTAGTGGAAATAATGAAAAGTGGCTGCTTCTACCAAAGTATGATGAACTGAAACAGATTGTACAGCATCATTATTATCAGAACCAACGTGTATAAAATGATTATAAATTAATGGTTTGTTTTACAAAATCATATGTTATAGATTTTTACTAGTGTATATAATCACTTGGAACAAAGGACCTTTAAACAAGTAAAATTATGAAATTAATTTTAAAATTTATACAGTACACACAGTATAAATTTTGATATAATTTTTCATATGATAAGGTTGAATTTATATCCTAGACATTTGAATGAGCTGACTTCATTATATACAGTTATTACTATTGCCTGTGTGACAGATTCAGTTAGCCTTACTCTAAGTACCTTAACAGTAAGTTAATCTAGAAAAGGTTACAAAATTGGAAATTAAATTTACCACAGGTTATGTAATTGGTTCCAAAAGCTAAAAACTGAATTGGAAAGGTTGTTGCTCTTATAAATTTACATGCATGAAGTACAAACAGCATGCTAGTTTAGTGATTTGTGCAATTCTCAAAGGTTTTCCTTCAATATTTCATTCTTTTCACTTGATGATTTGAAGACTAAGGGTGTAATTTTCCCAGAGTGTGTTAAATTGTTTTGCTATGTACTTGAGAGATCTGTAGATCCTTTCTGTTTGAAGTGTAGCCATGTACCCATTGAATGACCTTTTCTTTATGATAAATATTGTGTTCCTATTATTTAGTTTTCTATATTTTTGGCAAGCTCAGTGTGTGACAATTGTCTATTAAATGTGTCTCAGGAAACTAAATTTTCTGTCCTGATAATATATTCGGAAAGTTGTTAGTATTTGTGCATAGTATATGGTTTTGGTTTACTCATATTTGGCCAATACTAAAACATGCATTGAAATTCAGTCAGAAGAAAAGGAAAGTAATCACAACTCTTTGAGAAAACACCTTATGTTAATGTTGATACCAAGATTTCATTTGTATCACCAATAGACTGTCTACCTATTGTACATAATAGCAAAACATCTAGATGTTTCTAAATATCCAGATATTTTGTGTTGCTTAGACAAATATTCCAGATAATAGATAATTGACTGAATTGTTGACCCTCAGTTAACACAAATAGATTATTGTATTTTACACTCTGGATAGGCAGTCATAAGAAATCAGAAGGTAGCCCTAGCCAGTTTTGATCAGTGGTTAGAGCATGGGCCTATGGACTGAAGGTTTCCAGGTTCCTTTCTGGTTATGGGCAAGTAACTTGGTTTCAAGCTTGATCCCCAAGCTTGTTTGGGGCATAATAGATGTGTCTCTCACATTGATGTTTCTCTCTGTGTATCTATCCCCCTCCCTTCCACTGTCTCTAAAAATCAATGGAGGAAGAAATATCCTTGGGTGAGGATTAACAAGAAGACAGAAGGTGGAGCATGAGATTGCACAAAATGATTAAATGATACCTATAATTATTTGGTGTGCATGACATTTCCAAAGTTTATTGTTCTCACTTTTTTTTTTTTACCTTTAAAACAATTCAGCAAAAAAAGAAATCATTTTCCTCTCAAAATCCTACTATTTATTCTTTTAGAATAAAGGTGTTGATTCATTGCAAAACTATATGATGTCAGGAAGTGAAGTTATTAATTAGTTGCATAAAAAGTAAATAGATTTAGATATGGCCTCCCTCAGTACCAATGTATTTTAAAAATAAAATATATCAATTATAAATATCAAAACCAAAAGAAAATTTTCAACTTCTAGAGTCAGTTAGAAAGAATTTATTGAACAATTATATGTAATTAATCCATTCTTTCACTAAACATGGAGTCACTCTATGCGATAGAAACTGCATAGGATCAGTATACAAGTTGAATCAAATAGTTTTTGGCTTTAAGCAAGTCACATTCTATTAGAGGCTATAGGAATGTTAGCAGTAATAAGAGTAAGATCAGTGCCAAAAGAGGGATGTGCAAAGTGTTAATAAAACATCAATAATGGAGCCACTGTCTGCCTTGAGTGGTGGGAAGAAAATTGTAGAGAAAAGTTTGATAGGATAAATTTTGAAAGAAAATTAGAAAAAGAACAATGAAAAAATCTGAAAAAATACTAAAAATCCCTCCTGTTTAGAGGTATCATAGAGTATCAAGGAAGACAGAATTAAAGTACAAAATTCAAGGTGAAAAGAGGAAAATTGCATTTCTTATGTTAAATATTTTACCTTTCATTCTCCTCAAGGAATTTTCTGATTCATAAGTGACATGAATAGAGAGGTGGGTAAGCTAAGCAGTAGGGTAGAAGTGGTCACTAAGAGTCTGAAGAGTCTACAGAGCTTCACAGCAATGTTATAAAGCTGGAAGAAAAAAAAGTTAGAGCTCTCAGCTCCCAAAGCAAGTGATAAGTGACTGGCAAAGGTCCCAAAGAAAATGGAAGAGCAAAAAAATAAGCCTGACAGGTCTAACAGATTTTCTCTCAGGTATTTATCAAATTATAAATGGCACAAACATAGATATAGAGAAACCTAGCAAAGGTTGACTGTTTAGAGGCTGAAACACTAAGAGTTAGAATTTTTGTAAGGAATCAGAACCTCTCTGAGTAAAATGGAATAAAGTTTTTACTATATGGATTGGATATAGTGCAATTGTAGAAGCTAATGTTGAAGATAATAGAAGGCTGACTGAACGTTCTGTATCTGGGGTAGGTCTAAAGTTGCTAAAGATCAGAAGGGTCAGAATTTGAGAAGAAAACCAAGCAGAGCAGAATCAGAGCAGATTGTAATTCACAAGGACTAACAGAAACCCAAGAAGAAAAAATGAAACCTATGTTAGTCAATCACTGCCTTCAAATTTATCAATGTAGGTGACTTGCAGAAGGAGCTGGCAAATTTTGGCATGGGGCTGCAAGTATGCCTAGGCCAGGATTCAGAAAAGCTGAAGGATATCTGGTAGAAGCCAGAATAGCTGCATGCTTGGCTGCTGCTCTAAATTAACAAAGTGAATCAGCAAATTGGCCACAATGTGTGCGAGCTTCAATGGTGCCTAGACCTCTATTCCTACACCAACCTCTAGCATTACTTCCACCTTCTAAATCTCATGGAACCTTTTTCTCTAGAGGTCAATGCTAACTTAGCATCAATACTTAATATAATTCTAAGAAGTATAGTTCCTCATTGATGATACAGTACAAAACCACCAAAGGCTGACCCTTCTCAACTTGGAATCCATATTTGTCTTCTGTTTTTGTTTTTGTTTTGTTTTGTTTTGTTTTGAAACAAAAGCACATTAACCAAAATAGGATACTTATCCATTTTGGATGATAGTTATTCTTCTTCTAACTGAATCATACTCCCTGCATTAAGCAGCTCGGGCTACCATAACAAAGTACCATATACAGGGTGGCTTAAAACATATAATTTTTCTTGCACAGTTATGGAGGCAAGATGTACCAGATCAAGGTGTCAAAAAATGTGGTTTCTTGTGAGACCTCTATCCTTGGTTTGTAGATGGCCACCTTCATACTTATACTTATCCTCGTATATTTTTTTCTCTGTGCACATACATATTTGGAGTCTTATTTTCTTCTAAAATTTCCTCTTTTTATAAGGACATCAGGCAAATTCAATTAAGGCTATCCCTAAGGGATTCATTTAACGTCATCACTTTTTAAAGGTCATATCCCAAAAATGTACTGGGAGTTAGTACTTCACCATATGAATTTGGAGGGAAATAATTTAACTTATAACACCCTCCATGCCTTTGATATCCTGTAACTTAAATAGTGAAATCTAAGGTTAACTATTATTACCATATATTATCTTAGATGGTAGAGGCATAGGAGAGTAATAAAAAATTGGTTAATACATACACAATTATATTCATATCAAAATTGGGAAGAAATACTCAAAATTATAATAGTGTTCTTTTCTGTAACCGGTCGTGTGGTTATAGAAAGAATATATAACTTTCTACATCCATTAACAATTACATATTTCCTTTCTCCTCAATAAGCACTTTGGTTCTTGGCTACTGAAATAAGTGATCTAAGACTTAATTCCTGAAGCGTTGAGGCCAATAGTATTCCTGTCTACATTGAGTTGTTTTAGTTTTTGTTAACTTTTAAAATAGGTCTGTATCAGAAGATATCCTGCATCAGACACATTCTCCCTTATTCTCCTTCCTGTAAAGGAGGAAGACCAAATTTTTCCTTGGCAGTCAGGATCTACCACCCCAGCTAGAATAGTAATCCTTTTGATTGTACATTCACTGGCATCAGAAGATCAAAGGGGACAGGTGTCATTCTCTACTTTTTATTTAATGGAAACACTGTTTCTCCTGGTGGATACGTGTGTTTTGTTATTGTTGTTTTTGTTTGTTTGTTTGTTTGTTTTTGTTTTGGAGTGAGGGAAGACTAAGACCTCTAGACTAGCAGAGCCTAAAATGATGGGGAAAGTAAGCAAAAGCTTTGCTTCTAAATTACTAGGGATAATTTGTTTTTTGCACCCCTGAATTTTGTCTTTGGGGGGGGAAAAGGTCATATATTAGTTGAGAGCATAATTGCATCCTAGAGAATATTACTGTTACCACACAGGGTATTACCACCCAGATAGAGTCATAACTGAATCTTCAAAGGGCTGTTCCATTATTCTGTCAACCTGGTTGCTTCAGGTTATTGGTAAATATAATAAGACCCAGCCAAAACCGGTTTTGCTCAATGGATAGAGCGTCAGTCTGAGGACTGAAAGGTCCCAGATTTGATTCCGGTCAAGGGCATGTACATTAGCTGTGGGCACATCCCCAGTAGGGGGGGTGCAGGAGGCAGCTGGTCGATGTTTCTCTCTCATCATCGATGTTTCTAGCTCTCTATCCCTCTCCTTTCCTCTCTGTAAAAAATCAATAAAATATATTTTTTAAAAAGACCCAGAATTCCATGACCATGAGCTCAATGCTATATTTCATTTACCATAAAATGAATTTATCAGAAAAATATTCCTCTTAAAATTTGTACACCATTTCTTTTAATGTTTCTGTTCTCCCACCCTCACACCATCATCCATCACTACTAACCTACAACCTCTTAGTAAGAAATAACTCTTATTCATTTTTGTAACATTAACATATATACCCTGAGATTATGTACATGTTCAAAGGATACTGACTGAATAAATGATAAATAACTCAGCAATATCAAATATAACAGAGAGTCCAAGTAACATAGGGCAAACATTATAAAAAGAAACATTTTGATGGAATTAAAAGATCATGAGAAGGTAGAAATAAGGAGGTGAAACAGAAGGAGAGAGATTTCAGGATGGCAAACTGCCTTACTAGTTATATGAACTTGGGCCCCTGTTATGGATTGAATGCTTGTGTCTCCCAAATTCATGTCCTTAAGTCCTAACCTTTGGTATTTTCAGATGAAGATTTGGGGAGATAATTATGGTTAGATGAGGTCATGAGGATGGGACCCTCATGATGGAACTAGTGGCCTTAAAAAAATTGAAAGAGATTGTGTGTGTGTGTGTGTGTGTGTGTGTGTGTGTGTGTGTGTGTGCATGAGCGCGCGAGCGCTGGCACATCCATGTGCATGCAGGGTGCACATGTGAACGGTCCTGTGAAATCATAGTAGAAAGGAGGCTTCTGCAAGCCAGAAAGAGTCCAAGCTGGCACATTGATCTTAGACTTCTCAACTTTCAGAACTGTGAGAAATAAATATCTATTGTTTAAGCTCTTCAGTCTGTAGTATTTTATTATGGCAGCCCCAGCAGAGTAAAAAAGCCTCTATTTCCTTCTATCTAAAATGAAGGTAAAAGCTGATAGAATTTGTGAGAACAGTAGAGATAATGTATGTAGAATGCCTAGCCAGAGTTCAGAAATAGTAGTTATTCTTTCCAGATAGTGCTGTGCAGATAATATGCTGGCTTGACATATTCTTTCTCCTTCACTTCATTTAGAGTTCCTGTTTGCTCTTTGTGTTGCCATTTGATCATTTACCTTACTCTGCTATTCATCTATGCATCTCTTATTTGCTGATTGTTTGCATGGATTTGTATTATTTTGGCTTGTATATTTATAAACACTTAATTTTTATTGCCTATCTGAACTCTGAGTAATTACTGAAAAAACTGTTTCCCTAATGCTCTGTCTGGTCCCTTTGGCCAATAATGACTTGGCTTGTATTTTGAATCTTTATGGAAAATCACTGAATATTTTTAAGGGAATTTATACCCCATAGTTTCATAAAAACCCATGAAACAATATATGTTAAAATAAATAAATAAATGAATAAATAAATAAATAAATATCCCAAAGCAAGAAGGCATATGACAGACTGGCATACCTCGATGTGGGGTTGGAGGGATGAAAAGAGATAAGCCAAATAACTTGTATACTTATATGCAAATACCAAGGACATGGTCAATAGGGTAGTGAAGAACTGGAAGGGTGATGGGAAGATGCTGGGAGGAGGGATGGAAAAGGGGGAAATGGGAGGTATCTATAATACTATCAACAATAAAAATATATTTAAATTTTTTTAAAAAAATCATGGCATGTTATTTCAAGCTGATTCTACCTTAGCATTTACTTTTTTATTGTAAATCCTCTTCCTTTTAGATGTTTGCACTTAATTAATAGCAGTACTTATTGATCCAGATCTCTATTGCTTGCTTCCTGAAACAGACAAGTTTTCATGCATCAGTGCTTTAAAACTTTCTGGATTTGTGTCCTTTAGAAAATCTCATGAAAGTTAAAGGGACTTAACCCATATCACTGCCACTTGTCCAAATCTCTATATGCATTCCCACATAAAATTGTGTATATAATTCCAGGAAGTTCGTGGACATTTTGAAACTCAAGATTTCAACTCCAGATTATGAACTTCTGTATTATTCCTTCTTTTCACCCCAACCTATTTTAGAAATATTTAAATAAAATATTCAATTTGGATTTATAAACATTAATTTGTAAATAATCTAAACCTATGGAGTAGTTCAAAGGAGCACCAAGTTGAGAAGGGTATGGAAAAGAGTAAGACAAAGGTACTAACTCATGAACTCTGTGCTGACATGATTTCCTGGTCTTTAACAATTAAGGATAAGATATTGACCTTCTCATGTTTTCCATTTGAACAGAGATGTGCCACAATGGAGAATATTTCAGCTGCCATGTTAATGACTAATCGAGCTTGTTAACACTGTTACCAAGTGGCTCACATGCTCCTGTTTGTTGGGCATCTTACTCTTCACTGATGCTTACAAACACCATTAGAGTGAGCCCTTGTCTTGGCATTTCTACAGATTAATATATGAGCTATTATTTGATGTTTATTTTCATAATTAGATATAAAGTTCACACATATACTAAAATATGTACTGGTATTCCCCTTAATGTGGATTCTCCAAAGAATTAAACTGTAATACTTCTGCCATCATATTTGCTGTGACATCAAATTGGCATCATAATAGATTCTTTTTGGATTTGCATCCCTATGCATTTTCTCGTTCTAATCTCTCATTATAATGGCATCATAACTGGGTCCCTGCAGACTTTCATTGATGTTATTATGAGACAGTGAAAATCATGGCAACTCCAGATTAAATTGCACAGGAAATCAACATTGTAAAAAGAAACTTAAATAAGGTCCTGATAAGTAATCACTGATTATGTTTAGTGATTATGTTGCTTAAACAACTCTCTTAATTCAAAATGTCTCCCAAGTACAGTATTATGCATTCCAAAAATAATTGCCTGACTACCAGAACAATTGCACTTCATTGAGTGAGACAATGTTCAGTTGAAGTTTGGCAAAAAATCCAAAAGCATAACTTGTGCTTTATTAACTGGAAAGTAAACTAATATTTTTTTTCATTTTTAAGATTTGTAAAATAGCTGGTCTCTGAGATAGCTATGTGAAAAGAAAGCTGCAAATATCACACTTCTACCTAAAACCATCCACTTAGATAAAGCATTCTTCAACCCTCCAGATATAGAAACAAAGGAGAGGGATCTTTGATATAATGATCTTTCAAACTACTTACTGAACAATGTTTGTTTAGAAGGAAATAAATGGCATCCTTTAATTGTTGTAAGGAGTCATCACTAATAGTATTGTTGAACACCTTTTTGTGCAAAGCAATATACTTAATTCAGTTGATAGCAAAAAATGTGAAATATTCTCCACTTTTAAAGAATGTATGCTCTAATTGTGGTAAAAATATCATAAGCCTTAATAGCTGGTTGTCAATAACTACAAGACTGACCCACTAAAGACCTGGTGAATGTGTGATTAAGACAACCAGTGCTGCCGAGACCGGTTTGGCTCAGTGGATAGAGAGTCGGTCTGCAGACTCACGGGTCCCAGGTTCGATTCCGGTCAAGGGCATGTACATTGGTTGCGGGCACATCCCCGGTGTGGGTGTGCAGGAGGCAGCTGGTCAATGTATCTCTCTCATCGATGTTTCTAGCTCTCTATCCTTCTCCCTTCCTCTCTGTGAAAAATCAATAAAATATATTTAAAAAAAAGACAACCAGTGCTGCAGTAGAAATTTACAAGGGTCAAGTGTATTAGGTTCCTGTGACTATGCAAATAAATCACTACAAATTCAGTGGCTTAAAACAACACAATTTGTTAGCTTACATTTCTATAGATTAGAAATGTAATACAGGTCTCACTGGGCTGAAATTAAAGTATTGAGAAGGCTTCAGTCCTTTCTGGAGACTTCAGTGGAAAATTCATTTCCTTGGCCTGTTGTTCCTTTCTTCATCTTCAGAGACAGTAGTGATGTAGCTCTTTGTCTTTTTCTTCCATAGTTACATCTTCCTCTGATTGACCCTCTCTTCTGATTATAAGAACCCTTGCAATTATATCAGGACTCTATTAATAATCCAAGATAACCTCTCTATTTTAAGGTCAGCTGATTAGCAACCTTCATTCTTTCTGCAGTCATACTTTCTCTTTGCCATTACACTTAACATATTCACAGCTCCCAGAGATTTACATTAGGATGTTTGAACATAACTCAGTTTTAATTAATCCTGTAGCATTTTTTCAAGTCAACAATGTTACCATGGTAGAAAATTGTAGATTGGAATATAAACATTGGGACTAGGCAGACTTAGTTTCAAGTCTTTGTCCTGTCAGCAGTAACTGTATGACCTTGGACAGGTCACATAAACCATTTGATCCTCAGTTTCTCATCCTTAAAATACTAATAAATGTAGCACCTAACTCATAGTGTAATGGAGATTAAAGGAGACAACACATGGGGACATCTGCTTTCCAATCCAACATGTAAGAAGCTTGGAAGTTGCAGCTCCATTGTAATATTTAGAGAAAAAAAAAGTTGAACAAAGTGAATAATAAACCTTTCTTCTTAGAAGTGATGTCAGAGAAGAAGATGCTACTGATAAAATTAGAGAAACAGAAAGGCAAACATAAAGAATCACAATTTACTAAAACTGAAACCCTTGAGCAGAAACTACTGATGGATCCAATACTGCGGTAGGAAAACCTAAATTGTAATTAATAAATTGCTAGAAGTTAAGTATGGCAAGTCAGAGAGATAAAAAATCCAGAGAACTTAGTCACAGAGGGGCTGCCATGCTTTAGTACATTTTACCTCTAGGAATTTGATCATGTCTGCACAATAAAAATCATAAAAAAATCCCCTCATGCTAGTGGTAAGGAGAGTGGAGAAGGCAGCATTTTAAAAATTCCAGAACATTCTGTTCTGATTAATGAGGTCTTCCCTCAAGATAAATTATATTTTCAGAGTGCAAAATACTGGGAGGTTGCCAGAGCCTAACAAACCTGGTGGGAAGGGAAATGTGCAAATCCAGCCATCTCTAGCTAAATACACAGAGGGAGAGAAATACCCAACTCCAGCCCACTCTAACCACCATACCCCACCTAAGAGAGGGAGGAACTTAGGAGTACTTTTGATGTTCACAGTCCAGAGGTTCAGTAAAAGACTAAGTACTAATTATAGGACTATAGAATGCATCCTTTTCCCCTAAACCTTGCCAGCACACCACTAAAGGCCTATTTAACACACTCCTTTTTACCAAGTGCATCACGTTCATTTTTCAACTAAAAATCAAAAAGCAGATTAAAAAGCATGAAACACCATTGGAAGAGAGATAGCAAGCATCAGAAACAAATTCAGATATGTCAGTGATATGTTTGATTTCAGATAAAGGGGAGAGGAGAGAGAGAGAAAAAAGAGAGAGAGAGAGAGAAAGAGAAAGAGGATGACACAGAATCATTGATCTGTGTCAATAGAAAAAAAATAATATGCTAAAGGATCTATAGGATAAAATAAATAGCATGCAACATAAACAGAGAGATGGGAATTCTAAAAAAGAACCATAAATAAATGTTAGTGATAAAACTACGGTAACAAAAATGAAGAATGCATTTGAAGGGCCTATTAGCAAACTGGACACAGCTGAGGAAAGAATCTCTGAAATTGAGAAAATATACCAACAGAAACCTCAAAAACTAAAAATCAAACAAACAAAAAAAGACTTGGCGGGGCGGGGGGGGGAAGCCCAGAACATACAAGGACTATGTGACAACTACAACTAAAAAATATGTAACATACATATAATGGCACTACTAGCAGGACAAAAGAGAAAGAAACAGAAGAAATACTGGTGGGGGCGAAACAACCTGACTATTTTTCCATATTAATGAACCACATATCCAAGAAGCTCAGAGAACACCAAGAATTATAAAACAAAAAACAAACATGAACAACAACAAAAGAAAACCTTAAGCATTTCCACATACCATTTTCAAGATACAGAAAATGAAAATAAACTGGCTGGTGTGGCTCAGTGGTTGAGTGGCAACCTATGAACCAAGTTATGTTTGATTCCTGATCAGGGCACATGCCTGAGTTGTGCGCTTGATCCCCAGTGTAGGTATGCAGGAGGCATCCAATCAATGATTCTGTGTCATATTATCTCTCTCTCTCTCTCTTCCCCCTCCCCTTTATCTGAAATCAATAAAAATACTTAAAATAAAACTAAAAAAATGCCTGAAAGAAGTCAGGTTGGTAGAACCATTACCTATAGAAGAGGAGCAAAGATAAGAATTAAAAAAAAAATTATGCAAGTAAATAGAAAGGAGTGAAACATTAGTGTTAGAAGAGAAGAAAACACACAACAATTTATGTACCCTGTGAAATCATCCTTCAAAATTAAAGGAGAAATAAAGACTTTTCTCAGAAAAGCAAAAATTGAGGAAATTTGTTGCCAGTAGACATGATTTGAAAGAAATGTTGAAAAAAAAATTCTTTAGAAAAGAACACAATAGAGTCAGAAACTTGGATCTACATAAATGAAGAGAATTAGATGAAGAAAAAGTGAAGGTAAAACAAAAATGTATTTTTCTTATTCTAAATTAATCTATCATATAATGCTTATTCAAAATAATAAAAGCAAAATTGTGTGTGTTTGTGTAAATATTCTTATGTATGCTAATATATAAGTGATATAAATGGTAGCAATGATTCAAGGGATGGAAAGGAAAAAATAGGGTTATTTCCTTTTTTATAAGGTATACAAACTAGCTGTGAAACAATATAGTGTTAATTAAAAGTGGACTTGAATTAGTAATATATTTTGCAAACTCTAGGGCACTATTTTAAAAAAGTAAAAAAAAAAGTATAATTTATATGCTAAAAAAGTGAGAAAATGGAATCATAATATAATTAAAAGCACAATAGGTATAAAAAGAGCAGAAGACAAATATAAGAATAAAGAACAGGGCAACACATAAAAGAAAATGTAACAAATAACCCAGCTATATCAATAATCACTTTCAATGTCAATAGTCTAACTATACCTATTTAAAAGCAGAGATTGCCTGAGTGGATAAAAAAAAAGAAGTGTCCAACTATATGTTGTCTAGAAGGAACCACATTAAATACACATTAGATTAAAAGTAAAGGGATGGAGAAAGATATCACTAATCATTGTTAGATTAATAGAAAGAAAGTGAAAGTGGCTATATTATTTCTAGATACTGTTGACTTCAGAGCAAGGAGATTTATCAAGGATGAAGAGAAGAATTACATATTGTTAAGTCATCAATTCTTCAAGAAGATATAATAATCCTTAATGTGTTTGTGCATATGAAAAGAGGTAAAAACTGATAAAACTGAAAGGAGAAATAGATGAATCCAACATTAGTGTTGGAAACTATAATATCCCCCTTACAGAAATGGACAGATGCAGCAGGTAGAAAATAAGGACATAATTGACATGTTTAGACTATTTCATCCAACAACAGAGTACAGATTCTTCTAGAGCTCACATAGAGCATTCACCAAGATAGACTGCATTTGAGGGAGACCATAAAACACACCTTAACAAATTTAAAAGAATAGAAATCATGCAATATCTGTTCTCAAGTCACAATGGAATTACATTGGAGATAAACAACACAAAGATAGTTGGATAATCTCCAAATACTTTCAGATTAAATGATTCACTCATAGATAACAGATAGGTCAAAGAAGAAATCTCAAGAGAAATTTTAAAATATTTTAAATTACATGAAATGAAAATACAATTTAAAAAACTTGAGGAGTGCAGCAAAAAATAATGTATTTGAGGGAAATGTATAGCATTAAATGTGCATATTGGAAATTAGAAAATTCTAAAATCAATAATCTAAGCCCTTTACTTTAGAAAATGATGGATAGAAAGATTAAATATTGTCAAAATGTCAGTTCTCCCCAACTTGATCTATAGACTTAATGCATTCCCAAATGAAATCTCAAAAAGTTATTGACAAATTGACTCTGAAGTTTATATAAAGAAGTGAAAGACACAAAATGGCCAACACAATATTAAAAAACAAAGTTGGAAGACTGACACTACACAAATTATAAAGCTATAGTAATAAAGACAACATGGTACATTCTTATTCAGTCAGTCACTTAAATATTTATTTATTCATCTGCATCTCTGTAGAGATGTAATCCTTACTATGCAGATAATCATACTCTAGTTGTATGAATATAACATTACCAAAATGTCATATTTTTAAAAAGGCCTGAATATTTTAATGTTCCATGCTAGTTTCATGGTACAGATAAGTCTGACCATAAATAATCCTTGCCTCCAAGAGCTTATTTATTTTTTAATTCTTTATTGTTGAAAGTATTACATATGGAAGGGGAAGGAAGATAGCTGCTGAAGGGAAGGCAGACTGCAAGATAGTGCATAAGGGAGAGAACTAATGACCCCTTTTCCCCCCATGGTCCCCTCCCAGACTGACCTCACCCACCAGCCCAAACCTTCACACCCCTCCTCCATTGTATGTGTCCATTGATTATGCTTATAGGAATTAATTTGTACTATTAATTTATATATAAACTCCAAGAGTTTACAATTCTGTAAGGAGAAAACTAATGAACATAAATGTAGTAAAAAGTCCAGCAGACTAGCTTTGGGAAGTGGTATAGTATAAGGTAAGCAATTGCTCTATAGAAAGATTAGGGTTTGTAATTCTAGCTTTGCCATTTCTTAACTGCATTAGTGGACTAGCTACTTGTCTTCTCTAAAGATCAACTTTTCCACTTGTAAAATATGGATCAAAGTTTCTATCATGTATGATTATTTTTTTAAATATATTTTATTGATTTTTTTTTTTTTTTACAGAGAGGAAGAGAGGGATAGAGAGTTAGAAACATCGATGAGAGAGAATCATCTATCAGCTGCCTCTTGCACACCCCCTACTGGGGATGTGCCTACAACCAAGGTATATGCCCTTGACCCGAATCGAACCCAGGACCATTCAGTCCGCAGGCTGACGCTCTATCCACTGAGCCAAACCGGTTTCGGCGTATGATTATTAAGAAGCTTTAAATAAAGAATATGAGTGCATAGTTTAGTGAACAGCAAAAAAAATGGTACTCTGTATCAATAGAGAAAGATATATAGACACAATTTTATGCACATCAGGTTATGAAGATGAAAGCAATCTTTATTAAAAGGTATCATTTACTATGGATCTTTCTAGTTTTAACTACCTTTGTCTTCTGCTCCCTAAAAGTGCACTCTCTATATTCACCCCTATGTTCATAGAAGTGTTATTTACAATAGTTAAGATCTGGAAACAGCCTGACTGCCCATCAGTAGATGAGTGGATAAAAAAAGCAGTGGTACATTTACACAATGGGGTACTATGCAGCAGTGAAAAAGGAACTCTGACCTTTTGTGACAGCATAGAGGAACCTAAAAAGTATTATGCTAGGCAAAATAAGCCAGAGAAAGACAAGTATCACATAATCTCACGTATATTTGGAAAATAATGAACAAAATAAACTGATGAGGAAAATAGAAACAGATACATGGAACAGACCAATAGCTGTCTGGGGGATGTGGGTGAGGGGCACTGGATGAATAAAGGTAAGGAGTTAGACAGAAAACATATATACACTAGAGGCCCATTGCAGAAAGATTCCTGCAATAGGGCTTCCTGCTGTGGTCGCTGCCCTGCCTGCTTCCCTCCCTTCTCTGCCACCCCACTTGCTTGCTTCTCTGCAGCTTTGCTCCCTTCTGCAGCGCTGTCTTCAGTCTTCACTCTGGCTGGGATATGCAAATTAACCGCCATCTTGGTTGGGTTAATTTGATTGGCTGGTGGGCATGGCTTGTGGGCATAGCAAAGGTACAGTCAATTTGCATGTTTCTCTTTTTTTTATATTTTATTGATTTTTTTTTTTTACAGAGAGGAAGAAAAAAGGATAAAAAGTTAGAAACACTCGATGAGAGAGAATCATCTATCAGCTGCCTCTTGCACTGGGGATGTGCCCACAACCAAGGTACATGCCCTTGACTGGAATCAAACCTAGGACCCTTCAGTCCACAGGCTGATGCTCTATCCACTGAGCCAATCTGGTTTTGGCTGCATGTTTATCTTTTATTAGGTAGGATAACACACAGACATAGGCAACAGTGTGGTAATAGCAATTGGGAAAGGGGATGTGGGCAAAATAGAGAAACTTGAGGAAGAAAGAGTCATTGCTTGGGGTGATGGTCACACAGTGATTTATTGAGTTGTACTAGTACACTTGAAACCAGTATGATTTTGTGAATCAATGTCACCCCAATAAATTATTATTTAAAAAAAAAAGGAAATCTACACTCATTCTTTTAGGTATGTTCTCAGAAATGTTTTAAAAATTAAAATTAAAAATCTTTAAGAAAAAATGCTCTCAATGAATGGGGAATATACAAAGAATGAAAGAAAAAACATGTTCTGTTTAATTTTATGAGATTGAACATGATTTTTTCATTTTTCATCAGGAGTGAAAAAATAAAATTATACTAAAAGGGCAGAGTTTAGGTAGGACTTTAATAATTTATTTATTATGTAAATTTAAAAGATAATTATGGTAAGCACCATATTTTTTCACAGTATGGTTGGTGAAAGTGCCATAAGGGAGATATTGAATATTTAAAAGGAAAAAACTGAATAATCTATTTCTAAATGCTAACAAGTTTAGAGAAAGACTATGAGGAAAAATAAGAACTGTAAAAATAGATCAGAAATCTGTATTGTAATTGTACTATTGTTACAGAAGTGGTAAGCTGGAATTGTGTCTTACTGTGTCTGACCTTCCCTGCTGTCTTCAACTTTTTAGAAAAGGGACAAAAAAATCAGAACTCTATACACTATTATCTTTCTCTCTCTCTCTCTTTCTCTCTCTCTCTCTCTCAATTTGGCCATTTTTATAAGATAAGTTTTGACTTCATCTATGAGGCAGGACTTAAATTTATTTTTAGACTCCCTGCCCCTCCTCTCTTCAAGTTCTCTCCCATTTTTGATAGTACTACTCTTTGCCAGTATTTAGCATGTATTTGTACTTTATGAATTTACAATTAAGAAGAAAACAGATCTTCTATATCCATAGGTTTATAATAAGCTCATTGGAAACAAAGAACACATTTTGTGTGTCTGGGTATTCTGTACAATACCTATTTCACACAGCAAGTGTTCAACAACTTTTTGATAGCTTCATTTCTAATAATAATAGTTTACATCTATTGCATAACTATAAAGGCTTAATTCATGCAAAGCGTTATTCTAAATACGCATATTGTTTCACTAATACATCAGCAACCCTATGAAGTAGGTGACTTCATAATTCTTAGTTCATTCGGATTAAAAAGGCCAAACAGCTACTGAATTTTACAGATATGATTTAAACTTGTCTGTTCACAATGAAATCCCAACCTTAACCACTAAACTCTATTCCCAATGTGCATTTTTAGCACTCTATTATTACTGACATTATGTTGTGGATTAGTTTAGCATATTATATTTCCCCCAAGTATTTGCATTTTTATAAGACAGAGTAAGGAGCATATAAGCTGAAGAAATCAATCTCTAATAATGGACTTTCAGTAAGAAACAGTATGAGGAATTGGGGTAATATTTTTGCAGTAGCTTTTTGCCTGCTCGTCAAGTCACAGCACTCAGGTGTTTTTTCCCATAAGTGTTTAGTAAAAATGAAAAAGCCTTAGGTTTCTAAGATTAAAGAAGAAAAGAGAGCAAACCTTGGCAATGGCAGAAGTACATTATAAAATTACCTTTTTAAAAATTCATATGGACAACGGGGGTTGGGGGGGCATATCTAGAGAGGGGTTTGGGATGGGATTGGGGAGATGTGGACAATTATGTGAGACTATAATCAATAAAAAAATAAAAAATAATAAAAAATAACTGTAACAGCAAAAAAATAAATAAATAAAATTCATATGTACCCTACCTCCCTTACTTAGAACAAATTTCTTGGTCTCACTGTTTCTTTTGTGTCCTTCTGGAAAATTGTATGGCTGTGAAAAATGGATCAACACAATAGGATCAAACTATACACCTATTCATGTGGTAAATTACATCAATGCTTTCTAATATAAAACATTATTGAATTCCTAGAAATAATATCAAATCATCTTAGTGTATTATTCTTTCCATGCAGATTCTAATTGGCAAAATTTTCTGTAGAATTTTTGTATCTATATGCATAAATGAGATCATAGTTTCCTTTCAAAGGCTATTTTTGTGTGATTTTGAGTCAACTTTATGTTAACTTTGTAACAAGAGTTTAGAAGCTTCCTATTTCTATTCTCAGGAATAGCTGAAAGATTTTCAGAATGAACTATTTCTTGAATGTTTGAGAAAAATACCTTATAAAGCTCTTTGAAACCATTTTCGGGGAAAGACATAGCTCTTCAGTAAGACTAGATATTTTTTCAATGGCAATTGGTTTATTTTTCTTTTAATCTCATCTGTAGCCAATGTGTGACAATTTATATTTTCATAGAAAATCACCTATTTCATCCAGATTTAAAATTTATTTTCATAAGGTTGAGTAAAGTAATTTCATATAATTATTTCCTATTTTTCATACATCTGTGGTAATTTTCCCTTTTCCCATTTTCAGTTTTGTTTGTGCTTTCTCCCTTTCTTCCTGATTAGATTAGCTACTTGTTTATTTTATCATAGTTTTGAGGAAAAAAATACTTTTCATTATTTCTACTATTTTTGTTATTAATTTGTTAGTATTAACTTTATTCTTTATTAATTTCTTGATTGCTTGTTTCTGATTTGTTCTGGTTGTGTGTGTGTGTGTGTGTGTGTGTGTGTGTGCACACGCGCGCGTGCGCTCACGGGTATCTGTATGTGTGTAATTTATATACATTTCAAAATAGTGCACTTATAGTGCACTTATAGTCCTTATAAGAACTCTAGAAGGTAAACACTATTTTTATTTCCCTTTAGCAGAATAGGACAGTAAGGCAACAATTTTCAACCTTTTTCACATCACAGCACATGTAAACTAATTGCAAAATTTTTGCAGTACCCAAAAAATATATTTTCGTTGCTCCATCAAAAGAATTATAGACATAATTTTGAATCATTCACATTGATGGCTATTGTCATGTTGGTTGTTGTCATTTTTTTATTTGACAATATAAGGAAAAAGGGGCCAGTGCCCCTGACTAAATAATCAGGTATTTCTTGTTTTACACATTCGTGCTGCACACTGGTTGAAAATCGCTGCATGAAGGCACTAAGAGGTAAAGTCATTTGCCAACGGTCATGCAGTTAGTGGAGTGGTAGAGCCAGGATATGAAGTTAGCTATGTTTTTTATCTATCATACTATATTGTCTTCTTCAGTTTATATACTGCTTTTCCTTCTCATTTGTTGAGCTGTTGAATGCCTAATTAATATATTTTTAATATTGACTGTTTATTAATAATAGTGTTTAATGCTGTGCTTCTTCTGAGTGCAACTTTATTGTGATCAAATATTTTATTATTACTCTCCAGATTTTCTGCAATTTTAGGTTTCTTTTTTTTCTCTCTCTCAAGAATTATTTAGCAGACTTTTTCTGATATTGGGGGTTTTAAGGTTTTGTTTGTTTGAATGGTGTTAACGCTAGTATTTTTTATAGATATTCTATTTCAAGTTTAATATATGGCTTATTTTTGTTTGATGATAGTATGTTGTCATAAATGGATTTTGAATTTTTAAATGTTTTCTTCAACAACATATTAAGATGGTCACACATACATATTTTTCCAGTCTATTAACATTCTGAATTATATATCTTCCTTTACTCACATCAAAATATATTTGGATTATATGATAAAAATTCTATATTATTATTTTAGTCTTTGGGTTCAGTTGCTAATACTTATTTAGGCTTTTTTGCATTCATGCTCACAAAGTGAGTATTTCCTAAAATTTTGTTGTGCTCATGTTATCCTAGTAAGGTAATCTAGTTATTGCCCTATGTTTTAATTTGCTAAAAATGGTACATCAGTCAAGTTTCTTAGTTGGTAAAAATAAAAATCACTTATAGTTTACTTAGGCAGAAAATTAATATTTTATTACTATATCATGGAGCTTATGCAATGAGAAGACTAGAGAGCATTGTTTAGAAAAAGAGAATCCGAGCAGCTGAAAACCCTTTCACAGTTGCAATGAAGCTGCTGGGCCTGCACCGGTGAATATTTTTCACTACCACTTCTGGATTCAACTCCATTGAAATGACTGAATGTAATCTATAGTTCTCCCAGCACCATATTCAATTCATCTATACTGTCAAAGTTTTCTGTAGAAATAGGTAATTAGTTGGCCTTACCTACCACATGCTAACTGCCAGAGATTATGGACAGTAAAGGTGTATACCCCTTCACCTTCATAATGTTAAGAGCAAAGTTTAGTATGTAATCAACTTTTGAATATTCTATTTTATTTGAAAAGAAAATGAATTTTTGAATAAAGTGCAGTTAATTGTTCATTTAATTCCAATTTTATACATTTAATTTTTCTTTGTCTTCTTTTGACAGTTGCTGTCTGAAAAAAGGATTAAATTCAACTACAATATAACTCTATCCATTTCCTTTGCAGTTTTTGTTTTACATATGGTGTTACATATCAGGCATTTCATGGCATCAATGAATAAAATTCCATCTTCTCTGTCTGAGTATTGAATCAATTGAGACAGACACAAGTTATTATATGAAGATCAAAATATATCTGTTTTGAATCTTGATTGAATTGGCAGGAGAATGTGTGTTTAGACCTTCAATCAAGTGATATTTTTAATACTTCATCTTTGCTTAACACAGATTTAGCCACTCAATCATGGGGACAGCTTGATGACTGATTCCCACACCTGAGAGAGCAAGCCCCTACTATGTGTCAGTTAAAAGAGTAGAGCATTTTTGTTTCTGTATTGAAAGCTGTCGCACAAAAATGAGAAACAATGGAGAGACTAATTGAGATTAAACATGACGGTTATTATCCCAAACTCTCTTTGCTCCTTTTTCTGTGGAGAGAAGTAGGTAAGGAGTGCTGGGGGTGACTATCTAGTGAAGTATCTCACATAAAAACTTAAAGAGTAGCCGAGACTGGTTTGGCTCAGTGGATAGAGCAATGGCCTTCAGACTGAAAGGTCCCCGGTTTGATTCAGGTCAAGGGCATGTACCTTGGTTGCAGGCACATCCCCAGTGGGGAGTATGCAGGGGGCAGCTGATCTATGTCTCTCTCTAATTGATGTTTCTAACTCTCTATCCCTCTACCTTCCTCTCTGTAAAAAAATCAATAAAATATATTTAAAAAAAACATAAAGAGTAGAGAATATATGTTTTTCCCCCAAAGCATTAAGTTGAACAGTAAATTGCAGGTATTTCACCCTTTTTTGACCAAAAAATATCAATTTTATATTTTAAAGTTATTTTATGTTATACTAAGTTCATAGGTTTGTATCTTTTTCTAACATTTCTATTATGCAAATAACATATACGTTACTACTTTAAAATTTTAACTTATTTAAAGAAATAAATTAACTTACAAATATTAAAAGGAATAAGAATAATGCATCAAAATCCATGAACAATTTACCTAGATTCACCTATTGTTAACATTACTAACATTTTACCATTTGCTTTATCATTCAGTACCCCTCCTCACACTCTGTCCACACACAACATATTTGTGATATTTGTGTGGCGGGGGAGGCGGTGTTCTATTTTGGAACCCTTTTTGTTTGTTTGTTTTTGTTTTTTAAATACATTTTTATTTATTTCAAAGAGGAAGGGAGAAGGAGAGAAAGAAACATCAGCGATGACAGAGAATCACTGATTGATTGCCTCTTTTATGCCTCCTACTGGTAAAAACAAAAATCACTTATAGTTTACTTAAGCAGAAAATTAATATTTTATTACTATAGCATGGAGCTTATGCAATGGGAAGACTAGAGAGCATTGTTTAGAAAAAGAGAAGCCAAGCAGCTGAAAACCCTTTCACAGTTGCAATGAAGTTGCTGGGAAGATCCAGCCCACAACCTGGAATCGAACCCGGAACCCTTCAGTTCTCAGGCCAACACTCTATCCACTGAGCCAAACCAGCTAGGGCCAAACCGCTTTTGGGTAACATATATATCCTTGTCCTTTACATACATAACAAGACCACAAATAACCAACTCAGTATATTTAACATTGATATATTAATTCTATCTATCACTTGTATCCAATTTTTTTTTCAATTGATCCAATAAAGCACCAGTCTAGAGTCAGGTATTATATTTAGTTGTTATATATATTTAGCTTTCTTTAATCTAGAACATATATTCTTTTGTTTTATGACATTAACATTTTCAGGGAAAATTAATTATCTTTTTAGTATTCTCTATATTTTTATTTTTATTGTTTGCTTTAATAGAATGCTCTTTATTTTGAATTTGTCTGATGTTTCATCATGATTAGATTCAGATCATGCATTCTCAGCCAGAATACTACATAGGTGAAGCTATGTCCTTGTCAGGGATCACATCTAGATTCACACAATGCCCAACTGCTCCTCACTGGTAATGGAATTTTGATCACCTAGTCAAGGTGTGGTGCAAATTCTTCATTGTACAATTACTGTATTTTTGCCTTACAACCAGTAAGAGATCTGTCTGGAGACACTATAAGACCATGCAAATATCTTTCTCTTCATCAACATTTTCCCCTAAATTGCTTCTTGCCTGATCAATATTTACTATGGTGGTTACAAAATATTAATTTTCAAATTCCAGTACTCCTCCACATTTACTAGCCAGCACTAGACATTTTACTGTAAGCAATAACCCATCCTTTTCTTATTAGATATTTTTATTTGTTTAGTCAGTTATTATTGGTATGGACTCATGAATTCTTATAAATGTTTTATAATTAATTATTATACTGATTAACTCATTATAATTTTGCCATGAATTCTGTTTTATTTCCTATTAATATTTATATATTTGCTTTCTCCTTTTAAGTATTTGCCTGGAATGTATTTTTTTATGCTTTTATTTTCAACCATTCAATTTTAAGTATATTGCTTATAAACAGCATATTGCTGGTTATTGTTTGTCTCATACTTATCAGAAAGTATCAGTCTTTTTTAACTTTTAAAAAATCCTTATTGTTGAAAATATTACATATGTCCCCTTTTTGTCTTTTAACATGTGAGAATAAGCCATTCACATTTATCATTATTACTGATATATTTACTTATGACTTATTTTTGACATATCCTGTCCTTCTCTTTCTTAATATATTTTTCTCATTTTTTTCATGTTTGTTTTATGTTTAATGGAGCAGGTTTTTCATTGCAATACTCTTTTCCCTGTAGCTGGCTGCCTATTAATCTGGCAATCCTGGGGCTTCACTAATGAGACAATCCTTAAGCATGAGCACAATGAAAAGCTAGCTACAGAGTGTGATAAGTAGGTCACTGTAGATCATGGTTTGTTCATCATCATGCCTTGGAATGCATCTATGCCTGACATATTAGATTTTGTGTAAGATTTCTATTCAAATTCTGATAGGTCCTGAAGAATTTGCTGGTGTCCCAGTACAATTTGGGAGGTCACTCCCATTTATGACTCTTATAACTACATGTCCTTTTAGACTAAATGTAGAAATGCATTGGTCTAAACTCAACAGATCTCCTAGTAAGAAACAAGAATATTTAATTCTACTTTGTCTTGTATCCATTCAATTTTGATTATGTCTTCCTAAATGAAGATTTAGTATCTATTTTCCTCCCTTTAGCACCCAATATACAGAGATTCTCAGGCTTAATATGTCTTTCCAGAGCTTCCACATTATAGGTTAAAATAGTATTTCTCTATTCATAGCAAATTAAACTAATTTCAATTTTAAAAGTAACTTGAGAATTGCTAACAATTTTTAAGTTTTTTGGCATTAAACCAATAGTAGTTTCTAAACTTGAGATTTTTAACACTCAGATCATCCAGTTTGCCTCAGTTTGATTAAGTATAATGGTAATAGCTAAAATGATTGCCTTAAGTAAAACTTCTGAGACATATATTATAACACTACCCTCACTTGCCATCATATCATCCATAATATGATCTGTGTGCATATTTGCATTTGTGTGGGTGTGTCTGTGTATGTCTTTATCTAGATTGACCTTAGGACACACCAGAATCTTAGAATGCCTAGATACTATACAAGTGAAAAAAGACTAGCATTTATCAAAATATATTAAGTGCCTTATGCTTTATATTATACACAACATAAAATTTATCCTTACAATAACTTAATGTTATTCATTTTATTTTCTAAATGAGAAAATTGAATTTTAGATATGTTAGAAGCTCATCCAATGGTGCACTATGTGGGGGCATTATTTTCTTTACTAAGTATACACTTTCTCCTTCTGCTAATGGATATTCTATGTGTTTTGTTTGTTTTTTTAGTGACAATGTCATCACCTCTACTTTCATCCCCAGGGTTGAGGACATAATGCATGAATGGCTAATCAGAGTATTATATCCCTCTAGTCACAGGGATTTGTTCAAATATAAGTACAAAATTTAATCTATTGTAGACTAATGAAATTTCATCCTGACCCTTATATTGAGATGGTTGATGAGAGTTTATCCTCTCTTGCTTCCGGAGGTAGAAAACTTTTATGATTTTCATAACACCCTGCCTGAAAATAATGCTAACATAAAGAAAAGCAAGTACAATATGCTAAGATGGTCTAATGTCAATCTTTGATTCCCTGAGTTCCATCAAAGTGAAGCTAGTTTTATAGTCATATACTTTATAGTAATGATATCAAATAAATCAGTTTTTCTGTTTTTAAGCTTTTGTTGAGTTTCTATGATTTAAAAAATATACTCTTGACTATAACTAATACTTAGAGATAATTCTCTCTTTTTAAACTTTGTCTATCTTTTAAGCCCCACTTGAAGTGAAATCTCCACTGCAGAGTTGTTGTTGCTGTTTTTTTTCTTTATTGATTAAGGTATAACATATGTGCCCTTATCCCCCATTATCTCCCCAACCCCCCACTCATGCAGAGTTTTTCTTGACCTCTTTTATTTCCAGATGTACTCTCTTTCCTAAGACACAACATATTTATTTTATAGTATTTGTTACAATCTATCTATACTACTAATATTCTCCTTCCTTATTTCTTCCTACAAAATAATTCATTTTTAGTGAGAACATGTTTTGCCATTTTTGCAAGCCTTAAATAAAAGTAACCTAAAATGCATCTGCCTTTTTAGTAGTTATTTGATAATTTTTCACTAAATTAACACTATGTTTTTTTATTTCTCACTTAAAGTCAAAAGCTTTAAAGCGTTTTGCTTCCTGAAATAAATTTTGGAAAGCTCCTAAAAACAAAACAAAATAAAACAAAAACAAAAAAACCCCAGCACAATGGTTTGATTAAGTTCATTAAGTTACTTGGGATATATTAATTGACATATTCAAAATATTGGGCTATATCTACATAAATATGTTTTCTTGCTACATCCACCTTTTAAAATAATCAAATAACCTAAAACATAATACCCTGATTCAGGAACCATCTTTATAAATAAATGAATTTTACTTTTTCACATGTTTAAAGAAAAAGTTCTGTGTACTTTGGGCCAAAAATAAAAACCTTCACTTCTTTCACTAACATCTATTCTGAAAAACCGAGTAATTCAAAAGTCCTTCAGAATTAAAACAGAAAATACTAGCCTATGAAATACTGAAACTTAATCAACTCCAAGTAAATAAGTTTGACAGTCAAAATTGCTTAATTACCATGGTTTTAACAAGTTGTTTAGGTAAATAATACTGAACTCTCATATAAATTCCAAGGAATAAGAAAACCAAAATTTACCCAAAATTTTCAGAGTATCATATCAGTTACATCTTTATCACAAATCAAAATCTGCTTCTTTGATATCTTATGGAGGGTTATGGAAATATGCACTGGAAAATATACCATCACTGTATATTCAACATGACTCACCTTTGTGAATGTAAATTCCATTCTAGAAGAAAACTGATAAATTGAAATAAACCAGTAGAAAATTCTACCATGCTCCTGTATGGTAAATATTTAGTGTTGGAGAACCTCACAAAGAACTTGTAAATTGCTGCTACTGAACTAATTGCAAAATTCAGTGCACATTTGATGTAAACACTTATAACTCACATAGCAAATCATTGTGGAGGTCACTCCCATTGGTCTGTATATTATTTGGAATTTATGTCTCCATTGGTAGAAGGAGATTCAAGGCTTCCTATTTCACCATCTTAATGAAGTCAACTCTAATACAATGATTATAATTTTCATACTTGGTATTGCATGTTTCAATATTCATTTGTATTGCTGAGCAGAGTTCCATTGTGGATGTGTGATGTGTGTTTATTCTATTTGACTTAAAAGTTTAATAAATATTATGTACTGCTTAGGTCTTCTAATCCAAAATATATAGTATAACTTACTATGTCCAAGGACAACACTTAATTAGAAATTCTCTATATAGCTGAAGACTTAGAACTAAGAATCAATTTTTGGTATTTGAAAGTAAAAACCTGTTTTGTTTCATGTTATAATGTGCTAAAGTGATATCTGGGGTCTCCAGGTAGCTCATTAAAATAGTATGAATTATACTATTTTCTTTTCATTCTCTGGATAAAAATGACTATTAGAGTAATCCAATCTATTATTTTCTAGAGTAAGCAAACAAATTACTTAACATTGATTTGATTTTTAGATTCAAATTATATTTAATATCATAAGTAGATTAATAAAAATTAGCATGAGTAAAGAAGGTACTGATAATTTGTCATGAAAACCAAATCCAAGCAAAGTATTAAAATATTCAACCTTAGAAAAAATCATAATAAATATATTTATGTTATATTCCTGGACTTAGATGCACATAATATACATATTTTGAGATATGACAAATCTCATTTTCTTTTTTAACTATAAATGCTGGCATACTCAATTTAACAACAAAGGATAAAGTAATCTTAATTTTTGTTAAGGATAAATACAAGTAGTAGTTAGTTTTCTTAAAGAAAAACAACCAAAGACTTTCTGCAAGATGGAGCCAAGGCTTGTACGTGCTGCCTCTCACAACCACATCAGTGCTGCAACTGGGGATCTTACCTGAGTCCTGAAAAAACCACAACTGTGGGGGCCCCGACCAGTGCGGACATGCGAATTCCACAGAAAGGCTGGATTTTGCCGGGGATAACGTGGGGTGTCTGTGTCCCAACAGAGAAAGCGGCAGCTGCAGAAGCTTTGGCTGCTGTCACAACAGCTCGCGCTGGGACCGTGGAAATCTGTGTCCACAAAAGCCCCCCGCTGTTGGGTCTGGCGTGATTCGAGAGAGTGGACGGGGATCCTTAAGGTTGCTAATAGTTGGGTTCTCTAGGGAGCAACCCATTCTGATCTGACACGGAGGAAGAACATAGGAGTTGGAAAGCAGTCTGTTTGTAAGTGACCACAGACTGGCCCATCGCGCACCTAGGCTGGCTCTCCTGCAACCCTTTGCTTTTGATTACAAAGGAGAGACCACCCAAATTGGCTGGCCCTAAGAAACAGCAGGGGGTAACTGCTTTTCTGGAAGCTGAGAAGCAGGAGTGGGGAGAAATCATCCAGGATTCAGCTCTGAGGCAAAAACAAAACAAAACAAAACAAAAAAAACCAAAACCCAAGTTATTGAGTGCCATAGAAAAAGAAGGCTAGAGCAGCCAAAAAGACGGGGACATCAATCCAGAAACACCGCCACCTAGGGGTTGGAGTACAAACTGACTGTGTTTATTACTAGATTTATTTGATCAAAAACCAAGAAACTAAGGAATCGCCATCTTAAAATCAAGGAGTAGTTTACAACACTGAGGTGGAGCAGAAGGCAGGGAACTGCAATACTGTCTGGACTGAGAAACAGGCGTGCCAAACAGAATAACAGAAGAAGTAAATGGCCTTCACAACTGCACTTTTCTTGCTAATTTTTTAATTTTTAATTTTATTTTCATTTTTTGCATCTTTTACTTAAGTAACAATTTTTTTCCTTTTTTCCTCACTTGATTTTAACTTTTTAATTATTACATTTTTAGGTTCAATCAGCATTATTACTACTGCTATTTTAATTTTTTTTAAGTGCCATTTTATTTTCTCTTTATTTTATATTGGAATTAGTGTTCTTCATTTTATTTTCATTTCTCCTTTAACATTGTTTAACCCTATCTCAACAAGACCTTTACACCATCACTCTCTTCCTAACCTTCCCCCTTTTGCTATCCTGTTTGTCTTAACCCTTAACTGCTTTAGATTTTCCCTACTCTTTCTGTCTCCCCCCTGCTAAAATTTCTACCCTACTTATATATCTAATTTCCAATCCCTTATGCCAAGTGCATACACACCCCTATCTGAGCTATATTAACTAGCAAAAAAAAAGAAAAGAAAAGAAAGAAAAACAACCACAAATGTATTTTCTAGTTGTTTTCAGATGTATGAATTATAAAAAAAAATTGCAAAAAATTATTGAAATCTGTAAATAAAAAAGTAATAAAATTTGCACAAAAAGATGAATGAGCAAAAATATATATGTTGAAAATATTTTAAAAACAAAATGGAACATTTATTTTCTAAAACACACTGTCAGATGTAAAGGTGTAGGATAAATCTTTGCTGAAAAGAAAAATGTTGATTATCTTAATACTAAAGGCCTGTTGCATGAAATTTATGCACTGGAGGGTGTCCCTCAGCCAAGCCTGCACCCTTTCCAATCTGGGATCCTTTAGGAGATGTCTGACTGCTTCTTTAGTCCCAATTCCTGTGTTATATCCCTCTCACAATCCAGGACTGCTGACTCCTAATCACTCACCTGCCTGCCTGACTGATTGCCCCTAACTGCTTCTCTGCTGGTCTGATTAATACCTAACTGCTCCCCTGATGACCTGGTCACCCCCAACTGCCCTCCCCTGATAGCCTGGTTCCCCTGAACTGCCCTCCCCTGCCAGCCTGGTTGCACCCAACTGCCCTCTCCTGCCTGTCTGATTGCCCGTGACTGCCTCTGCCTGCCTGATCACCCTCAACTCCCCTCCTCTGCTGGCCAATTTGGTTCTGATTGGTCGATTTCTATGCCAGCCAGCATCTCTGGGCCTATCAACAGGGCCTGATCAGAAAGATGGGGTTGATTGGAGAGAAATGTAGGCAAGGCTGCTGGCCAGACCTGAAGAGAAAGAGAGATGCAAGTGCTGAGCAACAGCTACCACAGAGACTATGGATTAGACCCTGCTTCTCTCCTCAGACCCCTCTCCAGGCCTGATTCACAGCCCCCTCAGCAGTCAGTGCTGGGTCAACATGGCAACCCAGAGCTGACTGAAGGACTGTTTCAAGTTGGCTGAGCCTCTGGTCATGACAAACCCAGGGCTTTTTATATATTAGGATGCCTAACACAACTCAACTGAATAATCAAATATTGCCAGAGGTAAAAATGTTTTATAGTTTGTTTATATTTATCACAATGCTAATTTAAATTCTTTAAATTAAATTTAAATTCAAAATGATAACTTATTGTGAACAGCCAAGTCAATCAAATAATCCTTGCTTTTTATGGATCTATATGGTACACAAGCAAGCTGGCCATATGAGTTTAAGCTTGTCAAAGCTCAAACCTCACTTTTAGCTCCTTTGGTTGACAGTAGATAAACTGAAAGTCTCAAACTACAGTGACAGTTTCAATGTTCCATGTTCATGTTCATATGCATAAAACTCAGGCAGCAATAAAATGTAATCATTAAATGGTAATTCTTAGGATTGCTTCCTACTGCAACATATGTTTCTCTAGAACAGATGCAAGCTAGAGCTGAGAATAGGGGAAATGATAAGCAAATATTTAATCAAATTTTATGGCAGTTAGTATCGTTTTAAGAAAAGAAGTTAATTCAATATAATTAAGATTTTCAGTTTACATCTTATGTGAGGCTTATGACCTTTCTCTTACTTGATTTAAGAATTCCAGACATGACAACAATAATCTAACAATAAAATTTCCACATTATTAAAGCCATTTACTTATTAATTTATCTTTGGTATTCAAGGCTGTTTGCAATACTAAAATAATTTAATTAACTTGATATCTACCTTTTAAACAAATATTTTATTTCTAATGCCACATTCATTTAACAAAATATTAACTGAGAAGACTTACATTGCCAAAGTATGCTGGACCTAGAATTAAAATTAAAAGGACATTAGTCAACTTTCAGCCTAGAAGTGAAAAACCATTCTTTTGTAAAGATCAGGGAGATCTTTCCAATTCAGTTTATTTTTTCTTCCAAATCTGCTTCATAGTAATCTTCATCCATGTATAATTTTGATGTCCTTAGAAACAAACAAGAGATTGGTAAAGCATTATTTTCATAAAATACAGAAATAATTATTATGATTAATTAGGATTTTATACATGAATAATGCAGTTTAAAACTATAATATTTATGATAAAATGCCAATATGCAATGTTAATTTAAAAATTTATTGCCTTGACAGAAAAATATGAACAAAGACAGGAATAATCTATAATTAAAAAAAGCATAATATGTTAATTAGATTAGACTGCTGAATGACCTTCTGGACATCCTTCCAGACATCCTCTGGACAACCTTCCAGATGAAGCTGAGGATGCAAGGGCCAAGGTAAGCTGCCATGGCTGCAAGGGCCAAGCCCTTTGTACAAATTTTGTGTACCAGGCCTCTAATCTATATATAAAATTGAGTTTAAAAAGTATGGACCCATGTAAAACAAAATATATTGCGATGAGAACATGTTGTTTTAATTATGATACCACTTTGACTAACTGGTACACATCCTATGTAATAAAGATTAAATATGCTAATTGACTCTCATACCCTCACAAAGATGGTGGCACCCACAGTCAGTAAGATGGGAATATGCTAATTGACTACCACACCCTCAAAGATGGTGGTGCCTGTAGCCACAAGATGGTGGCATCCAGTCCCCTCAACCCTGCCAGGGCAGCAGGTACACGGCATGGCAGGGTCCATCCCCAGGCGGGCACAGCTGCTCTGTGGGACTTCCTCTAGAGTTCCCAAGTCCCCTCAGCCCCCAAGCCACGCAGGGCTAGCCCAAGGCATAGGCAAGCCTTGGATGTCAGCTGCCCAGCCATCCAGGATGGGCCCGAATTGCAGGCAAGCCTGGCGTGATGGCTGCCCAGCTTCCCAGGGCCACCCAAGGCTCAGGTAACCAGGGCTGGCTGAGATTTGCACTGCTGGCAATGGCAGCAGCAGAGGTGTGGTGGGGGCATCGCTTTCCCCTGATGGCCTGGTTGCCTCCCAACCCTGAAGGCTCCCAGACTGTGAAAGGGGACATGCCGGGCTGAGGGAGCCCCCATCCAGTGCATGAATTTTCATGCACCAACCCTCTAGTTTTTATATTTAAACCTCAAACATCAAGTAGATGTCAGGAAGAAGAAGAGAGCAATATTCAAACTCTACAATAATATACAGACCAATTCCCTTTTAAAGAAATTCAGAAACCAGTGAAATGATCCCATACCCCAAGTGAAGTAAATAAGAACTGCATGAAAATGGCTAGGAAAATCCATGGCACTTATTCACCATAGTCTCCCTCCCTCACAATAGTTCAATAAAGAAAAAACGTTTCACCTCCCAGTTTCTCCTGAGAAGGGAATGAGAAGACTGAAACATACATCCAATATTTAAATTGGTTATCTGTCTTGTCTGAACTTAGTGTAAATAGTAAAGAGCACCATGTTGAAGTGCACTGAGAACAAAGGCAAACAATTTTGACTAGCTTAAGCTCACTCACCATAGTCCCTATTCCTGACTCAATAAGAAATGAACAGGACAAAATGCTGACAACTTTTGGCTTCTTCTTGGAAGCAAAAGAGTTAGGATATGCATTAAAAGTTATTGCTTTTTGAGGTGTGGGTGAATTGGTTTCTTTCTCACCTATTTCAAAGCACTGGTGGGATGTGGCATATTCTATTATCTGCACCAGCTGAGAGAGCAAAATATAGGCTTTAGCTTGCTGATTTCCCAGATGACACATGATAGTCAGACAAAATCCAATAGAGAATGGAAGTCTCTCCCTTAGAGAAAAGAGAAGAGTGGAGTGTGCATCCAATTTTCCAGTTTTTTGCATAGCTATTAAAGGGACTAGTTTCTGTCTCAGTTGACACAGAGTGCAGAAGGGACTGGCCTACTCTAGACATCTGGGGCATTCAGATATGCAGCCTATTATACCTTTAGAAAATCTGAAGTATTGCAGACAGAAAACAGAGAGAAAAAATTACAAGACCCTAAAATAAAATGACCAGCAGATCTTTTTAATTGCAAAGGTATATGAATTTGCTAACAAAGAATACAAAGTAACCATTATAAAAATGTTAAACATGCTCAAGAATACATGCATGACCAAAATGAGAATATCAACACAGATATAGAAATGGTAAGAAAGTAATATATGCAAATTATTTGACTTTGGGTAGAGGGAGCACAATGAAATATACACTGAGTGGCCAGATTATTATGACCACCTGATGTTTGTAGTACACTGCATTGTATGGGATATGGAATCTGAAGGCCTGTTCAAACAGATTTGCTATCTGCAGTTCCCAAGATAAAATGTCTCCAATTCGCATAGGAACACAAGATTAGACAGTTGAGCATTGGAAAAAAGTTATGTGGTCCAATAAATCATGTTTCCAGTTGCATCATGCAGATGGCAGAGTGAGAAATTCCCGGAAACAGCATGAAAGTATGCACCACACATGCATGAGTACAACCCTTCAAGCTGGTTGGGCATGTTTTCCTGGCATGATTCGGGCCCTTTAATTCATATGAAACACTGTCTGAATAGCACATCATACCTAAGTATAATTGCTGATCAAGTTTATCCTATCATGTTGATGGTGCATCCCAATGGAGATGGCTTCTTCCAACAAGACAATGTGCAATGCCATGGTACTTATATTGTGCAGGAGTGGTTTCAGGAACATGAGGGAGACCTTACCTTAATTAGTTGGCCCCCAAATCACTAGATTTCAATCTAATTGAGCATTTGCAGGAAGTTAAAAGAGCCATCAAGCAGCTGGTTTCACAACCATCAAATCTCATAGAACTGGACAGTGCTATTCATCAGGCATGGTGTCAGATACCTCACATCACCTTTCAACATTTCATGGAGTCAATGCCAAGAAGAATCACTGCAGTATTGAAGGCAAAATGTGGCCCAATGATGTACTGATGGGGAGGTCATAATAATCTGGCCACTCAGTATATATATTGTGTTTCATAGAAATGTATGGACTCACTAACCAAAGTCACCTCAATAAATTTAATTAAAAAATGAAAATATAAAAAAGTAGCAAACACATTTTAGAGCTGAAGAATACAATAATTAAATTGAAAAATTACTACACGGGTTCAGTATCAAACTTAATCAAGCAGAAGAAAGAATAAAGAACATGAAGGCTCATTATTTGAAATTATCTAGTTAGAGGTACAGAAATAAATAATGAATAACAGTAAACAAAGCCTAAGAAACATTTGGGACACCACTGAATAAATCAATATGTGCAACATGCAAGTCCCAAGAGGAGAAGAGAGACAGGGACAGAAAGCTTATTTGATAAAGTAATAACCCCAAATTCCCCAAATCTGGTAAAGAAAATGTATATCCAGATTCAAGTAGAACAAAGTACTAAAACTTGGAAGACTCTAAAGAAATCCACAACAAGACACAGTAGAATCAAATTGTCAGAAGTTAAAGACAAAGAGCGAATTTTGAAAGCTGTAAGAAAAAAATAACTCATCATGGGCAGGGGGACTTCTATAAACTATAGAGTTTCAGTCATGCAAGATGAAAAAGTTCTAGAGATCTGCTGTACGATAATGTGCATATAGTGAGCCACACTGTACTGTACATTCAAAATGTGTTTAGAGTAGATCTTTTTTGTTTTTTACCACATTACATATATACTAATGTATTGAGTTAAAGGAGTCAACTCCAAAGAAATACATACTGTTTGATTCCTTTTATCTGAAAGCTAACCAGAGGCAAAATTATGGTCATAGAAATTGCCAACTCATTACCTTAGGTGAGGTTAGGGGTAATAACCAGAAGAGGGCATGAGAGAACTTTCTGTGGTACAAGCAGTTATTTTGAGTGGTAATAAGATAAAAGTCTAACATCAATTTTATATAAATTACCAGAGGCTCAGTACACAAAATTTGTGCATGGAAGGGGGGTATCCCTCAGCCCAGCCTGAAACCACCCCAATATGAGATCCCTTGATTGATGTCCAACTGCCCATTTAGGCCTGATCCAGACTGCCCATTTAGGTAGGATCGGGCCTGAATGGGCAGTCGGACATCAATCTCACAATCCAGGACTGCTGGCTCCCAACTGCTTGCCTGCCTGCCTTCCTGATTGACCCTAACTGCTTCTGTCTGCCAGCTTGATCACACCCTAACCACTTCCCTGCCAGCCTGTTTGCCCCAAACTTCCTTTCCCTGGTCACCCCTAACTGCCCTCCCCTGCAGGCCTGGTACCCCCAACTGCTCTCCACTGTAGAACTGGGTCCCTCACAACTGCCCTTCCCTGCAGGCCTGGTCAATCCCAACTTCCTTCCTCTGGTGGCCTGGTCACCCCTAACTGCCCTCTCCTGCAGGCTTGATTGCCTCCAACTGCCCTCTCTTTCAGGCCTGGTACCTCCCAACTGCCCTACCTGTTGGCCATCTTGTGGTGGCCATCTTGTGTTCACATGGGGGCAGAACCTTTGAACAAATAGGGGCAGCCATCTTGTGTGTTGGAGTGATGGTCAATCTGCATATTACTCTTTTATTAGATAGGATAGAGGCCTGGTGCATGGTTGAAGTCAGCTGGGTTGCCCTGAAGGATGTCCTGGATTAGGGTTGGGGTTCCCTTGGGTTGTGGGACAGTCTGGACAAGGGGCCTGTGGTAGTTTGCAGGCTGGCCATGTCCCCCAGTGACCCAAGTGGGAGGCCCTGGTATCTGGGGTTTATTTATCTTCTACAATTAAAACTTTGCAGTCTGGAGTGGAGTCAAGCCTCCTGCTTGCTCAATGGTGGCAGCCATTTCTGTTGGAATTTATCTATCTTCTATAATTGAAACTTTGTAGCCTGGAGCAGAGACCAAGGCAGGCCAGGGCTTCAGAAGCTTGGCTTCCTCCATTGCCTGGGGAAACCCTTGCCTCTGGCTCTTTCCAATTCAGTGGCTGGCATTTCTGTTGGAATTTATTTATCTTCTATTATTGAAGCTTTGAGTGGAGGAGTAGGCTGGCAAGGACAGGTGGAAAGCTTGGCTTTCTCCATTGCCGGGGAAACGCCTCCCTCCTGCCTCTGTGGACGCATCCATCTTGGTTGAGTTTATTTGCATATTCGCTCCTGATTGGCTGGTGGGTGTGGCTTGTGGAAATGGCTTGTGGGTGTAGCAGAGGTGTGGTCAATTTGCATATTACTCTTTTATTAGATAGGGTTGCTTTAAAAAATTGTCAAAGTTTTTAATTTCAGAATTTAAATATATTGTGTTTCCTCCTTAGAAGAAAAACATATTGCTGATAAAAAATGGCCACAACTCATGCCTGATTAGATGGAAGAAATGCTATGTTCAGTTATATAAAAATTGTGTGTAAGTTCAAATACCCAGTTGTCTCATTTTACATTAAGTCTGTTAAAGAGGAATAAAAAGTAAAAGTGGGAGGTTGTGATGTTTATTTAAAAAAATTGAAAATAAAAATTCATAAGCAATCAATGTTATCCTGTGGTATATTTAGAAAATGTACATGAGCACAGAATTCATTTCAGCTAATATAAATAGGTTTACAAGCAGTAGGTCTTTAAAAAATGGTAAAACCTACATAGAAACTGAGAAGATGGAAGCTATAGTAAGACACAGGGAAAAAAATCACCATACCCAAGAAACAACACAGGGTCAGAAACCAGGAGACAGCAAATTAATAAAACCAAAATCTAAATCCAGGCTCAGATAGATGTTGAGGATAACATTTTTTTTTAATTTTAAAAATAGGTATTTTTTTTTTTTTTAAGCAGGCAGGACTTGTCTCTGTCCCCCGCCCCCCCCCCAAAAAAAAAAATAAAATAAAATTCTCATACTTATAGCTTTACTCTTGGGTGTAACTATAAGAGCAGCCAAACACCCAGAAACTAGACACAAAATCTGAACAGTGATTCAGTGATAACTAAGGTTTACTCTACAAGTAGCCATTCTTTAAAACTTGCAACTGAAAATGATCATGACAAATATATGTGAAAGTATACTTGAGGAAAGAGAGAAATTTATTGATATTGGTTTGATCACTGGGATGACTTTTACCACGGCAGAGTAAAAATAAGTTGTAGTTGGGGAAGTTATTATTTATTTGTATGGTTTAAAATATATAATAAATATGTTAGACAATCTGTGAGATCTCTATATATTTATCTCCAAAGTGGTTAGAGATTGGATATAACTGCACAATTTTGTCACCATTTCATGTTGTATTACCTATAATCTGTCCATATATAATTTTCCATTCAAAACAAAAACAAGTTACAGTGTCCCCACAGAGCTTGTTATGGATTAACTCTGACTAGGACCAAAATCGTAAAAGTCAACACTAACAACGGTGGTTTAGGGAGAAATAAACAAGCAAGTTTTATACACATACAATAAAAATTTCTTTTTTGCCTTGTAGTATACCTTTCAAGCATTATAGCTTTGGATTAAAGTCTCACTCAATATCAAGCAAAGCAGAAATCTAATAAATATTTCTTATAATTTCAGCATTATAGCACAACTTGTAAATTTTTTCACAGAATTGTGAGACTAGAAATATACTTTTAAAAAGTGTAGCAGCATGTAATTTTAAGTAGCCATAAAAATACAGTTTTGAATAAAGAGAGTTACTAAAGAATTTTATGTTCTGTAACTTGAAAAGTTGTTAACATTTTACTTTTCCAATGTATCTTAATATTTTATGTATTATTGGGGTATGTTTTTTTATGTACATTCATTCTTTTTTCTTTATATGCTTTTTTTTCTTTCCAAATATTTACTCAGAGTAGTATAAAATATGATTATCTTAGTCCCTATACAATTTTCTATAAGTAAACATCCTTTTTATAAATAAAAAATTGATATATTATCAAGTATCTACTTTTGCAGACCCCAGCAATTTTGTTGAATAGCAAATGTTCATTAGTATGCACTGATATGAAGATGATCTTACTGACAATACCAAGAGTGTTCCCTCTTTCACAAACAGATTGTTGATTGCTGAAGCATAATCCATCTGAGCATTGCAATAAAAAGAAAATATCACAAAATGTGCTCAGGGCTTCATAGAATGAGTGCCAAAATGTCAATAGACAGGAAGAGAATATTCACATGTGCACACACACACACACACACACACACACACACTATTTGCAGAAAATTAACTCCTGTTATATTTTTATTGAATAGATGTGTCTTAATATAGGGTTTTATTCAGTTTTCTTAAATGAGGTTCTTTATTCAATCTAAGACAAAATACTGCAACCCATACCAAAGTGATAGTCTAGTTGAAGAGAGATTAGCTATTTTTCTCATGCCAAACCATCCAGATCAAGTGTAAGGAAATTCTGTTAATCATACATATGTTTTACTATTTGAATCCAACCATCCAGATGTTCTAAATATGTGTATGTTTTGGCATCACGCAAAATAATTACAAAAGAAACCCTGATAATTCCAGGTAATTAATTAATTTACGTATTCATTCATTCTGTAAATATTTATTTTGCACCTATGATATGCAAAATGCTGTATTAGGTGTTGAAAAAGGAGCATAGGTGTACAAAGATTAGAACCTGGGTTCAGAAAGCTTACAATCAGGTAAAATGGGTGGGATGTGAACACAAGGCAGAAAGGGAGTCTAAGCATTCAGAGGTTAAAAAGGATCATGAGCATTAATAAATAAGACAGCCTCCCAAATTTTATGATCAATGTAGCATTTCATCTGATATTTGTAAGAGTTGGTAATAGTTTTATAATCAATGACTAATAGAACAAAAGAAAATATATACACAAAGAAAGTGTATGTAATAAAATTATATTCATGAAGTGTTATAATCTAGTGGAATGGTAATAGATAAAACAGGGAAAGTACTTTGGCTTAGATTGGAAAGGACTTTGAATTTATAATTTGTATTTATTTTTAAGTGACATGACACACTTAAATGTCATGTACTCTGCTGAAGAGATTTAGAAAATAATTTCCTTACATAAATAATTGTTCATCCTTCATCTTTAGTTCTTCTATCTGGCAAGTAAAATGGACAGATTATATAATCTCCAAGGTTCTTTCAAGAGTTCAAAAAGTTTGAAAATATTTTATTTTGTCATCAAGAGAATCCCATAGAAGACTAAGGAGCCTAAGAAATCATCATTGTAAGACTCTATGAAGTTGTATCTCTTATTGATATGCAGGGTGCATTAAATTATGGAGACTGTGAATGTAAGGGGCACAGTTAGAGAATTCATGTGATTGTCTTTGCAGAGCCTAATCCAGGACAACCTTGGAAATTATAAGGGATAGATGAGGAAGACTATTATTTGTTTGTTGATCATAAAAGTGTACAAGTAATTGGTGTATTTTTATTTGCATTTCTAATCAATCTTAGCCAGACTATTTAAATGTTTTATAGTAGAGCTTTTTATATGCAGAGTAAGGCTCATAATCCCTGTATTGCCATATGGGAATGACTAGGGAGTGTCACTCCTGTGTGTGTGTGTGTGTGTGTGTGTGTGTGTGCGCGCGCGCACGAGCGCACATTTAGAAGTGCTGTGATAAAAAATACTTTAAGAATAAAGTATTATCACTTTCCAAATTTTTCTGTCATTTACATTTAGTAATTCCCATTTCCATGAGACCTCTGTTTTCTCTCTTATTGCCATGTAAATACGTATTAAACTATGCCTGTGTGACAGACCACCTTCTCAATGTTTATCAAACACATTTTAACTAGAGATGAATATAACACAGCCATAGTACCTCAATGAAAAATGCTATAGTGTTTTTATATGAAAAAATGTTTTATGTTCTACCACTTTCCATTGGGTGACTCTTCTGATGTTTCAAAAGCTAAATGCTAGAAGAAGAAGAAGAAGAAGAAGAAGAAGAAGAAGAAGAAGAAGAAGAAGAAGAAGAAGAAGAAGAAGAAGAAGAAGAAGAAAGGAAAGTTCTTCATATTAACAAGAAACAAAATATTCACTGATTTTTGGAAACTGACATATTAGAGTTTTGAAACTTCAGCCATTGAATAATTCTGTGCTGAAATTTGCTTTACTTGTCTGTAAATATTGGAATACTTATATTGTAGAAAGAATTATTCCAATAGTAATAGGTAAAACCATCTATATGTGAGTGCATGTCAAATGAGACAATGAATGAAAGGCTGGCATATAGTAGTTGTTATTAAAAACAAATAAATTGTAGTTTTTAGGTTGTCTTTGCAAGTAGGTATGAGTGTAATAAAAATTATAATAATGATATTTAGGAGCAATGATTGGCCAAAGGACAATTGTACTTCTTATGTCATTTCTAGAAACTGAAGCATATCTAAAAATAGGAGTCAAGACAGCACCAAGAACTATTCCTAAAGACTGGCAATAAATTTAGTGGTCAACTTAGTAATGCTTGTAGATTACACTTTAGCCAAGTTTTTTTCTTACTATTTATAATCAGATACCTTCTGTTGGACATATTAATTACATATGTCCTTAAAGTCCCCTGTTGGGAAACCCTTCATAGAGTTAGTTGGGTACAGGTAGTAAAGGTTCACACTATAAATACAGTGCTCTCATCTCAAAGCAAACTGTAGTTCCGAAAAGAAGAGTGTGTTAGGGTAAGCAGACAGAAAGCAATTTTGTGTCAGGCTATGTTCCTCTGCCCCTGAAAACAGGCTTCTCTCAACCACCTCAGCAGTGACTCTCTCCAGCTGTGACCATAACAACTGCTGTTCTCAGTTGACCTGACTGAGACAATCCAGAAATTCTGCTCCTTGGGGAAGCTGCATCCCTAGGCTCCCTAGCACTTAGGGAGGGATTATGCTCCACAGAAAAGGACTCTCTCCTGAAGAGACAGAACCAATTGCCTCCACCACAGCCTCCTTTTTGGCCTATTTCAATCTTGGCCAAATTGGGGAAATGGAATGGAGATTGCCCTGCATTCCCCTCTCCTCTGCCTCAGTATGTTTTTGTTATGTCAGTTGGTGTCATACAAAGGGCAAAAGAAGTACATACACAGCCAGAACTTTTTGCTGGTCAGAAATTCCTTGAGTGCCTTTCCTGTCAGAGCCTGTTCAGTTTGTCTGTGTTATGACCTTGGGACTCTGGAGAGAAATGGGGAGGGGAAGAAGTAAGTGTTGCCCTCAGAATGCTTACCGTTCTTTTGTTGACTGGATATGTTCTTGGGAAGGGTGGGGATTGGGAGAAGCTTGACCTTGTGTCTTCCTCAATAAACTCTTCCTTTATAGAAAATGAAAAAAAAAACATGTATACAGTCTTTAATGCTGCTGCCCAGGCTAGAAATTATTAATAACTAGAGGCCTGGTGCATGAATTTGTGCACAGGTGGGGTCCGGCCAGCCTGTCCCAATGGGAGCCCGTTAGGCATGGACCAGCGGGGAGAGGGGCTGTGGGTGGTTGGCAGGCAGGAACCGCCCCCAATTAAGATGTTGGGGGCCAACCGAGGGTGGGGCCAGCCAGGGAGAAGGGGGCTGATCAGGGTCCAGATCAGGCTGGTTGGCTGCCATAGTGCATGTCATAGCCACAGATTGTTCTGGTCATTCTGCCATTCAAGTTGCTGGCCTTTCATATATTTAGGTATGGTGATAGTGTAAATTAATGAACATGTTCTTCTTATGTATACTCCGAAGCCAAATATAAGAGATGAACAATTGTAAAAAATCACTTCTGACATTGAATGAATTGATCTGAAAGTTATGCACAATAAAATATGGAGAAAGCCAGTTATTTCTGATGAGAATTAATTACAAATCTCTGCAGTAAATACTTATCTGAGCCCTTGGTCATTTGAAGTTAATTTCTTGTCTTCAAAGAACTAGACATGATAAGTTATAAATATTAACAAATCAGAAATATCCAGGTCCTTAAGTAATGGCATTTATATATGATTAAATAACACTTTATATTGTTTTCTAAATATGAAATTTGTTTACTTACCTGCACTACTTCCTTCTTGTGATAACCATGGTTTTACTTTTATCCTGGTGAGCTGAGAAATCTGAAATCTTTTACCTTTGGGCTACAAAGGTTTTAGAGCACTTCCCCCCTTTGTCAGCAGATATGATGCCATGGATTACTCTGATTGTGATTGTGATTAATAATATGTTACTCTCTTGACAGTTCCTGTTAGCTTCATGATGAATTGATGTTACAAATTTTCATTGCACTTTAATGGTTGATTTACTGATGTTTATAAAATGAAAGGTCAATTCAATAGTTTAAAATAATTGTGATAGCATTGATACTGTATGATATTTATTTGTTAAAAAGGAAAATAATAGAGAAAATCTGGCTGATAAGGTCATAAAGTTGAACAGATGAATGTGTCTAATTGCTCTATTTTCTTTAAAAGGCCATAAACTTTGCAACATTTTGTAAATGCCACAGTTGTTGTCTCACATATAGAAATATTCCTAATACACAGTATTGCAGCTAGAAGTTTAAAGGAAGATAGAAAGGGGACTTTAAGTGAATCCTCCTCTAGAAATTATCTGTTGAAAAGGTATCGGGAAAGTTTGACTGCAATGTTGACAAAGAATAAAAAGAATCATGTTACAAGAAAAGAAAATATTTTTAAATTATCTAAGCACCTAGATAAATCTGGGTTTAGATGTCTACATTTTGACAACATTCACCTTTTATTTTGTTTGTAGGGCTAAAAAGAAAGAGAAGGAAGAAATTATATGCAAGTTTTTTGAAAGTTTGTGCTTGTGTTTAGAATTATTTTTTTTCAAGTTTCATTTTTGATACTCATTTATTTTTGTTTTAGGACAAAAAGAAACAAGAAGCTCTTCATAGTGCCAGGACATAGCTCTAGTATTTTCCAGATATATAGAAGTTATAATTTCAATTTTATTTAAAAGTTGATTTCTTAATATTTTTAAAACATTTCACTTAAATTATCTGATCATTATAATTATATATTCTATTTTTGGTTTCATTGTCAGGTTTTTAAAATTATCACTATTGTTGTAAGTATTACAGATGTCCTCATTTTTTCTTCATTGCCTTTCTCCACCCTACTCCCACCCCCATCTCAGCCTTCACTGCACTATTGTCTTTGTCCATGGGTTGGTTATGTATATATGCATATAAGTGATTTAGTTCATCTCTTCCTGTCCTGTCCCCTCTGAGATTTGTCAATCCATAAAATGCTTCCATGTCTCTGGATCTATTTTTTCCCCATCAGTTTATTTTGTTCACTATATTCCACATATAAGTGAAATCACAAATCATCAGAGAGATGCAAATTAAAATGACAATGAGGTATCACCTCACACCTGTCAGAACGGCTACCATCGACAAATTAACAAATAACATGTACTGGCAAGGATAAGGAGGAAAGGGAACCCCAGTACAATGCTGGTGGGAATGCAAACTGGTACAGCCACTGTACCAGTATAGAGTTGTCTCAAAAAATTAAAAATAGAACTGCCATTTGACCCAGTGATCCCACTTATAGGAATATATTCTAAGAATCCTGAAATAACAATCAGAAATAATATGTATACCGCTATGCTCATGGCAGCACTTTGTACGATAGCTAAGATCTAGAAAAAAACCCAAGGGTCCATCAGTAGCTGAGGTACATTTACACAAAGGAATACTATGAAACTGTAAAAAAGGATTTATTACCCTTTGAGACTGCATTGAAGGACCTAGAGAGTATTATGCTAAGCTTTTTCTGAATCAGTCAATATGATCATGTTTTTTTCTTTGGCCTGTTAATTAGATGGATTACATGCATTGATTCCTGAATATTAAACCACCCTTGCATTATCAAAATAAAATATTAACAAAAAGTTGATAGGACTATGGTAAGGAGGACTATTGGTCCATAGTTTCCTTTTGTAGTCTATCTGGTCTTGGTATCAAGGAATTGCTGACCTTATAAAATGAGTTGGGGAATATTTCCTCCTCTTCTATTATTTGGAAGAAATTATGTAAAATTGTTATTTCTTTTTTAAAAAATGTCTTTATTGATTAAGGTATTACATATGCCTCCTTATTCTCCCATTACCTCCCACACACACACACTCATGCCCCCACCCCCCTTGCTGTCTGTGTCCATTGATTAGGCTTATATGCATGCATATATGTCCTTTGGTTGATCTCTCCTCCTTACCCCCACCGTCCACTACCTTCCCTGAGGTTTGATGTTCTGATTGATGTTTCTCTGTCTCTGGATATGTTTTTGTTCATCAGTTTATGTTGTTCATTATATTTCACAAATGAGTGAGATCATGTGATATGTATCTTTCTCTGCCTGGCTTATTTCACTTAGCATTATGCTAAGTGAAATTGTTATTTCTTCTTTAAATGTTTTGTAAAGTTTGCCTGTGAAACCATCTAGGCCTCATATATTTTTCTAAGGTTTTAAACTACCAATTCAATACCTTTGAATGGTCATATTGCCATTTGAGTGATTTAATCTTGGGTGAATTTAGGTAGGTTTTTAAGAAGTGGTTTATTTTATGTAAGTTATCAAATTTATTCTCATAGTTGTTTATAGTATTCCTTTTTAATTCTATTTACATCTTTGAAGATTGCATTAATATCCACTTTTTAAATTCCTAATACTACTCTCTGCTATATTCTTTTTGTTTTGTCAGTCTTGCTCTGTTTTTATCAATTTTATTCATCTTTAAGAACTTATTTTTATTTCATTAATTTTCACTTGTTTTCTTTGCCCACTTCAGGTTTACTTCTCCTTTCTAGCTTTTGAAATAAGAAGCTAGATTTTAAGGTTTAGAATTTTCTTCTTTTTCTAATATGAGCACTTACTAGTATTGCTGTAAATTTATCCCTAAGCACTGCTTTGTCTCTGTCCCACAAAGATTGACATATTATGCTTAAATTTCATTCAGTTTAAGAGTAAATTTTCTAATTTACCTTGATAGTTCCTTTTCAATAAATAATTTGTTGTTGAAATTCCAAGTATTTTGGGATTTTTTTGTTATCTTTTTTATTATTAATGCAATGCTTAATTTTATTTTTGTCAGAGGATATATTTCATATTACTTCAATATTTTAATTTGTTAATAGTTTATAAATCACAGCTCAAGTACCCATCAGTGGACAAGTAGTAAAAAAAAGCTACATTTATACCATGAAATTTTATGCAGCAATAAGAAAGGAGAATCTCTTACCCTTTGAGACAGCATGGAAAGACCCAGAGAGTATCAGGCTAAGCGAAATAAGTCAGTCAGAGAAAAACAAGTATCATATGATCCCATTAATATATGAAATCTAATTAACAAAATAAAACTGATGAATGGAGTGGATCCAGAGACATGGAAGCATTAAACAGAGTGCAGAATCTAGGTGGGAAGGTGGGGGAGGGTGGATGGGTGGGAGGTAATCAACCTAAGAACTTGTATGCATATATGCATAACCTATGAACACAGACAATAGGGTGGTGAAGGTCTGGCATAAGGGTGGGGGCAGGCTGAAGGGAGTCAACGAGGGGGAAAAAGGGGAAATATGTGATACTTTCAACAATATTTAATTTAAAAGTTAAATAAAATGGCCAAAACCGGTTTGGCTCACTGGATAGAGCGTCGGGCTGCAGACTGAAAGGTCCCAGGTTCCATTCCCATCAAGGGCATGTACCTTGGTTGTGGGCACATCCCTAGTAGGGGGTGTGCAAGAGACAGCTGATCGATGATCCTCTCTCATCGATGTTTCTTACTCTCTGTCCCTCTCTCTTTCTCTCTGTAAAAAATCAATAAAATATATTTTTAAAAAATAAAAATAAAAGTTAAATAAAATGATTAAAAATAACTAGTTTATAAATCAGAATATATCTATATTAGTTAATTTTCCACCTGCACATAAAAATGTATATTCTGCTTTTTGACTGGTAAAGATGTGTATAGAATTCAATTATATCCTATTGGTTGAATTTATTATATAACTTTTTGATGTCCTTGCTGATTTTCTGTCCCTGTCAGTTCTATCACTGAAGAAGGAGTATGAAGACTCCAACCATCATTATAGATTTATTTATTTCTCATTTTAGTTCTGAGAGTTTTTTCTTGGTATAATTTGCAGCTCTGTTGTTTGTTTCTCCAGAACAGTTCAATAGGGTAAAGATTATACCATCAAAGAGGACTCCTTTTTTATTCTTATGGAATATGTGTATATTATACTCATCTTCTGAACTTTAAGCACTAAAATATATGAAAAAGATAAGTTTTAAATTTGTATGCTCAGATAAATTGCATTCTTCATGTAAAATTGTGAACAAATCTTTAATTCTGCCTTTTCTAATTTTATTTTTGCACAAATTTAATTTGTAAATTTATTTGACAAATGTTTTATTGTTTAAATACTCTCTGCAGCTTAATTATATAAACCTCTTCATCTTAGCATCCCTTTGCTTTATATAGCCCTTTCATTTTCCTTTCTAACAGCTATTTTTTAAATAAACCATCTGTGTATTGCTTATACAACTCTACATTCCTACTTAATTATATTGTCCTGATCTGCCCTTTTCTATCTTTAGGTTAACTTAATTGTGCTTTACTGAAATCCTTAACTTTCTTAAATATTTCAAATTTCTTTGCATAATGTTACAAAAATCTTTAGGTAATATTTTTAAATGTTTGAAGAACAGTCTAATATCCCTTCAAAGTCAATTCCCTAAAATCATAGCGTTGGTGGTATAGTGGTGAGCATAGCTGCCTTCCCTAAAACCATAGGATGCTGCTTTGTTTCTTTTATGCTCATACAACGCTTCATATTAGATGATAAAAAGTTCAGTGTTCTAATCACACCTGCTTAATTCTTTCCCAGAATTTTTTGGAATATTTTCCATCTTATATACTTTAAGAGAAGGAAGCTTTCTTCTGTTTGTAAGAAATGCTATCATCTCATTGATATCACAGCCAACATTGGAGAGATTTGAAACCTCCACAATTTAACTTCTAATCCATTTTAAGATTTTCTTATCAGCAAAAGTGTTTTCTGATGTTTCCCTTACTGCTTTGTAACTCTGTAATAATATAGTAATATTGTTGTCATTATCTTCTAAACTCTTATGTATCAGCTAAAATATTTGTATTACTATAACTCTGCAGATTCAGTATTTTCTTTTGCTGCTTTCATTAACCTATTTTCTGTATTAACCTTCCTTCCTCTCGTAGATGTTTTTATTTAGCTTATATTTTCTGCTTCTTTATAGTGCTAAATCTTTATTTCTAGTGAAAATTATGTTATATTGAACTGTGGATCTTAAAAGGACTTAGAGGACTAATTTGTGTCTTTCTTATAATAAGTCATTTTAGTGTCTAACTGTGCTACATCCTCAATGGAATGTAAAGTTATAGAAAATAAGGGCTGTGACTTTTTATGCAAGATGTGCACATTCTCTTTTATGAATCATACTAGAGGCCTGGGGGACAATATTTGTGCATGGGGGAGGGTGTCCCTCAGCCCAGCCTGAACCCTCTCCAATCTGCGACCCCTCGAGGGATGTCAAACTTCCCATTTAGACAGGCAGTCAAACATCCCTCTCACAATCCAGAACTGCTGGCTCCCAACTGCTTGCCTGCCTGCCTTCCTGATTGCCCTTAACTGCTTCTGCCTGCCAGCCTGATCACCCCCTAACCACTCCGCTGCCAGCCTGATTGATGTCTAACTGCCCTCCCCTGCCAGCCTGTTTGCCCCTAACTGCCCACCCATGCAGGCCTGGTCCCCCAATTTCTCTCCCCTGCAGGCCTGGGTTCCTCCAACTGCCCTTCCCTGCAGGCCCAGTCTACCCCAACTTCCCTCCTCTGCTGGCCTGGTCACCCCTAACTGTCCTCCCCCATAGGCTTGATCGCCCCCAACTGCCCTCCCTTGCAGGCCTAGGTCCTCCCAAGTGCCCTCCCCTGCTGGCCATCTTGTGCTGGCCATCTTGTGTCCAAGTGGGGGCAGCCATCTTTGACCACATGGGGGAAGCCATCTTGAGTGTTGGAGTGATGGTCAATTTGCATATTACTCTTTTAGTAGATAGGATATGTGCAGAACAATAAACAGAATTACAGATAGCCTGAGGTAAATCTTATAAGAATATAAATGGTTTCTGAAAAAAATAAATCTTATAATATTCCTCTTAAAATTACTTATACATTCTCAAGAGAATAGCATAATTGTGACACTGGCATATGTTGGAAATTTCAGTCAAATACTGGTGGTCTTTTTTTTTTAAGCTGCTGTCTTCATATTTAGGTTCACTTTCATGACTATTTATTCATATTTTCATAGTTTAAGAAATATTTCTACTTTAAAGTTTCATATATTTTAACTTTAATACAAGTCTTACCTATGGGGTAATTTCCCATAATTAAAAGAAATCTATCTGCTCATATTCTGCCAAACACTCTGGAGTTTGCATGCACTTTCTTTGAAATTATCCTATTTGCTTAAAAATTACCCAAAATATTATACTTAAAAATTATGTAATCCATGACTCATCTCTAAAATCTTCCTCTTGGATGAATCATCTCACAAGTGGTTTATTTTTAAAATTAAGAAGTCAAAACTAAATAATAACACATCTTTTGCATATTTATACACAAAATTTGAAATTCTTAGCTCCCATCTCTATCATTGGCAACTCTGAGACCCAATTGATTCCTGAAGATGGAATTTAAAACACTTTGAAATTCTAAAGGTCATGCTTGCTAGTTCCCTGTCAACTCTTTGAGATGAAAGGCGATCATGTGATACCGTATAGAGAATGAATGGTTGCTGTAAGAATAGCTTGCCTTGCCTGTCCTTCCCTGTTGTAGAAAGCCAAAGTCCACGTATGTACACTGGGTAATACCAGAGAAGGATAAAAAAGGATTGTTTAATGAAAAAGAGAGTGTGACCTTCCAGCCCAAAGGGGACAAAAAGGTCCATAATATGTTTCTGTCCTGAGATTCAATTTTTTAGATGGCTTTATGTCCTGCGATCATCATGCTTCTACACTCACTAATTTGTCTTTTGGTTTTTAGAACTAACTTGCTTTTTTGGTCTATAATAAAACATGTACACTCACTGATCTTAAAAAGATCATTTTTTGACAAAGAAATTCACTGCAACAAGCCACTGAGATGTAAAGGAGACATTGAGAATTGTAAGCACTGAGGTAACAGGAGAGTTACTTGGGCTGATACAAGCATGTGCCGTAGAAATAGAGATAGCAGGTTGAAATTGAACATGGCAAAATTTAGTCTGAATGTCAAGGAAAAGTTGTCAACTCTGAGATTTAATTAGGTAGTGGAATAGTTTCCCAGAGGAAATGGCAGAAATTTATTGCTGGAGCTATTTAAAATTGGCCTGGAAAAAGCACTAGGGAATATACAGAATGGGCCCATCCTTCACAGATTCTTGGGGATTGATGTAGATAGCAATTGGTCTTTTGCATTTCTAATGTTCATGATCATTATTCTAGATTTTACTTCACAGTGCTTGCTAAATGTGTTCTCTTTACCACTATTAACATTACATGATGCCCACAGGGTTAACCACACCTACTTTTAAAAAAGTCATCTGAGCTTAGCTGGTTTGGCTCAGTGGATAGAGCATCTGCCTGTGGACTGAAGGGTCCCAGGTTCGATTCCAGTCAAGGGCATGTATCTTGGTTTGCAGGCACATCTCCAGTAGGTGGTGTACAGGAGGCAGCTGATCTATGTTTCCCTCTCATCGATGTTTCTAACTTCCTATCCTCTCCCTTCCTTCTGTAAAAATCAATAAAATATATTTAAAAATAAAAAAAGTGATCCGAGCTGAATATCCCATTTAATTTGTTAATCACATGGCTCCTTCTTTCTTTTTCTTTCTTTCTTTCTTTCTTTCTTTCTTTCTTTCTTTCTTTCTTTCTTTCTTTCTTTCTTTCTTTCTTTCTTTCTTTCTTTCCTTCCTTCCTTCCTTCCTTCCTTCCTTCCTTCCTTCTTTCTTTCTTTCTTTCTTTCTTTCTTTCTTTCTTTCTTTCTTTCTTTCTTTCTTTCTTTCCTCTTTTCTTCTTTCCCTCCCTCCCTCCCTCCCTCTCTCCCTCCCTCCCTCCTTCCCTCTCTCCCTCCCTTCCTCCCTCCCTCCCTCTCTTTCTCCCTTCCTTCCTCCCTACTTCTCTCTCTCCCTCCCTCCTTTCCTTCCTTCCTTCTGTCCTTCCTTCCTTCCTTCCTTCCTTCCTTCCTTCCTTCCTTTTTCTTTTTATAACTGGGCAGAAAAAAATCCTTCCACGGGCCTCTGATTAGTATCCTTTTCTCTTTTCTTTTCTTTTCTTTTCTTTTCTTTTCTTTTCTTTTCTTTTCTTTTCTTTTCCTTTTTCTTTTCTTTTCTTTTGTTTGCTATGTCTTATCTCTGTGTATGGGTTGGAAACATTTATCAATTGATTAATAATTTAACTTTTTTATTTTGGATACATATTTGTTTTTTATAACTCTTAAATTTTTCATCTGAATAACAGTTGATAAAGGGTTTTATTATTTTTCTCAGATGTCTTGCAAAGCTCTCTAAATATGATCATAATCATTAAATTTAGGATTCTTGTTTATCAACTTTTTTATTCAATCTCTGAATAAGAGAAGGCAGAGATAGAATTTGAACTTAAATGAAATGTTGCTGATAATTATCTTTTCAATAGCCTTTGCTGCCAAATCAATAATTCTGTTTTGTGTGAGGTATGCGACTACATTTTTTTTGGAGAAAAAAATTATATCCCTTGGTCATAGTCAATAGGTGGTACTCAGAATGTATTTTATTCAGGTTCAGAATTTGTTTTCTTACAATAAAGATGTTAGAAATATATCTTGTGAGCTAGCTACCAAATACCAATGTATATCTTAAAGGCATATGGTATTCTACTCAATTTTTGGTTCCTTTCCTTGGACTTTTTCAGCCACTTTGAAAGTTAGAGGAGTTCCTATATACCTGCCCCTTTACTCTCTTTCTAACAATACTAGCTAGCTTTAGAAAAAAAATTAGTCTATATCAGACAATGTGTTAGTTCTTTTCACGAATTATGATTTTGAGTCTTTATAATAATTCTTTGAAGCAGGTATTCTTATTAACCTCATTCTCAGGTAAGTAACTTGCTTAAGGTCACATAGCTATTAACTGGTAGAATAAGGCTGAAATGCATATTGTCTGACAGCAGAGTGCATACTCTCAAAACCAATGTATTGAAATGACTGAAGTGCCTCTGAATGGGTGTAAGGATAGCTGTATAATGTTCTGTGAGTTTTAAGAACCTTAGGAATAAGTGCAAATGAATTATCTTCAGTATGATAATGCATGTTGCAGTGATATGAGCAAAGAATCAAGAGGCAAAACAAAATATTTTAATATGTGATATTCTAATTCTGATTATATCACCCCACACACACCCACACAAATTTTATTTCCTGGGTCTGGAAGAATTTCAGATGGACTGCAAGTTGGAAGTCCATTGTTCACCAGATACTAGTACCCAACGTTTGATGATTTGGAGTCTCTCTCATAGCTTTTAAATACTAACCAAGATAACATCTATCATAGTCAAACATTTCAAACCTTTCATGATTGTGTAATTCTGCAAAACATAGTTAGGTCACCACTAAGCCACTTATTTTCAAACCAGAATAACCTCAATTCCCTTAAGCTTTAATTGTTATATACACTCTTGAAATATTTTGGGACAATGGCTATATACTAAGTGAGGCATTAAGTGTTCTTCCTATGGAATAGTATAAGTAGAAATTAACAGACCTTGGCAGAATTTAATGAGTACTTTACAGAAAGGGAGGGTCATTTTTGCTAATCTGCTCCTTATTTCCATTGTTTCAATTATTTATGATATTCTAATATAGACAATTTTTATCATTTTTCAAAATGCTGTTGCATTACTTGACCATAATCAACTTCCTCATTTAAATTAAAAAATACTTGCTTTATAATCTGTATTACTAATATGTGAAGATTAAGACTAAGTAAACATGGGAAAATGAACATTTGTTATTATTGTGCAGTGAATTTTCTAAGCTCTTGTTAGTCAGTAGAAAATGCTAAAAGTAATATCAGTCTAAGGGGAACAAACTAATTAGTAATAATGATAGCGGCTGAGAGCATACCTTAAAGCTGTTTTTGCGTCTGTCAATATCAACAAAAACAATGCTATCAAATGATAAAGGTAGCTTTGAGGGCTTAAATACTTTTTACACCAGAAGCAAAGATATGTTACTAATTGGGTAGTTGTAGACAATAAAATAGGAATACTCTTCTTAGAAATTTATGTACATGAAATTTTTTTGTGTTTTGTTATTTTTAAAATATATTTCATTAATTTCAGAAAGGAAGGAAGAAGGAGAGAGAGATAGAAACATCAATGATGAGAGAGAATCATAGATTTGTTGCCTCCTGCATGTTCCCCACTGGGGATCTAGCTCACAACCTGGGCATGTACCCTTAACCCTTGACCGGAATTGAACCTTTAGTCTGCAGGTCAACATTCTGTCCACTGAGCCAAACCAGCTAGGGCTGAAACAATTTTTAAAAAATATATTTTATTGATTTTTTTACAGAGAGGAAGGGAGAGAGATAGAGAGCTAGAAACGCCGACTAGAGAGAAACATCGACCAGCTGCCTCTTGCACAGCCCCTACTGGGGATGTGCCCGCAACCCAGGTACATGCCCTTGACCGGAATCAAACCTGGGACCTTTCAGTCCGCAGACCGACGCTCTACCACTGAGCCAAACCGGTTTCGGCTGAAACAATTTATTTTTATTTTTATTTGCTTTTGGCCATTTGTTTGTTCAGCCAGGTAATTTTTAAGAGTTGTCAATAACCAAGGGTCAACTTAAAAGCAAAATATATTTAAGTCCTACATAAAATCTGACATAAGAATCATTGTGGCTATTTATTTCCATTTACAATTATGTAAGAAAAGTTTAAAAAATTCACTCTCCCCCCAAAAAAGAGTGGATTTAATTTCATGAAAGTTAAACACCATTATTTTAAATGTCATACAGACAAATGATATGAGAAAAATGTTGTGAGCTAACTTATTATTCATCTTATATAATAAAGCATAATATACAAGTTGACTGAATGGCAGAATGACCAGTGGAATGCCCAATTGCTATGATGCACACTGACCCCAAGGGGCAGATGCTCAATGCAGGAGCTGCCACCAGCCCACAGGCCCCAGGTCAGCCAAGGCAGGTGCCAGCGGGGGACTCCCAATCGCCCCAAAGGTTGCCCCACAGAGGGAGGCAAACAACAGTGGTGGCAGGGGGTGGAGACAGTCAGTGAGCAGGCCGGTGCTGCCCCTCGATTGTCCCGCCAGTTGTTTCCAAGGCAAGTGCCAGTGGGGACCCCTCATCACCCCACTGGTCACCCCACAGATCTGCCCTGATCTGCTGGCCAGGCCTAGGGACCCTACTCATGCACAAATTCCATGCACTAGGCTTCTAGTTTGGTCATAACAGGGGCTGACATCCCATAGAAACTTGAAATCCAGGTGGATATGCAGAGTTGAATGAAAGGCTGGAATTTGTGAAAATTGGACTATAGCTAGGATTCTTTTTGAATTAGTGTTCAAGAACTAAAACAGAGAAAATAGAGCCTTAAGAGAACCATCATTCTAAGAAGGCTAAAGGGAACAAAGGCAGTAATCAATTATACTTATCCAAGGTCCAAACTGAGTTAAAATGCAGAGGAATCAGGCATCAAATGGAAAGAAATGTCTGTGAATAAAAGCAACCCAAAATGAAGAATGACTGGGGTGAGAACTCTCAGCATAGTTGATAAGAGCAGAGTTGGAAAACAGATATTGGAGAAAAATTTTCCCAAACTGCAGAATGTTGGTTTGGGATTCATTTTGTTAAGAGATTTAATGGTGTTTTTTTTACAAAGGTAAATGACAGGCTCTTTACAGGCTTCCTGATAAGTCAAAGTTTATGGCTTAACTCCAATAGAGACATTAATTCAGCTGTAAGATTTTTTAAATGCTAAAACTAGGGATTTTTAACATATTATTATAATTCTGTCTGTATTTTCAGTACTGTTTTCCTTATATCTTTTCATAGGTACATTGGTCAACCTGAGACATAACACTACTGTTACAATCCCCATTGACCTGCTTGTGCATCTTCAAGCACTGGGTAGCCACACTTCATTTGATGCTTCTTCTTAATAGGGAGATATTGTTATTGATATTACTTGACCTTCCAGTAAGGTTAAAGGGCCCACATTGACTGTGGTGAATATAACTTTAGCCCTCTTCCAGAGATAAGACTGTGATAACTGGCTAATTCTACCCTCAGAGTGTATGTCATCCCATGGAGATGTAATGCTAGATGAAAACTATGTATGTAATGCTAGTCAAAAACTCTCAGGTCTAGCAGAAAGCATTTTGGCACACTGAACTAATATCTATGAAGTTATTCTTCTATGGCTTCTATTATGCACAGAGAAGAAAAAAAAAAAAACCATTAACTGTCTTTATCTATTGGAATAAATTGTGTCATATATATATATATATATATATATATATATATATATATATATATATCCTGTTTCCCCAAAAATAAGACAGTGTCTTATATTAATTTTTGCTCCCAAAGATGCGCTAGGTCTTATTTTCAGGGGATGTCTTATTTTTCCATGAAGAAGAATACGGTACACATATATTGCTAAATGAAAATAAAGGACATTTATTACTTGTATACGGTACGGTAGTATGGTAGTTGTCAACACAAACCAGACAAACTGTGAATCCTACAGTATCAAGAATTTACTCATTTATTCAATGACCATCATGTCATCATCTTCAGGAACATCATCATAACAATCCAATTCCTGAATTTCCTGGTGAATTTCTTGTGACTCCATTTCTTTCAGAATCAGTGGACCAAATCTCTCATGTTTAGCCTAGGGGATGCCTTATATTTCACTCTGAAGGAAACCTGTAAGTAGGTCTTATTTTCGGAGCATGTCTTATTTTCAAGAAAACACGGTATATATATATACACTAGAGGCCCAGTGCAGGAAATTCGTGCATGGGGGGTTGTCCCTCAGTCCAGCCTGCATCCTCTGCAATATGGGACCCCTCGAGGCATGTTCCACTGCCCATTTAGGGTAGTCGGACATCCCTCTCACAATCCAGGACTGCTGACTCCCAACTGCTCACCTGCCTGCTTTCCTGATTGCCCCTAACCACTTCTACCTGCCAGCCTGATCACCCCCTAACCACTGACCTGCCAGCCTGATTGATTTCTAACTGCTCCCCTGCCAGCCTGTTTGTCCCCAACTTCCCTCCTCTGCTGACCTGGTCACCCCTAACTGCCCTCCCTTGCAGGCTTAATTGCCCCCAATTGCCCTCCCTTGTAGGTCTGCTCCCTCCTAACTGCCCTCCCCTGCTGGCCATCTTATGGTGGCTATCTTGTGTCCACATAGGAGCAGGATCTTTGGCCACATGGGGCAGTGATCTTGATCTTGTGTGTTGGAGTGATGGTCAATCTGCATATTACGTTTTTATTAGCTAGGATAGAGGCCTGGTGCATGGTTGGGGTCCAGTTGGTTTGCCCTGAAGGGTATCCCGCATCATGGTGGGGGTTCCCTTGGGGTGCAGGGCAGCCTGGAAGAGGGGCCTGTGGTGGTTTGCAAGCCAGTCTTCCCTCCCACCTTGGCGATCCAAGAGGAGGCCCTGGTATCTGGGATATATTTATCTTCTACAATTAAAACTTTGTAGCCTGGAGTGGAGCCAAGTCTTCTGCTCACTCTGTGGCAGCAGCCATTCTGTTGGGGTTTATTCACCTTCCATAATTGAAACTTTATAGCCTGAATTATAAATTCAGTGCAGGCATAGGCAGGCCAGGGCAGGTGGAAAGCTTGGCTTCCTCTGTTGCCAGGGTAAACCCTAACCTGCTCTCTCCCACACTGTGGCCACCACCATTTTTCTTGGGATTTATCTTCTATAATTGAAACTATATCCTTGAGTGGAGGCCTGGGCCAGCCAGGGTGTGTGGAAATCTTGGCTTCCTCCATTGCTGGGGAAACCCAAACCTCCCTCCTACTCTCTGTGGTGGCAGCCATCTTGGTTGGGGTTAATTTGTGTTCTCACTCTTATAGGATGGTGGGTGTGGCTTGTTGGTGTAGTGGAGTGATGGTTAATTTGCATATTACTCTTTTATTAGGTAGAAGGTTCTGAAATTAAATAGCTCTAAGCCATGTGATCTTGGTCTGGTTGTTTCAAATTTCTGAGTTTCTGTTTGCTCATCTTTAAAAATGGGGATAAATATTACCTACTTCACATAGTTATTAAGATTAAATGAGAATGCCTGTGTAAATGCTTGGCCCATATATGGCTCAATAAATATTTGTTAAATTTAAACCAAAGGATTGTGCCTAAATCAAAAGTCAATTCTCTCTTATCTTTCTTCCTTCCCCTCCCCCTCACCTGCCTTTCCTCTGAAGACTGATGGACTGTTAGATGCTTTTATGTCTCTGGCTCTATTTTTGTTCATCAGTTTATGTTGTTCATTAAATTCCACAAATGAGATCATGTGATATTTTTCTTTCTATATGGTATGCATACATATAAGCATAACAAATAGACACAGACCCTAGGGAGATGAGGGTATGTGCTGGGAGTTAGGGTGGCTGGGGAGAGGCCAATGGAGAAAAAGGAGTACTTCAAGTAATACTACATGTAATACTTTAAGCAATGAAGATTTTAAAACATCCAATTTTCTTCAAGTTAGGGTCATTCTGTTTTCTACACACACCAGATAGTCTCTACTACATCACTGTGCATTTTCTAATGCTGCACAAAGATTGAATTTTTCCTAAGAAATTTTAACAAAAATCCTAGCCCCTAATGATACAATTTAAACAACATCCTAATAGAATGGAAAGCATTGATTTCCTTAAATGTGCCTCATAGTGAGTGACCTATACAGGTCTACAAGGAGATAAAAGGATCAATAGATTCCCTTTCATGGAAATAAATTAAAGACACAAAAATGAGTTGTGCTGTGTAACTATATTTTGCCAAAATATAAATGTGATAATTCACTCCCTTTTTCCCAAGTCATAAGGAAAAATATGACACAAAACCTTTTAATTTGTCAAACTGTGCTCTTTCTTTTTGGGGGTGATTTGTTGTATAAATCCCTTTTTAGAGGATTATTAGAAATATTCAAATGATAGCAAACTAATCTAAAAGATCCATGTCCACACATACATAAAAATACCAACTAACATAATCTTAGGGATTTTAAGCCTGAAATTGTACACAAACTGTAGTCATTTGTGTAAATGGAGAGAGATGGCAAAAGCTGTCAGTTTTTCATAGCAGTTATTGGCCCAAGAAATGTTCACAACCAATGGCTTCTCTATATATACACCTATTCCAACCTTTTGCATCCTGGATTCCTGTCAGTGAATGAAGCAGTGAGGAACAAGTAGATGAGAACTTTCTGTGTGTTGCTATTGTGTGAGATAGGTTTGTTCTAATTATTAGTTAAGGCAAGCATGCTGAAAAATCTTGTTTGCTGTAATGAATTTGAGTTTAAATGGTGGGAAACCCCAACTTATAAGCAGTTCACTTAGTTTCTCTTCAATAAATTTACTTCCTTGAGGAATTATTTTTATAGCAAAATATCTAGCTGATTCTGCAATCAGGAAAGACAGACTTCTCAACAGGTCCAGTAAAATTTTCTTGATGCTTAGCTCTTACTTTTTTTTTGTTTGTTTGTTTGTTTTTTGTTTTGTTTTGTTAAAAAAATGCATCATATGTCAACCTAAATGAAGTAGCATTTATGTTTTACCCTATTCTGCATATGTCTCAACATCAAACAAACCAAGTGCTCAATCATTTTTCTTTCAATAGTTATCTGTTATTATATGCAGACAATGTTAATCACTGCTATTTCTATGATAAGCAAATGAATATGGCCGCCCCCAAATTTCTTCATCTAGAAGAAATTCAATAGAATACACTAAAATACACTAAATATATACACTAAAATCAGGCAGGACTAAAAGTTTTATACATTTGAGTAAAAAAAAAAAAATTATAGATAAATACTTGGATATGTACCCTCTGTACCAGAGATTCTCAAACTTCTGAGGGCACAAGAATCACAAGAGAAATTTTTTGAAATGCATGGTTTTTAACCCACTCTCAGGACTTCTGATTCATTAGGTTTGGTATGGGGCAATAATCTCTATATTTACAAGCATTCAAAGTGATCCTAATGCACTTGTCTATGAATTCAATTTAGAAACATAGACTATCCCATAGATTTCATCACTGCTAAGGGCTATGAAATTCTCAGTATCTTCCACTGTAGCTCTCTTTCTTCAAAGTGAAAAATGTGAACTTTGTTTCTTCTGAGAGTGGAGGAGTGGTATAGTGATCTAGAAAAGGCAACCAAAGACCTTGTACTCATATATGTATATCCCATGAGCACAACCAATAGAGTGGTGAAGGTCTGAAGAGGGGGCTGGCCAGAGGGGGTCAATGAAGGGAGACAGGGAGCACCTGTAATACTTTCAACAATAAAGACTTTTAAAAAAAAAGAAAAGGGAAAAATCCCAACTGTATAAGCCAAATAGTCAGCATGTTCACAACTTTTCTTTAATCTATTAGAATGCAAAGCTTGCAGGGGATCAAATTGACCCAAATTCAAAAGAGAGGCATACACCTACTGGAAGAGACAGAGCGCTGACTGGGACAAGGTGTATCCTCAGGCCACTAAGAGTTCAATTGAAGTGATTGGCAAAAAAAGTAAAAAAAATAAATGGAAGTCTTTAAGTGAAAGCCTCTGCAGCTTTAAGTATAGGAAGAGTGTACAAGATATTACTTGAAGTTAAAGCCTATGTACACTTGGTTGCAGGCACATCCCCAGTGGGGGGTGTGCAAGAGGCAGCTGGTCGATGTATCTCTCTCATTGACGTTTCTAACTCTCTATCCCTCTCACTTCCTCTCTGTGTAAAATCAATAAAATACATATTTTTAAAAAAACCTATGTACAGTGAGAGTAACTATAGCAATAAATCTCAAACCCAGCCCAACACTTAATTAGAATTAACTCAAACTATTGGACTGGAGGCTCAGCAAGAAGAAAAGCTTGCACATTTCCAAGAATAAAATTTATTTACCTCAGTTTTGACTGTCTTACACAAGGTGTTTGACATTCAAAAAAATACAAAGCATAAGCAATGTCAAGAAAATACAACATACTGCAATGAGACAATAAAAAATTACAATTATACCTAGGTAACTGATAGGGAGTCTAAAATAATTATGATTTATATATTAAAGACTTTAATGGAAAATGTAGAAAACGTGCAACCAGCTGGTTAATTTTAGCAGAGGGATTGGAAACTATCCTATCTAATAAAAGAGTAATATGCAAATTAACCACCATTCTGCTATACCCACAAGCCACGCCCACCAGCCAATCAGGAGTGAGTATGCAAATTAACCCAACCAAAATGGCTGTGGCCAAAGAGAGGAGGAGGCTTGGGTTTCCCCAGCAATGGAGGAGGCCAAGCTTTCTGCACACCCTGGCCTCTCCAGGCCTCCACTCAAGGCTATAAAATTTCAATTATAGAATATAAGTAAATCACAACAAAACCAACAGCAGCCAGGGAGCTGGAGAGAGCAGGAGGATTGAGTTGCCCTGGGCAATGAAGGAAGCCAAGCTTCTGCAGCCCTGGCCTGCCTTGGCCTCTGCTCCAGGCTACAAAGTTTGAATTATAGAAGATAAACAAATCCCAGATCTGCAGGCCTGCACTTGGGTCACCAGGGGGCATGGCCAGCCTGAAAACCACCACAGGCCCCTTACCCAGGCTGCCCCACACCCCAAGGGAACTCCTGTCCTAATCAGGGACACCCTTCAGGGCTAACCAGCTGCCCCTCACTCAGGTATCAGGCCTCTATCCTATCTAATCCTATCTAATAAAAGGATAATATGCAAATTAACTGTCACTCCAACACACAAAACGGCTGCCCCTATGTGGTCAAAGATCCTTTACCTGTGTGGACACAAGATAGTCACCATAAGATGGCCAGCAGGGGAGGGCAGTTGGGAGGGACCAGGCCTACAAGGGAGGGCTGTTGGGGGCGATCAAGCCTGCAGGGGAGGGAAGTTAGGGATAACCTGGCCTGCAGAGGAGGGAAGTTGGGGGAGACCAGGCCTGCAGGGAAGGGCAGTTTGGGGGACACAGGCCTGCAGTGGAGAGTAGTTGGGTGGGTGGACCAGGCCTGCAGGGGAGGGCAGTTAGGTGTGACTAGACCTGCAGGGGAGGGCAGTTAGGGGAAAACAGGCTGGTAGGGGAGGGAAGTTAGGCATCAATCAGGTTGGCAGGGTAGTGGTTAGGGGGTGATCAAGCTGGCAGGCAGAAGTGGTTAGGGGCAATCAGGAAGGCAGGCAGACGAGCAGATGGGAGACAACAGTCCTGGATTGTGAGAGGGATGTCTGACTGCCCTTTTAGGCCTGATCCTACCAGAATCCTACTGGGATCAGGCCTAAATGGGCAATCGGACATCCCTCAAGGGGCCCCAGGTTGGAGAGAGTACAGCCTGGGTTGGAGGACACCCCCCCCCCCATGCATGAATTTTGTGCACCAGGTCTCTAGTAAAGAATAAAGTACTTGAAATGAAAAGCACCCTAACAGAGATAAAGAATGTTTTTAATGGAGTCATCTGCAGATTTGATAATGGCCAATGAATAAATCAGTGAAATTGAAGATAGACCTGTAGAAAGGAAAAGAAAAAGAGTGAGAAAAACAAAACCAAGCATTCACAAGCTGAGATATCCTACTTCAAAAAATCTAACATGCGTGTAATTGGAATCCCAGAAGAGAACTGGGGAAAATGAAGCAGAAGGAATATTTAAAAAAATAATGACCAATAATTTTCCAATATTAATGAAAGACACCACACTGTATGCCCAAGAAGCTCAGAAAAAGTGCCAATAAAAGAAAAAAAAAAAAAACAAAAACAAAAACCTAAGTGTATCATATTTAAACTGTTAGAAACAAAATGACAGATTGTCTTTGGATATTGCCAAATGGCAGACTTTGGGTAAGATCTGCTTTTGAGTATCTTTGGCCCCTCCCAAAAATATTCTTGTCTATTCCTAAAAACCTATAAATATGTTACCTTATAAAGCAAACGTGACTTGCAGATATGATTAAGTTAGGGATTTTGAGATTGGAGATGATTTTAGATTATTTGTGTGGACTCTAAAGTCAATTATGAGATCTTTTACAAGTGAAAGGAGGAGGCAGGAGGGTTAAAGTCAGATAAAAACTTTAAGATGCTACACTGCTGGCTTTGAAGTTGGGGAAAAGGGCCATGAGCTAAGGAATGCTGGCCATCTCTTTTTTTTTTTTTAATATATTTAATTATTTTTTACAGAGAGGAAGAGAGAGGGATAGAGAGTTAGAAACATCGATGAGAGAGAATCAGCTGCCTCTTGCACATCCCACCCTGGGGATGTGCCCTCAACCAAGGTACATGTCCTTGACCGGAACCAAACCTGGGACCTTTCAGTCCACAGGCTGACGTTCTATCCACTGAGCCAAACCGGTTTCGGCACTGGCCATCTCTTGAAGCTGGAAAAATAAATGGGAAGGATTCTCCCCTAGAGCTTCCAGAAGCCCTGTTGGCACTTTGATCTTGGTCCTGTGTCAACCCTGTATTCTATACTCAAACATTATTGGCTTGGAAAAATCATCTCAGAGTTTAAATAATCTCACATCCTAATATAACCGTTGTCCATAGTTTAAATCTCTCCCCTTTTTCAAACTTCATTTAAGACTCATCTCCTTCAGGAGGCCTTCTTTAGTCTTCTCTAGTATTTTATTGTGTAGTTGCTGTGGTAGGCAGTATAATACCCTGCATACCTGAATCCCAGAACCTGTTAATATTTTAGGTTACATGGCAAAAGGGAACTAAGGTTTCCTGTGGACGCAATATTACTGGTTAGCTTATCATAAAATAGGGAAATTGTCCTGAATTGTTTGAGTGGTTGAAGGTCATCACAAGGGTCATTAAAGTTTAAGAGAAGTTACACAAGGGAAGGTATGACTATGGAAGAAAGGTACAAGAGATACAAGATTTGTGGATATAAGATGAAGAAAAGGGGCCATGAACCAGGGAATGCTGGCAGCCTTAGAAGTTGGGAAAGGCAAGAAAAATACTGTCCCTATAGCCTTCAGAAAGGGAAGTAACCTTATCACAAGCTTGACCTTATCCTACAAAACTGTAAGATAATAAATTTGTCTTGTCTTAAGCTACTAAGTTTGGAAACGAATGAATTTTCAACAAGTTTCTCTTTTATAAGTTGTAACTTTTTAAATTGGAATAAATTAGCATTCTTTAAAGTAATGAATGCAACTAACGATTAAGCTTTTTTTTTTTTTTTTCCAGTATGCCTAAAAACTTAGTCCTTATCCTCAACCTAAAATTAGGGCCTGTTTCATATATACTCTATTTGATATAGGTATAATTTTAGTAAATGATTCAAAATAATGGTCAGTGTTATATTCACTAGCTTATAGTTTTCACTATTACAATACACTTGTTTATGGATGTATCACTAGAAGATAGGAAATAATATTTATTTCTCCACCTATTTAGTCATCATCCAGTCTGGAAAACATTTATTTTCTAACCCCATGTTTTGAAATGGATTGATATTAATGAGATAAAATTAAACATTATGTCATGTTTACAAAAAAAAATATTTATGCAACAAAAGTATCAATGATCAGGGGCTGACATTTTAGTTTTGCTGAATTTCCAGCCAAAGGCAGCACCATTATTGGCTGTTTTCCTTCCTGGCAATAGAATTGCATGCTTTTTCCTTTAAAGTTGAAAAAAATTGCCTTCTCAGTATGCTGTCACAAATAATGTAATTAGAACATATTTCCTTGAGAGGCTATATATTTGGCTGTAACAATTTTTCAGGCAGAAACAAGTTATAGAATAATGCTTAACTTATTACACATATAAACTCCTAGGCCTGCTAAGTCTAGAGAAGTTAAGTGACTGAAAGTTTAGAGTGTGCTGGGGAACATTGGAGCCATTTTAACTCTCAGTACCAAGAACAAAAATGAAAAATAGCTAATAAAAAATATAGGCCTTCCTACCTTTAATGCAATTATCCTATCTAACAATAGAGTAATATGCAAATTAACCCTCACTCCATGACAAAAATAGCAGCGCCAATAGACACAAGATGGCAGCACCCATTCCTCTCAGGCCCACCAGAGACTTCCAGGCCCAGGGAGGGCTGCCCATGAGAGCCAGCAGCGCAGCCCAGGCTGTAGGCCTGGGAGGTGGCCGCACCCCTGGTGCAATCTGCTACTAGCCTTGATGGTGCATTACTGGAGCCATCTGCTCCCAGCCATGGCACTGACCATCTGCCTGGGAGGCTCCTATGCACCCCCATCCCCATCTTGGCGCAATCTGCTTCCAGCCACAGCCCGGGCCATGGACCTGCAAGGCAGCTGGCCCCCCTTCCAAGAGATTAGCTTCCAGCCTGGCCTTGGGCCTGTGAGGTGGCCACACCCTCTGGCACGATCCACTCCTAGCAGTGATCCAGGTTGTAGGCCTGTTGGCTGGGAGGCACCTGAGCCCCACTCAATGCTATCCACTACACGCCGTGGCCATGGTTGTGGGCCTGGGAGGCAGCCTCACCTCTGGAGCATGATTCGCTCCCAGCTGTCACCATGTTTGAGGCATGTCAGTTGGGAGGTGCCCATGCCCCTCTCAGAGCATTGTGCTTCCAGCCTAGGCCAGGACTGTGGGTCTGGAAGGCAGCTGCACCCCTTTCCTCATGCTCCACTTTCAGTGGCCACCAGGGGTGAGGCCTATCTGCTGGGAGGAGCCTAAGCTCCTCTCAGCACTATCAGCTCCCAGCTATGACTTGGGCCTTAGGCCTGTTGGCTGGGACCTACACACCTCTGTCTCTCTCGCAGTGTTCAACTTTCAGCCATGGCCATGGCTGTGGGCCTGGGAGGCAGCCACGCCTCACAGGCATGATCCTCTCCCAGGGCCATAGACCTGTTGGCTGGGAGATGCCTGTGCCCTCTCAGCAGCTGGGAGAAGGCTGTGCAGCTGGCCGGGCTTTGGGCCTGTTGGCTGAGAGGCATCTGCACCCCTCTAGGCATGTTCCACTTTCAGCTGCCACCAGCTTCTTCCCAACTTGCAAAAAGAAGCTGGTGGCAGCTGAAAGGGGAACGTGCTTAGAGAGGTCCAGCTTGATATTCTGTATGTAAAGGGAAGAGAATAGGACAGGACATTTCCAGGAAGTGGTGACAACTGGTTGCATGTGTGGACTATGCTGGAGCTGTGTCCATGGCACTGTGGAACACTGAGGAAGGAGCAGGCAGATCTGGTTTCAAGGATGGGGAGAGGGCCACAGAGACCTGGCCAACCCTCAAAGGCTGATAGAACTTTCATAGGTAGAGAGGATTGAGATTATTAAGAGGAGAAAGGCATCTTAGAAAGAGTACTTCTAGCTAAAGCTGGTTTGACTCAGTGGTAGAGCGTCGGTCTGCGGACTGAAAGGTCCTGGGTTCGATTCCGGTCAAGGACATGTACCTTAGTTGTGGGTACGTCCCCAGTAGGGGGTGTGCAAGAGGCAGCTGGTCGATGTTTCTCTCTCATCAACATTTCTAGCTCTCTATCTCTCTCCCCTCCTCTCTGTAAAAAATCAATAAAATATATTTAAAAAAAAAAAAAAAAAAAAAAAAGAGTACTTCTAGCAGAAGGGGAAAAAATGGGCCAAAAGTTCGTGGGAAAATGGATAAGTATAGTGTTAGTAGCCCTCTATGTGAAAAAGCCTTCCATCTTAACACCTACATTACTTAACAGACTTGGCTCCAATTGACTTTGCCCTTTAAAAATATTTTTTGAAGGGAAATATGGAAAGTTGATTACATGTCTATTGTTTATAAAAGAAAAGGAAACTTTTAGAAAATATGAAAAAGTGTGAAATCCCCTATAAACCTTCTACTTATCCTACCTTATAAAAGAGTAATATGCAAATTAACCATCACTCCACTCAATCCTTGCCCACCAGCCATGCCCACCAGCCAATCAGAGTAAGTTAACCCTAGCCAAGATGGCTGCAGCCACAGAGAGCAGTTGAGAGGAGCTTGGGTTTCCCTGGCAACTGAAGCCAAGCTTTCCACACGCCCTGGCCAGCGTAGGCCTCCACTCAAGGATACAAAGTTTCAATTATAGAAGATAAATCCCAAGAAAAATGGCGGCAGCCACGGAGCTAGAGAGAACAGGCTAAGGTTTCCCCAGCAATAGAGGAAGCCAAGTTTTCCACCTGCTCTGTCTGGTCTAGGCCTTCACTCAAGGCTACAAAGTTTCAATTATAAAAGATAAACAAATCCAAACAGAAATGGCAGCAGCCATGGAATGAGCATGGGGCTTAGCTCCGCTCCAGGCTACAAAGTTTCAGTTGTAGAAGGTAAATAAATTCTAGATACCAGGGCCTCTGCTTTGGTTTCTGGAGCGGGGGGAGGGAGGCTTGGCTGGACTGCAAACCACCACAGGCCCCTGGCCCAGATAATCCCACACCCCAAGGAAACCCCCACCCTGATCCGGGAGACCCTTTAGGGCAAACCACCTGGCCCCCACCCATGCACCAGGCCTCTATCCTCTGGCCAAAGCTGCCTTTCTTTCTTCCCATGATGCCCAGAGGCCTGGAGGGCTGGGGATGATGCAGAACACCTGCATCATTGCCATGACAATGATGCAAGTGTCACCCTGGCCCTGGCCACTTGGCGCATGCATATGCAAATTAACCTCCCATCTTTGTTGGGTTAATTTGCATACTCACTCCTCATTGGCTGGTGGGGGTCACAAAGGTACAGCCAATTAGCATGTTACTCTTTTATTAGGTAGATTAGAGATGTAGGAGAGAAGAGAGAAATTTGAGGATGAAATATTTGAAAATATGAATTTTGCAAATTTAGTGAAAGACATAGTTTTAAGAACCTCAGGAAACTCCAAGCAGAAAATATGCTATAAGCACACCTGAGCCCCGAAGACATGGTTCAGTGATTGATCATCAACCTATAAACCAAGGGGTTATAGTTGGATTCCCAGTCAGGGCCCATGTCAAGGTTTCAGGTTCAATCCCCAGTGCAAGGGTGTGATGCAGGAGGCAGTTGATCGATGATTCTCTCATAATTGATGTTTCTATTCCTCTTTCCCTCTCCATTGCTCTATTTGAAATCAATAAAAACATATTTAGAAAAAATGATATTGAAAACATCAGGCAGAATGAAGAGCACCCAAAAAGAAAAAATACATAAATATGAAAGAATTATAATATTTCCTTAAATTATCTATGAGTATTTAAAGCATAACTTCGTACAATACTTTATTGTGAGTTTTATAACTTATTTAGTATAAGTCACAAAGTAGGGCTTGTCAAACTATAGCCAATGGGCTAAACCAATATTTAGACATATTTTGGTATAGCCTATGAGGTAAGAATTGTTTCTACATTTATATTTTAAGTGTTAAAAAAATATATTTCATGACACATGACAATTTTGTCAAATTCAAATTTCAGTGTCCACATGTAAAATTTTGTTGGAACATACTAACACTCATTTGTTTACATATTGTCCATGGCTTTTGATTAATACTTCACATTATATGCAAAAATTAATGAAAAGGGATTATAGAACCTAAAATGGCAAAACAGCCAGAAGTAAACATTAAAATGTCTTTGTAACTTTCTGGTTCACAAAGATTGGTTAAAACATAGAAATAATCATAATAGAAAATGGACTATATCAAATTTTTAAAACATCCATGTTTCAGTAGGTAATATTAAAAAAAATTACAAAGGCAAGCTAGGGACTAGAAATAAGCAAATCATAAACTAGGACATTTGCATGACATATATCTGGCACAAAATGTATATACAGAATACATAAAAGAGCTCTTATAACCCAATGAGATGTATTAGTTTCCTATGATTGCTATAGTAAATATCTACTAATTTAGTGGCATAAAACAATAGATATTTACTAGAGGCCCAGTGAATGAAATTCATGCACACAGGAATGGAGGGCCCTCAGCCAAGTTTGCTACCTTTCACAGTCCGGGAGCTCTCAGGGGATTTCTGACTATATTTTTAAAAAATCACACTGTACTTCCTTTTGTTACTAACTCCTCCTTTGAAGCACCCCTTACTCTCACATTCTGTTTCTTCTTTTTATTTAACCATTTTCCTGGCTACACCCCACTTTAGCATCCTTCTCTTTCCTGCTTTCTTTCCCTCCCTCCTTTTGAACCCTTGTGGCCCCTCTCTTTCCCACCCTCCTCCCTTCTCTCCCTTCATTCCCCATGTCTGTCTTCTTACTCCTCCTACCTTTCCCCCCAATTTGCCTTTCCCTTGTGAGCCTGAACACTGCCTCCCTCCTTCCTTCCCTATTGTTATCCTCCACCTTCCACCCCCCCGCCCCCACTAAATTCACTGGTTTCTCTTTTAAACCTTCCCCTTTCCACTCTGGGACCTATTTCCAGCCCTGCCTGAGTGCACTTTGATATTAAAGATTCCATTCAGGGGGCATTAACCCCCAGACCAGGGCCCAGTGTTGGCCAGGCCTTCACCATCCCCCTTTTCCCGGCCTCTCTGCCACTATTCTCTTCGCATTCCATGCCTGTGAAACCCAACTTCCAGTCAACAGAGGACAGTTAATGCACCATCAAACTAACCCTAGCCAGTATCTTTGGAGTCCAACCCTCGGGGACATAAGAGGTATCTTCCTCAGTGTCTGACTCCACCCCAACTAAGCTGTGCCTCCCCTCCCAGTGTGGAGCACCTGGCACAGTGAGACTGGCCGAGGCTCATATGGCCCAGGCTCTGCTGCCACAAATCAGGAGCACCGTCACCCAGAAGGCCTCAAAACCTCCATCCCTCCATCTCAGGACTCATGGTGCCTTCATGCTAACAGCCCATGACAGGAAGCACCACTCTTCCCCATAATCCTGGTGGGGCACCCTGATCCATGTCATCTGTGCCCTACCCTTCACCTGTGTACCTGCACTTCCCCCACCCCCTGCAGTTGCCATCCCCTCCTGCATGCAGATCTGCGTTTTCTTCCCTTTTCCATTCCTGCATCTTTTTCTTGTTCCCTTTCTGCATTTCTGTTTCTCCTCTTGTCCTGTCTGAATGAAGGCCTGCCTGCCTATCCCTCTCCTTTTTTATCTCCTCCTATTGTATCTTATCCTACCTACCCCAGGCCTTGCAGCTGCCTGAACATGGGGGCGAGAGGCGGGGAGGATTCAGCCTGCTGATCGGTCATTACATGATGGTATCCTGACTAATTTGCATATTATCCTATTATTAGATAGATTATTTTACAGTTCTGGAGGTCAGAATTTATAAAATCATGTCATCAGGGCTATGTTCCTTCTAGAGGCTCTAGGGGAAAATCTGTTTCTGTGCCTTTTCTTGCTTGTTGAGGCCACATGAATTCCTTCATTCATGGCAACTTTCTCTACCATTAAGCCAACAGCAGCATAGCATCTTCAACTCTCACTTCCTATCTCTCTCTCTGCTTCTGTGTGGCCACATATCCTTCCCTGACTTTGATCCTCTTGCCTTTCCATTATAAGTACTCTTATGATTAGATTTGTCTCACTGGAATAATCTACAACAATCTTCCCATCTCATGGTCTTTAATTTGAAAACATATTTAAAGTCCCTTTTACTGAGAGTCCCTTTTATTGGTATACACATATTTTTGAAATGAGGCTGTAGACATCTTGGGAGGCATGCATTATTCTGTCTCCCATAAATGACAACCAGCCTGATATTTTAAAGGGCAATTATTTGAGCAGACACCTTACAAATAAAAATGTAGATATGAATGGCCAATAAGCACATGAAAAGATGGTAAATCTTTACTCGCTAGGAAAATTCTAAACAAAACCACAATGAATTACCATCATTTACACAATAGAGTGGGAAATATTTAGTCTGAAATTAAACACAAAGTTGTGGTGATGATGTATTTCAAATGGAACTCTCACACATTGTTGATGGAATGCAAAATGGTTGAGCCATTTTGGAAAACAGTTTTGCAAAATTCTTATTATATGATTCAGTAACTCTATACTCATACACACACAAAAAAAATATTTTGTATTAATTTGAATAGCTGCTTCTTTATAATAGCCCATACTGGAAGTGATCAATTGAGGTGTATTCATACACTCTGATACTCTAACAATAAAATAAACAAACCACCAATAAGTGTAATATTGAATAGTTGGTAGTCTCAAAAATGTTATACTGAATAGAAATATTAGAAACAAAAGATCATGTGTTGTTTTTTTTAAATACTTTTTAAAAAATATTTTATTGATTTTTTATAGAGAGGAAGGGAGAGGGATAGAGAGCTAGAAACATCAATGAGAGAGAGACATCAATCAGCTTCCTCCTGCACACCCCCTATTGGGGATGTGCCCACAAACAAGGTACAAGTCCTTGACTGGAATCAAACCTGGTACCTTTCAGTCCGCAGACCGATGCCCTATCCACTGAGCCAAACTGGTTTCAGCAAAAGAACATGTTTTGAATATGAAGTTTTAGGAGCAAAATTATTCTATAGTGATGCAAATATCATGTTACCTGTAGAGAGGTTGGGACAATTGATTGCAAAGTGCTATAATTGTTTTATTGTTTACACAAGTGTATATATTTATCAAAATACTAGGGGCCCAGTGCATGAAATTCATGCACAGGGAGGGGGGTCCTCTTCAGCCCAGCCTGCATGGCCTCCAGTTGGTGGTGGGACATCCCTCTTGCAATCTGGAACTGCTGACTTCTAACCACTCATCTGCCTACCTGCCTGATTGCCCATAACTGTGTCTGCCTGCCAGCCTGATGTCAACCCTAACTTCCCTCCCCTGCCTGTGTAATCACCCCTAACTGCCCTCCCCTGCCAGCCTGATCTTACCCTCAACTGCCTTATCCTGCCAGCCTAGCCTGGTTGCCACCAACTGCCCTCCCCTGCTGGCCTGATTGCTCCTAACCCACTGTCAGCCTGATCTCATTCCCAACTGCCCTACCCTGCCAGCCTGATATCCCCTAACTGCCTCTGCCTCCACTCCCACCACTATGACTTTTTCTGGAAGGAAGTCGGACATTTGGAAGATGGCAGGAAGACTCAGTCTAATTAGCATTTTACCCTTTTAGTAGTATAGATAGATTATATAGGATAGGATTGCTTAAAAGGGGGAAAAAGTATTTTTCAGCAGGAGGAGATGCTCTTGGCATACAAAAATGCATAACCCCTATATCTGGACTGATAGCCAGCCATAAGCACTATACAACCAAACTGGTCATGAAAAAATTGAACTGCTCTCTTACACCTTACACCAAACAGCTGTTGCCCTTAAAACCCCTCCGCAGCCCCCACCTTAGGTTCTGCATTTGCAATTCACCCTGATTAGGTTTAGATTGGTCAGTTTCTATGCCAGTTAACATAAAAAACTCCACCTCCTAGGCAGCCATTAGCTCCTCACACTTAAACCAAATTAGGTTCTGATTGGTGGGTTTCTGTGCCAGTCAATATCCAAAGCTCCACCTCCTAGGCAGCCATTGCCTTCTGGCACTTCACCCAGATTTAGTTCTGATTGGTCAGTTTCAATGCCAGTCAGTGTCTTTGGACCTATCTCTGTGCCTGATCAAAGAGGCAGGGATGATCAGCAGCTCCCAAGGAGGCCAGGAGAAACAGAGGTGCTGCTGCTGGCAAAGCCAAAGCAGGGAGAGAAAGAGAGAGGCAATGGCTGATCAACAGCTGCCACTGAGGCTGGGATCAGACCCTGCCTCTCTCTCTGCAGGTCTCTCTCTGGGCCTGATTTGCACCCCCCCCTTGGCAGTCACTGCTGGTTCACTGTGCCAGGACTGGCTTCTGACTTCTAGTGTTTGGTGGAGCCTTGGCCATTATGGACCCTTGGTTCTTTGTGTGTGTGTGTGTGTGTGTGTGTGTGTGTGTGTGTGTGTGTGTGTATATATATATATATATATATATATATATACACATATATACATATATACATACACACACATATTGACTGACACAATTAAAATAGACAAATTATTTTGTATTCTACTTATACTTTAATGAAGTTTAAAAACATAATGGAGAAGCAACAAAGAACAAGAAATTAATAAAACTGAAAGTAAAGAATAATTTTAAAATTTGGGGTTAACTACCATTTACTCAATTTGTATGCAATATTGAGTACTTCATAACAAGAATTATATTGAGTATACTTCTTGTGTCATGTACATACCATGTGTCAGACATGTTCTAGTGCTGAATATAGAGTGAGGTATAGCCCTAACTCTCATGGGTCTGTGGAAAATAATAGATTATAAACATCTAAATATAACAATTTTAGAGAGCAATAAGCACTATGAAGAAAATGAAATAAGGTTATAAAATAAGGAGGTACAAAATTTAATGATGAACTCTACTGGCTCTGGAGCCATACTGCTTATGTTAAAATTTTGAACTAAATTCCAACTCTGCTACTTAGGCAGACCACTTAAATGTTCTCTGCCTCAGTTTCTATATCTGTAAAATTAGAATAATAACAGTAGCTTATTATAAGATGGTTATAAATATTAAATAAGCAATATTTAATGATTTACAATAGTATCTAGAATGAATTTAAAAGTAGCTATTATTATTATTATTATCATTATTATTACATTGTTACTCCTGAGGTGTGATTATGTAAACTGGAGCTATACATGTCTGGGATAAACACAAATTAATAAAGGAGAGAACCAAGATGGTGGCATAGGCAAACACCTATACTTGCTGCCTCTCAGAACCACATCAAAATTACAACTGAAAGGCAGAACAATTACCACCCAGAACTGTGGGAAAGTTGGCAGAGTGGAAGTTGCATAACTAGAGAGGTGAGAAAAGCACAGTGAGACTTGTAAGAGATGCGGAGGTGCGGAAAGTGCTGGCACCTGGATGTGCTGTTCTTTTAATTGGGAGGGAGATACAAGCTCCCACTTGCTCTGAAATCCAATTCCAGGTGAGATTCTGGGGGACCCAGGTACATATGGGGGAAAACTGGACTGTCTGGCATGGGGAAAGGAACGCAAAGGCGGCTTTCCCTCAGATGTGCACATAGCGATCATTGTTCCTGCAGGCAGGCGATGGACATGGAGACCAGAGGACCCCTCTGGTGCAGGGATGACTGGCAGACATTGCAGTTTGCTCTGCCCTGGTGATTCCCAGAGATCCCACCTCACCCAATTTACAATCCCACCCAAGCTGTGAGCATAGGTTTTTGCATATAAGTGGCCTGCCCTTTCACCTAAAACAAAATGAAACTGGGTCAGAGATCCCCAGAGATTCGAAAAGCAACCTATTGCCTGGCAGCAGCAGCAACTTGCCTTGCTTCATAGCTGTGCCTCATCTGGGCACTTCCAAACCCCATACAAAGAGGAGTAATATGCAGATGTCTCTGTAGCTCCTCCTGGGTGACCCCAGACAATGGCTAACCTTGCACCTCCTTGGAGATCCAAGAGCCAGTGTACCCAGTGATCAGTGAGAGACCATACCGAATTACAACTCTTCACATCCATAAAAAACACACTCAAGGGACAGACTCAGTGAGCACCAAAGCCCCCTGAAGCAAGTTCTGCCTCATAAGGGTGTCTCCTGTGCAACAGATCTTCTAGTATAGACAGAGCTGGTTGGTCATCACAGACAATGGGCCTGGAGGTCAATTCCTCCCAGTGATACCAATAGAAATCAATGGTTAACTACAACAAGACTGTGCAGACAGTCCACAAAGGGGTGGACCTCAGGTACCTGGGAAGCTGAGCCACTGGACATTATAGCACACCTACCACATAAAGACACTCGATTAACTCAAGGAGACTCAGTACATAGAAAGAAACACAGGAAATGAGCTAAATGCATAGACAAAGAAACAAGTCACAAATTAAAGAAATGGATAAAAACAAAATACTGGGAAATGGATGAAATGGATGAAACCAAAAACAATATAGAGTTCAAAACCATGCTGATAAAGTTACTCAAGAATCTTCTAGAAACCTCTGAGAAATTTAGTGAGACCCTTAAGGATATGGAAAAGGACCAATCACAAGTATAACTGACTGAAATAAAGAATAATATGCAGAGATTCAATAGCAGACTAGAGGATCCCAAGAATCAAGTCAAATATTTCAAATATGAAGAAGCAAAAAACACCCAACTGGAAAATAAAAAAGAATCCCAAATATGAAGATAGTGTAAGGAGCCTCTGGGACAACTTTAAGCATACCAACCTCTGAATTATGGAGGTGTCAGAAGAAGACAGAAAGCAAGATATTAAAAACCTATTTGAAGAAATAATGACATAAAACTTCCTGTATCTGGTGAAAGAAAATACTTACAAGTCCAGAAAGCACAGAGAACCCCAAACAAGAGGAAACCAAAGAGGACCATTACAAGACATATCATAATTAAAATGTCAAGGACAAAAAACAAAGAGAGAATCTTAAAAGCAGCAAGAGAAATATTGTTAGTTACTTACAATGGAGTACCCATACAACTGTCACTTGATTTCTCAACAGAAACTATGCAGGCCAGAGGGAGTGGCAAGAAATATACAAAGTTATGAATAGCAAGAAACTACAACCAAGATTACTCTACCCAACAAAGCTATCATTTATAATTGAAAGTCAGATAAAGAGCTTCACAGACAAGAAAAAGCTAAAGGAGTTCATCACCACCAAACCAGTATTATATGAAATTCTGAAGGGTATTCTCTAAGAAGAGGAAGAAGAAGAAAAAGGTAAAGATAAAAAATTATGAACAACAAAATGACAACAAATACATATCAATCAACAAGTGAACCCAAAAATCAAATGAATAAAAAACTTGATGAACAGAACAGACTGGTGAATGTAATAGAATCAGGAGCATGGAAAGGGAGCAGACTGACAATTCTCAGGGGAAAGAGTTTGGGGGTGTATGGGAAGAGATTGGACAAAGAGCTTACACTTAAGGATGAGGTCAGTGCAGGGTGAGGCCTAGAGTTAAGTGGGAACTGGGTAGAGAGGAGCTATGGGGGGGGGGGAGAGGAACATCTGCAATAAACTGAACAATAAATTTTTTTTAAAAAAGAATTGTCTTCATAAAAGGGTAAAGTGAGGAAATGAAAAGGCAGGCAAAGATGGCAACTGTATGCCTGTTTGGGGAAAAAAATGAATGAAGGAGAGGAGTTACCTTTCTATAAAAGAGGACAGTGGACTGATTTATTTGGCTGCAGTATTTTCCCTGTTTCTTCTACTGAATCATTTTTTTTGTTTATGCTCATTTTTAAGCTTCCCTTTTCAGCATTCTTTTTATGACTTATTCTCACTATGAATTTGAGTTGTAATATTCTATATTTGGTAGTGCTAGTATAAAAATAAATTGAATTGTTTTGTCCCATTTAATTCTAAATTTAGATAAACAGTTTTTTTCTTGATTTTTCAATATATGTTAACATAAAAACTACATTAGTCTTACATTCATAATTAGTACTTGATTTTTAAAGTAAGTATGAAATGGTAAGAATATATGTTTCAATTTTAATCTTTTTTTAAAAAAAAAAAATCACTCCTCTATATAGTTTTGAGAAAATTAGGCTACATTCAAATATAATAAACTGAGTATGCTTTTAAAGGAACAAAAAGAGCATAACCCTTATGATAACCATTTGATTTTATAGACTACCAAATCAACGGTTTCAAACCAGTCTCTTTTGAATGTATCTAAACAAAATTTTATATTTCAGTAGATAATTTTTCAATCATTTGCCTTAAATATAACTAAATGCACAGCTGAAAAGATTATGGAAAATTCAGTAAAGCTATAAAACCTAACAAGTTCACATTCATTTAGAAGAATAACCTTAATAAATTATTGGAATTGATGAAAACTTAATGCCTTGTTTAATATGATAATATATTTTATGTTGCTTTTTGCTGCTTTACCATTTTTAAGTAGTGAGATAGCAACAGAGAAGGAATTTGTTAAATCATCATTATAAACAAAAAGTAAGTTTCTGCTTTTATAATCTATTTCAGTGTGTTCTATGTTTTCTTAATAGTCTTTTCAAATAATCATACATTTTGTTAGTGAGTGTAAAATTATGGAGCTTCATTTGCAAACTATTTAAATCAAGACCTCATTAAGCATATGAACTTTAATTTTTCTCTGCATGAAGAGGAAGACATTACATTCCAAAGTAACTTGTCCCCTCCGAATCCAACTATTGGGTCGGCAGCTAAGTAATTGCGGGTTTCACACATATATGCTTCAGTTGAATTTTTAGGTTTGCAGACGTAGTACAAATGTAAAACACATTTTGTTATTTGATAGTTGGCTATTCAGCTGTTAATCAGTAAAAAAAGTTTTTTGATCTGTTTTATAGTTTTCGTTTGGCGTTCGTTGAAAAATGGAAAATCAAAAGGAACATTTTCGTCATATTTTGCTTTTTTATTTCCGCAAAGGGAAAACGCATCGCAAGCTCATAAAAAGTTATGTGCTGTTTATGGTGACGAAGCCTTAAAAGAACGGCAGTGTCAAAATTGGTTTGCCAAATTTCGTTCTGGTGATTTTTCACTCAAAGATGAAAAACGCTCTGGTCGTCCAGTTGAAGTTGATGACGCCCTAATCAAAGCAATAATCAATTCAGACTGTCACAGTACAACACGTGAGATTGCAGAGAAGCTTCATGTATCACATACATGCATTGAAAATCACTTAAAACAACTTGGCTATGTTCAAAAACTCAATACATGGGTTCCTCACGAACTGAAAGAATCACAGTTAACGCAACGCATTAGCAGCTGCGATTTGCTAAAGAAACGTAATGAAAATGATCCATTTTTAAAACGACTGATAACTGGCAATGAAAAATGGGTTGCTTACAACAATATCAAGTGGAAAAGATCGTGGAGCAGGCCAGGTGAACCAACTCAAACAACATCAAAAGCTGATATTCATCAAAAGAAGGTTTTGTTATCAGTTTGGTGGGATTACAAAGGAATTGTCTACTTTGAACTCTTACCACCCAACCGAACGATCAATTCTGATGTCTACATTGAACAACTAACGAAATTAAACAATGCAGTCGAAGAAAAGCGGCCCGAATTGACAAATCGAAAAGGTGTTGTATTCCATCATGACAATGCAAGGCCACACACATCTTTGGTCACTCGGCAAAAATTAATGGAGCTTGGTTGGGATGTTTTGCCACATCCACCATATAGTCCTGACCTTGCACCATCTGATTACTTTTTGTTTCGATCTTTACAAAACTCCTTGAATGGTAAAAATTTCAATAATGATGATGATGTCAAATCGTACCTGATTCAGTTTTTTGCTAATAAAAACCAGAAGTTTTTTGAACGTGGGATTATGATGCTGCCTGAAAGATGGCAAAAGGTCATTGATCAAAATGGGCAATACATTACAGAATAAAGTTATTTAGTTCCATGAAAAAATTGTCTTTGATTTTCTTTAAAAAATCCGCAATTACTTAGTTGCCGACCCAATAATATTAGCACCTAAAAATTGAACTAGCATTGCCTGAAGAAACAACCCTAGACATATAGGAAAATGCCAATCTCTAAAATAACCAGTTGCTATAGCAAAAATAACTTTTGTAAATTAAAATCAATACCTTGAGATCCAGCAAGGAATGAATAACTAGTCAATGTGAAAAAAATCACAAACAAAAGTAGGGTTAGTACCTCTAAAAATCTTTGAACCAACATTGAGATGGTTTTGCAATTTAGCCATACATAAACCAGTTTACATTGAATAATTACAAATTATAATTTCAGATCTTTAGTCTAAATATTATGATATTTTCTTATCATTATTCTCTTTGTAAATCATGGCAAGAATATCCATTATTACTCATTAGTTCCATCTTAGTGCTTGACATAATGTATTGATAACATAATGGGTGCTTAATCAATTCTTATTATTTTCTATCTGGTAACATTTAATTTATTGTTTTGTTTTGTTTGTTTTTTTAATTTGGCAAGGCATGATTCACTCTGCTATGGCTAACATAATGTAAAAGGACATTATTCAAGCAACTACTAGAACCAGAAAAGTTAGTGCTCATTTCTGCATTTACAGAACTGTGCTTTTATGTTCCAATCAATTTAATTTTATAATTATGGCAGATTTGTCTAAAGCTCAGCAGAAGCTGTATTTGATAACCACCATGGACAAAACAGAAAGCACCACTGGATTCTGTTACATAAGTGTATAATTATGAAAACTAAATTCACAGCTCAAAAAAATGTTAACCATAGTTATTGAGATGTGTGTATGCAGTGTCAAGCAATAAAAAAAAGAGAGATCTATGATTCACTAAAGTTTAAAAAGTTTTGCTTATTAAAAAAAGTGTTTTATTTCCTAGGTAAGCTTATAATTGAAACAATTTAAATAATTTTCAGTTACTTGTAATTCCTCCTACAATAGTATACCTGTTCAATAGCACTTTTAGTACTTTGCAATACATAAAGTCTTATTCACAGTTGCATTCTCCTTTCTTGACATTATCTCTTAATTCTATTGTTGAATAATAAACACATAAAATCCTTTCTTGGTGATTGTGTTATTCTAAATTAAATTAAAAGTAGTTCTGGGGGTCTTGTACAGCATCTAAAAGGGTTTAGGAATCTGGAGAAGGGGCTGCTATAAATTATTAAAGAGTCTAAAGACAAAACATAATTTTGAAAGGCATTTTGGGGGGCCAGAAGAGCTTGGCTGTAGGAACCAAGTTCTTTTGTCTCTCTGGACCCCTGGCTTTTTATTAACACAAATTATCCTAAGGCAAAGTAGATATACATCAAAGGCAAGGTTTAGTATACAGAATCTATTGTCTGATTGTGGGAACTGCCTATGGCTGTTCAGGTGTTTGGCCAGTAGGAGGCAATAACATGTAGATTGGAAATGCCCTCAGCTGTCTGGAACCAAGAAATCATTTATGCGAATCTTTTGGTGTGGGAAAATGCCCTTAGCCATTTCCAGTAGGCAATCCTCAAGGTTCCATTAACCTTTTGCTGAAACTTCTTGCATTTATGACATGTTGGAATGAGCTTCTGGCAATTAGTTTCTGTTTGTTTGTTTGTTTTGTTTTGTGTTTTTACCCAAGAAAAAATAAAAATGCTAATGTGAAGCACTAAAAAGTGTAACCCAATGTTAAGTAGTTAAAGTTAAAGCTTACAGTTTGGATCAATAAGCTATATAAATAGTTGTATTTTTCAGAAATCATTTAATACATCTTTAGTGGGTTAATAGTTTTATATTTTATTTTCATATCAATAACACCAATGTAACCTTTTAGGAAAATGTATAGGTAATATACCAACTAATTAAAACTAAATTTAAAAGGTAGCTTGATAAATATTCTATTTATGGAATGTAAATTCAAAGAGGAAAAAAAAAGCAGACAAAAATGGTTCTTGATACTACCTCTTTTTAAAATTTTGTTCTCTTACTTAAACATGCCATGTGACTGCATTTGCAAGTTAATAATTCAGAAAAGAAGTAGATGTCATCTATTTCTCTGCTTATATGCAATACAAAATAAAATATACATACAGCCAAGACCGGTTTGGCTCAATGGATAGAGCAGTCGGCTTGGGGACTGAAAGGTCCCGGGTTCAATTCCGGTCAAGGGCATATCCCCAGTAGGGGGTGTGCAAGAGGCAGCTTATCGATGTCTATCTCTCATCGATGTTTCTAACTCTCTATCCCTCTCCCTCCCTCTCTGTACAAAATCAATAAAATATATTAAAAAATTAAAAAAAAATAAAATATACATACATGTTCTGGTTATCAACTATGAATAAATGATTAAACATTATACTGTGAGTTCTTTTTTCTCAATTAAAAAATATTCATTTAGCAGACATTTATCACTCTGGAATGCTTAAGACACAAAGCTGACTAAGGTTTGTGCTTCAGAAATCATACAATATAATGGGAACTAAATATATGCTATGTGGTAAGTACTATAAGAAAGACATGACAAATTGCTATGGGAGTACTAAAAATGGAAGAAATAACTGCAGACAAATCTGGAGGACATGATATAAACTCAATATTAAGACAAGTAGGATTTTTTTATTGGCTAGAAAGAGAAGAAAGGACATTTTATACAAGTCCAATGGCATAAAAATATAAAAGGGAGGGCATATTCAAAGAAATTCATTCCAGCTGGAATTTAATTTACATGACAGAAAAAGTGAGAGGCTTTGAGAAAGGAAATACTACCTAATAAAGAGGGAATATGCTAATTGATCACCATGCCCTCACAAATATGGTGGTTCCCAGAGCCAATGAGGAGGTAATATGCTAATTTACTGCCATGCCATCAAAGATGGCTGTGCCCAAAACCACAAGAATGGTGGTGCCTAGTCTCCTCAGTCCCCCAGCGGCCCAGAGCTGGCCCAAGAGACAGGAAAGCCTTGGATGTCAGTTGCCCAGCCGCTTAGGGCCAGCTCGAGGCACAGGCAAGCCTCTGATGGCAGTTACCTAGCCAACGCTTGAGACATAGGCAAGCCTCTGATGGTGGCTGCCCAGCTTCCTAGGGCCGCCCAAGGCTCAGGTATCCAGGGCCAGCCAAGCCTTGTGCTGCTGGCAGTTTGATATTCCCCTAGGCTCCTGGGCTGCTAGAGGGATGTCACACTGCCAACTTTGGCTCGATACCCCTGGGAGCGTGCCTAAAGCTGGCAGGTGGACACCCCCCCTAAAGCTGGCAGGGTCTCAGACTGCAATAAGGCACAGGCTAGGATGAGGGATTCTCTTGGATGCATGGATTTTCATGTACCAGGCCTCTAGTAGTGTTATAGGCAAGTTGGCATTGTTCACATTGTGAAGGACTATGTATGCTACACAAAAGACTTTGGACTATATACACTAGGCAGTTAGTGGTCATTGCCATGAGAAAGCAGCTAAGCTACAGGATAAAAATTATTTACAATAGAAAGATAACTTTGCTATCAGTGTAAAGAATTTCTTGCTGGCATTATTTAGACAGGAGTAAGGGAACCCTCCATGAATTTGTTGAATAGAGCAAGACACATGGTAGGAGATAAAATAAGATTGTGACAATGGAAATGGAATATGGGTTGAAGCCTCATGATATACATTATAGATAAACTAAACTGCATCATAGAACAGCTTGGATGTAGGGACTGAAAGAAATAAAGGAGTATAAGATTAAGCCAAAATTTTTAGCTAGTACAACTTTGTAGAATGCTGTAAAGTTTATAATTGTAAAAGGAAGTTAAAGTGGGTTAAGGAAAGGAAGTATAAATGATAGTCTTTTGGTGATATGCTGATTGGAAGTAGGGTATTAAAAATATAGAGCAGGAACTCAGAATGAAATTGGGAAGTGTGAATTTTGCAGTCATAAATTACCTAAAACTTATGTCATTATATGCAATACCTATGAACACAGACAATAGGGTGGTGAAGGCCTGGAGTGGGGTGGGAACTGGGTGGAGGGGGGATTTGGGGAGACAAGGGGAGGGACATTTGTAATACTCTCAACAATAAACATTTATAAATAAATAAATAAATAAATAAATATGATGGCTCTGTAATTACTACTGGAATCCTTAATTTCCTTGTGAATTGTATTTTTTTGGCTAGTTAATATGTCAAATGTTTTAAGTAAATCTGCTTTCTGAGTATATAAAAATGGAATTATAGAACATAGTAATACATGTACCAATGGCAATTTCCTACATTTTTTTAATGTTAGTTGAGAATTTTTAAAAACAACAGGTTCCTGAGTGGAGGAGCTGGAGGTTAAGAAATTAAAGAAAAAAAGAGACCAGAGGCAGAAATAGAGACAAGCTGGGACCTGGGTGGGGGGCTGTCACTGATGGATAGACAGTCAACAACCACCACAGACAACACAACTCATTTATTTATTTCCAAAAGAATAAAGGGAGGATTCCCTGAGAAGTTTGAATCAAAGGAGTTTTGGGTGTGCCCAGGTCCTATTCATTCCCTCATTCCTGAGATTTAGCATATCTAGACCTGGGTAAGTCAAGGTCCTATTCGTTCCTCATTCCAATCACAGGGATAAAGATAAGAAATTTGTACTGATAACATCTCTGATGCATGGGGGAAACTTGTTCCTAGGGCTTGGCTCAGTCAAGCCCTGAGTACAACAATGATAATTAAAGGTCATCCTTGAGCATTCCTAGGTGGCCCTCTACAGTTAATTCTTTAAATATTTGATAGAATTCACCCATGAAGCTATCTAGTCCTGGTCTTTTTGTTAGAATTCAACCTCCTTATAGTAATTTGTATATTCAGGTTTTCTATTTCTTCATGATCCAGTCTTTGTAGGTAATAAGAGACTTCAATGCCCCAATTTCATCAAAGGATAAATCATTCAGACAAAATCAATATGAAAACATTGAACTAAAACTACACATCAAATAAGATGAACTTAACAGGTAATGAACATTCTATTCAAAAGCAGCAGAATATACTTTCTTCTCCAGCACAAACTGGACATATTTTGAAATAGATCATAGGCCACAAAACAAGTCAATAATTTTAATTTGAAATCTTATCAAGCTTCTTTTCCAACCACAATGATATGAATGCTTTGTACGCCATAAGCCTCTATAGATGCAAGCAGTGGACCTTTCCCACATACCAACCATGTCTATAGCTGCAAACCTCGCATATCAACTCTGGTTGCCCAATTTTAAAGTCAGACTTGTTAGTGACATCTATGGGTTTGTAATGAAAATTACGGTATCTTAAATATTCCAGTGCAAATGGAAGAAATGGGGATGATTTCCATTTTGGACGAGTGGCAGTTAACTGGTGAAAATAGTAAAGAAATATAAGAGGGAAAAAACACACAGTAAAAATTCACAAATATGTGGAGATTAAGAAACTTGCTACAAAACAACCAGTGAGTTAAAGAGGAAATAAAAATAGAAATAAAAATTATATTGAGATAAATGAAAATGAAAATACAAGAGGGGCCTGGCCCCTCCCGGCCTGGCTGCAGCTGCTCTGAGCCAGGCTGCACCTGACCCGGCTGCTCTGGGCCCGGCCACTCCAGGCCCGGCCTCTCTGGGCCTGGCCGCTCCTGGCCTGGCTGCTCCGGGCTTGGTTGCTGCTGCTCCTGGCCTGGCTGATCCCAACCCGGCTGATCCTGGCCTGGCCTCTCCGGGCCTGGCCGCTCCCGGCCTGGCTGCTCTGGGCTTGGTTGCTGCTACTCTGGCCTGGCTGCTCCTGACCCAGCTGCTCTGGGCCCGGCTGCTCCAAGCCTGGCCACTCCCGACCTGGCTGCTCTGGGTTTGGTTGCTGCTGCTCCGGGCCTGGCTGTTCCCAACCCGGGTGCTCCGGGCTCAGCCGTTTCGGGCCTGGCCGCTCCCGGCCTGGCTAGTCCAAGCTTGGTTGCTGCTGCTCCGGGCCTGGCTGCTCCCGACCCAGCTGCTCTGGGCCCGGCTGCTTCGGGCTTGGCTGCTCCCGACTTGGCTGCTCCGGGCTTGGTTGCTGCTGCTCTGAGCCTGGCTGTTCCCGACCCGGCTGCTCTGGGCCTGGCCGCTCCTGGCCTGGCTGCTGCTGCTCCAGACCTGGCCGCTCCTGACCTGGCTGCTCCGGGCTTGGCTGCTGCTGTTCTGGGCCCGGTTGCTCCGGGCCCGGCCGGTCTAGGCCTGTGTGCTCCTGGCCTGGCTTCCCTGGGCTTGGCCGCCTCCGCCCCAGGCCTGGCTGCCACTGCCCTGGGCCTGGCCACTCTGGGCCTGGCCGCCGCCACTCCAACATTCTGTCCTTTTTTTTTTTTTTTTCTTTAAAAGCATTTATGTTGCAATGTTGGCTGCTGAGTTGAGTTCTGTCTTAGTCTTTGATTTTTCAAGATCTTCTTTGTATTCTTTCTTAAGTAATTTTACTATCTTTTGCTATAACTTGATTTCTTCACATTGAAAACTTCTTTGGTTCCTTCCTCCCTGTCCTAGAAGCTCAGCAGGCTGGCCTGCAGCACCCCTTTGTTCTCCGTAGCCTCCTGCACGGCTTCAGCCTGTTGCCTGGGTCGGCGCCGCCCAGGAAGCAGCCCACAGACTCGGCTCCATGGCCCACGATCAGCTGTCGAGGGCCCAGCAACACCTCCCCCCGGGTGCCCCGTCGCCAGGCTCCTTGCCAGCACCCGGCTGGCTGGTGTCCGGCAGCGGCTCCTGCTCCTCATCGTGTTCCTCTCAGTCTGGAGCTTTTTTCTCCTTCCTGCTAGGGAAGTCTAGCATCAGAGTCAACAGACTGTCCTTTGCACACAATGTGCGGGACTCCGGGGGCTCTGCCCCTCGCTGCTCCCCTGGGACTCCGCCACACAGCCCTGTCTCCCTCTGTTTGAGCCTGGGTCCCCAGGATCTGGCCTAGAACTGGGGTTCAGAGAAGTCGGAACTGGGGCCCAGCACGGCCGGAGCTCTTGTTTCCTTCCTGCCAGGGTAATCTAGCATCAGAGTCAACATTCTGTCCTCTGCGCGCAATGTGCGCAATTCCCGGGGCTCAGCTTTTCACAGCTCCCCTGGGATTCCGCCTCACAGCCCCATCTCCCCCTGCCTGAGCCTGGGTCCCCAGGGTCTGGCCCAGAACTGGGGCTCAGCGCTGCTAGTTCTGGGGTTCAGCCCAGTCTGGGGCTTTTATTTCCTTCCTGCTATGGAATGTCAGGCAGGCACCCAGCCTTCTCCTCCTCTCCAGCTCCGTCCTCTCAGCACGCATGCACAGCATGTCTCCGTACCTTAGGCTTTTTCAGCTCCTCCGATTTTCCTTCTGGTTTTCTCTTTCCTTGTTGTAGAATTTTCAGTCAGTCGACTACCTATAGCTCTGGGCAATGTCCATTTTATATTTTAGTTGTATTCCATTGAAATTGTTGTGTGCGACTGCGGTTAGGTGTTTACCTGTGCAGCCATCTTGGATCCTGCTATTCTGGCTTTTGCACCTGCTTAAACATAGGGTAGTTACCTCAGCTTCCAGGTGGGGACCTGGAGCTAAGGCAATTTTCCTGGGCCTGGGACCAGAAATACAGGAGATTGATTCCCACTGACTCAGTAGCTTCAGGGGTAGAAACTGTAACCTTTAGATTACCTTTAGAGATTAACTGCTGAGCTCTGCTTCTGTATCATCGGCTATCATAAGATACAGCCACATTCCAATGTCCCCTGTGGGCTGTTCCCAGCCTTGAGAATTTAGAATTTAGAACAAAGGAAAATTCATGTGGTTTGGACCTTTAAAAAGACTGCCTACACCTGGAACTGTGCGGTCATGTGGACTCTACCTGCATGTGGTGCTCTCACGGCTGTTCTGGCCAGGTTTTCAATAAATCCTTGCCTGCTTTTTTAATCAATCATCAGCCTCCAGTGGTCTTATTTTGAACCCAGGGTTCAACTCCACAACAGAAACAGGGAAAATAGAGAAAATCCAAGGAAAAATTCCCAATTACCAAAGCAAGTAAATATGAATTACAAACTTGAATAACCAAATGGTGTTATAGACAACTTCTGACAAAAATTAATTGAACAGATAATTTTATACTTAAATCAAAATTTTAGAGAAAAAAAATCAGAATGCTCTGTGATTTTTTATGAAGATAGTATAACCATGTCAACAGACCTAAAAGAGAAACATATAGCAAAGAAAATGTTCAGGCTAAACACACTAATGAACAGAAAGAGATAATATTGAGCAACATATTAGCAAAATAAGTCCAATAATGTATTAAAACAATGTCTAATTTATGTTTTCTAATTGAATAAAAGAATTGTTTAGCATCTAATCAATAAGCCTGTATTATGTACTTGAAATTTGCTAAGAGAGTTGACTTTAATTGCTCTCACAAAAGAAAAGTTGTGGTAATTATCTGAGCTAATAATATCAATTTGGTTGTGGTAATCATTTCAAAACTTAGACATATTTCAAAACCTCACATTGTATGCCATTGGTATATATAATTTTTAATTGTCAATTATACATCCATAAAGTTAGGAAAAATTCTCAGTATATAATTTGAAAGCAATTTGACATTAAGTATTTGGATAACAAGTCTGATCTTTCTGTAGTTAGTTATGATTTTCATTAATATTGTGGCACTGTTTTCTCTCTTATCCTTTGTCTTTGTGCATTTTCTTCCATTTTTTTATAATTTAATTGTAAACTTATAATATAGATATGTAATTTTAGGGCCTGTTTTTGTAAATTTATGTATACTTTTTATGTTGGTGCAGTTTAATATTGTGGCTAATATTCAATTCAGTGTATTTGCTATACCTTTGAGCATGTCCATATTATGAACATTAGGTACATTTAACTTTTTTGAAAGGAAAGTTGGAAGTTGTAGATGCTGTTATAAATATATTAAATAGAAATTTTAAAAATAAAAACCCATGAGCATCCTTTTATTTTTAAATAAACATTTATTGTTGAAAGTATTATAATACTAATAATGCACAAATTATTAGTTAATAAGAAAATTGAGCAAAGTTGCCCTAGATGTGATTGCATAAAAAAGTTATTTGATTGTTTAATTTTTACAGATGTTACAAAAGTGCAATATTTAAAAAAGTAAAATTTAGCATTGTTCTTTTTAAAAAATATATTTTATTGATTTTTTACAGAGAGGAAGAGAGAAGGATAGAGAGTTAGAAACATCGATGAGAGAGAATCATCAATCAGCTGCCTCTTGCACACCCCTTACTGGGGATGTGCCTGCAACCAAAGTACATGCCCTTGACTGGAATCGAACCTGGGACCCTTCAGTCCACAGGCTGATGCTCTATCCACTGAACCAAACCGGTTTCAGCAGCATTCTCCCTTTAACTCAAAACAGATTGAGCCCTAGCCATTTTGGCTCAGTGGATAGAGCATGGGCCTGCAAACTAAAAGGTCCTGGGTTTGATTCCAGCCCAGAGCACATGCCCGGGTTGCAGGCTTGACCCCCAGTAAGGATTGTGCAGGAGGTAGCTGATCAATGGTTCTCTCTCATCATTGATGTTTCTTTCTCTCTCTCTCTCCCTCTCCCGTTTTTTTTCTTAAATAGAATTAAAAAGAAACAAACAAACAGCTAGAAACACATCAGTTAGGAAAATTGGATAACACATAAATTTATCTGACAGTCACTAAAGCATTGAGACTACAGGGGTTAAGCTTCAGAAGAAGAGAGAAATTTGGAGTGGTGAGCTGAATTCAGCTGCTTTTCCACTTGGTACATTTGCCAATTCAGAACATAGGCAGAGGCTGAAAATCTGGGCTTAGCTTAGAAAAGAGCCACTGATGGAAAAATGAGAGAAATATCTACAACGTGATCCAGCCATTCCAAACCTATGTGATTACTCCAGAGAGGTGTAAATATTCTAGAGGCCTAATGCAGCAAGATTCATGCGGGAATGGGCTTTCCTTCCCCTGGCTGCCAACACTGCCTTAGCTCCCGCCTGAAGCTGACTTTCTGCCTCCCCACACTGCCCAGAGACCCAGAGGGCTGGGATGGTGCAGAACACCTGTGGTGCCTGTGTATGCAAATTAACCTGCTATATTTGTTGGGTTAATTTGCATAGTCACTCCTGATTGGCTGGTGGGCATCGCAAAGGTATAGTCAATTTGCTTCTTTCTCTCTTTTTAGTGTAGATGTTCACACAAAAACCTGTACATGAAAATTCATGTCAACCATATTTGTAATAGCCCCAAACTAGAAACAAGCCAAATTTCCTTTCTCAGGTTAATATTTAAACACACTATGGTATATCCATACAATAGAATATTATTCAGCACTCAAACAACAATCTATTGATACCTATTGGATGATATCAAGGGCATTATACTGAGAGAAAGAAGCCAGATATAAAAGAAAATATACTGTATGTTTTTAATTACATAAAATATCTCAAAAATGCAAACTAGTCATTATTAACAGAAAATAGATCAGTTGTTTCCTGACAGAAACTAGGTCAGTTGTTTCCTGAAGGAAAGGATGAAATTACCAAAATGGAATAAAGGAAATTTTGGAGTGATTAATATGTTCATTGCCTTGATTGTGATGATCATTGAATGGGAGGTACATGTGCTAAAACCTATCAAAATGCATAATTGAAATATGTGCAATTTATTGTATGAACATGTAAAGTATGTGTACCCTCTCATTATTGTGTTTAGTTTTCTATATAAATTATCAATGCCAAAATATTTTGTGTTTTTCTAGATATTCTATAACTTGTTGATTTTTTGTCTGTCTGCTTTCTTAGTTATTGATAAAGGTATAGTATGTTAAACTTGCCCACTAAGATTGTAAACTTATCTCTTTCTTTTTATATTTTTTTCAATACTGTCAGTACATTTTGAAGTTATACTTACATGAAATATTGTTATATCTTCCTGATAGTATACTCTTTTTTCCTCATAAACTATTTCTGTTAGCTTAAGTAATTCTTACTGTCTTACTGTATGTCTATATTGTCTATAATGAGTATAGATATGTCAGTTTTCTTTCAGTTTTTTTGCATCATATATCTTTTTCCATTCTTTTCCACTAATTTTTTTCTTGTAGGCAGTATACAATTTTATCCAATTTGACAATCCTATCATTTAATTGGCATATTTAGTCTATTTATGAATATACAGTTATTTATGTTTGGCTTTATATTTACTGTATTGTTTACTCAGTCTCTCATGCGTGTCCTTTTCTAATTCTTGACTACTTTCTATTGGATTAACCAGGAATATTTTGTTAGACCATGTATTCCTCTATTACTTTGTTAGTCATAAAGTGTTGTGTTTTATTTTGTTTGTTTTTTTTTTACAGTTTTGTTGTTTTTGCCCTAGAACAGTAGTAGACAAACTTTTGTTAAAGAATCAGAAAGTAAATATTTTATGGTTTAAGGGCCATACAGTAACAACTGTATGCCAAGATATAGCAAAAGGAGACAGTCAATGAGTGAATAAACGAGTGTGACTCTGTACTAATAAAACTTTATTTTAAAAAACTGGTGGCTGGCCCACAGGTGTTCCAACCCAGCCCTAAACATTAAAACATGCACACTGACTTATTGAAGTTCAATATTAATTAGACAACTATTAACACTTCAAAAACTATATGAGGGTCATAGAAAACTTTAAATCCAATTAACAGCCTCATGCTTTATTTATCATTGTTATTTTATATTTTAGTTTTTTATATTTTTAAGTTTTATTTGAAAAACAATTGTAGATTTACAAATAAATCTTGCAAAAAAAAAAAAAGAGTACAGGGAGGTCCTGTGTGCCCTTTATCTTTCCTGACCCAAATAGAGCACCTGGAATAATTATAGTACAACTACTGGCCCAATGCACGAATTCATGCAACTTGAAAAGAACTGTGGGCCATGAGGCTGCAGAAAGCACAGGGGCGGATCTCAGACCATCCTCTGTGCCCCCACGTGGCCCCTCCTACCACAACCCCTGGTCCCTTGTCTGCTGGCAGCCCTGCTCTCGCCATTGCCTCTCCCACATGCTGACAGTGCCAGCTCCATTCACACACACTGATGGCGTGGAGTGATTGGGGCTGGCACCAGCAGCGGGTGCAAGTGGGGCTAGTGACGTCAGCAGGTGCGAGTGGTGGCTGCTGAGCAGATCACCCCACAGGAGCAGGGGGAGGTGAAGAAGCCCTCAGGGTCAATCAAGACTGGCAGCCTCTGGTCACACCTGCTGATGTCACCGAGTGATCAGGATTGGCGCTGGGTACTGGCAATGGGTGTGAGCAGGGCCAGCGCTAGCAGTGGTTGCAAGTGGCAACTCTGGTGCCGGCAGCGGATGTGAGTGGGGCCAGCACCAGCAGTAGGTGTGAGCACAGGGCAGGACCATGGGTCAGGAGAGCAAAGAATTTTCAGTAACCACCACTAGAGGCTCTCCCCCATGACAGTGACCAGCACCCCGTTGTCTGGAGACCCTGCTCACATGCTCCACCACCCCATCATGGCCAATGCCTGTCATGTTCCACACACGCCCCCTGATGGTCATCACATGTCATAGTGACTGGTTGTTCGTTTGTTCAGTTATTGGGGTTGTTCACGGGTTCTGTCTATTTGCATATTAGTATTTTATTATATAGGATATTAAAACCAAAGAAACAGCATTGTTACCATTCATAGAACTTAAGATTTCACAAAATACACATGCACTAATGTGTGCATATGTATGTATATGTAATTATGTGAAATTTTATCACATGCACAACTTTGTGTAACTACTATAAAAATCAAGATTCAGAACTGTTCTAACACCATAAGATAATCTTATCCTACCACATCTCACCAATACTTCCACACCCCTATCCTAAACCATAATCTCTGGAAAAACACTATTATTTCTTCCATTTCTGTAATATTGTTTGTTCAAGAAGGTTATAAAGTAGAAGCCTTGAGGTCTATTTGAGCTGTTACAAGTGTCAATAATTTGTGTATATGTGTTTTTGTTTTCATTTTTAGATAGTAACCCATGGTATGTATGTGCCACAGTTTAACTATTTGCTTATTGTAGAGCATTTTGATCATTCCTATTTTTTTTTTCTCTTATGGATAAAACTGCTATAAGCATTCTCAAACAAGTTTTTGTGTGACATAAGTTTTGATTTTTCTGGAATAACTTCCCAGGAATACAATAGCTGAGTTGTATGGCAGTTACATGTTTAATGTTTTAAGAAACTTGAACTACTTTTCAGAGTGACTATATCATTTTATATTTCCATCAGCAATGTATAACCAATTTCTCTGCATATTTTCCAGCATTTGGTATTGTAGTATTTTTTTTATTGTGGATATTATGAGAGGTATAATGATATCATTGTGGTTTTAATTTTCATTTCCTAATGGCTAATAATGCTAATATCATGTGCTTGTTTGACATCGTTATGCTTTTTCAGTAAAATACCTTAAGAAATTTTGCTTATTTTTAATGGAATTATTATTATTATTATTATTGTTATTATTATTTACTGTGTAGTGTAAAGAGAGCTGGATGTATTCTAGATGACTCATTTATCATTTGTCACATAGGTGGTTTGCAAATATTTTCTTCCAGTCTCTAACTTGTGTTTTCATACTATAGACAAGGTACTTCAAAAAAATTTATATGAAATCCAATCTATTTTAGATCTCTTCACCTTGGTTTAGTCCCCAAAAATATTCTCTTTGTATAAAAAGTTTTATACTTTTAAATATTACAATTAAGTTAATTATCTATTTTGAGTTAATTTTTCTATGAGATATGAGGCCTCGGCCAATGTTATTTATTTTTAATTTTTTTACTCAATGGTGTCCAACTTCTCTATCACCTTTTGTTGAGAAAGACTTCTTTCTCTGTTAAATTGCTTCTGCTGGACCTATTTTATGTGTGGTTGTATTTCTGATTTCTCTATTCTGTTCCATTGATTTATATGTCTACCTCTCTACCAATATTACAGTCTGGATTACTATAGCTATAGCTAAATCACATAGACTGATTCCTCTCTCTTTATTCATCTTTTTCAATATTGAATTAGCTATTCTGGTTTTTATTTTCTACTGGAGGCCCATTGCGTGAAATTGCGTGGGACCCAGAGTTCCTCCCACCGCCACCATGGGACCTATCAATGCACCTCCAGTTGATGAGTCATTATGGCATTGTGGCATTATGGGCACTAGCCTTTTATAATATAGAAATGTATTTTAGAATACTCACGCCTATATCTAAAAATAGCTGAGGTTTTAAAAAACTACCTTTATTGATTTTTATTTTTATTTATTTATTTTTCATATATTTTATTGATTTTTTACAGAGAGGAAGGGAGAGAAATAGAGAGCTAGAAACGTCGATGAGAGAGAAACATCAACCAGCTGCCTCTTGCACACCCCCTACCGGGGATGTGCCCACAACCAATGTACATGCCTCTGACCGGAATCGAACCCGGGACCTTTCAGTCCGCAGACCGACGCTCTACCACTGAGCCAAACCAGTTTCAGGCCTTTATTGATTTTTAGTGAGAGAGAGAAAATGAGAGAGAGAGAGAGAGAGAAAGAAACATCGATGTGAGAATGAAACATCAATCTGCTGCCTCCTATACTATAATAGGTATCAAGCCCACAACCCTGAAATGTGCCCTTACCAAGAATCAAACTGGAAAACATTCTGTTGTTTGGCCCACCTAACTGTGCCACACCAGCCATGGCATCTCTTAGATTTTAATAGAAATGGTATCTCAATTTACAAAGAATTGACATTTTTACAATGTTGAGTCTTACAATCCATGAACATGGTTTGTCTGTTTATTTAGATCTTCTTATATTTCTTTTGTCAGCATTGTGTAATTTTCAGTAAACAAAACTTGTACATGTTGGAATTACACCTATGAATTTCTCTTTTATTGAGTGTGCAATTGTAAATCATAATTTATTTATTTTATTTTATGTCCATTTGTTCATTGTTATTATATAAATATATGGTCTGTTCTTTAATTTTTTTTTTTATATTGCATCCTGAAACCTTGCTGAACTCACTTATTAGTTTAGGAAATTAATTTAGTAACTTCTTTAACATTTTCTATGCAGCTAATTATGTTATATGCATATAGAAACAGTTTTATTTCTTCCTTTCCAATTTGTATGCCTTTTATGTCTTTTAGGTGCCTTTTTGTGTTAATTTAGACTATACAGGACCATACTGAATTGGAATAGTAAGCCTGAACATGCTTGCTCTTTTTCCAGATCCTAACTGAAAACATTCAATATTTTACCACTAAGTATAATGTTAGCTATAGGTTTTTTAAGGTATATCAATCAAGTTGAGAAAGCTCTTCTGTTCTCTCAAATTGCTGAGAGTTTTTATAATAAACCAGAGGCATTGTACATAAAAGTTCATGCACACGGGAGGTCCCTCAGCCCATCCTGTGCCCTCTCACAGTCTGGGAACCTTGGGGGATGCCCACCTACTGGCTTTGGCCTGCTCCCTGAGAATAGATGATATTAAAAAAAAAAAAAAAGATCATATCCTTGGATAAGGATCTTTTTTAAAAAAGGTAATGATTGCACGAAAATTCACTGCCAGTGGGGCTGAGGGGACTGGGGGATTCTGGTGGGACTGAGGGGACTGGGCACTGCCATCTTGTGGCTGTGGGTGCTTCCATATTATGAGGGTGTGATGGTCAATTAGCATATTACCTCTTTATTATATAGGATGAGTTTTGGGTTTTGTCAAAGGCTTTTTCTAAATCTGTTAATACAAATATATATATTTTCCATCTAATCTATTGTTTACAATGGATTTCATTGATTAAGTTTTAAATGATGAACTACCCTTGGATTCTTAAAATAAATTCCACTTGGACATGGTAGATTATTTTTTTCAAATGGCTGCCATTGTATAATATGTTATTGAAAACTTTTTGTCCATATTAATGAGAGATATTGATCTGAAGGGTTTTGTTTTGTTCATCTCTTTTGGTTTTTATATCAGAATAATACTGACCTCATAAAATGCTTTAAGAAGTGTTTCATATAAAGAAATTAAAAAGAGAAGTGTTTTATCTTAGTTGCATTTTGGTAATTTGTGATTTTTAAGAAAGTGGTCCATTTCTTCTAAGTTGTTAATTTTATGTGTGTAGAGTTGATTGTAGTATTCTTTTATAATCCTTTCAATGGCTTCAACATCTGTAGTACTACTTCATATTTCTTTCCTGATATTAGTGATTTGTGTCTTCACTCTTTCTATTTTTGTCTACTTTACTAAAGAATTGTTCATTTTCTTTTTTAAAAAGCTAAATATTTGTTTAAACGACTTTCCCTATTGTTTTCCTATTTTATTTTATTTATTTTATTTTTTTTAATATATTTTATTGATTTTTTACAGAGAGGAAGAGAGAGGGGTAGAGAGTTAGAAACATCCATGAGAGAGAATCATCGATTAGCTGCCTCTTGCATACCCCCTACTGGGGATGTGCCCGCAACCAAGGTACATGCCCTTGACCGGAATAGAACCCAGGACCATTCAATCCATAGGCTAATGCTTTATCCACTGAGCCAAACTGGTTTCGGCCCTGTTTTCCTATTTTAAATTTCATTGATTTCTACATTTTTTCATACTATTTCCTCTTTCTGCTTGTTTTGTATTTATTTTACTTTTTTTTTCTAGTTTCTTGAAGTGATAACTTAGATAATTGATTTGAGGTGTACTTTTATAAATATAAGAATTTAATGTGATAAATATTCCACTTGGCTCTGTTTTAATTGTGTTTCACATATTTTGATATATTCTATCTTTGTTTTACTTAGCTCAATATATATTTTAAGTCCCTTAAGATTTCATTTTGATTCATAGATTGTTTAAAAATGTATTAATTTCCAAATGTTTCAAGATTTTTCTGTTATCTTTCTGTTATTGATTTGTAGTTTGATTTCATTAAGATCAGAAAACATACTTCAAGTGATTTTAATTCTTTTAAATTTGTTGAAGCTTAATTGTGACTCAGGATATGGTCTATCTTGGTGAAAAATCTGTAAGTGCTTGAAAAGAAATTCTATTCTGTTGTTACTGTGCTAATTATTCTATTATATCGATTAAATCATGTTGATTGATGGTGCTTTTAAGTTCTAAATCTTTGTTGTTTCTTTGTCTACTTGTTCTACAATTTGTTGCAAGTGTAGTTCTGAAGTCATGGACCATAATTGTGGATTTCTCTATATCTTCTTTTTAGCCCTAATGGTTTTGTTTCATGTATTTTGAAGCTGTGTTGTTTGATATATTCACATTTATGATACTTCTGTCTTCAGTTGGATTGGTTCCTTTAGTGTTACATGTCCCTGTTTATCCCTAGAAATTTATTTTGTTCTTCAGTCTACTTTTCATAATATTCACAGTTACTCATGTTTTAAAAACAACTATCAAGACTTTTTTCTTTTACTTTCAAGCTACTTATGGTGTTATACTTTAAATGAGTTTCCTATGCAGAACAAAGAGTTTTCATGTTTTTTTTGTTTTTTTTAAATCTACCCTGCCAATCTTTTCCATTCTATATTTAGGCTGTTTACGTTTAAAACAATTATATATTATTATGGGCTTCTGATATTTATTATGGGCTTTCTCTTTGTTTTCTCCTTCAGATTCTTGTTTCTTTTTTTTTTAACTTCCTATGGGTAAATTGAACGATTTTTAATTTGTTTTTACTTAGTATATTAAATAAATAAATTTATTATTTTTACTTCATCTTTGCTCTAATTTATTTATAGTGTCTGCTGCCAGAGCAAAGGCCTGGTCCTGGGTGCCAGAGAAAAACCAGTGCTGGTAGCCAGGGAAAGGAAGGGATATTCCACCAACCTTTGTGAAATGGGCCTCAGGTTTATATATATTATCATCAGTATTATTGTTATTATTCTAATCACTATTCATTTATATTAACTCACATATTATCCTATACATCTTCCCTTTATTTTATTTTTTCTATGTTTCTATTTTTTAAAAATATTTTATTGATTTTTTACAGAGAGGAAGAGAGAGGGATAGAGAATTAGAAACACCAATGAGAGAGAAGCATCGATCAGCTGCCTCATACACACCTCCTACTGGGGATGTGCCTGCAACATGTGCATGCCCTTGACCAGAATCAAACCTGCGACCTTTCAGTCTGCAGGCCGATTCTCTATACACTGAGCCAAACCGGTTCTGGCAATGTTTTTGTCTTTTTACTGGAATCATTTTCATTCTTGGATAAGTCTATCATTTCTTTAATAAGATTCTAGTTTTGGTTATATTTGTAGCATTTTTATTTTTAATTTTTTTCCTTGATATAAAATGTTACATTATTAATACATTTTTAGGACTTTAACAATGTCATTCTATTATCTTCTAATTTCCATTGTGTCTACTGAGAAGCGTTATTTCTCCTTGAAGAAGTGTGTTTTATTCTTATTGGTTTTAAGATTTGTCTTTTAAATATATATATATATTTTATTGATTTCAGAGAGGAAATAAAAGAGAGAGAGAGAGAGAGAGAGAGAGAGAGAGAGAGAGAGAGAGAGAGAGAGAGAGAGAGAGAGGCATCCCCCCTACCGGGGATCTAGCTTAGAACCCAGTCATGTGCTCTTGACTGAAATCAAACCTGGGACCCTTCAGTCCACAGCCAAATGCTCTATCCACTGAGCCAAACTGGCTAGGGCAAGATTTGTCTTTTTATCATTGATTTTCAACAGGGTTACTGTCATGAAACTAGGTAGTTTTCTTTCTTTTGTTAATCCTCATCCAAGGATATTTTTCCATTGATTTTTAGAGAAAATGGAAGAAAGAGGGAGAGACAGAGAGATCCATTGATGTGAGAGAGACACATCGATTGGTTGCCTCCCGCAAACACCCAAACCAAGACCGAGGAACCTGCACTCGAGGTATGCGCCCTTGATCAGAATCAAGACCGGGACCCATGAGTCAACACTCTATCCACTGAGCCAAACTGGCTAGGGCACCAGTTTTCTTTTCATTTATTTTCCTTGGGATTGACAGGGTTTATTGAATCTATGACCTAAAACCTTTAATCCCTTGTTTTACTCAGCTTAATTAAGATGTAATTGACATATAGCATATATGAGATTAAATTTAAGATGTACCTGTGATAAATATATCCCAAAGGAACACATTCATCACCTCACATATTTACCATTGTTTGTGTGAGATTACATTTAAGATCTATTCCCTTAGCAACTTTCAAATATATAACACAGTATTCTTCATTATAGTCACTAAGCTATACATTAGATCCAAAAAAATGTATTCATCTTAAAACTGGAAGTTAAAAAAGCAGGATTTCCAGATGTGCCCTTTCAGTGTCACAGTTTCCTCTGATTGGTCAGTGCCAGGGAAGGGGGTCATTAGTCAATGTATTGTAGCTGGTCCTAAGGCATGGTGTCACTTGTCTGGTTTTGTTGCTTATCTGGGTCTGGAGCTGAAATATAACTGAGTCCTGGTCCTGGATGGCATCTTTCGAGGAAAAGTTCAGGGGTTCTAAACTCCCTGACCAGTGATATGAAAGATTCAGGTTCCAAACTGCATGAACAAAGATATGAAAAGGGAGGATAGGTTACCCTGTGGGCAAGGTTCTTGTTTTCCCAGTTTTGCCACTTGCTAGGCATCCAGGGCTTTTTACCCTGGTGAGGTTCTGTACGTGGCCCATTGTCCTTGCTCTCCTCATATCTAACACAAACCATTTTATTGATATATTACAGTAATATGTATTTGCCATGTATTTCAAGTATTTTGTAAAGACAAGCATTTTATACTTTTATGGCATTTTCACTTTTGTTTAATTCACATCAAAGCAAAATTCCAATTATAGCTTTTACAGGGAAAGTTGACAATTTCCTCCATTTTTTATGTTATCTATATGTATAAAACCCTAATATGAAAATTGACCGTATGGCAGAACAACCAACCAGTTGCTATAATGTGCACTGACCACCAGGGAGCACGCGTGAAACATGGCGGGCATAGGCAGCAGGCAGCAGAGTGTAGAACATGGCAGGCATCAGGAGTGGCTGGATGGTGAAGCAGGTCAGCGTGGGTGCCAGAGCAAGGCCAGCCTCTAGTGGCTACTGGAAATTCTTTGCTTCCATATGTCATGGTCCCACCGGGTACATGCACCCCCTGCCAGTGCCCATGCTGACCGCAATCACTTGGCGCCATCAGCAGGTATGAATAGCTGCTGCTGGTCCCAGTTGCCTCTCAGGGCTTCTCCACCTCCCCCTGCTCCTGAGGGGTAATCAGGGCAGCAGACACAGCTCACACCCACTGATGGCACCAGCCCCCAATCACTCTGCACCATCAGTGCATAAGATTGGCAAAGGCCGGAGTGGGCTGTTGGCAGACAGAGGACCAGAGTGGGGGGCTGCAGCAGATGGGATTAGGCGGGGGCATGGAGGATGGGCCGAGACCTGCCCCTGTGCCCACCACAGCCTCACAGCCCACAGTTTCTTTCAAGGTATATGAATTCGTGCACTGGGCCACTGGTATATATATGTTAAATGTTGCCATAAGAATACCTGGTGAGCGGAAACCGGTTTGGCTCAGTGATAGAGCGTTGGTCTGTGGACTGAAAGGTCCCAGGTTTGATTCTGGTCAAGGGCATGTACCTTGGTTGTGGGCACATCCCCAGTAGGGGGTGTGCAAGAGGCAGCTGGTTGATGTTTCTCTCTCATTGATGTTTCTAGCTCTCTATCCTTCTCCCTTCCTCTCTGTAAAAAAATCAATAAAATATATTTAAAAAAAAAAAAGAAAAGAAAAGAAAAGAAAGAATACCTGGTGACTAGTTTTAATACAAGCTCTTCTTAGATATGGGTCATTAAACAAACACTGAAGTAATTAACCTAATTACAGAATTATAGTGATATAAATTTCTTAGGATTTCATATAATTTATCTTGGTGATAGTTTTAAAATTAATTTGTTCAATAGGAAGAGATTCTGTTAATGCCAATGCATCTTCCTTCCCAAGCCCCTGTTACCTTTAATTTTTATAAAAAACTAGAGAATGAGAAGGTTACTATGAAATATTTTACATGTGAGGAGCACGCTAGTGAATAGTCAATAGGCAAAATGTTTTAAGGTGAGCTCAAATAAATAAGTGACCAAGCTAAAGGAACTGAATAACAAAGGCTCAACTTTCATTCCCAGCATTTTAACTCTCTGGTTAGGATTTAGTTATGTTAAGTGAATGTCAATTAAAATTCATATATGTCCTTTTAGCTTGATATCTTATTCTACTTGAATGATGGAGGAAGCAGTGGGATCAAAAGTATTTGATAATCATCCTGAAAAGCAAGCAAATGCTTTCATCTAAAAGTTTTTTCTCCTACACTCATTTTCTCCACCAAGTGTCTAAAATGTATTTTTATAAAAAAATTATGATCATATAATTAAAAGCTTAATTGATTCTGCATTTCATTATATTAATATAAGAATATATCATCTATGTATTATGTGTACAATATATACTGTTCCTCTCAATATATACCATTTATCTCTATATAAAATTACATATTCATTTTATTTCTGTTAAGACTATTTCTTGAAATTTAAACCAAATCTTCCCAAAGCAGTTACTTTTTTTTATGATAGAACTATTATAGCAAAATAAACAATGTCATTGATGAAAGGAATGTCAAGCTGCTTTTGAATTGACTAAACAGCAACTGATGTCCTCAAGGATTCTAGTGTATTATGACCCTGCCCTGCCAATCTGTTTAGCTACTGACACTTCACCATATGGGGTCAGAGCAGTGATTTCTCACATAATGCCAAATGACCTAGAAAAGCCTTTAGCATTTGCTTTGTGAACGCTTACTGAAGAATTAGACACAGATGGGGAGGTCTTACCTTATATGCTTAGATTTTTTGCCATTAAATTACTGAATGTCACTTCTATACGTACGCTGAGCATGGAAAAATCTATGGTACTGAGACTCTAACTTCTGTTGGCAATGTGAGTAACTCCACTTCAGCTTAAACTTTAGGGTTCATAGTGGTACAGATGTTTCTATAAATCTCATGAATTAATAAAACTTTGAGAGAGTTGCTAACCAAAGATATACTAAGAAACACCTTTCCCTAAGAAGGAGAGAAATCTTAGCCATAAATTTAGTTGTGGAAAAAGAGGTAATGAATTTGATAGGTCTTAATAGTTGCCTTTATACATGTCTGCTCATATAAAATAGTTTTCACAATGTCATGTGGAAAAACATTGAATGAAAGCAAATGATGCAGAGATTGCCAAAGGGCACATGCAAGATACCAGATAAAGCAGTTTCAGAGTGTTTACAGGATTATCAGTGAGAGCAAAGTCAATAGAGACAGTGAATAATATTTGACTTTATAGATTATTAAGGGCAAATGTTGAGTGCAATGTACATTAGTACAGATACCTAGTTTCATTGAAGGAGAACAGAAGTCATTGCTCTACCTGATACTACATATTAGGCTGGAAATGAGCATATTAGAATATAAGTAACAAAGGAGATTGCTGCTGACATTAAAGATATTTTTCTTAGAGTCAGAAAAGCCAAGAAAATGTGAATAACAATTAGCAGATGTGAACCTTTCATTTATTTAAATGAATGGTGGGGGAGAAATTAGGGACTCTGAATGCACTGGGGGAAGAGGCAAATGATTGAGAAAATCACAAAGCATGTTTATCTGGCTTTGACTGAGAAGCCATAGACATTTTTTTAATCCAGTGTTCCATGAACCTCCTGTTCATTTTCTTTAATTTTTATATGGTTTGCTGATGAATGTATTTTGTTTCTCCTTTCATCATCTGTCTCTTAATGATACACAACCACCTGACCTTGGTCTCTCCTTATAATAGATCTCTACTTTAACAAATGCTCACAATAAATGTATCACCTTAAAAAATGTATTCTTCAGTGAAAGGTGTCTAATGTTCTCCACTTTCAAGAATCCTAAAACCTGTGCAGAATATGAGTTTGAAAAAAAGAGAGATTATCCTGAATTATTATACCCAATTCAGAAATTCTGCCAAATCCCTAGTGATGAGTAAACTATCATTTTATTTTCAAGTAGTTTTGTAATGTCTTGTTCTACATGATTTTGCATTTAGTGAGCCCACAAAATACATGTGTTCCAGTTAAATATTCACTAAATCTTCTCATTCTACTGTCTGATTAGATAATTTGTTTTTGGCCTTAGGTTAAGGTCTTACTCTCTTTCACTGATGAAAATATCATCTGTTGAATTCTGATTATGTATTAAATTTCCCCAAAGTTTTTCATCTAAGGTTACAATTTTAATTGGATCATTTTAGTTTGAACAAAATAATAGTGTAAAACTATCTGTGGTAACCATGATTAATACAAATACTGCAGAAGCCTAATAAATAGTACTCTACTCATTTTTAAAATAAATTAAGCCTTAAGAATGTATACAACTCTCAATATTACCAAATTCCAGAACCACTGAATGTTGTCTTTTCTAAAGTTAAAGAAATTAACCCGTTTTATAAGCTTGCCTGACTGTACTTTGCTTAGAATGCTGTTTTTTCTTAATGCTTTCTTAAATGAAAGAAAGAGCTTATGTCAACAAGATAAAACTTCTTTAAGCTAAAAAAAGGTGTTTAAGAAGCAAACTACCTTCTGGAAACACTGCTTGGAAAAGGAAATAATAGAAAGCATTATGAGGATGAGAAACCTGCCCCAGTGGAAATTGTGACATGGGAAATGGATGATTTGCAAAAGTATAGAACAGAAGGAAAAGACTGAACCCATCTAGATTAGATTGAATAATATCCATCATAAAAGGAGGTTAGTGAAAATAAGAAAAAAAAATCAGACTGTACTTTGCATATATGTATGCTATCTTGCACATTCTTTTATAATAGCTCACCAAGAGCTAAAGTTATGTATTTCCAGGACCTACCTCTATGTAAATATTTCGGCATGTAGTATAGCTTAAAATTACAATTTATGTGCTAAGGAGATAACTGTGCCTATTGCCATGCAAAAGAACAAATTGGGTGTGGAATTAAACATTTGTGTGCAAACTCTTAACTTCTGAATTTACATTACAGAATTTTTAAAAATGCATTTTTCAACACATTAGTCAAGATTAAACTCCCCAGCCCCCACTACTCATAGGTGCATAAAGTGTTTTTGCTCTGTAGGTACAGTAGCAACATCACAGTTTTATAAATGACATAGAGGCATCTCAATTACACTCTCCCTCTCATCTATTAAGCATCCCAAGTGAAATTATTGTTATATAGCAAACCCTCTTTAGCATACACAAAGGAAGACAGCATGCGAAGACAGAGCAGCTATTTACCTAGCAGCCTTATGTCATAATAAGAAATTATCTCATAATAAGAGAAATTATGTCATAATAAGAGAAATTATGTCATAATAAGAGAAATCTTTAGCTAAGCAATCTGATCAAAAGACCCAATCTCCCTCTCTGTGTGTACATGAACATGTTATTTACATAATTATAAGTTATCAGATTTATTTGCTCAAAAAGGCTAAGTATCTAAATGAAGTTTTATAAATTGGTACATAATAGAGTGGGAAGTAGTTGTCAACTATAAAGTTTTTCAATCATGTACAGTAATATATTTTAAGGAACACATTCTTCTGAAATTATGGGTATATATGTGTGTTTAAAATAAATCATTCAATTAAATAATGACTTTATAACTGACTTTCCCACACTTTGTGACATAAAGTAAACCAGTTATTCATTTGAGGGCATATTTAAGCCACATATACACATATACATCTTCATAGTAGCAGTGTTAAGGGAATTAATGTTTATAAAGCACACTGGGATTCTAAGATGAAAGATTCTAAGGAAACACAAATTATTAAACATCCCAATAAACATGCTTATCATGAAGGGTTTAAGACTAATAAGCACCATGTATTTTATTCTTCAAGGTCTTTCTCAGCTTTAGTTCTTATTAAAGCAAGAAATTATTGGTATTGGCAGAGTCAGGTACTTTAGAAGGTTGACTTTCTCTAATGCAATTGAAATTACACACACACACACACACACACGCACACACACACACACCTTAAAGCAAATAATTTACATTTTATAAATCAAGAAATAAGAGTAAAAGTCAAATAAGGCCCCTCATTCTGTTTAGTTCAATCTCTGACTCATGATTTGTTGCCCAATGTGGAATTTTTTATACCATTTAGCAAGATTTAATTTTTAAATGCATAAGCTACAAAACTGCATCCTCTGAATAGTGTTTTGAGAAATAGGCAACTACATGCCAACATTTTTCTTGTATTTTCTACAACTGCATAAAGTGAAAAGAAAATGGGTAAGATGGAATTATATCCATTTTCACATTCTCATCATTTAGTAGTTGAATGCATTGGTTCTAATAACAGGTCTGCTACTGACTAGCTGTATGACCAAAATGAAGATTTTTAACCTGTGATTTGCTCATCTGTAAAATTGGTTAAAAATAACTCTCATGCACCATGAGAATTAAAAGAAACAATTTATTTAATATGCCTCCCATAGTGCTTAGAAATGTTGTTTCTGGTTTTGTTGTTCGTAGCATCACTCCTAATTTTGCTGCTACTATTACTACACCTATTACTATTACCCAATAATAACTCAATTAAAGGTCATTTTGCAGTACTTCAATTTGTCCTAATATAACAATCCATTCATTTCAGGCAAAATTGCTGTCAAATTATAATCTCTGTGTAGTAAGTGTCAATCTAACTTGTTTCCCTTGCAGGAACTGATTGTATTCTTTTCTTCTCTATAACAGTTGGAGTTTTCTGCCTCTGCAATACTGTCAGCACAGCATGCACAATGACATGGCAGACAGGTAGCAAGTCAAGCAGGGATAGAAAGGGCACATAAGTTAACCGCAGCAAAACAACAAATATTCAAAAGTGTTTGTCTTCTTTTCCCGATAACAAAGAAAAAAAGAATCCTGCTTTCAGCTTTGTGAGAAAACCACATGTGGAACTATAAAATTCTGGCTGTTATCAGTCAAATAAACCTCTTTCATCAGCTTTCTGAGAAACATGCTTCAAACATAAGGACACAATTTACTTCCATGAAGTGAGTGAAGGTTTTATTCTCTCATTTTGACAATGACATCAGAATTTCCCAGGTGAACAAGCCCTCCTATTAAAACTTGCTGTCATACTGGATCTATGCTTGAAGAAGGGAACAATACAAGCATTCTGTCAGTACAAAATTGTAAATAAACTTTGGCTAAGTTGAAGCACAAAGAAATAATTTTTGTGTTTATGCTTTTATTTATTTATTTGTTTATTCATTTTTTGCCATTTGTAATATTTGCTCTTTTTGATTTGCATTTGTGCAGCCAAATAGCCAGTGGATTCTAGAGAACTATTTGTCAGGCAGCCAAAATGAAAAGTGGTTAATATTTAGAAAAGTTCAACTTTTGCATCTTAATTTCTTAAATTCTAAAATGAGATTGTTACAACACTTAGTTAGCATCCATAGATAAATAAGGCTATTGAGATGATTGAGTCAGTAATGTAATGGGATTTGAGATCCTTGATTTAAAGGCATTGTATAAGTAAAAATAATTTGACTATCAAACAGAAAAAATTCCAATTTTTTTCTGTGAAGTAAACCTATAATGTAGACCAAATTTTCCAAGAAAGGTATAATGGGGATGCTTACCAAATTTCATGTACATGCGTTACACACTCAGACGCATATAATTGCGTATGCAAAATGGATAATTGCATATAAAATTGCCCATTTGTGTGTGCAATTACCCATTTTATGTTCACAAATGCTTGTTTGAAAATCTGGCCCTAAAACTCTAACAGTAGAGAAAAAATAAGCTTGCACACATAGTTTCTGAAACAGAAATTATGGCCTGCCTTGACTGTGAAGCTGCTGTCAAGTATTTTTGCTGTCTTCTTTTCAGTGTTGAATCAGAATGTATTTCCAGACTGCATAACAACACAGTAGCATGAAAGATATTTTAAAAAGATAAACATAGAAATGTTTTAGCCAGCTGCCACCAAAGATGCTAATATATCTTGTGAGTCTAGCAGCTAATGATGAAAGCTATGTAATCATTGCTGGGTATGTAGAGGAAAAAGGAATCATGTTTCATCAAAACTGCAAAGCATTATGTTTTAAAGATCTGCACTTGTCCATGGCATAGAATTACTAAAACCAGCCAGTTAAATATTGGTCTATTTGAAAGTAGCCTTTTTGTTGTTTTTTACTAAACTGGCATTTACACAGCTTGAGATTTCTTTAATGTGAACTCCTGTGGAGAGAGGTGGGGCAATTGGAAGAGTTTGTACCATATATGTAGTGAGCATATTACTTGTTTCAAGAAATTACTAGATTTTGCCGAAACCGGTTTGGCTCAGTGGATAGAGCGTCGGTCTGCGGACTGAAGGGTCCCAGATTCGATTCCAGTCAAGGGCATGTACCTTGGTTGCGAGCACATCCCTGATGTGGGGTGTGCAGGAGGCAGCTGGTCGATGTCTCTCTCTCATGAATGTTTCTAGCTCTATATCCCTCTCCTCCCCTTCCTCTCTGTAAAAAATCAATAAACTATATTTAGTAAAAAAGAAAACAGAAAAAAAGAAAGAAATAACTAGATTTTATATAAAAATCATTCCACCAATTGCAATGAACTTCTAAATATAACTTCCCATACTCTCCTTCTGAGTCATTTTTAGAGATTATAACAAAGCCTCAGCAAGTCTCACTCAACTAAGGGAATATGGCTTATTAGTGATGGCTTTCCATAATTCCAATCCAGATTTCATAAACTGAGAAACAGCTTATTTCTCTCCACAGTAATGGCAACATTTAAACAATTGTGTAAGCACAGAATGAATAAAGGATACTAGCATATTCTTACTCTATCAGAATCATCACAAGTCTCCAATGGATAAAATTACTAAAGCTGAAGTAATATCTTGAAATTAATTACTATTTAGCCTTTAAAAGAAAAAAAAGTTTATCCAAAAAATATATACTTGCCTTTACTTGCTAAATACTTTCTTAAATGCAGAGATCTGGATAAAATTTCTATAGGTTCTCCTATTCTTAAGCACATTTTTTCTCAAATGACAGAGAGCAGATCTCAAGCTACTTTATGTGTAATATTATATGAGACAAAAAATACATGCTCAATCATTGCTTCAATTGTAAGGAGGAAGAAAATTCATACTTCTGCCTCTGCAATTTCAACTATAGTTGAAATGATTTCTACAGATACGATAAGAAAAATTGTTCTTGAGAAAATAGCAAAAACTAATAGCCCATTTGCATAGCTGGCAGATGTGAATACCATGACTTAGGTTCCATTTTAAAGTTTGAGATGTAATTTCATTTGGTTTATGAACAGAACAATAAGTGTGTGCAAAATAGTGCTCTTAAGATCTATTGAATATTTTCTAGTGGCGTTTAAGCAGAAAAGTTTTAATAATCATAATATATTGATGGTAGTTTCTTAAAATAATTGCAAGCTATTAACTTTGTCTCTTATACACAAATATGCTCTTTCACAAAGGGAAAAGTAGTTGAAGATAATAATAACTATTGCTGAGGGAAGTAATCAAGTGCACTTGCTGAAACATCCTTTTAGTAATTCTTATTGTTTGTGGAGTTTAAAATAAGAAACCCAGCCTATCAATGTGATAACAGTTGAAAAATAATTTGAAGATGCAATGGAAGGTTCTATTGAAATTCAATCCAGGACTTACTGAACTTAATTGCTGAGGACACTATTAATAGGGGCAGGATTGACTTTTATTTCCATGACTTTAGAAAGCAGTTCTCATACCAGCAAAATTGGGCAGTGGGTAAAAGGGGGTGGAACAAACAGCGTAAATCCATTCCTACAACTGGAAAACACAGCTCAAAGTATGTATCTTATTGATGGTTCAGAAGCATTTATTTATACACAAAGTATCATGTCATTCTTTTAACAAACAGAAATATTGGAAGCCACAGAAAAAAACAACATTGTGAAGATAAAAAAATAAGGATTTTATAAGCTTAGGAAATGTTTAGGGTTTTTATAAAATATAATTGGAGTTGTTTTGTATAAGTAAGATTACAACAGGTATAAGGAAGAGTGATGGGGTGAAAGTTAGGCTATAATTTAGCTCTTGTCCTCTTTCAAATGTGTTTTGTATGGTGAATGTGAGATTTTTGTTTTCTAGCAATATTTTTAAAAATGAAAATATATGTGCCTTTATCTAGATTGCTAGAGCATTGTTAGTCACAAGGATGTAGCCTAAATGGAAGACTATAAGAGTGCTTCTGTCACATTCCAACTGTTTTTTGAGCTATGCATACTGGTTTCATCATATCATCATGTGTGCACATGTAATAAGAAGATATATTTTAAGACTGCACAGCTGCTGCACAGTAAAGTTACCTTGATCCTCTCAACATCCCCTCTCACTCTCCCTTCCTTGCTCTTTACCTCATGACACATATATTTTGTCCACACACACCCACATACCATCAAAACTGGAGCTAGTATTTCAGGCCAAGTTGTAAGTATACATACCAAATTTGAACAATCACAATCCCCTAACTCCTTGGGGTTAGCATTTTTTTAGGGGGGGGGGGCAGAGAAAGAGTTATCTGTTACCATAATAATCCTATATAATAAAAAGGTAATATGCAAATTGACCATCACTCCAACACACAAGATAGCTGCCCCCATGTGGTCAAAGATGGCCACCCCCATGTAGAAATAAGATGGCCAGCAGGGGGGAGGGCAGTTGTGGGTGACCAGGCCTACAGGGGAGGCTAGTTGGGGACAACTAGGCCTGAAGGGGAGGGTAGTTGGAAAGACCAGGCATGCAGGGGAGGCCAGTTGGAGGTGACCGGACAGGCAGGGGAGGACAGTTAGGGTCGACCAGGCCAACAGTGGAGGACAGTTAGAGCTGACCAGGCTGGCAGGGGTGGGCAGTTGGTGTCCCAGATTGGAGATGGTGGAGGCTGGGGTGAGGGACACATACCCCCATGAATGAATTTCATGCACTGGGCCTCTTGTCTATATAACAAACCATTCTGAAACTCAATTGCCTAAACTAATAAACCTATCATATTGCTCAAAACCGTATAATATTGCTCATATGTCAACATGTTGGTTGGGAAGTTCTCATGTTGGTTGAGCTTGATGGCATTCACTCATGGATCTGGAGGTCAGCTGGGAAACTTTGTTGATCTTGTCTCATTCATAATTAAGACTGCATCTGGAGTCACTGGGATGAAAAAGCTCTCCACATGGTGTCATGTTCTCCACCAGGAGAGTCTACGGTTTTATGAAAGAAGGGTCCAGAAAAAAAAAAAAAAGTAGAGGTACATGAAGCCTCTTGAGGCCTAGACTCAGTATAGACCCATCATACACTACATTCTATTAGCCAAACAAAGTAACAAGACAAGATTTACCCAGATTTAAGGAGTAGGAAAACAGTCTCTTAAATATTTATGGGAAGAACTGTAAAATCACATTGCTAAGGCACAGATAACAAATAGTGAAGAATTGGGCCATTTATGCAATCAATCTACCACAAGAATCTATATAATAAAGCCTAAGCGACCTTTACGATGGAACGGCCAGTCACTATGATGTGCACTGACCACCATAGGTCAGATGCTCAATGCAGGAATTGCCCCTACAGAGGGAGTGCCATTCAACTAGAAGCTGGGCTTATGGATGACAAGCACCACTGTGGCTGTAGTGGGAGCCTCTCCTGACTCTATGGCACTACCAAGTGGCAGCAGCAGGCGCAGTGAGCTGGTATGAGCATGAGAGACATGGCATCTGGCCCTGGTTCAGGCTCCTCCTTGGCTGCCTGCCACTTGGCACACTGCTACATCTCTTAAGGGGTCCCATACTGCAAGAAGGTGCAGGCTTGGCTGAGGGACCCCTTCCCCACAGTGCATAAATTTTGGCACCTGGCCTCTAGTATTCTAATAAAAGAAGATCCCAAAGATTCAAGTGTCACACAGAATCAGAATCCCCTACTGCAAGGTCTGAATACCAATGATGTAAGCTTTCAAATGGGGAACGAGGGCATACCTGATCCCAGATAGCTGCATGACTGTATGTCTCAAATAATTTAGTTCCTACTGTTCAACTCTTCATAGAGGCCTTGCCTATCAAACTTTCATCCTAACTAAAATTGCAGAGCTTCTTTACCCTAAGCTTTGCCCAGCTTAGTTTTTCAGCACTCATCACCACCTGACTTACTATTTATTTGTTTGATTATTTTTTTACTTGTCTATCCTCAACTAGAATGTACATTCATTGAGTCTAGAAGTTTTATATCCCTGCATGTAGAACACTGTCTGGCATAGTAGATACTCAATAAATGTGCATTGAATGGATGCCTTAATAGACCAGGACTATTGAGGTACCATAGCTACTGCCTCAAGAGCTAGGCATAAAAGTCACAAAGCCTATTGATAGCTATATTTACTTATGACTTGGGCACAAGCATACTATCTAGTCATATCTCTGTTTCTGACTTCTCTTCAATAAGTCTCATCTACTGATTCTGTTGTGAAAAGATTTGACCTGAAATGCCACTCAATATATCCCTTCATGATTCATGTCCACAGCTCAGCCATTAGTTTTACCTAACAAATCTATATGGTTCCTAGTATGTCTATGTAACACTGCTTCTTGCTTTAAGAAAATATTATGAAATGGTGAAAAGACTGTTTTGTGAGCATAAAGACCTGAGTTCCAATCTAATTTCTGCTTTTCTTGTGATTTTGGAGGAGTCACATACCTTCTTAAGATTCATTTTTCTTACATCTGTAAGATAAATGATGATACATAATATCTCCATGTCCATAGTCAGCCCTTTAAAGGAAACCTGGTCCATAGACGTGGATAGCCAATAACAATGTTTGTACTAGATGGCATTTCCCAGTCATATTAGATTGGCCCAAATTCAGCTTATATTGAACCCAATTAGCTTCTTTCTCTATCTTCCCCCTTTCTTGGGATTGGAAATGAGAACATATGATCTGTGGAGACTGAGTAACAGAGAGCTACTCTAAAGAGCAAGAAAGACAAATCAGGCCCCAAGAAAAAAATCGGAGGCAAAAAATGGAGGAAAAGTGCTACCTGGTTTTCCAATAACTTCTAAATTTCTTATTTTAATTATTTACCATGGTGTTTCTATTCATGCCTTTAGATATCATGAAACATTACTTGTTCTAAACAATTAATATCAATTTTTTTCATTAATCTAGTTAAATTGGTTTCATTTTTTTTACAACCAAAAAGTCCAAAACAATAAGATTACTTTTGGAGTTGTTGAAAAGATTAAAAGAGAAAAAGCCTGAAAAATTCCTACGAAGCTGTACTTAATTTTTTATCATTTAACTCTACTGGAACTATGCTTGTCCCTAACTATAGTCTGTTTATTGCTCCTACTTATGTCCTCAATGACCCTGTTCACTGCTGACTTAGCTGAGACTGGACAGGTTGTTGCACTAAACTGTATCCAGATCTATTGAATAATGGATTTATACATATGGGCCTTTATCATGCATTTTTAAAGGAAATGCATAATTTTTTAAGCAGACATACTTCAGGGATAGATCACACCTACTCTCTCATCTTTAGAAATCTTACTCCTATATTCTTAACAGCCAAACTGACTGGAAACTCCAGCTCTGTCATTTGCCAATTATGTGGACATAGGTAACATACTCAACCCATTTTGCTTCTGTTTCTTCTTTTGTACAATGGTTTAACAATGGTACTCACTACATAAATTATTCCAAGGCTTCAATTACTTAACAGGCAACAAAAACATTTTAGAATAATTCTTTGATATTGAACTACTTTGCTCCCAAAATATCCAGTTCTTCTCAATCAACACAAAACCATCAAAGGATTTAACCTACCCTGTTTCAAATACACTAGTTTTTATAGTAGTAACTCAAGTCCACAGATACTAACACATTCATTCTGATTATTCCTGTTATTTATATCCCTATAGTACTTAAAGAAATATTCTATTGTTTTGCACTGTCTTATAAATTAGATTATCATTTTGAATATTCTTACAGGAACATAGCGCCACTTAACTATTACCATAAATTCCTAAAGGATAAGTTATTTGCATCTTCACAGCTCCTTTTAACTATGTTTTATGTTTGATACACAATATTTTCTCAACATACACTTATCTTAATTAAAATATATGTATGTTATTTTGCGATATTATATAATTTAGACTTCATTATCTTTATGTAACTACAATGTCTTAAGTCTGTATCAAAAGTGAAAGCATAAACCTTGGCCAGTTTGGCTCAGTGGATAGAGCCTCAGCCTGCCAACTGAAGGGTAACAGGTTCAATTCAGGTCAAGGATAGGTACCTTGGTTGCAGGATAAATTCCCACACCCTGGTCAGGGCAATGTGTCTACCTCACATCGATGTTTTTTCTCTCTCTGTCTCTCCCCCTCCTTTCCACCTCTTTAAAAGTCAATGGGGAAATATTCTTGGGTGAGGATTAACAACAACAACAAAAAAAAGTGAAAAAGTAGGCTATTTTATATATTTATTTGTTTGTTTTCTGTTTATTTGGAATGTGCTTATATATTGTAAATACCACCTCAGATATTATCTTCAGTTTTTTAACTTCATTATGGTATTCTTTTAATTGGACTGAATTTTATTGTAAACAATCAATACTGCAGCACTAGAAACAAAATTCCCTAAAGAACAGTCATTGAGCTCAGCTGGTTTGGGTCCACCTATTAACCAGAAGGTCAAGATTTGATTCCCTGTCAGGGCATATGCCCGAGTTGTGAGCTCAATCCCCAGTAGGGAGTGTGCAGGAGGCATCTGATCTATGATTCTCTCTCATCACTGATGTTTCTATTCCTCTCTCCCTCTTCCTTTCTCACTCTGAAATCAATTCTATATAATAAAAGCTTAATATGCTAAGTGTCTGCTTGTTTGGTCCACCATTCAACCAATCAAAGCATAATATGCTAATGATATGTTAAGGACACTCAACCACTCTCTATGATGTGCATTGACCATCAGGAGGCAGACATGCCAGCCAGAACGCTAGCTTGCTGCTGGTGTCTGGCCAATCAGGACTGAGTGAGAGGGGCTGGACACAACCTGAAGCCCTTCGTGCAGTCCAAGTCCCTCCCAAGCTGGCCAACCTCCCACGTCCCTCCTTGGTCCCGATTGTGCACCAGTGGGGTCCCTCAGCTTGGCCTGTGACCTCTCACAATCCAGGACCCCTCGAGGGATGTTGGAAAGTCAGTTTTGGCCCAATCCTGCAAACCAGGCTGAGGGACCCCACTGGTGCATGAATTAGTGCACTGGGCCTCTAGTAATATATATATATATATGTCATTGAATCATTGAATACAAAAAATCAATAGGCTTTTTGATTTTTTTGATAATTCAATTATAAAGAAATGAGTCATGACCATATTGGGGAAATATTTAAATTTCTTGCTGATATGAGGTGAATTACTGGCATTGATAAAAGCAACAAAAAAATCTAAACGCATCAGTAAAATAAGAACATTGGTGACAGACTGGCTAATGAAGGTTGTCAATGTTAAGATTACCTTGGATTTGTCACCTCACAAGAAAACTTAGAATGCCCTTGAAATCTTACATTGGAAAATGAAAAATATTTGATAGAGGTTTTCCAAATTTGACAACAATCCTAAAATTTATATGGCATTTCAAAAAGTGAGTTATAAAACTGAGAAAAACTGTTCTATATTATTAAATATTTAAAATAGGGTTTGACTATATGATAATAAAGCATTGTTAGTCTTTTTATTCTCACTCTAGAAAATATTGCAAAATCATTTTTATATGTGCAGGAGAATATTGATTGTGTAGCCTAAAAACATGGGGGAAAGTATTGTAACTGTGAAACACAATTAATTAATAAAAACATTCTGCTTCATTTTTCTGAATTTTGTCATGTTTATGGTATTTGTCAGATTATTTTACATGGGTATTTTTTATTTTTTAAATGCCATTTATATTCAATACTAGAGGCCTGGTACACAAAATTCATGCATGGGGTCCCCTCAGCCCAGCCTGCACCCTCTCCAATCCGTGACCCCTCGGGGAATGTCTGACTGCTGGTTTAGGGCCCAATCACTTGCAGTCAGACATCCCTCTTACAAATCAGGGACTACTGGCTCCTAATTGCTCACCTGCCTGCTTACCTGATTGCCACTAATCACTCTGCCTGCCTGCCTGATGTCCCTAACTACTCCCCTGCCTGCCTGATTGCCCCTAACCTCTCTGCCTGCCTGCCTGCCTGATCACTTCTAACTGCTCACCCTCACTGGCCTAATCGCCCCTACCTAACTCTGCCTTGGCCCCTGCTACTAAGGTTTTGTCTGGAAGGATGTCCGGAAGATGTCTAGAAGATATAGGTCTAATTAGCATATTACCCTTTTATTAGTATAGATTACTATGTAATAGCTTCACCTGTACAGATTAATGGTTAGACAATGACAGATTTTTAAATGTGTAATTTATTGTCAATTATTTTAGCATTCAAAGTAAATATTAGTTTTTGTGCTTAATTTAGATACTTAATTGTAATTGCTATTCTATTTCTTAAACATTATATCTCAAACTAGGGGCCCAACGCACAAAATTCATGCACTGGGGAGGGGTCCCTCAGCCCTACTCACATACTGGGAGCCCTCAGGGGATGTCCTATGGATGGCTTAAGCCACTCCCCATTGGAAGCACATGTAAGCCACAGTCTGGCCTCCCTTTGGGGGAGGCGACCTGCTGATCATGGGAAGGCGCCAGCCCCATCACCCCACTGATGCAGCCACTGCCAGTCACTGAAGCCACCAAGATATTTTCATCAACATGGATGCCAGTCCCTTCAAAAATGAAAAAAAATACAACTTTCTTTAAGCATTTTCAAGATGCATCTTTCATAGGATATGGAATTTTTTATTTTTATTTTTATCCTCACCTGAGGATATGTTTCTATTTATTTTTTCCCCTTCACTCCGATCCCAAGTTCAGCCCTAGGCTTTAGACTTGGGAAGGGGTTTCCCCTGGCACCTCCCCAAGCCTAAAGCTTCCACCCTAAGCTTTAGGCTTGGGAAGGGGTCCCTCCCTACCCCCGCACCTCTGATTATAGGCTTGGCTTCTCCCCAAGCTTAAAACCTCCACCCCAGGCTTTAGGCTTAGGAAGGGGTCCCCCCCACACCCTGCACCTCCGATCATAGTCTTGTCCCCTTCCTAAGCCTAAAGCCTTCAACCCCAGATTTTAGACTTGGGAAGGGGTTTCCCCCAGCATCTCCCCAAGCTGAAAGCCTCCACCCCAGGCTTTAGGCTTTGGAAAAGTTTCCCTCCCCCACCCCCAGAAACTCCGATCATAGGTTCAGCCCCTTCCCAAGCTTAAAGCCTCTGCACCAGGCTTTAGGCTTGGGAAGGAGTTCCCCACCCGAACCTCAGGCTCAGTCCCTTCCCACGTCTAAAGCCTCGGCCTGATGGTCAGCTGGGAATGACCTGGGTGCCTAGGAGGTTTCCTGGACCCAGTTATATATGCAAATTAACCGCCATCTTTGTTGGATTAATTTGCATACTCACTCTGATTGGCTGTGGGCATAGCAGGTAAGGTCAATTTTTATGTTTCTTTATTATTAGGTAAGATGACAATCCTTAACTCTCAACAAAATGGGTATAGAAAGAGTACACATCAACATAAGAAAGGCTATATATGACAAACACACAGCAAATATCATACTTAGTGGTGAAAACTGAAAGCCTTTTCTCTAATATCAGAAATACAACAAGGATGTCAACTATCACTACTTTCATTCAACATAATATTGGAAATCCTGGTCCCAGTAATCAGACACATAAAATAAATAAAAAGCATCTAAATTGGGAAGGAAGAAGTAAGTATCATTATTTGTTGATGACATGATACTATATATACACTCAGTGGCCAGATTATTATAATCTCTGAACGCATAATAATCTGGCCACTCAATACACATACACACACACACACACACACACACACACACACACACACACATATATATATATATATATATATATATATATATATATATATATATATGAGTCCTGGTGCATGAATTCGTGCATGGATGAGGTCCAGCCAGCCTGGCCAGAGGGAGGGACATGGGCAGTTGGCCGGCCTGCCTGCTGGTCAAACTCCTGGTCAAAGGGACAATTTGCATATTAGCCTTTTATTATATAGGATTATTTACACTTCAGGTTTCATAATACCTGAATCTTCCCCTCGTCATACGATTTTATTTTCTGTCATTAATTTTTCAGGTTAAAATAGAACACTGTGGAAAATTTATGACCGCGTTTTTTATTAGGCCAGGGTAAAAGAAAACTTAAAAAATAGGAGAATCACCTACTACATTAGGAATTTCCCCATTTAGTATTGGCAATTCTAAAAAGAAATATTAAGATGAATTCTTGGCATTGTTAATGAATCTTTGGACCTAAAATTTCCAAAACAAAAAAAGAAAAAAAGAAAAACAATTCCTGTACCATTTACGTTTTCTATTTTAGAGTGGACAAGTCTGCTTAGAATGCAGAGTTTAAAACTGAGAATTTCATTTTGCAATGAATTATATAAAAATACAGAAATGTGAATGCTAGGAAATGTCCTAGTAACTGAGGTATAAGAGATTGTGCTATATGTTAATAAAAACACAATCTCTGTTCATTAAAATTGATTGAACATTGTAACTTTGTAACATGCATTAGGATTAAGTTCAAGCTGTTGCATTCTTTATGACATACGATTTCTCTCATTAGAGCACTTTGGTTGCTTTTATATGTGTGATTCTCAACCCACTGCTTTAAATATGATACATTCCATTTTCACAGAAGCAATTAATACATCTTTAAAAAATGATTCTTACATACATTCTAGCACTGCCTTATAACATAGTATATGAAGTTTTAACAATTATAAAGCCTCTCAGATTCTATTTGAGAATGCTAGAGCAATAAGCTAGTAAATATGAAGGAAAAGTGCCTTGAAAAACACTCAGGATTTGCATTTTGGTTTTCAGCTAATTTATTTTATTAAGGCTTGAAATGTCTGTAAGCATTTGTATAGACTTTTACTTGTAGTTATCTGCCACAACAGAAAAGATCACTCTGTAATAGAGTGATGGCTTTGAAACAAATAATTGAAACTCAAAAGGGTGAAATTTTTACTTCAGTGGCAATACATATTTTTGCTTTAAATATGACTCCTTCTTTGTGTATTTAATAACTTTATTAAATAACCATTATATGTGGACCCACATGGAACACTTGTTCAATGGAGCAAGAGTATAAATAAAGACTCACATATAATACGTGTAAATATATACAATTTGTAGATAATTGTATAAATATACAATATCATCACAATGACAAAATCTTAAAATGTGCAAAACTTTAATTTTTTGTATGAATCAAAGTGGGTAAAGTGTAAAAACAGACCATTTTTATCATTATTCTGATATTGTGTCAGCAATGTTTATATTATTATGTACATAATGCATAACATGTTTTATTCCATATATATGTGTGTGTGTGTGTGTGTATATCCTACCAATAAAAGAGTAATATGCAAATTAGCCATTGCTCTGCTATACCCACAAGCCATGTCCACTAGCCATCAGTGTGAGTATGCAAATTAACCCCAATCAAGATGGCTGCTGCCACAGAGAGCAGGAGGGAGGCTTGGGTTTCCCCAGCAATAGAGGAAGCCAAGCTTTCCACACACCCTGGCCGTCCCAGGCCTCCACTCAAGGATACAAAGTTTCAATTATAGAACATAAATCCCAAGAAAAATGGTGCCAGCCATGGAGCTGGAGAGAGCAGGCTAGAGTTTTCCCAGGCAACCGAGGAAGCCAAGCTTTCAACCTGTCCTGGCCAGCCTAGGCCTCCACTCCAGGCTACAAAGTTTCAATTATAAAAGGCATACAAATTCAAACAGAAACAGCTGCTGCCATAGAGCAAACAGAAGGCTTGGCTTCGCTCCAGGCTACAAAGTTTCAATTGTAAAGATAAATATGTCCCAGATACCAAGGCCTCCATTTGTGACCCGGGGGCATGGCTGGCCTGCAAACCACCACATGCCCCTCACCCAGGCTGCCCCACGCCCCAAGGGAACCCCCACCCTAACTGGGACACCCTTCAGGGCCAACCAACTAGCCCCCACCCATGCACCAGGCCTCTATCCTAGCTAATAAAAGAGTAACATGCCCATTGACCATCATTTCAACACACAAGATAGCTGTCCGATATGGTCAAAGATCCTACCCCCATGTGGACACAAGATGGCCACCACAATATAGTCAGAAGGGGAGGGCATTTGGGAGGGATCAGGCCTGCAAGGAAGGGCAGTTGGGGGCAATCAACCTTGCAGGGGAGGGCAGTTAGGGGTGACCAGGTTGGCAGAGGAGGGAAGTTGGGGGCAAACAGGTTGGCAGGGTAGCAGTGAGGGGACGAATAGACTGGCAGGGGAGCAGTTAATCAATCAGGCTGGCAGGGCAGTGGTTAGTGGATGATCAGAAGTGGTTAGGGGCAATCAGGAAGGCAGGCAGGTGAGCATTTGGGAGCCAGAAGTCCTGGATTCTGTCCCATTTAGGGCAGTCAGACATCCCTTGAGGGGACCCAGATTGGAGAGGATACAGACTGGGCTGAGGGACCACCCCCTCCCCCCATGCACAGGGTCTCTAGAATATATATATATATAGTGCAAATTAGGCCAGGACACTGTACTGTAATGGGTCAAGGTCAACCAGGCGGAGGTTGTATGCACAGGTGAGGCCCAGAGCGGAGAAAGAAAGAGAGACAGGGGAGCCGGTGATCAGTTATGCCCTGGCTCAGCCCAGCCCCCTTGAGCGAGAGCAGATATGGACAGGGACAGGGGAACCAACCTTCAGCCTCTGCTACTGCAGTTCCCACAGGCTCCCAAGAAGCAGTGGGCAGCCTACTGTTCACAATAACGCATGATGGGCTACTAGTTTACTTATAAATATTTTATTCCAAAATTTTTTTTACCACTATTTTAGTATAATCATTCTGTTGGAATTAAATTTTCACATCATTTGTTGACTATACACTGAGTGGCCAGATTATTATGACCACCTGATGTTTGAAGGAAAATTAGCCATACACTACATCATATGGGAAATGAAAGCTGAAAGCCTGTTCGAACACCTTTGCTGCCTGCAGTTACCAAGATAAAATGTCTCCAATTCACATAGGAACACAAGGATTGAACAGTGGAGCATTGGGAAAAAAGTCATGCGGTCCGATGAATCACGTTTCCAGTTGCATCATGCAGATGGCAGAGTGAGAATTTCACGGAAACAGCTTGAAAGCATGCACCCCACATGTATGAGTACAACCCTTCAAGCTGGTGGGGGCAGTGTTATGGTTTGGGGCATGTTTTCCTGACATGATTTGGGTCCTTTAATTCATGTGGAACAATGTCTGAATAGAAAACCTACCTAAGTATGGTTGCTGATCAAGTTCATCCTATCATGTTGATGTCGTATCCCAATGGAGATGGTTTCTTCCAACAAGACAATGTGCCATGCCCCGGTGCTTGTATTGTTCAGGAGTGGTTTCAAGAACATGAGGGAGAATTTACCTTGCTTAGGTGGCCCCCACAATCACCAGATCTCAATCCAATTGAGCATTTAAGGAACAAAATTAAAAGAGCCATCAGACATCTGGTTCCCCAACCATAAAGTCTCATAGAACTGGACAGTACTATTCATCAGGCATGTTGTCAGATTCCTCGCATCACGTTTCAACAGCTCGTGGAGTCAATGCCAAGAAGAGTCACTGCAGTATTGAAGGCAAAACGTGGCCGAATGGAGTACTGATGGAGTGGTCATAATAATCTGGCCATTCAATGTGTATATATATATAATATATGCCTGGTGCATGAATTCATGCATGGTGGGGTCCGACCAGCCTGGCCAGGAGGAGGAGACATGGGCGGTTGGCTGGACTGCCTGCTGGTCAAAGTCCTGGTTGAAGGGACAATTGATCTATTTTCAAATTGTGCTTTTATTATAAAAGATATACAAATAATATTTAATAAGTAGGATATTTTAAAATCAAACCTCAGAGAGAAGGTAGGGTAGGGTGGGGGAAAGGGGAGAGATCAACCAAAGGACTTGTGTGCATGCATATAAGCCTGACCAGTGGTCATGGACAACAGGGGGGTGGGGGCATAAGTGGGTTTGGAATGGGAATGGGGAGATGAGGATAATTATGTGATACTGTAATCAATTAAAAATAAATAAATCAAATTTATATGAATAAAATTGAAATCTTACATGTTTGCAAATATAAGCAAGTTTTATTACATATCTTTTCAGGTAAAACTATTCAGAATTCTGCTATTCAATATAAATCCATAAATATTTCATGTTATAGCTATATCTCCATAATTCCAAATTGAGTAATTATATGAATTATTTTATGTTGCAAAATATTCCTCAGCTCCCATATGCAAACGTCATGCTAATAGATGTGAATATTTCCAAAGCTATAAATTTGGACATGCACTGAAGCAATAAAATGGACACTCAGAGGTACTGGGAATTTATACACTTTGCAAGAATATTTTATATCTATGACATCTAAGAGGAAGAATTTTATCTACTTTTTACTGAGTTTATTTAAATAGGAATAACACCAAAATTCTAATAGACATACTAAACACTGGCAAAAGATATGAAGTTATTTTGCTGTAAAGGAAATATATAATGCAAAAAATCATATGGAAACTTGTTCATTGACTATTAAAAGTAGTAATCATTACAATAAAATTGAAGTGTTATTTTACTCGGAATAAATTAGAAAAATATTTTAAATATTTTAAAAAGCCTGATAATGGGAGACCAATTAGAAAAACTGGCATTTACACACTTTTCATGTGAAAATATAAATTAGGACAATTATTCTGGACAGAAAGTTGAAATTTTATGAACAAATGAAGAGACATAAATTGTTCATCCTTTTGTGCAATAATCTAATCTAAAGGAATTGCTCTAAGAAATATATTCAAAAAGGATGAACAAATTGAAAAATTTTGGACAACAAAAATGGTTCCACATATGAGAAGGATTAAGTAGATCATGCTATATCAAATATGTAAAATATCTACTAAAATGATAAATAAAAAACTGTAGCAAATTAAAACATATTTTCTAAGTGAAAAAAAAGTACAAAATTGAAGGTACAATATGCTTAAAAGATGTAAAATATTCACACATATGGCTAAAGACTTGCCAGGGAACAGAAACTTAAAAATAGCTGTAAGAATATGTGTGATTTTTTTTTTCTAACTTTCTTGACAGTATAAGAAATTTCATTTTAACTTGTATTTATACCCAATTTACATGTTATTGCCTATCAGTTCGATATGCCTAGTGCTAACCCAGAAAACATCCTGCTCCCCTATCTTCTCTTCTTAATTAATTGACAAAAATTCTAATCTTGGATAAAACCAAATATCTATCTCTTCACCTACACACAGGCAGTTGATTATTGCCATAGGTTACAATATGACAAAGGTCTTTGTAGGACTCTAAATTAATGATCACCAACCTAGAATTGGTCTTCAACCATTCTAGCCATTTTAATGATTTTTAAAATATTTTCCTCAGTTGTCCCCACCCTCCATATCTCACAATTGTTATTTCTAAATTAGCTCTATTGACTTTAAATATCTGAACTCTCCTCCTCATTCATTTTCAGCAAATTATTATTGGGGGGGCTATCTAATAGGAATTCTTTATCCTTCCACACATCACATTCAAAAACCTACTTGAGTCTAAGATACAGTATAGAACAATAGTTAAGAACATAAAAATTTTTTAAAAAGAACGTAAGCTTAGAAGCCAGACCTCTTATGTAGAATTATTACTTACTAGCTGTGTGATTTTGGAAAAGTTATTTTACTTCTCACTAATTCTATCTCCTCACTAGTAAAATAGGAATAATTATAGTCTTATACAGCATTATTACAATAATATAACAATTTAGCATATTAATATATGAGACTTTATCTGGCATATAATAAGGATTCAATAAATATTAACTATTATCTAATTCCATCATTTTGACTTTTCTTTTTATTACAATGCATAAGTAAATCTCTACTTTGAACTGTGACTGAATTCCATCATCTTATAACTGTTTAAGAATATTACCTAGTGGAATTTACTTTTATTATTACATTTGCAACCACTTCTTCAGTAGAAACACTATTCCATCAGTATTTAAATATGCTTAGGCATCTTTGTTCACAACTAAATTTCTCAAAATAATTGTCTCTATCTGTTGGTCTCAAATTTAAGCATATATCAGAATCAACTGGAGAGCTTGTTAAAAAATGATTTCTGGCCCAACCCCAGAAGTTTCTGTTTTGTTTTTAATTCAGGCATCAGGTGGAACCAGAGAATTTGCATTTCTTTTTTTTTTAAATTTCTTTAATGATGAAGGTATCACATATTCGTCCTCATTTCTAACAAGATTCCAGGTAATATATCTGCTACTGGTCCAGGGACCACACTTTGAGAGCAGCTGATCTATATACTCACTACCACATACTGTTTCTTATTTCTCATATATTTCACTTCAACACATCTTTAGAATAACTCTATATAAGATCAAAAATGATCTTAGCTTGTCTTTTGGATGCTGTTTTGCAATAATTTTCATTCACTCTTTTTTTTAAATGCACAGAAAGTACATTAACAGCTCCAGATGAACAAAAGTGACTGGAATACATAAAAATCACATTGCAATACATAAAAAGCTACTCTGTTGAGATTTAGGTATCATACCCATAGGCTTGGAATTGAAATCATTCTTTTTTTTTTATAAGCCTAACTATGTGATATTGATGCAAGTAGGCCTTGAACCTCACTTTGAAAAATAGTGACTATCAATATACTTTCTCCATATTAATAAATATTTGCCAATTTCAATGTCAGGAAGATAATCTAAGTTTTCCTCTAAAAGCATTATGATTTTATCATTTACATTTATACACTAAGTCAGTAGGAATAAATTTTGTTGTATGGCAGTGATTCTCATGTTTTAGTCTCTGAAATCATTTATAGTCTTAAAAAATAGTGAGGAGTGCAAAGAGCTTTAGTTTATGTGGGTTATATCTATTTATAATTACCATAATATAAAACTTAAAAATACTTATGTATTATTACTTATGCAATTAAAAGAATAATAAAATTGCACATTAACAGTAACATATTAAAATTATATTTTTCAAAACATAAAGCATATTTAGTGAGTAAAGTAGCATTGTTTTTTTAATATTTTTGCAAAACACTTTAATACATGACATAATATAAACAGCTGGATTCTCATATCTGCTTCTCCAATCTGTTATGCTGTATTGTTTTGATTGAAGTTTATGAAGAAAATTGAGTCTCATACAGATTGTAGTTAGAAAAAAGAAGAGTATATATTGATATTTTAGGATAATTGTGGATATTCTTTGATACCACATTTGACAAGTATTGATAGTATTATCTTAAAGGTTAGTTGCAATATAGTATCTGAAAAAGTATCACACATTTTTGTACTGTGTTACTGTGCACTTTTTGTACTGTGTTACTTTAAAATAATGGACACGTCTTGGATGTTTAATTGATTTTTGACTTATGTATGATTTTGAAAATCATATATTGATCATTTGGAAAACACTTATTCATTGATTTACACAGATCTTTCAAATGTTGACATATTTTGTATATAAATTTTTTAAAACCACATTTAAATCACCACAGCTCTTATCACCAAAATATTTAATTACTTGGGAGATGTCAAGTTCACAGTTTTCCGTAATACCAATTTTTACTTGAAGACCAAATTTTATGGTGGGCAACACATATTATGAATTGTTTATCTTCAAGTGGCAGGCTGACTTCTTTAATATTTAAGAATAAGTCCACCAAATAAAGTCTTAATAACCAGAGTTTGACAATCATTCATTTAAGTGAATATGGTGTTCCATGTAAAAAGTGATTAGTTCAGCTGGCAACTCAATCACAAATGTTTTTCATTGAGACAACCATCATACATAGAATTATCTTAGTATATACTGTCATTTCATCATATAAAATATTTAAAAGATGTATACTAAAAGTTAAAATTTAATAAAATAAATAATTTTATTATTTCATAAGGGTCATTCCTTTTTCTTTTATTTTTCACTTGCAGTTGATATTCAATATTATTTTATATTAGTTTCAGGTGTATAAACAGCATAGTGATTATACAATTATGTGATTTACAAAGTGATTCCCTGACAAATTATGTACCCACCTGGCATTATACATAGTTAAACTGGCTTTAGTTCTTACTGTGATTGCATAATAGTAAAGAAAAAATACAATGAACACTAGTTGGCTGTGATAGACTTGATCAGTGCTAAAGTATAAGAGGTTTTACTCAGCTTTTTGTAACAACATTGCAAATGTCAATAGACAACTCAAAGTATGTCTTCATATTCATATAATAGTTTAAACTCAAAGGATCTTTGGAACTCCAGGGATTCGTGAACCATACTTTGAAAATCACTAGTGTTAAAAGCAACAAATAAGATCAACAAAATCAAGAGCTGGTTCTTTAAAAGGACAAACAAGATTGATGGACCTCTTGCCAGGCTCACCAGGGGGAGGGGGAGGAAGAGAAGACCCAGATAAACAAAATCAGAAATGAAGGAGGTGAAGTAAAAACTGATCTCACAGAAATACAAAGGATTGTAATAAAATACTATGAATGACTTTATTCCAACAAATGGGACAACCTGGACAAAATGGACATATTTCTAGAAAAATACAACCTTCCAAAACTGAATCATGAAGAATCAGAAAACCTGAATAGGCCAATAACTACTGATGAAATTGAAGCAGTAAAATAAATAAATAAATAAATAAATAATAATAAAACAAAAAATTCCCTTAAGCAACAGCCCTGGTCTAGACATATTCACAGAGAAATTTTACCAAATATTCAAAGAAGATCTAATATCTCTACTCCTCAAACTACTCCAAAAAATTCAAAAGGAAGGAACACTTCCAAACTTATTCAATGAGGCCACCATAACTCTAATTCTAAAAACCAGAAAAAGACATGACAAAGAAAAGAACTATAGGCCAATATGCCTAATGAACATAGACGCTAAAATCTGCAACAATATTTTAGCAAACAATATTTTAGGATCCAGCAATATATTAAAAAGACCATACATCATGACCAAATGGGATTCATTCCACATATGCAAAGATGGTACAATATTCACAAATCAATAAGTGTGATACAGCACATAAACAGATTGCAAGACAAAAAAAATCACATGATCATATTAATCAATGCAGAAAAAGCATTTGACAAAATCCAACACCCTTTAAAAAATAAACTCTCAGCAAAATGGGAATAGATATAATATACCTCAACATAATAAAGGCTATATATGACAAACCTACAGCCAACCTCATACTCAATAGGCAAAAACTAAAATCATTTCCCCTAAGAACAGGAACAAGACAGAGGTGCCCCTTTTTGCCACTCTTGTTCAACATAGTTCTGGAAGTCTTGACCACAGTTATCAGAAAGAAGAAATAAAAGGCATCCAAATAGAAAGAGAGGAAGTAAAACTCTCTTTATTTACAGATGACCTGATACTGTGCATAGAAACTCTAAGGACTCGATTAAAATACTACTGGATTTAATAAATGAATTCAGAAACATAACATGTTACAAAATTGACACTCAAAAATCCCAGCACTTTTGTACAACAATAGTGAACTTTCAGAAAGAGAAGTTGAAAAAAAATCCCATTTACCATTCCAATAAAAAAATTGGCATACTTAGGAATAAAGTTAAACAAAGAGGTAAAAGATCTGTATTCTGAAAACTACAGGACATTGAAAACAGGGATAGAAGGAGACATAAAAAGTGGAAGAATATATCACGTTCATGCACTGGTAGAATCAACATCATTAAAATACCCATATCCCAAAGCAATCTATAGATTCAATGCAATCCCCATTAAAATAGCAATGGCATATTTCACAGACCTAGAACAAACACTCCAAAAATGTATATAGAACCAAAAAAGACCATGAATATCTGCAGCAATCCCGAGAAAGAAGAATCATGTTGGAGGAATCACAATATCAGATATCAAGTTATACTACAAAGCCACTGTACTCAAAACAGCTTGGTACTGCCATAAGAACAGGTATATAGATAAATGGAACAGAACAGAGAACCCAGAAATCAATCTAAGTCACTATGCTCAATTAATATTTGACAAAGGAGGAAAGAGAATACATTGGAGCAATGACAGTCTCTTCAATAAATGGTGTTGGGATAAGTGGACAGCTATATAAAAAATGAAACTAGGCCACCAACTTACACCATATATAAGAATGAACTCAAAATGATTAAAATACTTAAATGTAAGATGTGAAACCATAAAAGTCCTGAATGAAATCATTGGCAGCTAAATCTCAGACATCTCTCTCTCATAGCAATATGTTTACCAATGCCTTAATGGAAACTCAGGAGAAAATAAACAAAAGGAACTACATCAAAATAAATAGCTTCTGCATGGAAAAAGAAACCATCATCAAAATAACAAGAGACCCCACTACATGGGAGAACATATTTGCCAAAGATACATCTGATAAGGGTTTAATCTCCAAGGTATATAGGGAACTCATACACCTTAACAAAAGGAGGTCAAACAATCCAACCAAAAATGTGCAAATGATCTAAATAGACACTTCTCCAAAGTGGACATATAGAAAGCCAAGAGACATATAAAAAATGCTCTAAAAAATGCTGAAAGATGCAAATCTAAACTACAATAAGATATCATCTCATACCTATCAGAATGGCTATCATCAACAAATCAACCAAAGACAAGTGCTGGTGAGGATGTGGAGGAAAAGGAACCCTCTTCCACTACTGGTGGGAATGCAGACTGGTACAGCCATTGTAGAAAAGAGTATGGAGTTTCCTCAAGAAATTAAAAATGGAACTCCCACTTGACCCAGTGATCCCACTTATAGGAATATATCCTAAGAAACAGGAAACATCAGAAAGAATATATGCATCCCTATGTTCATAGGAGTGCAATTTATAATAGCTAAGAATTGGAAATAGCCTAAGTGCCCATCAGCAGGTGAATGGATAAAAAAAACAAAACAAAACAAAAAAAAAACCTGTGGTACATTTACACAGTGGAATACTGTGCAGCAATAAAAAAAAAAAAGAAAGAAAGAACTCTTACCATTTGCAAGATCATGAATGGACCTGAAAAGTATTATGCTGAGTGAAATAAGCCAGTAAGAGAAAGGTAACTATTGCATGATCTCACACATATCTAGAATCTAATGAACCAAATAAATTGATGATCAAAAATAGACCCAGAGTCATAGAAGGATGAACAGACTGTTGAACCTCAGAGGGAAGGCAATAAACCAATGAACTTGTATGCATACATGCATACCCTATGAACACAGACAATGAGGTAGTGAGGGCCTGGGGGTGCAGGGAGAAGATGGTAGAGGAATAGAAGAGCTTAATGGGGGAAAAAGAAATATCTATGTAATACTTCCAACAATAAAGACTAAAATAAAAATAAAGAAAAGAAAATCACTAATGTTGTATTAGATACATGTTTTTCCATATAGATATCACACTGATCAAGCACAATTTGCTGAAAGACCCATTTCTCACAACTGTACCGTGTTTCCCCGAAAATAAGACATCCTCCGGCCGGGACCGGTTTGGCTCAGTGGATAGAGCGACGGCCTGCGGACTGAAGGGTCCCGGGTTCGATTCCGGGCAAGGGCATGTACCTTGGTTGCGGGCACATCCCCAGTAGGGGGTGTGCAGGAAGCAGCTGATCGATGATTCTCTCTCATCGATGTTTCTAACTCTCTATCCCTCTCTCTTCCACTCTGTGAAAAATCAATAAAACATATTAAAAAAAAAAAAGACATCCTCGGAAAATAAGACCTAGCGCATGGAAAGATGAGACATCCCCTGAAAATAAGACCTAGCGCAACTTTGGAAAAAAAATTAATATAACTGTCTTATTTTCGGGGAAACAGGGTATTACAGCATAACCTTTGTCATAAATTGGGTAACTGTGTATTTGTGAATGTGTTTCTTGGTTCTTTTCTCTGATGTATTTGACAGTTGGTCTATGCATACGCCAGTAGCACGCTGCTTCAATTTCTATTGCTTTATAATACATCTTGATACCTGATATTGTATGTCCTCAAGTTTTGTTTTCTTCTTCAACACAGCCCTGGCTGTTCTTGGTTCTTTTCATTTGAGTTTTAGAATCAACTTATAGTTTCTTCAAAAAAAAAATAAACCTGCTAATATTTTAACTGTGATTACCATGAATTTTTAGAATAATTTGGAAGAATTTACGTGGTTAAAGTATAAAATTTTCCAATCCAACATGATTTACTTCTCTATATATTTCTTAGTTTCTCTCTATAGTGCTTTTTTTTTTTAGTTTTTACCATAAAGGTTTTATCCATATTTCATTTGATATAGTCCTAGATATATGAAATTTTTATGCTTTGGGGTACTATTTTTTTTTTTTTTTTTAGTTTTCAGTTTTCAAGGTTTTTCTTTTTATTGTGATAAATATACATAACATAAATTTTATCATCTTAACAATTTTAAGTGGACAGCTTAGTAGTGTTAAGTACATTCATATTGTTCAACCAGTCTTGAAGATTTCATTTTGCAAAACTCTTTACCCCTTATACAATAACTCCCCACAAATCCTTTTCTCCAGTCCTTGCTAACCACAGTTCAACTTTCTGTCTCTATAAAGTTGACTATTCTAAATAATTCACATTTGTGGATTCATACAATATCTGTCTATTTGTATCTGGCTTACTTCAGTTAGTAAACTGTTTTCAAGAGTCATCTAAGTTATAGCATATATAAGAATCTTAATTCCATTTTGTGGTTGAATAATTATATTGTATGTATCAATCAACTTTTGTTTATCCATTCATCTTTTGATGGACACTAGTGTTGTTTCTACATACTGACTTTTGTGAATAATGCTTCTATGAATATTGGAGTACGAGTATTTGAGTCCCTGCTTTTAATCCTTTTGGGTATTTACGTCGAGACAAATTTCTGGATTATAATTCAAAGTACTTTCCACAGTGGCTGCACCACTTTATAGTCACACAAACAATGTTGAGGGCTATTTTTAAAGAAATATATTTCATCTTGTATGATGCTGGTACATGGACACGTTTGGCTTTTCTAGGTACATAATTATATCATCTACAAGTAATAAAATTTTATTATTTGCTTTTCAAACTTTATACCTTTTATTTGTTTTTATTTTGTTCTTAGATAGACTAGCTCCTCTAGCAGAGTACTAAATAAAATCAGTGATAGTGGAGAGTACTGTCACATTCCTAAGTTCTGTGAAAAAGTTTCCAATAGTTACTGCTTGAGAATTACATGTACTGAAAGGTTTTTGTAGATGCCCGGTGGTAAGCACTGTAGTCACCCAAAGATGTTTGTGCCCTATTTATGGAATTTATACATATATTTGATTATCTGACAAAAGAAACTTTGCAGATATAATTAATACTATAGGTCTTAAAATAGGGATATTTTCCAGGTGGGCCCAATCTAATCATCTCGAGTTAGAGAGATGAGTTAGAACAGGAAGCAGGAAAAATTAAGTGAGATCCTAAGCATGAGAAGGGTTCATCACCCCATTGCATTTTGACCCTTTACAAGAACCAGATAGAGGCCTCTGGGAGGTAAGGACAACCCCCCAGATGATAGCTTGCAAGGAAACAAACAAACAAAAAAAACGAAAAAAACTCAGTCTTACTATTACAACACTGAATTCTTCCCAAAACCTGAATAAGTTTGGAAGCACAACTGTTCATAGAGCATCCAGTAAGAAATGAAGCTGTACCAATGTCTAATTTCAGCCAAGTCCATCCAGACATCTGATCACAGAAAATATTAGATAATAATTTTTTGTTAATAAAAAATGCCTACTATGTGGTAAATGTCCGATATACATAATAATTATAAGTGATAGCAAGGCCTGATTTTAGGAGAGTAATATTATATAATCTTGATTCAAAATTCATTAGGACAATATAGAAATAAAAAGTACAGATGAAAAAATAATTGTGTTGTTTCAGCCTGCTAAATTTGTGGTAATTTCAATAACATAGCTAAAACATGCCCTTTGTCACATAAAAAAAGTTTCCTCCATTAAAAAATATATATTGATTTCAGAGAGTGGAAGTGTGAGGGAGAGAGAGATAGAAACACCATTGATTAGAGAAAATCATTGATCTGCAGCCTCCTGAACACCCCTTCTGGGGATTGAGTCCAAAATCCGGGCCTGTGCCCCAACAGGGAATTGAACTGCAACCTGCTGATTCATGGGTCCAAGCTCAGTTACTGACCCAAGCCTGTTGGGCATGTTCCCTTATTTTCTTAATTTGCTTAGAGTTTTGTCATGAATGGTGTTGAATTCATCATCAGGATGATCATGTGTATAACCAAAGTTTTTGTTTTTTTTAACTGATTTTCTGATACTAAAGCAATCCTGCAAAACCAAAATAAATGTTAGTTAAATATAATGTGTTATTTTTTAATATAGTAATAATGTCAATTTGTTAATATTTTATTATTTTGTTATCTATGTAATTGAGAGAGACTGATTTGTAATATTTCTTTCCTGCCATGCTCATGTCAGATTATAGAATCTGGTACTATTTATTTCCTAGATATTTGGAAGAATTCATCAATAAAGTCATGTGATCCTAAGTGTGTACATGTGCTTACAGAAAAATTTGACAACAGTCAGTTTCTATAAAGGAATAGTATGGAGTTATCTCAAAAAATTAAAAATGGAAATGCTTTTTAACCCAGAGATCCCACTTTTGGGAATATATCCTAAGAATACCAAAACACCAATCAGAAAAAAAAAAAAATATATATATATATATATATATATATATATATATATATATGCACCCCTATGTTCATAGCAGCATTATTTACAATAGCCATGGCCTGGAAACAGCCCAAGTGCCCATTAGTAGACCAGTGGATAAAAAAGCTATGATACATTTACACAATAGAATACTATGCTGCTATAAAAAGAAGGAACTCTTACCCTTTGCAACAGCATGGATGACCTGGAAATTATTATACTAAGCAAAGTAAGCCAGTCAGAGAAAAACATACCATATTATCTCACTTATAAGTGGAAAATAATGACCAAAATAAACTGACAATTTAGAAACAGAGGCATGGATATATTGAACAGACTGACTGGGGTTAAGGGAAGGAGAGTAAGGGGAACTGGATGACAGAAGGTGAAGAGAATAGCCAAAGATTATATATACTTAGCTCATGGACACAGATAACAAAGTGGTATGCAGGGGCTTGGTGAAGGTTGTCAAAAGGAGGGGGGGACATCTGTAATAATCTCACCAATAAAAATTAAAAAAAGAAATCATAATATATTTTCAATATCCAGCTTTGATAGCTTATGCTTTTTAAAATATGTATACTTTTATTTTATTTCAGAGGGAGGAAAGAAGAGGGAGAGAGAAGTAGAATCATTGATGAGAGACATTGATTAGCTACCTCCTACATGCCCCCCACTGGGAGTCAAGCTCCCAACCCAGGCATGTGGCCTTGAATGGGATCAAACCAGTGATTTCCTGGTGCATGGGATGACACTCAACCAACTGAGCCACATCAGCCAAGCAATAGCTTATACTTTTTTTAAAATATATATATTTTATTGATTTTTTACAGAGAGGAAGAGAGAGGGATAGAGAGCTAGAAATATCAATGCGAGAGAGTCATCGATCAGCTGCCTCTTGCACACCCCCTACTGGGGATGTGCCCGCAACCAAGGTACATGCCCTTGACCGGAATCGAACTCGGGACCTTTCAGTCCGCAAGCCGACGCTCTATCCACTGAGCCAAACCGGCTTCGGCAATAGCTTATACTTTTTGAAGAATATTCCATTTCATGCAAACCATCAAAGGTATCTACATAGTCATTCTAATAATCTCTTGTATGGTAATTGGGAACATGGACCTAATCCCGTGTTCCAACTCCCCCCCTACCCTGTGGGAATATAATGAAGGCCATCTGTCAGCAGACTGTGAGACCTTGGGAACCTGGCCTCCAACTCAGTCTAAGAAATGCTAGAGAGAAACTACTTCTAGATGGGAGCCTGGATTGTAACAGCTAGTGTTTTGATCTTACACAGCTTGTACAAGTGTATATTCCACTCCCTCTTCATGCCCTGGTTTTCTATGATTTCTGTACTCTATAAAACCTTGTACTGGGAAAGTCTGAGTGGCTGCAAAACAATAGCCACCCCCAGTGCAGCCCAGATGGGACTTAGCAGGACAACTTCACTGGTGGCAGCCTGTGCAGTAATAAACTTCACCAGTGAGCCGACACTGGTGGTAGCCGGTGAGCACATATGTCCAAATAAACCCATGTCTTACACAGCTAGTCTTCTGTGTTATTTCTTTGGAATTCATAAACAATATGCTGAGATATTCTATGACCTTGGCACTTTACATAACACTTCTCCTTATCTTGAAATGTCTGTAGAATCTTGTTCTCCATTGTATTTTCTTGGTCAGTCTTTCTAGAGATTTATCATTTTTATTAATGTATTTAGAAGCAATATTTGGCTTTGCTAATTTTTCTTATGTTATGTCTGTTTTTTAATTCATTGATTTCTACTTTTTACTTTTTACCTATCATAATGTGCAAATGTTCAAGTTGCTCTACATCTTCAGTAACACTTGGTAATTTAATCTTTCTAACTTTACCTATTCCGGTGTGTGTGTCTGTGTGTGTGTCTATGTGTGCATGTGGGTGATTTCACTGTGTTTTAAATTCCATTTTTTTACATAAGTAAAAATGTTGAACGTCTTATATGTTTTTGGCCCTCTGGACCCTAAGTTTTAAATGGTGAATTTTCTGGACTTACTTTTGCTACCTGCCTTATCTTTGCACTCTACACTCTTTCCTTAATTCATCTAATCCAGTTTCATAGATTTATCACTTTGTATATACCAATAACTCCAAAAGTTGTACCACAAACCTTGCTACTGGGTTTTAAATACTTATATCTAAACAAGTGGCCTGAAATATGTGCAAGGAGGGGGGAGGGTGTTCCCTCAGCCCAGGCTGCACCCTCTCCAATTAGGGACCCCTTGGGGGATGTCCAACCACAGATTTAGACTGCTGGCTCCTAACTGCTTACCTGCCTGATCGTCCCTAACTGCCTCTGCCTGCATACCTGATCTCCCCTAACTGCCTCTGCCTTCCTGCCTAATCACCCCTAACTGCCCTCCCCTGCCAGCCGGAACTCACCTCCAACTGCCCTCCCCTGCCAGACTGATCTTGCCCCCAACTGCTCTCCTCTGCTGGCCTGATCACCTCTAACTGTCTCTGCCTGCCTGATTGCCCCTAACTGCTTTCCTCTGCCAGCCTGATATCAACCCCACTGTCCTCCCCTGCAGGCCTGATCTTTCCTCCAACTGCCCTCCCCTGAGGCCTGGCTGCCCCCAATTGCCTTTCCCTGCCAGCCTGATATACCCCCAACTGCATTCCCCTGATGGCCTGATTGCCCCTAATGGCCTTTGCCTTGGCCCCCACAACCATGGCCTTGTCTGAAAGAAAATTGGACTTCTGAAAGATGTCCAGTCGACCCGGATTAATTAGCATATTACCCTTTTAGTAGTATAGACAGATTATATAGGATAGGATTGCTTAAATGGGTGTTGGAGGCTTTTTTCATCAGGAGGAGATGCTCTTGGCAGACAAACATACATAATCCCTATATCTGGACTAATAGCCAGCCATATGCACTATACTTCCAAACCGGTCATGAAAAAATTGATCCATTTTCTTACACCTTACACCAAACAGCTGTTGCCCTCCTCAGCCCCCACCTTAAATTCTGGCTTCTCATTTTACCCAGATTAGGTTCTGATTGGTCAGTTTCTATGCCAGATAACGTCAGAAGCTCTGCCTCCTAGGCAGCCATTGGCTCCTGGCACTTCATCCAGATTTGGTTCTGATTGGTTGGTTTCCATGCCAGTCAGCATCTCTGGGATTATCAACAGGCCTGATCAGAGGCCAGGCTGATCAGCAACCCCCAGGAAGGCCCAAAGAAAGAGAGGCATAGCTGATGGCCATGCCCCAAAAGAAAGGGAGAGGCAAGGACTGATCAACAGTTGCTACTGAAGTTATGGATCACACCCTGCTTCTCTCTCCAGGCCTCTTTCTGGGCCTGATTCAAGCCCCTTGGCAGTCAGTGCTGGGTTGTAGCACCCACAGTGATGCAACCCAGCACTGACTTCTGCTTAGTTGAGCCTTTGGTCATTTTGAATGTAACAGACCCTGGGTTTTTATATATTAGGATACCCATGGTACATATCCCAACACTTCTTCACCCTTTTCCTTTTCTTCTTTACCCTTCTTCTTTCTTGACTAGAAGATTAATGTAAAGCCTGGAGACACAGCAGTTATCTTGTGCTCTAAAGTTAAAAATACAAGGGCAAGAAACAATGTATTAAAAACAGCAGAAGATAAATTTGTACAGGATTTTGGGAGAGGGAGATGAAAATGTTTTACAATTGATTGTGATTGGGATTTCACTACTCAGAATGTATTGAAATCCATGAAATTATAACTTTATTTTCCCCCTTTCACCAGACTCTTTAAATAGATTACTTGTATGATATATGAATTATATCTCAATGTAGTTGTTAAAAATATAGAGTGATTTTTAAGTATGGCAATAATTCAAGCTCTTCCATAAGATTCTCTTTTTATAAAATTTTAGGATGGAATTTTAAATAATCTAAGTACTCGTTTAGTCTTCATATTCTCATAAAGAAACATTTTGCATGAATATACTACTTGTGTGGATTATCCATATTTGAGAAAAAGAATCAAATTATTTGTTTGAAAACTATAGCCTGTGAGAGACAATAATGGAATAATTTGAATAAATATAGTATGTCAGGGGATTCTGGGCTGAATTTTAACTAGCAGTCATTAATACCATAGTATATAATTACTTCAGCAAGTAGATACTGTATTATAAAGGCTATTTTGATGTAAACAAATTCTAATCTACACTCAGAAATGTACTGTGTCCAGACTCACTACTTCCAATAGAGGCATTTTGTCATGTTTAGATTACTATGACAAAAGAATTATAAAATTACTAATAGGTTTAATTAATGGATCTAAAATATTTACTTTCAATAGATAGCTATTCAATTTTACACTTTTATGTGCTAACATAATGCAATGGATGTTAAAAGCACAAAATGAAGAAATCTGATTGCCTGTATCAAAACAAAAACTTTCAAATGAACAATTCTGAAATACAGTGACATGTTTATTTAAATAATTGCAACCTTTCAGCTACAAAAATGTTCTTTTCTCTAAGTTAGTCCAGCTACACAGGAGAAATTTTCAAAAGTATTTGATTAGAGCAATCAGATTTTAACCAATATTTCAGGTCAATCAATATTTTTGCCACATTTCAAATAATAGGACACAACTTGTTTTGGCAGGGAAAGGAAACTTACTTTTGGTGCTCCCTTCCTTCAATTAATCACTTGTCACTGTAAATCTACATTAGAAAAGTCTTTCTATCTCTGCAACCTTTGTATGATTAGCTTAGGTTGCTTAGGTTCTCCCTATGTTTTCTATCATTTTGTGGATTTTCAAAATAATTATGAAACTTACAAAAGAGAAAGAAGGTAATAGGAGTGGTAAGTAATATTTAGAAAGATGGTTATCTTTGTATTTCTCATTCTCCAATATTTTAAATAACTCATCATTTCTTGAAAGTATCAACAAATCTATTCCAATATTTGACCTAACGTATTGTATAAATTACCTACTATTACAAAGATGAAGAGAGTGATAGAACCAATCTTGAAAGTACTTGAATTTTAATGTAAACAATACTTTTGAGAAACAAGGAACACATTCTTTTCTACCCAATACTCAGGATGTCACTTCCTTAGAATCTTCCTCAGACCATGAGGTAATGATATAAAAAGAGGAGATGTGCTATTCATTTAATAAGCTGCCACAAATAAATTGGTGACAAGCAAACTGATAATTTGTTTTGCAATGCATCAAAGTAAATATATATATAGTGTATAACCCAGATAATTGTTCTTGGACCTTACCTCCTTTTGGTAGTTTAGCAGATGTCCCATGTCATGCTTATTACTTATTTTAGGCTTAAATAAATAGAATACATTTCCAAATTAAACACAATCTTATTTACAGGAATTTATAATTAGTTTACCCTAAAGAAGAGATGATTCAAGAAATACATTTTCTAGAATTGGGAAATTTCTATCCAGGGACAGTTTTCCAAAGGTCATGTTAGGAAATGTTGTAGAAAGGTATACTTTACTAATGTTAAAAATTTAAGACACATGCCTAAAAATTAATTTCTTGTATAATCATTGCTTTTATACATAAAATTCATTATATAATTGCAACAACAAAAGGTTTGAATCAGACTCTGTAACAGATGCTGTTGCACAATCCTATCTAATAAAAGAGTAATATGCAAGTTAACCATCAGTCCACTACACCACAAGCCACACCCACCAGCCAATCAGGAAAACATGCAAATTAACCCAACCAAGATGGCTGCAGCCACTGAGCAAGCAGGAGGCTTGGAATTCCTCAGTAATGGAGGAATCCAAGGTTTCCTCACACCCTGGCTGGCCTAGGCCTCCACTCAAGGCTACAAAGTTTTAATTATAGAAGATAAATAACCCCCCCAGAAATGGCTGTGGCCACAGAGCAAGCAGGAGGTTTGGCTCCTTGGCTGCTGCCATTTTTGTTGGGATTAATTTACCTTTTATAAATGAAACTTTGTAGCCTTAAGGGGAGGCCAAGGAGGGCCAGAGCTGTGGAAGTTTGGCTTCTTCCATCATCGGGGCAACCCAAAGCTACAAAGTTTCAATTATAGGAGATAAATAAATCCCAGACTCCAGGGCCTCTGCTTGGGTTGCTGGGGGACATGGCCAACCTGCAAACCACCACAGGACCCTCACCCAGGCTGCCCCACTCCCCAAGGGAACCCCAACCCTGATCTGGGACATCCTTCAGGGAAAACCAGCTGGCCCCCACCCATGCACCAGGCCTCTATCCTATCTAATAAAAGAGTAATATGCAAATTTACCATCACTCCAACACACAAGATGGCTGCCCCCATGTGGTCAAAGATGGCTGCCCCCATGTGGACACAAGATGGCCATCACAAGATGGCCAGCAGTTGTGAAGGGACCAGGACCCTTCACACAAGGGAAGGCAGTTAGGGGCGATCAAACTTGTAGCTGAGGGCAGTTAGGAGTGACCAGGCCAGCAGAGGAAGGAAGTTGGGGGTGACCAGGCTTGCAGGGAAGGGCAGTTTGGGGGACCAAGGCCTGTAGGGGAGGGCAGTTAGGGATGACCAGTCCTGCAGGGAAGGGCAGTTAAGGGTGATCAGGCCTGCAGGGGAGGGCACTTAGGGGCAAACAGGCTGGCCGGGGAGCAGTTAGACATCAATCAGGCTGGCAGGCAGAAGCAGTTAGGGGAAATGGGAGGCAGGCAGACAAGAATTTGGGAGCTAGCAGTCCTGGATTATGAGAGGGATTTCTGACCGCCCATTTAGGCCTGATCCCATCTGCACTGGGCCTAAACTGGCAGTTGGACATCCCTCAAAGGGTCCCAGATTTGAGAAGGTGCAGGCTGGGCTGAGGGACAACCCCCCATGCACTTATTTTGAGCACCGGGCCTCTAGTCCTGTAATAAATTCCCTTGGTATACCTCTGATTTCAGATTCAGCTTCAATGGACATATTCCAATGAGCTCATTTCAGTTCACACTTAACATTTTTCCTTTTTATTTTTTTGCTTTCAGGTTTTTCCCCATAGCTCTTCTCTGAAGTCATTTAGGGAAACAATCTTTTACATTATCTGGTACCACACCTATTTTACAGAATTGGTCTCTTTGTAACTGCAATATCATGGACCAATGCTTGGGACAAAATCACAGCAGCACATGGTACCAGTTAAGAGCAGATTATTAGAGACTTTACAATCTAAATTTCCACAAGAAAAAAAATTATGCATTCCCAATCCTTCCATTTTTTTATAATTATGTTCATAATAACACTTTTAATTTTTATAAGTGGAGAAATATTGACCAATTTACACCAAGATGCACAGTAAGTTAATGGTAGACTCAAGTTTAGAAACTGGTCTTCTGATTCCAGATCAATGTTTATTTTCTATACCACTGGTTCTGAAAGTATGTCCTTCCATCAGGATGAGTCATCCAATTACTTGTAAAAAATTCAGATGCCTGAGGCCCATTCCAACCCTTTCTCTGCTTTTCTTTCCTTACATATTTTGAATACTTGAATGTCATGAGTTCTTGGGTTTCACAACCTACTAGTGAGAACCGCTGTGGGGAAAAAAATGATCTGCCCAACTTAAGTCAGGTATATACTGTGGTATTAATTAATTGGCAGTTGGGAAAAATACATTCCACATATAAAGGCAAGCCTCGGCCAAGGCCTAGAGATTAGAGAGGTATGAGGCATTAATAAGGAAATAGTTAAATTTAAAAATACTGTAAGGTTTATGTAGCTGGAAAATAATGAAAAAGTGCCTTGGAATACATCTTAGCAGGCTTTGTATGTTGACGGACTGTTTGAACTTCATGCAGTAGGATGAAAGGAAATAATTTAAGATGTTTTTCAGCAGAAAGCATCTTGTCAGAGTTAGATTAAGATTAATCTTCCACCAGTAAGTGGAGTGACTTAGAGTGGGGATAGACCAGAATAGTGTTTCTCATACTTATGTGTATCTAAAATTATTTATGATGCTAGTTTTAAAAATGTGCATTCCATTCACCTGGCCTCAGAGTAAGTAGTTGGAGGGTGTATTCCAGGAAACGTTTTTTTTTTTTTTTTAATATATTTTATTGATTTTGTACAGAGAGGAAGGGAGAGAGATAGAGAGAAACATCGATGAGAGAGAGTCATCGATCAGCTGCCTCTTGCACACCCCCCACTGGGGATATGCCCACAACCAAGGTACATGCCCTTGACCGGAATCGAACCCGGGACTCTTCAGTCCCCAAGCCGACGCTCTCCATTGAGCCAAACCGGTCTCGGCCCCCAGGAAACGGTTTTTATTACCAGCACTTTGTTTCTTACATAACAGATACTGAGGCCAGGTGTTTCATACATGCATGTACATACCTACATACTCAGGTTTTGTACATACAAATGTTCCTTATATACATAGTATTTGAGAACATCTGATCTGATTTGCCTTCACAGCAATCTTCTAAACCAATGCATTAGAGATATAATTTGGAGGTGAGGGAAATGTGTTGGACAAAGGAACATAGGCTGCCTCTGAAGTAGGCAGCTGCAACTCAGAGTAAGCTGATCACTGCCATTCAGGAAAATTGTATCTGCTTTTTCATGAGAAACCAGGTATATGAATGAATTATTATGGTTACTGTCCCAATTTTTAATGTTTAATGTCTCACCTCTCTCTCTGTCTCTGAAAACAAACAAACAAAAGTCTTTAAAGACTTTTGGTGGGATTTGGCTAAAGGGCAACTAGTGTATGACCTCTGGCTTTTTTTTACTAGCTCCACTCAGTTGTTTTTGGTTTTTTTTTTTTCATTTTTGGAATGTTTTATTATCTTTGTTTGTTCTTGGCTTTCACATTTGCATTTATTTCTATAGTGTTGTATATGTATATTAATATGTACTTTTTATACATTGACTGTCTCCCTAGGTCGGTCAAAAGTTCCTCAAAAGGAAAGACCATATCCCCAATTTCAACTCTGCTCTCCTTACAGTGAGAACACTATGAGGATGGTGGGGGTTGACTTATGCTAGTGCAATAGATGCTACTTGTGAACTTGTGATCACTGTTTTAGTGATCATGACCCTTCAGCCCAGTATTAAAGTATATATTGCCAATTATTTATGAAGAGGAAAATAGTCAACCTACTATATTATTACTTATGTTCCCCTATGCTACATAAATTTATGCATATAGATCTTTCTGTCAGCATTATCCTCTCTTCATTTCTGCAGCACATTATATGCTGTGTGTTGTGCAAATGTTTCCCCGCGCTTACTTTTCAAGTGATTTCTCATAGCAGATGTTCCCCCAAGTGTACTTTCTTCCTCTTTTTACTAGCATTTCTTTCTATACAAACAACAGATTGCTTATCAGCTGTCCTTTAGATTAAAGGAGAAAAACATTCACTTCTACAGATATTTCCTTGTCTCCCCCCTCCCCAAGATTCTCAGAATATATTTATAAAGAAATATGCATCTTTCCTCTCATTTTCTTTCCTGACTCCTAATGTCATAATATAAAGCTTGGCTTTCAAATTATTTCTATAGAGTCATCTTCTTTGAATTTCCTGAGCAAAATTGCCTTCTTAGTATATTAACATTAGATAGAAATGTGGTGTTCAGTGACTCATGAACAAAACTTACTTGTCTGAGTATCAACCAAAAATAATACAATAAATTTATATTATCTAAAATTATAAGGGGATAATTAAGAATGTTTTTTTCTCAGCTGAAGCTAATTCTTCTGATTGTTACCAAGGGGGCTTGTAGGACTAGGAATAAAAATACAGGTGACAAATACTAGACTCCACATAACCACTATATATAGGAATAGAATTTTACAGTTTACACAGCATTTTACCTTCACTATCCCATTTAATCCTCACACAAGCTAGTATAAATTGTATTATCCCCAGTTTTACAGCTAAAGGCTGAGATATAGTTTACCTAAGGTAACACAACCACAAAACTGAGATGCCAACACTCCAACCCAAGTTCAGTTCTTTATTTGCACTGGTCTACCTTGCCCCTCTGCCATTTCTATAATGACTTTCAAATCATCCTCAACTGCACTTTTAACAGCTTTGTTGAAATATAATTCAAGCACCACACGATTCAGCCATTTAAATTGTATAATTTAATGCTGCTTAGTATTCACAGAATTATGGGACCATCTTTAAAAGCTACTTTTAGAATATTGTTTATCACCTCAAATAGAAACATTATACCCATTAGCAGTCATTCCCCACTTTCCCTCCCTCTAAGCCCTGGCAACTACTAATCTTTCTGGCTCTATAGATTTGCCTATTCTGGACATTTCATATGAATGCAATCATATAATATGTGGCCTTTTGTGCTTGGCTCTTCTCACTGAGCATAGGTTCATCTATGTCATGCAATATCAATATTTTATTTCTTTTTATGGCTGAATGCTACTCCATTGTATGAATATACCACTTTTATTCATGCATCCATTATATGCTGGGTATCAGTGTTGTTTTCACTTTTTGATTATTATAAATAGTTCTGCTGAATACATTAAATTGTTTTTTCACAGTAATATGTACACAGTATTTTTATTCAGTAAGTCTGTTAAAGGATTAAGAAATGTATAATACTTTTGGCATTTTGGGTTTCTGTGGAAAAAAAAGTTGAGTGTGGCTGGAAGTTAGAATAAAGATTTTAAAGCAGAGAGCGGTGAAAGTTAGAGTTTTAAGAAGGTGTCAGATACAGAGAAGCCTTAGAGACCATTTTAAGGATCTGAGCTTGTCCCGAGGAACTCATGAAAACCACTGAAAGTTTTAATCATGCTGGTTAAGAAATTTGTTTGTAACTATAGAAAAACCACTTTGAGAAAAGACTAAAAAGGAATCAGGAGCCTATTTCAGAAGTGCCTTTAGAATAATCAAATATATGCATAACCCTCACCTAAAGGCATTGCTTTGCTTCTGTCTGGCACTGGGGCTTTTCTCTATAGGTATGGCAGGTGCAGTGTCTTATGAAGTAATTATTTGAACTACTCTTTTATTAAATTTATTTTCTTGTTTAAGTATAGTTGGTATACAATTTTATATTGGTTGTATTAGTTTCAGGTATACAATATTGTGATTTGACATTTTTATACTTTACAATGTGCTCTAAAAATACTTTCCCAGTCTCATTTGATTGTGGTAGGTAAAACTTCACTTTCTAAGTAACAGTTCCTTGAACATTTTGTTCCATATTACAGTGTTAGGGAGAGAAAGAGTGCCAGAGATCTTCTAGTCTGATCTCTTTATACTATAGAAAATAAAATGAAGCTTGGAGAGATTTTTTCCTCACTATCACAGCCATGTGACTTATGTCTCTTTACTTCTAATCGAATATTCTTTTCACTATAGCATGCTTCTTTCCCAACTTAGCATTCATCATACAAGAATTGTTTGTGAAGTACCTGTTTAGGTACTAGAACTGTACAAAGTGATGTGGACATTGTTAAGAGTGAAATTCTTCTTTCCTTTGCTCTTGGAAGCCTTTGAAGGGATGTGACTTATTTGTCTGAGTTTCTGGATAATAGTAACAGTCTTTAGGGTCCCTAGAGACATGGCACAGGGTAAAGTTCAGCATGATTTGGACTGTCATCCTTATGCAGAGCATCTACACAAATCCCTGCCTTGCAGATTTTTGTGAGCAATAAATACAATGTGTGCTACATGTCTTTCATAATGTCTGGTGTATAAGTACACAATAACATTGGAAATAAAATGCATTAAGGACAAGCTCAATAAGATTTCTCAAAAGAGGGTGAAATTCATGGAGGTAAGGGCACTCTGAATTGGGCTTTGGCTGAATGGAAAGAATTGTTCCTCTTTCTAAGACTGCCAGGTAAAGTCAACGAGTCAACTTCTAGAGATTGCTTTTTTTTTTTTTTTTTTACCTTAGCACAGACTCGGATACAACTTTAGAAATAAATGCTGCAGAGAACATGGGATTTAATGGCTTTTTATTACTAGTGTAAATTTGTGGTTATTTGGAGAATGAGTCATAAAGATTAGCATTGTTTTTACTGGTTATATAACGTGATTCATAATTTAAAAAAAAAAACCTAGGTGAGTTTTCGGGATACATTTTATGAACCTTGAATGCTTGGTTCAAATTTTTTTTTATGTCCTTTTAGGGTTTAATTTTTTAAGGAATTGAAACAATAACCTAATTACTTTAAAAGTAGTGATGTGAATTTGATCTCTTAGCTTAGTTTATTTTTTCTATTGGAAATATCTGCTCACATAAAGCACATCAGCACAAGTATGAATGGCCATAACCATCTATGGTAGCTTTAATTTGGGGTCCAATTGTTTGAACCATTACTATTTACCAATATTGTTTATCAGGCTCTCTTGCTATAAGTATATTTAATTTCCTGTGCATTTATTATATATAACACAAAGACCTAAAAACAAATAATGATTCTAATATTCTCCAACAGGCAGTTCAAAACTTAGTGCAGACAAGCTCACCTACCTATCTGTCAGCATTTGGGGTGAAATTTAAAGCAAGAATTTCAAGTGATACTTTAAAAATGGAATATTTAAGTCAAGTAAATCTTATATAATAAAAGCCTAATATGCTAAGTGTCCAGTCATCTGGTGACCAGTTATCTGTTCAACCAATCAAAGCGCAATATGCTAGTAATATGCTAAGGCCACTCAACCGCTTGTAATGATATACACTGACCGCCAGCATGCAGACACTCTGACCAGTAAGTTAGCTTGCTGCTGGAGTCCAGATGATCGGGACCAAGCAAGACAGGCTAGACATGCCCTGGAGCCCTCCCATGGTCCCTCCCCAGCTGACCAATCCCCCTGTGTCTCTCTCTCTCCCCTATCATGCACCAGTGGGATTCCTCAGCCTGGCCTGTGTGCTCTCACAATCCAGGACCCCTCAGGAGGTGTCAGAAATCCAGTTTCAACCTGATCACACAAGCCAGGCCAAGGGACTGCACTGGTGCACAAATTCGTGCATCAGGCCTCTAGTATGAAATAAATGTCAGTTACTTCTTAATTTTATGATCTATAAAACTATTTAACCTCTTCGATTCTAAGTTGTTTAAATAAAACCATCTAAATCAATGGGGAGCATAAACCAAAAAGTAAAATTAGTATATAAGAAAAGAAATTGTCACCAGTATATAAAAATAGTGTCTATTTTTTGAATTCTTACTTTGCAAAGTACTGTGCCTATGGTCCCCTGAAGGTCCTAGGGAAGAACTCATTATTGCCCCTTATACCTTCTGGTTGTTACTGACAATCCTTGGCATTCCCTGGCTTACAGGTGCATCACTCCAGTCTCTACCTCTGTCTTTACATGGCCTTATTGCCTCACTGAATTCTATTAGTTTTGAAAGTTAAGTAACTGTATTTTTATCTCAAACAACAAAAAAAAAATAAAGTCTCCCACTATGATTGTGTTGCTGTCAATCTCTCCCCTGATATCTTCCAGAAGTTCTTTTTTATGTATTTGGGTGCTCCTGCATTGGATGCATAAATGTTTACCAGAGTTATATCCTCTTGTTGTATTGATCATTTAATCCATTTACATTTAAAGTTATCAAAGGTACTTGTTTGTAGCCATTTCTGTACTTTATGCCTGTGTTCGTTCCTCCATTTCTATTTCTTCTTTTTACAGCATTCCCTTTAGAATTTCTTTTTTAAATATATTTTATCGATTTTTACGCAGAGAGGAATTGAGAGGGATAGAGAGCTAGAAACGTCGATGAGAGAGATACATCGATCAGCTGCTTCCTGCACACCCCCAACCGGGGATGTGCCCGCAACCAAGGCATGTGCCCTGGACCTGAATCAAACCTGGGACCCTTCAGTCCGCAGGCCAACGCTCTATCCACTGAGTCAAACTGGTTTCAGCTCCCTTTAGAATTTCTTGCATTGCTTGCTTGGTAGTGATAAACTCCCTTAGGCCTTTTTTCTCTGCAAAACTCCTGATTTCCCTTTCAGTTTTGATTGATAGCCATGTTAGATAGAGTATTCTTGGATTCAGTCAATTGCTTTGCAACACTTTGCATACCTCCTTCCATTCTGTTCTAGCTTGATATGTTTATGTTGATAAATCATTTGATAATCTGATGGGGGATACTTTGTAGGTAACTCTCTGTCTATCTCCTGCAGCCTTTAAGATTCTCTCTTTGTTGTTAAGATTGTCCATTGTAATTATGATGTGTTTGATGTGGGTCTTTTGGGATTCATTTTGCTTGGGACTCTCTGTACTTGTGTAACTTTTTTCTCCCCCATATCAAGGAAGTTTTCTGTTATTATTTCTTCAAATTGATTCTCTAATCCTTGCTGTTCTTCTTGTCCTTCTGGCAGCCCTATTGTATGTATGTTACTTCATTTCATGTTGTCCCAAAGCTCCCTTAGGCTCTCCTGCTTTTTTTTTTCCCTTCAGTTGCTCTTCAGATTGGGCTTCGTTCTCTACCTTATCTTCAAACTCACTAATTTGGTCCTCTGCTTCTTCTAGTGTACTGTTGAAACCTTCTATGGTGTTTTTTATTCTATATCACTTTTGATTTCTTCCTGATTTTTGCATAGGTTGTTGATTTTCTCATCTATTCAGTGTATGAACTGTATGACCATTACTCTGAATTATTTTCTGTCGTTTCAAGCTCCATTTCACTTATTTCCTTTCTTGACAATTTCTCATTTTCTTTCCTCTGGGGATTGTGTCTTCTCCCCATTCTGACTATCATCAAAAGGTTCAAATGTCCAGTTGTGTGGGCCTGGGCTTTGTGCATTGGAAACTTCATACCACCTGAGTATCACTGAAAAGCTCCGGCACCAAGACATGTGGCTGCCATAGGTTGGTGAGAGCCAAGCTTGTCCAGAATCAGAGTCACAGATGCTCAGTGTGGCCTCATGTGTGTACCTAGAATCAGGGACTCCAGCTGCACCAAGCTGAAATAGAGGCCCCGCTGGCATGTATAGAATATCAGAGTCCCCTAGCATGTGCTGGGTATCAGAGTTCCCCTGTGACCTCACCAAGAATCAAGTATCAGAGTCTCTACTTTTTGGTGCAGTCTTGCACCAATAATCATGGTCTTTGTGTGCACATGTGCCAAGAATTGGTGTCACTGGCTCCTATTGTGAATGCACTGGGAATCAGGGATCCCAGGCATATACGATGAGAAACAGAGTCAAGTCACTGATGCTCAGTTCTGCCTCTCACATGGAGAATCAGGGTTCCTGGTCTGCTTAGGGGACCACGTTGCACAATTTCACTGGATCTGCAGGAGATCCACTCCTGCGCTATGTGCTTGTCCAGAATTGAAGTCAGGTGGCACTGCTGCCCTCCATGGGCATAAGGTTTGGTTGCCCAATTGTGTTGTGGGGAACAGACTCCCAGTGTTCACACCATCCCAGGCTCAAATTCCTATAGTGATGTTGTGGCCCATGTGAGGGGCGGGTATAGCAGTTCAAATAGTACTTCCATGAGCCTGTGGGGAGGGGGATGAGCTCTGTGACTTATGGAAATCTGCTGCTGGGATGTCTGGATTTTTGGTGTCTGTGTGTCTGCATCTGTGGTCAGAAGTCTCTGTCCCCAGTGGCTTTAGGATCCCACTTTGCATCTGAGACCAGACTGGGTGGTGCTGAGGCCAGGATCCTAGTCTCAAGCAGCTCTGTTTTTCTGAGCAAAAGATTTTAATAGGCATTTCTCCAATGAAGATTTACAAATGATCAATAAGCACATTAACACATGTTTAACATCATTAGTCATTTAGGAACTGTAAATTTAAAACACAAGGTACCACTTCACTCCCACTAGGATGGCCATCTGTACTAATAAAAGCCTAGGTGGCCCTTGCACCCTCATTGCACCACAAGATGGCCCCCTCATGTTATCACAAGATGGCTGGCCCCAAGTTGTCACAAGATAGCTGCCACAAGATGGCTGCCCCCACATTATCACAAGATGGCCTGCCCTACATCACTAAGATGGCTTCCACAATATGGCCACCACAAGATGGTCAGCAGTGGAGGGCAGTTGTGGGCCATCTGGCTGGTAGGGGAGGGCAGTTGGGAGTGACCAGGCCAGGAGGGGAGGGCAATTGGGGGTGATCAGGCTGGCAAGGGAGCAGTTAGGGGGTTATCAGGCAGGCAGGAAGGTCAGTGGTTAGGCGCCAGGGGTCCCGGATTGCGAGAGGGATGACCTGCAGGATAGGCAAGATAGTGTCTAAACTGGAAGTTGGACATCCCCTGAGGGGTCCCAGATTGGAGAGGGTGCAAACTGGACTGAAGGACACAACACCCCCAAGTGCAAAAATTTCATACATATGGCCTCTGGTATATACATAATGAAACATTGTTTAGCTATAAAAAGAAATGAATTACTGACATATGGTACACATGCATAAACCTTGAAAACGTTATCCTAAGAAACCATACATGAAAGAACACATAGTATATAATTCCATTTTATATACGTCCAGAATAGGCAAATCCTTAGAGAAAGAAAACAGTTTAGTGATTGTAAGAGATGGTAGAAAGAGGGAATTAGGTATGACATTTCTTTTTGGGGTGATAAAATGTCCTAGAATTAGGTAGTTGGTAATATTTTTACAGTAGTGTGAACATACTAAAAATTACTGAATTGTGTGCTTTAAAATAGTTAACATGGATTTTATATTATGTCAATTTTATCTCAATAAAAATTCTATCAAAAACATAAAACAAATTAAAAAGAAATACAAATATTTTAGGTTAGAATATTTAATATATTCAAAGTATTATTTCTCAAAAAATTAATATATAAATTAAATGTTATTATGATCAAAATCTTAGTGGCATTTCCTACAAATAAATAACTGATTTTAAATTTTATTTGTAAGCAAGAATATCTAAGAATAACCATAATAACTATAAAAAGGAAGAGATGTGAGAGAAGACATTTTGTAGCCATTATCACAAGGCTGTATAAAGCTATTCTAATTTTAAAAAGGTCATATTAGTAGGGAAATAGAAAAAAACAACAGAACACAGAAATCTATCCAACTCTCCAGAAAATTTAATATATGACAAAGTGGTATCCTATCTAATAAAAGAATAATATGCAAATTGACCATCACTCTAACAAGATGGCCGCCCCCTTGTGGTCAAAGATCGCTGCCCCCATGTGGACACAAGATGGCTGCCACATGATGACCTGCAGGGGTGGGCAGTTGTGGACAATCAGGCCAGCAGGGTAGGGCAGTTAGGTGTGACCAGGCCAGCAGAGGTGGGAAGTTGGGAGGGATCAGACCTGCAGGGAAGGGCAGTTAGGGGAGACCCAGACCTGAAGGGAAGGGGAGTTGGGAGAAATCAGGCCTGCACAGGAGGACATTTAGGGGGGACCAGGCCTAAAGGGAAGGGCAGTTGGGGGAGGACCAGGCCTGCAGGGGAGGGTAGTTGGGGGGCACCAGGCTGTCAGGGGAGGCAGTTAACAGTGACCAGGCCAGCAGGGGAGGGCACTTGTGGGGGACAGGCCTTCAGGGGAAGACAGTTGTGGGTGATCATGTCAGCAGGGGAGGCCAGTTAGGGGTGACCAGGCTGGGAGTGGAGGGCAGTTAGGGGCAATCAGGCCAGCTGGGGAGCAGTTAGGTGTCAATCAGGCTGGCAGGGAAGTGGTTAGGGGGTTATCAGGCTGGCAGTCAGAATCAGTTAGGGACAATCAGGCAGAAAGGCAGGCAGGCAGGCAGGCAGGCAGGCAAGCAGTTGGGAGCCAGCAGTCCTGGATTGTGAGAGGGATGACCTACTGCCCATTTAAACAGGCAGTAGGACATCCCTCTAGGTGTCCCAGATTGGAGAGGGTGCAGGCTGGGCTGAGGAACATGCCCACACCCCATGCATTAATTTCATGCAATGGACCTCTAGTTTCAAATAAAAAAAAATTCAGCTCAACTGATAATTGTGTCTGATGCATACTGCTTAATTTTTTAAGGAAATAATATTTGTTGACTATTTTATACCATATAAAAACAAATTCCAGAATTATTTAAGGTTTACATGTACAACAATGCACTGTAAGATTCAACCTACTTTCCTACTCATATAAGCCAAGGGGTAGAGGAACCTGAACCAAAATTAGAAACCTGGAAGATATAATGGAAAGTTGAGATGTTTAATCATGTGACTGAAAAGTGCATATATGAAGTCAATAAAGGAATGTTATATTTTAGTGTAGTGGAAAACCTATATTTGCAATATAAGCAAATGAGTAGGTATACTTCAAACATTTTCTAAATTAAAAGGAAATAATAATATCAGAAAAATAGATAAAAATATGAATAAATAATATATAATTCAAATGGTCAATAATCATACAAAGTTGTTCAAATCCATTAACAAATTAATACAAGTTAGAAAAATATAAACTTTTTACCCAGTCAATAAGCACTACAATCATATACGTATAATAATAAAGTGAAATGCATTAGTACCCTGTTTCCCTGAAAATAAGACAGTGTCTTATATTAATTTTTGCTCCCAAAGATGCGCTAGGTCTTATTTTCAGGGGATGTCTTATTTTTCCATGAAGAAGAATACAGTACACATTTATTGTTAAATGAAAATTAAAGGACATTTATTACCTGTATATGGTACGGTAGTACGGTAGTTGCCAACACAAATCAGACAAACTGTGAATCCTACAGTATCAAGAATTTACTCATTTATTCAATGACAATCATGTCATCATCTTCTGGAACATCATCATAACAATCCAATTCCTGAATTTCCTGGTGAATTTCTTGTGACTCCATATCTTTCAGAATCAGTGGACCAAATCTCTCATGTTTAGCCTAGGGAGGCCTTATTTTCGGGGGATGCCTTATATTTCACTCAGAAGGAAACCTGTAAGTAGGTCTTATTTTCGGAGGATGTCTTATTTTCAGGGAAACACGGTATTAGCATGGATGTGGGCATAAAGGTACTCACAGGCTCAAAAAAAGAGATATTAGTTGTTACAAGTGTTTGAAAAGGTGATCTGTTGGTATCTATTAAAATTAAAGTGGATTTTAATTTTGACAAAGTAATCCCATTCTGGGATTATCTTCCTTAAAAATAGAAGCAGCAATAAGGATAAATGTCATAGAGTAATATTTGTAGTGCAATGAACCTAAAGTAAATGAACACCTACCAAAAAGGAAATGATTGAATATACTTATGGTCTGTGTGCAACTTGGTACCTTATGTGACCATTTAAAATAATACATTATAGCTATACCTGTTTACTTGGGGAGATTGCCATGACATATAGTTTAGAAAAAAAAATGCAGTAAATATGTATGCATAATATTTTTGTAAAACAATATCCAAACCCTTCATATGTGGCTATATTTGTATATGTGTATATAAGTATGAAAATGAGAAATTATACCTAACATAATAGGTTTCCAACATGATTTATGGAATATGTCATTTAGGTAAAGCAGGGAGAGGAAAGAACAAGGAGAGGAAAGCTAAAAGCCAAAAAAGAGGGGGGGAAAAAACACACACAGTGGTAGACTAGTACTTTGCTGAAGCATAAATGTTGTATATCATGACTCCATCTCATTTATATGTATGCTTTTTAAAGATAAATATTTATAGAATAAGTTTATAAAGTTCTAGAAAGTAAGATTATACCAGATTAGGATTGTTTGAAATATTAAAGTCACCCTGGAAAAAATTAAAAACTATAAGGTATTGAGTCTTCTCATCTAAAAATGGTTGTCTCTTGATATATTCTAGCCTTCTATTAATGTTCCCCTACAGAGTTTATCATATTTTTTTTTCTGATGCATGTCTCTTAAAAACCCAAAATAAAGGTATCTTAAGCAAACTTTCAAATAAGCAACAAAAGTGGTCTATAAAATAATATGTAAATTAATTAACAATTACATTTACCTTTATTTTATACTAGAGGCCTGGTGCAAGAAATTCGTGCACTTGGGGGTGGGATCCCTCAGCCCGGATTTCGATAAGGCTGAAGCCAGGCACAATTGGGGCCAAGGAAGAATGCAGGCGGTTGGCCAGCCAGGGAGGGACCATAGGAGGGCTCCAGGATATGCCCAGTCCTGTTCAACCAAAGCCCAAAAGCATGCTAATCTACCAGTTGGACAGTCTGCTCCCTGATGATCAGGGCACGACATAGCGAGCAGTTGATCAGCTTTGGTATATCATTAATATATTATGCTTTGATTGGTTCAATGGCCAACCAGAGAACTGGACACTTAGCATATTAGGTTTTTATAATATAGGATTTTTGTGCAATGGTTGAATATAAACCAATATTCAGAATTTGGTAAGAATTTCAATATGAAAATTAATTTAGTTTGAAATATATATGGTATTTGGATTATCTTTCTCATCATATTAATATTGATGTTTCAGGATGAAACAAACAAAAAAAGGATGAAATTTACTTGCTTTTTTTCTTCTTTCCCTGATCTAGATTGAGAATGCTGTTAATCATCTGGTGATCTTCTTACCATTACATTATTTTTATTCCTGTCAATCTGAAAAATGAGGAAGCGTTAATGACTGCTATAATGAGATGCTTTAGCCTTGGCTGTAATTGCTCAGTGGTTAGAGCATGGGCTCATGCACTCATGGTTGAGGGTTTGAGTCCTGGCCCTGTATTGAGGCAGGAACAACTAATCGATGTGTATCTCTCACACTGATCTCTCTATATCTCTATTTTTTCCACTATCTCTAAAAATCAGTGGAAAGAATATCCTTAGATTAGGATTTAAAAATATTTTTAAAAAATTTAGCCCTCAAATATTGCTATCATATATAAATATATATAGTTGTTGTTCTTTCTTGGCTCTAGCCTCTGTCCTACTAATCATCACACTGTATAGTGTGGTATAGGAACTCTAATGAATTGGACAACATCCAGGCTCAGTGGAGATAACTAAGAATTTACTTATAGCCAACGTGAATGTCAAATACATTAAATATTTTATATTTCAATTTTATTGCCCATGTGTCTCATTTCATAAAAATAATACATAAAATATGAACTAATAAAATAAAAAAATCAGGGATTGACTATTCACCTTTAAAATTATATTTGCAAAAGGAATCACTCTAAATATATCTCATCATTTAAAATTCAATTAGAAAAAATATAGTGTTTTGCAAAATTTCAGGAATATATTTGTTGCTTCTAGTAAATATAATTTCTTTATAGTTACCAAGGTATGAGTTGGATGTGACCAGCTAATTAAATCATTCCACTGTGGACATCCTTAATATGTTCTTGCCATTTCTTTTGACTTCTATTTCATTCTCTTTGACATCCCCTAGGGAAAAAAAAATATTCAGAAAAAAATATTGCAACACTTCTAGAAATACATTGGTCTCCTTAAATGTGTACCCTAAATATGAGAAGCATTGGATCAGATTTCCTTGTGGTATCTTCCCTCGGTGAAAGTCATGAATGAAACCAAAAGTTGAGTATGTGTACACTAGGTTCTTAAAATTGATTTTGCTAACAAGGGTGTCATTTTTTACCAATCATATTGATATTGTCTGCAAGATGGACTTTCAATCATCTAGGTTTGGAATGAGACTGCTAACTTATTGTTCATAGATCACAAAGCAGCTAATAGATGATAAAAACTCTTGAGTCACTATTCATTTATTTTGGCTACATTCAAGATGGAAGCTCATGGATAATAGGTAGTTTCTTGCTTTCTTAATCCCTCAGCCCTCTACTTCATCTATATGGTCACTGATTTCAAATAAAGTATCCAACTAAACCTTCTTTCTATTAATCATCTGAATCTCTCTTAGCATGGTATTTTTTGCATTTAAAAAAAATTGTTTTATCTGAATGATAGCTCCTAAAATAATTGAGTGATTCTAATCAAGATCCATTGTTTGTTGTTGTGAGTCCTAATGTATATGTGAAATTTATTCACAAAAATTCAAGCTATAACTATTACTGAACAATTTTTATTTTAAAAAAACCATGTGAACTTATTAAAAAGACTGTGTACAAATTGAGAAAAATATTATAATACTTTCAACTTAAAGTATTTGAGATTTTTAGTAACTCTGAAAGGGAGCTTAATCATAATCTAGAATGAACTTTTCATTTATAAACTGAATAACTTTCCCAAGGCCACAAAACATCCTAGTTGCAGAGACAGAATTGAGATTTCAGGAACCTACCTTAGTACCTTATTGTATAAAGCAGAATGCATGTTTGTCCTTATAAAGTTTATAAATCATTCCTTTTTCCTCTATAAAACTTTTTACAATACAGTATTTTCCTTCTTGGCTAGCCAAAATATGTATTCCAACAAACTCTAATTAACATTCAATTTTAAAAATAATTGTAAACATATCTAGTCCTTTGTATGATTTCTAGTCAAGTCCAACTTGTGATTTTATATATATATATATATATATATATATATATATATATATATATATATGTGTGTGTGTGTGTGTGTGTGTGTGTGTGTGTGTGTGTATATATATATATATATATATATATATATATATATATATATATATATATAAATCTAGGTCAGTGTTAAGCTTCTTAACATTATTTCTATTTTACTGATTAAGAAATGGAAGATTGGAAAGTTATGGTGACCTATTCAAGGTGTCACAAGCGTGGAAGCTGGGGATAGAACTTATGTCTCCTGATATCCTCCTGTGGTTCTTTGCACTAAAATCTTCAGTCTGAAAAGATCTTAGCACTCGGCATTTCTTCTAGCTGTAGCTTTCTGGTAGTCGTTGTGTCAGAGAGTTATGAAATACCAGAATTTCCTTTTCATTATCAGGAATTCTGTACTCATGGGATTTCAGGGACATTAGTTATGCTCTCACTGCAGAGAAAGACATGGCAAATGTCAGAAAGGGATGACTTTATAGAATAAGAGTCAGTAAAGTGCTTTGATGGCAAATGTGGTGCAAGAGTGAAGAAAGACTTCTCACACATTCTGTCTGTGGGAACGAGGGGGCTTTGAAGTGCAATTTAATGGCCAAAGAAGTCATAAGCTGACCAAAACTATCTGGATCCAGAGTGCTTCAACAGGGATATCAATTATTCCTGTAGAGTAATGATGATCTACTTTAATCCAAGAAATATTGATAATTAACAATTCTGTGTACATTTGACTGAATTATTATGCACTAGAGCTCATGTAAAAAAAAAATGTTGTTCAGTACACTTTTAGGATCCTCAGTCATAACTAATGACAAAAGAGTGAAAGCTCTTAAATCGATATATGACAAAAGGAGTAAGCTTATTAAATAAACAAATACTCATTGCCTTCATTTGGGGACAGTTCAATCACCTGCTCAAAGATTCCTCCTTCAGATAAGTATATTTGAATACCTAGCTCATTCATGTGCATTCAGGGAGCCTACAAGCATCTTTAATGTAAAACATTGTCACTTTATTTTATGGAAAAAAAAATAAAGACTAACTCTTGTACTTGATAATAAAAGCATTCTAAAAAACAAAACAGCCCTAGCTGATTTGGCTCAGTGGATAGAGCATTGGCTTGCAGACTGGAGAGTGTCAGGTTCTATTCAGGTCAAGGGCACATGCTCAGGTTGCAGGTTCAATCCCCAGTTGGGGGCATGCTGGAGGCAGCCAATCAATTGTTTTCTCTCTCATCATTGATGTTTCTATCTCCATCTACCTTTATTTCTTAAATTGATAAAAATATTTTAAAAAAAACTTTATTCACTGGTGTTCTATTTCATTGTTATTTTAATTTGTATTCATGAATATTGAATTCAAAAACATTTTCATATATTTATTAGCATTTGTATTTCTTCTTTCCCAAGTTTAATTTAAAATATTTTGTTGATTTTTTAAAATCTCATTCTTACTGATTTGTAGGAGCTTTTTTTTTTACTTTTTATATACTAGTTTTTGTAAGTTATATGCATTGCAAATGTTTTCTACCATTTTTGTCTTTAATAAATAAAAGTTGTTAAATATGTATCCCAAGTCAATTACATTGAATGCATATTCATTATCTATGATGCTTTATTTTTTATTATTTAAGTTTCATGTGTAAAAATTGAATACTTTTCACAAGATTATGGGAGTACATTGATTAAACAACAAAAGTCTTATCCTGGCCAGTATGATTAAGTTAATTGAATGTTGTCCCCTGCACTGAACTGTCACCAATTTGCCACATATCCAGGTTGAGGGTGCAATCCTCAGAGGGGCCATGTGGGAATCAGCCAATCAATGTTTCTCTCTTTCTCCCTCTCCCTTCCTCTCTCAAATCAATAAAAAAATATTTACAAAAACACAATAGTCTCCTTTTAGCACTACTTCACTGCCTATCCAAAGTTAACAAATAGATATTTTTCTAGACGTGTGTGTGCATATGCACATGGGTGCATAAGTGTGTCATTGTGCGTGTGTGTGTGTGTGTGTGTGTGTGTAAAGAGAGACACTATAAAGGTGTATTTAAGAGTATAGCTATTAGAATCAATACCTGGGTTCAAATAAAATCTCCAAGTTTCATGTGCCTTAGACAAATTTGTTTACCCTTCTCTTTTAGCAGCCTCCTCTGCAAAATGAGAATAATATTATTGTCTATTTCATGGAGTAGTTATGAAAATAATAACATGTAAGGCACTTAACACAGTGCATGATACATAAAATAATAATATGTAACTTTTATTTAGCACTTACTATGTGCTAAGCACTTTTCATGGATTAATCTATTTAACAACTATAATTATTTCCTTCGGTTCAAGGGGTTTAAATAATTCACCCAAAGTGGCATCCTTAGTAAATGGAAGACTGACTAGTTTATGAGCCCAGATCATTCCTATTTCAGAGTTAACATTATATATATATATATATATATATATATATATATATATATATATATATATGTATATATATTAGTGATCCTGTGCACAGGTAGGGGAGGGGGTGCCCGGCATGCACCCTCTCCAATCTTGGACCCCTCAAAGGTTGTCCTACTGCCAGTTTACAGGGATCAGGCTTAAACCATCAGTCGGACATTTCTCTCGCAATCCGGGACTGCTGGCTCCTAATCACTCACCTGCCTGCCTGTCTGATTGCTCCTAACCACTCTGCCTGCCAGCCTGCTCACCCCCAACTGCCCTCCACCACCGGCCTGCTCACCCCAAAATGCCTCTCTGCCAGCCTGGTCACCCCCAAATGTCCCCCACCAGCCTGATCCCCCCAACTTCCCCCCCCCCCGGGTCAGATCACTCACAACTGCCATCCTGCCATCCCATCCTGGCCTGATCACCCACAACTGCCTTCCCCTCTTGGCCTCTAACCACCTCTACCTCAGCCCTGCCACCATGGCTTTGTACAGAAGAATATCTAGAATTTCTCCTGGAAGGTTTCCCAGTCTAATTAGTATATTACCCTTTTATTAGTATAGAGGCCTAGTGCACAGGTAGGGGCCAGCTGGTTTGCCCTAAAAGGTGTCTCAGATCAGGGTGGGGGTTCCCTTGGTGTGTGGGGTGGCCTGGGTGAAGGGCATGTGGTGGTTTGCAGGCTGGCTACACCACTGTGGGGTGAAGGTCACCACTGGGAGGTGTGGCCAGTCTGGGTGAGGGGCTGAGGACTGTTTTCAAGCTGGCCACACTCCCTTCAGGGTGGGTGTCCCCACTGGGGTACTTAGCCAGCCTGGGCAAGGGACTGATGGCTATTTGCAGACTGGCCACACACCCAAGCAGGGACTCTTATTCCATGGGGGTGTGGCCAGCTTGGGTAAGAAGCTGAGGGCTATTTCCAGGCTAGCCATTACCCGAGAGACCCAGGCCGCCAGCCACTCCTTGAACAGAAGCCAGAGCCAGCTGGAAGCCTGGGTTACCCCCAGTGACCCAGGCCCCCAGCCACTCCTTCAGCGGTGGCCAGGGCGGGAGAGAAGCTTAGCTTTCTCCATCACTAGGAGCCACCTAATCCTCCTGCTCACTCCAGCTCTGTGGCTGCCGCCATCTTTGTTGGGTTAATTTGCATACTCACTCCTGATTGGCTGGTGGGCATAGCAGAGTGATGGTCAATTTTCATGCTTCTCTTTTATTAGTGTAGTAGATCAGTGTTTCCCAACCTTCTCTCATGATGAGAATCACCTGGTGGAGTTGTTAAAACACAGATTCCTGAATCCCAACTAAGAAGTGCTAAACTAGAATTTTTGAGAACATATAGGTAAAATTGCATACCTAACTTAGTGCTCTGTATATAACATCTGTCTTAGAGCACTAGTTAAGTATACAATTTTACCTATATGTTCCCCAAAATCCTAGTTTAGCACTTCTTAGTTGGGATTCAGGAATCTGTGTTTTAACAACTCCACCAGGTGATTCTCATCATGAGAGAAGGTTGGGAAACACTGGTGTAGATAGCCCTGCAGCCCAACCAGTGTGGCTCAGTAATTGAGTGTCGACCTATGAACCAGGAGCTGATTCCTGGTTGGGACACACACCAAGATTGTGGGCTTGATCCCCAGTGGGGGGAGTGCAAGGGGCAGCCAATCAATGATCCTCTCTCATCATTGATGTTTCTGTCTCTCCCTTTCCCTTCCTCTCTAAAATCAATAAAAATCTATTTTTAAAAATAAAAGATGTCCCTACAACCATTTGTTTACCAAGCATTTGCTTTTTCATTTCCATATTGCTTGCCTTTCTGCCCTTTGAGGTCCCAAAGCACAAGTCTGCTTTTCTCCTTTGGGTCCTATATTTTTATGGAACATCCATGTGTACATACACAATAAACTTGGTTATTTTATCATGTTAGTCTGTCTCATTTCAATTTGATTATTTGGCCATTCAAGAGTCCAGTAAACAATATTTTTTACCCTTATAATTGAATTGTCAAGATAGCCAAGATACTATTGGATAGACACAGTTTTTTGGGGTACTGCTTCAGATTGTGGAGCATCTGAATCAAACCAGAAGAAAATATGAGTTCTCACCATATCCAATACCTCAGATCTCTGTTGTTTGATTGTACTGAAAGCAAACATGGAGATAAAACTCAAAAAGGAATGGGTCTGTACTGCCTATCACTACTTGAGCCAGTTAAACAGAAAGATAGGGTTGAATTATGGATGAGCATTTATTCCAATAATGCCAGCAGTATGGGTGAGAAACAGGTCATCCACAAAAATCTGCTCTACCCCTCCCCATAAACCAGCTGCTTATATTGGGTAGAAGGACAAAGATTGCATGGGGAATTATGAATTACAGGCATGGGAAGGTAGACAAGATATAATGGTTACAGATTATAAGCAATGTGGTCTGAGGGGTGAGGGGTCACAAAGGGTGCATACCTCTGAATTCTATTGTTTCAACAGCAAGGTTGTTAACCTGTCCATGATGATAGGCAGTACTCAGAAAAAGAGAATGGAATGCATTTTCAGAATGTGCTTTCTCTAATCAGAACAGAACAATAATGGTTAACAGAGCATGATCAATATTTATTATAATTATAGCTGGTACCCACCATTCTATTTCTGCCCCTAACTAATAGTGAGAAACTTAAATTATTTTTTTAAAATTTAGGTTAGTAGGAGAAAATATGTGTGCAACTAGTTCTTTGGGTTAGAAAATATTGGTCATTTGATATGATTACTCATTTGTGTTTTTAGTTCTTTTCTTCCCAGATGAGAAAATTAGAGCTCCTCGATGTTCTTATTTTTCAAAAGCTGAAGGCTTCATATGCATCTGGTGGAAAGCCAAATAGGCTTTGGATATGACCTTATGAAATGTAAAAATATGGGTGAACTTTTGGCTTGTCAATTTACATTATTGTGTTCAAAATAGGGAAAAATACATGATATCCTGTGTTTGTAATGGTTGTTTCTAATGTTGGGAGTGAAATTTTGGATCTTATGAGGGCTGCATCCTTTGCACTTTCTTGTGGATGCATCTTGTTTCCTTGTTTAAACAATAAACTTGTTTAAACAATAAGCTAGGAAACAATAAGCTAGGAAACAATAAGCTAGGAAAATTCCAGGACAAATAGAATGGGAAAGCTAAGGCAGAAAATTAACAATTTACAACCACATAGTAAATCCCATATTCCCTAAACCAAAGTCACTTGAAAGTAAATGGATTGCACTTCCCCTCCCCCCAATCAGAGGGTGAAAAGACTAAATCACCTTACTCAGGGATACCAAAAACATAAATCCAATTAGTGCCATTTTCCAACCACACCCAAGGACAGACAAATTAGAAGAATAAATCTCATTTTGGAATACCAGCATAAAGTTGATGAATATTCTATTGCTTCTCCCTGAAGACCTCCCCTAAACACCCAGCCTTTAAAACCCCTGAAAGCAAAGGTCTAGTGTGTTCTCCCTCCAGGCAGCACACCCTTGTCATTCCTTTACCCTCTTCCTTCTCCAACAGGCATGTATCCCCTAATCTCTAAGGGACCCCAGTGAGATGTGCAAACAGGGGAGCAATGGGCTGTAACAGCTTGTCCTGGAAGAACCCTCTCAACTTGTCTCCAAGGCTCCCTTTTCTCTGACATCCCAGTGAGCCAAAGCAGCCCAGGTTAAGTATATTATTTTCTGCAGTCAATGAATTCTTGCTTGTTTTTCTACATTTTGGCTCCTGATTCAAATCTTTCTCTTTTTTTTCTTTCTTTCTTTTTTTTTTTTTTTCAAGAAGACAAGAACCAAAGTTTCCTCATCTCATGAGTTACAATTTGAATAAAAAAGAGACTATGCCATAAATATGAGAAATTCAATGACCTAAAGTAACCTCATAGGATAATCTAATCATAAATACCTAAGTCAGCAGGATTATGTGGATAGTCATACCCCAGGTCTATGAAAGGTTTATCTGTACTTCCAGAAAAACCCTGCCCACTATGCTTGTGCATCTAGGTTAACATGCTTTTGAAATGCCAGAATTAATCCTCTTTTCCAGATACCTTGGCGCCATAAATAAAGGAGCACATAATCTTGTTAACTATCCTGTAATCCAATCATAAAGACTTCCTTTTTCGCACCTTTATGTAATCTCCCTTATGTTCCCTCCTTAATTGCAAATGTATTAACACACACACACACACACACACACAAAAAAAAAAAAAAAAAAAAAAAAAATCCTGATTAAGCAACTGAAGACTAGCTGGAAAGAAATCTGATAAACAAGGATGAAAAGTGAAAACTGCATAGACACTGGTAGGAAGTGCAGAGGCACAAAATTGCTGGCCAGGCTCCCATAGACAGCAGCTGAAGTTCCAGAGGGATATCTCAAACTGAGCAAGATGTCCACATAACATCTGGCTATTAAAAGCAGCAAGTTTGCTATCTGTCAGGGAGAGAGGGCTGGAAATTCAGGCACCCTCTTAAAGGACCAATGCACAAAATTTTGTGTGCAACCACTCACCTTTGCTGTGGTAGAGGAGGGGCAGAGTGGACTGGAGCTTTTCAGCAGAAGCCAGGGTTGAAATCTTTGTGGGTAAATCTCAGAAGGCAGACACCCAAGTTTTCTGTGCTGAATCATTCCCTCATAATGCAGAGGAAATCTTTCTTTTGCAGATCTTTACCATCCAGGCGGTTTTTGCCTGGGTAGGAAGCAATTGTCCCACCCTATTGGAGTGTCTGGGTTCTATTAAGAGACTGAGAATAACAATCAGCCAGCAGTCAGAAGCAATTGCTCCACTCTGTTGAAAAACCTCTCACCATATTCTGTGGTTGATAGGCTGAAGCTAATTAAGACAGAATTATAATAAGGCTGAAAGCAGAAGCAAGTCTCTGGAGGATGTGAGTCTTTACCTGATCTAACTTGGGGCCTTCAGCTAGGAAAACCAGACCTTGGTGCACTTTTCTTGGTACTTTACAAAGGCATTCAGCCCCAGCATATGGAGCCACAGCTGTAGATTGCTGATAGCTCTAAACAGGGTACTCAGAGCCAGTCAGAAATAGCATCCGACACTGTCCTGCACTAGAGATTAGTACTTGTAGTAAATCTACCTAATACACATATACAAACCTAAGCAGGCAGCCAAAATGGGGAGATTAAAAATAATTCCCAAATAAATAAACAAGAAAATTCTCTGAAAGAAGAGCTAAATGAAATGGAGATAAAAAGTTGATTAGATATAGAGTTCATAATTATGATGGCAAGGGTGCTCAATGGCATGAGAAAAGACATAATAACTATGATGAATGATATGGCACTAATAAATAACACAGTGGAAAGAATACACTGCAGATTAGGGGAAGCTGAGACTCAGATCAGTGAATTAGAAAACAGGGTAGGAAAAAATCACTCAATTAGAGAATCAAAAAGAAGAAAACAATTAAAAAACAGGACGGCTTAAGGGAGCTGAGGGACAACATTAAATATAACAATATTCACATCATAGTAGGGCCAAAAAATGAGTAAAGTGAGCAAGGGATAGAGAACACTTTTGAAAAAATAATGGCAGACAAGTTTCATAACCTGGTGAAAGCGCTGAATCCTAGCCACTAGACCACCAGGGACTCGATTCATAACCTGGTGAAGGAAAAAGTCGCACAAGTTCAGAAGGCACAGAGAGTCCCAAGTAAGAAGAACCCAAATAGGCCCATGCCCACACACATCATAATTAAAATGCCAAAAATTAAAGAGAATTTTAAAGGCATCAAGGGAGAAGCAATTTGTTACCTATGAGGAGCTTTCATAAGGCTATCAGCTGATTTTTAATCTGAAACTCTTCAGGTCAGAAGGGAATGGCATGATGTATTTAAGGTAATGACAAGCAGCGATCTAAAACCAAGATTAATATATCCAGCAAGCTTATCATTCAAAATAGATGCTGAAATAAAGAGCTTCTCAGACAGAAAAAGCCTAGAGGAGATTATCACCACCAAACCAGCACTGCAAGAAATGCTAAAGGGCTTGCTATGAGAAGAAATGTATACAGAGAATGATGGCATAAAGAATTAAAATGGCAACAAATAAGTACCTATCAATAATAACCTTCAGAGACAAAATGGAGGCAGAATAGGTGAATGTGTCCTGAGCCTTGTCCCAGAGCAAATAGAGTGATTGGCTGAGATGAATAGATTTCAGCCTGAATTGGCAAAGGAGATTCATATGGTGAGACAGTTTGCAGCCAGGAAGGGCATAGGTAGCCTAGAGCAATGGTCAGCAAACTCATTAGTCAACAGAGCCAAATATCAGCGGTACAATGATTGAAATTTCTTTTGAGAGTCAAATTTTTTAAACTTAAACTTCTTCTAATGCCACTTCTTCAAAATAGACTCACCCAGACTGTGGTATTTTGTGGAAGAGCCACACTCAAGGGGCCAAAGAGCCACATGTGGCTTTCAAGCTGTATTTTGTTGACCATGGCCCTAAAGAAAGGTAAAATCAAGGATCCAGGCAGTAAAGTCTGCCAGACCTCTGTTCCCAGAGGGTCAGGGGGAAACCGCCAGTGCCAAGCCACATCTCTATGGACAGGCAAAGCATCTGAGTTAAAAAGAAAAAAAAAAAAAAAAAAAAAAGGTCCAAAGGACTGCAGGAGACAGGATATTTTGGACTTTGGATTATGGATCTGAGCTCAGAGGTATCCTTGGAAGGCTAGCCTGACCACACAGTGCCAGGAAGAGAGGAGCTTGCAGAGATGCAGTCCTTCCCGCTCTGGGATCTGTGCCTTTCTTCACTGAACCTAGATCATAGAACCTTTAAGATACAGACACTTACCCATAGCTTAGGTGAGGGAGAAGGTGTGGACTTGTGAAATCTGGAGAAAAGAGGCAGTCCAGGAGAGGTGGTAGCGAGTCTGGTGCTGAGTCATACCTGAGGATGGGTTATGGGTTGCAATATTCTCCTGAGAGATAGCCCTCCCTTCCAGTCTCCAGGCAAACAATACATCCACATCCAGAATACACCCTGAATGATACAAAGGAATTTGCATTGTCCCCGAGAGTCCACGGGGACTGGCCTGAAAAGAGAAACCTTCAGCATCAGCAACGGAAAACTGGAAAACAGTATAATACAGACAACTGGGATAATAAGCCAGCCAAAGGAATGAAACTTCATTTTTTTCAATTTTATTTTTATTTTTTATTATTTTGTTATCCCCTTTTTTTGTCTTTTTGTCTTCTTTTCTTCTTTCTTTTGTTTTCCTGTTTTTGTTTCTTGCTTTATTTTCTATTTCTTTCCACATTATTTTTCCATCACTATATTTTATTTTTATTTGCTATTTTTAATTTTTGTACCATTTCTGAAATCAATTCTTTTGTAAATTTATTATTTTTATTTTCTTCTCATTGTCTTTCTTCTTATACACTCATTCCCTTTCTACTTTAATACTGAATTGAGGTCCTACCCATATTCATCCAATTCTTAATCTTATTTTTAGTATATAAATTCAGCCTCTACAGATTCTGCCCCAATCCTCATTGCTGGGTGTTTGTATGTTTTTGGTTTATCTATTGGTTCCATGGTTTCAAGAATATTGAAATAATATCAAGCATCTTTTCAGATCACAATGGAATGAAATTAGAAATAAAATACAGTAAAAACACTCAAAAACATTCAAACACATGGGAGCTAAATAGCATGTTTTTAAACAATGAATGGGTTACCAATGAGATCAAGAAAAAAATAAAAAAAAAAACTTCCTGGAAACAACTATAAATGAAGACACAATAATCTCAAAACTCTAGGACACACCAAAAGCAGTCCTTAGAAGAAAGTTCATATCACTTTAGGCCTACCTCAAAAAAATAAGAAAAAATAAATAATAAACTAACTGATATTTAACCCTACAATTTAAAGAACTATAAAGAGAACAGCAAGAAAATTCCAGAGTAAGTAGAAGGACGGAAATACTAAAGATTACAGCATAAATAAATGACATAGGGACTAAAAAGACAATACAAAAGATCAATGAAACCAAGAGCAGGTTCTTTGAAAAGATAAACAAGATTGATGAATCTTTAGACAGACTAATTAAGAAAAAAAGAGAGAGGATCCAAATAAATAAAATAAAAAAGAAAGCAGTAAAGTAACAACTGACACTACAAAATTACAAAGGAATATAAGAAAATACTATGTCAACAAGCTGGATAATGTGGATGAAATAGACAAATTCCTAGAAAAATACAATCTTCTGAAACTGAATCAGGAAGAATAAGAAAACCTGAATAGCCAAAAATAAAATAAAAAAATAAAAACTCCCAGCAAAGAAAAAACCCTGGTCTAGATGGCTTCATAGGGGAATTTTACCAAACATTCAAAGAAGAACTAAAACCTATACTCCTCAAACTATTAAAAAAAATAAAAAATAAAAATAAAAAATAAAAAGGAAGGAACACTTCCAATCTCCTTTCATGAAGTCAGTATTATCCGAGTTCCAAAATGAGTTAAAGACACTACAAAGAAAGAGAATTCTAGGCCAATATCCCTGATGAATACAGATTCTAAAATCCTCACCAAAATATTAGCAAATTGGACCAGCAGTACATTAAAAGGATCATACACTATGACCAAGTGATATTTATTTCTGGGATCCAAGGCTACTACAATATTTGCAGTTCAATAAAAGTGATGAATCACATAAACAATTGAAAGAAAAAATCCCACAATCATATCAATAGACATAGCATTCCACAAAATTTAACACCTTTTTTGATAAAAACTCTCAGCAAAGTGGGAATAGAGGGATTATACCTCAACATAATAAAGGCCATATATGACAAACCTACAGCCAACATCATACTCAATGGGCAAAAACTAAAATAATTTCCCTTAAAAATAGGAACAAGACAAGGATGTGGATTATCACCACTCTCATACAATATAGTAGAGGAAGTACTAGCCACATTGATCAAATAAAAAAATCCTACCTAATAAAAGAGTAATATGCAAATTAATCATCACTCTGCTACAATCACAAGCTACGCCCACCAGCCACTCCCAAACAGCCAATCAGAACGAGTTTACAAATAAATCCAACCAAGATGGCTACGGCCACAGAGAGCAGGAGGGAGGCTTGGGTTTCCCAGGTAATGGAGGAAGCCAAGCTTTCCACCTGCCCTTGCCAGCCTAAGCGTCCACTCCAGGATACAAAGTTTCAACTACAGAAGGTAAACAAATTTATACAGAAATGGAGGCAGCCAGGTGCTAGAAAGAGCTGGAGGCAAGGGTTGCCCCAGCAATGGAGGAAGCAAAGCTTTTCGCACACCCTGGCCAGCCTAGGACTCTGCTTAATGCTACTAAGTTTCAGTTATAGAAGATACATAAACCCCAAAATAAATGGCTGCTGGCCACTGAGTGAACAGGAGGCTTGGCTCTGCTCCAGGCTACAAAATTTCAATTGTAGAAGGTAAATAAATTACAGATACCAGAGCCTCCCACTTTGGTCGCCAGGGGCCATGGCCAGCCTGCAAACCATCACAGGCCCCTTGCCCAGGCTTCCCCCATATCCGAAGGGAACCCCCACTCTGATCTGAGACAACCTGCAGGGCAAACCAGCTGGTCCACACTTATGCACCAGGCCTCTATCCTATCTAATAAAAGAGTAATATGCAAATTGACCATCACTCCAACACACAATATGGCTGTCCCCATGTGGTCAAAGATCCTGCCCCCCTGTGGACACAAGATGGCCAGCAGGGGAGGGCAGTTGGGAGGCACCAAGCCTGCAAAGGAGGGCAGTTGAGAGGGACCAGGCCTGCAAGAGAGGGCAGTTGGGGGTGACCAGGCCAGCAGAGGAGGAAAATTGGGGGCAAACAGGCTGGCAGGGAAGCAGTTAGACATCAATCAGGCTGGCATGGAGGTGGTTAGGGGGTGATCAGGCTGGCAGGCAGAAGCGGTTAGGGGCAATCAGGAAGGAAGGCAGATGAGCAGTTGGGATCCAGCAGTCCTGGGTTGTGAGAGGGATCCCAGGTTATAGAGGGTGCAGGATGGGCTGAGGGACCCCCCTCCCACCGCCACTGTGCATGAATTTCATGCACCAGGCCTCCTCCTCTATTATATATATGTGTCATCCAAATTGGGAAGGAGGAAGTAAAACTTTCATTATTCACAGAGAACATGATATTGTACATAGAAAACCTTAAAGACTCAACCAAAAAACTACTATATTTAATAACTGATTTAGGCAGTGTAGCAGGATTAACACCCAGAATTGATGGCATTTTTATATACTAATAATGAACTCTCAGAAAGAGAAACTAAACAAACCAATTTACAATTGAAACAACAAAAAATAAGATACTTAGGAATAAACTTAACCAAGAAGGTAAAAGGCTTGTACTGGGAAACTACAGGGCATTGAAAAAAAGAAACAGAGGAATGTATAAACAAGTGGAAGAATATACTGTGTTCATGGGTTGGTAGAATTAACAACATTAAAATGTCTAGCCCTAACCATGTTGGCTCAGTAGATAAAGTGTCAGTCTGCAGACTGAAGGATCCCAAGTTTGATTCTGGTCAAGAGCATGTTCCTTGGGTGAGGGCACATCCTCTATAGGGGATGTGCAGGAGGCATCCAATCAATGATTCTCTCTCACTGATGTTTCTAACTCTCTATCCCTCTCCCTTCCTCTCTGTAAAAATCAATAAAATATATTTTAAAAAGAGATTCAAGGGATTTGATACTTCTCAGAGTTTAAAAAATAATAAAAAGGTCTATATTACCAAAAACAATCTATGAATTAAATGCAATCCCTATTAAATTACCAATATTTCATAAATACTCCAAAAATTTATATGCAACCAAAAAAGACTACAAAAAGCCACAGCAATATTGAGAAAGAAGAATAAAGTTGGAGGAATCACAATATCAGATGTCAAGTTATATGACAAAGGTGCTGTTATCAAAACAGCCTGATACTGGCAGAAGAGCAGACATATAGATCAATGGAACAGAACAGAGACACCATAAATTTACCTAAGCCATTATTCTTAATATTTGACAAGGAAGCAAGAGCATACAATGGAGTCAAGACAGTAAATGGTGTTGGGATAATTGGACAGATACATGCAAAAAAAAAAATGAAACTAGACAACCAATTTACACCATACACAAGAATAAATTTAAAATGGATAAAATACTTAAATGTGAAACACAAAACTATAAAAATCCCAGAAGAAAACATAGGCATAAAAATGTCAGACTTCTCTCATCACAATATGTTTACTGATACATCTCCTGGGGCAAATGAAACTAAAGACTAATAAACAAATGGGATTACATCAAAATAAAATATTTCTACACAGCAAAAGAAACCATCAACAATATGAAAAATGAGCTCACTGTATGGGAGAACATATTTGGCAATGATACATATAATAAAGGGTTAATATCCAAAATATTTAAGAAACTAATGCAACTTAACAAAAAGAAGACAAATAATCCAACCAAAAATGTGCAAAGGACCTAAATAGACACTTCCCCAAAGTGGGCATACAGAGGGCAAGAGTCCTATTTAAAATGCTCAAAGTCACTGATCATCTGAGAGATGCAAATTACAATGACTATATGCTATGACCTCACACCTGTTAGAATGTTTAATATTAAAAAGTTAACAAATGACAAGTCCTGGCGAGGATGTGGAGGAAAGGGAACCCTAGTACTTTGCTTATGGAAATGTAGACTGGTGTAGCAATTGTGGAAAACAGTATGGAGTTCTCTCAAAAAATTAAATACAGAACTGCCATTTGACCCAGTGGTCCTACTTCTAGCAATGTATCCAAAGAAACCCAAAACACCAATTATAAAGAATGTATGGACCACTATATTCATAGCAGCTAAATTTACAATAGCTAAGACTTGGAAACAGCCCAAGCACCCATCAGGAGATCAGTTGATAAAAGAACCTCGCTACATTTATACCATGGAGCATTATGCAGCAGTGAAAAAGAAGGATCTCTTACCGTTTGAGATAGCATGGTGGGACCTGGAATAAGCCAGTCACAAAAAGACAAATATCACATGATCTCACTCATATGTGGAATCCAATAAACAAAATAAACTGTTGAACAAAATAGATCCAGAGACATAGAAGCTGGAACATACTGTTGAATCTCCGAAGGAAGGTGGTAGTGGGTAGGTGAATGGGAAGTGATCAACCAAAGATTATACACACACACACACACACACACACACACACACACACACACACAGAAGACAATAGGGAGGTAAAGGACTGGGGTTGGGTCAGGGGTAGGCTACAAGGGGGTCAATGTGGGAAAGGGGGACATATGTAATACTTTCAACAATAAAGATATATATATGTATATAGATAGATAGATAGATAGATAGATAGATAGATAGATAGATAGATTTTTTACAGAGAGGAAGGGAGATAGATAGAGAGCTAGAAACGTCTATGAGAGAGAAATATCGACCAGCTGCCTCCCTCACACCAGCTGCCTCCCTCACACCCCCTTCGGGGGACTTGCCCACAACCAGTGTACATGCCCTTGACCAGAATAGAACCTGGGACCCTTCAGTCTGCAACACTGAGCCAAACCGGTTTCAGTAACAATAAAGATTTAAAAATAATAAATTTTAAAAACTGAAAAATATCTTTCTCTGGAGCATTTGAGATCTTGCTTTCAGGCATGTTGACATATCCATTTGGCTCAAAGAAACTCATAAAAATTCCCTATAGATTTTGATGTTTCTTGCACTGACATTTACTGGCATAGTCAGCAGAATTCTTAAGAGCTCACCTGGGCCCATACTTTGAAACCAGACCCTGCTGCTAGATGTCAACAGAAGCCAATTCTGTCACATTGGCTCCTCTCTCTACATTGGCTAAATTTGTATATTTTTTTCTCTTAGAGTCACAGGGCTTCCTGCTTCAGGTGGCTGGTCCTAAAACTATTTGAAGTGTTCTTACAAAATCCTCAAGGTGAATAAGAGTTAAGGTAACCCAGAGAAAGGAGATGCAAAATGGGAGCCTTTTTCTAATTTTGACTTTTTATTGAATCACTTACTATGAGTCTTAAAATCTTTGCTGGTTGAATGAGGGACTGAACTCTCTTTAGCTCTGACAGATAAAGGAAACATACTTTCCCAATCCAAGGATGTTCATGACAATGCCTGAGAAAAAAATGTCCTCTAGGGCATAAGCAATCCAATAAGGCTATCTACCACATTTGGCTCTTCCAGAGATAAGCAAATACTGATGTTTTTCCTAGAAGTTTTTTCAGACCCTATAGATCTCAAAGGTAAACTAAAATTTACATGGAAAATGTGTCCTCTAAGGCTGAAAAACCCCACAAAAGTCAGCTTCCCATTAATACTCCTGCAAGAAAATGGCTAAAATGAGAATCCTTCAATACTTCTAAATTAATTTTTTGTGTGTGTACAATTAGAAAAATCTGTCTGTATATTTAAGCAGAAGTAATAGAAAGCATATATATATTCTCTAAAAGCTTCAAAAAAGAGGATTCCAATAAATGGATCAAGTTATGAGGTTGATTAGGTGCAAACTAATTTTTTAAAAATGTTTTTATTAATTAAGGCTGTGGTTGGCAAACAGTGGCTCGAGAGTCACATGTGGCTCTTTGGTCCCTTGAGTGTGGCTTTTCCACAAAATAACACTGCCCGGGCAAGTCTATTTTGAAGAAGTGGCGTTAAAAGAAGTTTAAGTTTCTGAAAACGGTTTGGCTCAGTGGATAGAGCATCAGCCTACAGACTGAAAGGTCGTGGGTTTGATTCTGGTCAAGGACATGTAAATTGGTTGCAGGCACATCCCCAGTGGGGAGTGTGCAGGAGGCAGCTGATTGATGATTCTCTCTCATCTATGTTTTCTAACTCTCTATCCCTCTCTCTTCTTCTCTGTAAAAAAAAATCAATAAAATATATTTTAAAAAAAGAAGTTTAAGTTTAAAAAATCTGACTCTCAAAAGAAATTTCAATCAGTGTACTGTTGATATTTGGACCTGTTGGCTAATGAGTTTGCTAACCACTAGATCAAGGTATTATCTATGTGTCCTCATCCCTCTATTAACCCCCAAACCTCACCCCCTCATGCCCTCACCTCCCTGGGGTTTGTGTCCATTGGTTAGGCTTATATTCATGCATACAAGTCCTTTGGTTGATCTCTCCTCCTTACCCCAATCCTCCCCTACCTTCCCTCTGAAGTTTGACAATCTGATCTATGCTTCTCTGTCTTTGAATCTGTTTTTGTACATATGTTTATGCTGTTCATTATATTCCATAAATGAGTGAGATCATGTGATATTTATTTTTCTCTGACCGGCTTATTTCACTTATCATAATGCTCTCCAGTTTCATTCAATCTGTTGCAAATGGTAAGAATTCCTTCTTTTTCCAACTGCACTGATAGCCAGCTCTGGTTGGGGAAAAACTGACTGTCAGGCAGCAGGTGAAATTCAAGACCAGCCTTCTCTCAAGAGGTGCACATGGCCAGCAACCATTGCCATGGGACTCAAACAGGGCCCTCATTGTGTGGGGCTGACGGGAAACCAAAGCTTGTCTGTGCCACCTGAGACTCTGCCCCACCCAAGTTGAGCATAGAAGCCCTCCTAGCTGAGACACTGCTGATCCTCACAGCCAATTGGATTGGAGATCAACTTTCCCCAGTGATACCAACAACAAGCAAGGCTTAACTACAACAAGACTACACACACAGCCCACAAAGGGCTGCACCAAGAATATCCACCTCAAGTAACTGGGGAAGCTGAGCTACTGGGCCCTGCTAGGGAACTTAGGGAACCAGCTAAAATGCAGAGAAAAAGAGGCAGGCAATAATTGAAGAAAATAGAGGAAAGCAAAAGACTGGATATAAAGTTCAAAGCCACAGTTATAAGGTTTTTCAAGAATTTCCTAGAAAAGGCCGATAAATTAAATGAAACCCATGAGAATATGAAAAGGGATCAACTAAAAATTAGGCATACACTGACTGAAATACAAAAATATTATACAGAGACCTAAAAGCAGACTAGAGGATCATAAGAATCAAGTCAAAAATTCGGAATACCAAGAAGCAAAAAAACACTCCACTGGAAAAGCAAAAAGCAAATATAATACAAAAAGTTGAAGATAGTGTAAGAAGCCTGTGGGACAACTTCAAGTGTACCAACATCAGAATTATGGGGGTTCCAGAAGAAGAGAGAGAGCAAGATACTGAAAACCTATTTAAAGAAATAGTGACAGAAAACTTCCCCCACCTTTGTGATAGAAATATACTTACAAGTCCAGAAAGCACACAGAGCCCCAAACAAGAGGAATCCAAAGAAGACCACACCAAGAAACATCATAATTAAAATTCCAAGGGCAAAAGACAGAGAGAATATTAAAATCAGCAAGAGAAAAGCAGTTAGGTATCTATAAGGGAGCACCCTTATGATGGTCAGCTGATTTCTCAAAAGAAACTATGCAGGCCAGACGGGAATGGCAAGAAATATTCAAAGTGATGAATAGCAAGAACCTACAACCAAGATTACTCTACATAGCAAAGCTATCATTCAGAATGGAAGGCCATATAAAGAGCTTCACAAATAAAAAAAGCTAAAGGAGTTCATCACCACCAAACAAGAATTATATGAAATGCTGAAAGGTATTCTTTAAGAAGAGGAAAAAGAAGATAAAGAACAACAAATACATAACTATCAACAAGTGAATCTAAAAACCAAGGGAATAAAAAATCTGATGAACAGTATTAACATGAATATAATAGAATCAGGGGTATAGAAAGGGAGTGGACTGATGATTCTTGGGGAAAAGGGAAGGGGGGGGTGTGCAGGAAGAGACTGAGCAAAAATCATATACCTATGGATGACGACAGTGGGGGGTGGGGAAAGGGCAAGAGGGTTGGGTAGGAATCTGGTGGAGGGGAGCTATGGAGGGAAAAAAGAGGAACAATTGTAATAATCTGAACAATAAATATTTATTATATTAAAAAATTATTGAAACAGCTACTATAGGCACACTAATTCAGAGGAACTTTTCATTTAATTTTCAGCCTTTAAAATGTTATTAGAGGACAATGCCAATGTTTTATTGGAAGCAATGTCCTTAGTGTGTTATCCACCTCTCTGTGCCAACTTTAGGGGTAAATCCTAGAGGACTTAAACCTGATCAAATCTGGCAAAATGGATATCACTCAATTGTAGAAAGAGCCAATCATACCCTTAAAATCATTTACTAAAACAATAAGGGGGGCACAGATGTTATGTGTCACTTCAAGAGAGGCTCTGTCATGCTTTTTATACTTTAAATGTTTTGAATTGTGATGCAGAGGATCGTACAGCAGGTGAAAGGCATTAGGCCTCCTGTACAATAGCCTCCACCGAGTCAGCTAGGTGGAAGGAAGCATAAACCAGACAAGATTTTTATCAGATTCAGTAATAATGTGGGGAAGAGGCTGTATTTTATATCTTTCCAGAAGGAGCAATGCAGCCAATTCGGGTCCAGAGCATTACGTTCATCACCACAATGGACCCAGAGAAGCTCCTGTGTCCGTTCACTCAAAAGGACTGAGAATTGCCTGATGATAGCAAAGGGGAAGATGAATAAAACTGAAAGATACGCAAGAGACTGAGGTGCCAACATGGAGCCAGCTGAAGAAGTTAACAACTGAATTGCAGCAGATTGTGGAAAAGCAAGAAGTTGAAGCTACTTCTTCAACCATTTACCTACTCATGCTGGCATCTGTTAGCTTCCAGTCTTCTGCAAAGTCTTGCACAGCCAAGTCCAAGGACTCTGAGTAAATATACACCAGCAGCAAAAGAGACTTTCTTTTATTTGGTAGTTAAAAATGTTAATATGTCCATAGTTCTTATTTCCCTTTGTTGTTTTGAATTGGAATTGTTTTGTTATTTTTTAATAACCAGAGTTTTGCTCTTGACATTCAAGTTTTTGCTAACACGTATGTAGTTTGGTTTTTGCATTGGCATTGTTTGCTATTGTTTTAATTTGGAGTTTTATTCTTAATGATAAATTTTACTTTTATTATAGTAGCTTAAAAAACAAAAAGGGTGAGATGTAGAGGGCCATCTGGGAAGACACATGGGCATTTTCCTTAATTATTGCCAGCTGAACTCAAGGAGTAGGCAGAGCCATACCTTGGGAACATGTTTTCCCCAGATGGCGGACATGTCAGCTTGGCCTTCATATCAGCCCAGGTGTTGGCAGGGGCAAGGCTAGATATGTAAATACAGGCATGCTAGGGCTTACTTAAGAATGCAAATAAGTTGGTGTTACTTTCTGGTATTGGGGTATAAAATTAATGCGCTGGTAGGGGTTGTTGTCTTCCTGCCTCTCCAGCAGACAGTATGGCGGCCCACCCAGCTCCCAGCTTAAAATCTATCTCTGTGTCTTCTCTCTTTATTTTTAATATTTCTCAATCCCTGGCTGCCTCCATTTATAACCGGTTCATTTAATCTCTCTTTCCTTGCGGGACACGGAAAAGGAAGATCCCCCCATGTCTGGCCCCCGCCGCATCAGGCCCCCACTAAGAGGTGTTTGGTTAGTTTGTAAAATGTCTCCTACTTGGGGTTTGTTTAGTATTTTCTCCTGATTTTGCTGAAGTCGTGCATCATTGGGAAGGATATCACTGCATCATATCAGTGGGTACATAATGTCAGTTTATATGTATGATGTTAACCCCAATCACTTGGCTAAGATAATGTCTGCCAGGATGCTCCATTGTAAATTTATTATTTTCCCCTTTGTAATTACTACATATCTAGAGGGAGGCACTTTGAATCTATGCTACATCTTATTTGGACTTCAACTTTTGTGTCAGGCTAAACAAGGTCTAGTATTCTGTTTGCATAAAACAGAACAGCTGAAGTCACTGAAGCTTCTCCTCTTCCCCTAACAGGTTTTCCACAGTGTCAGTTTATAAGCTTACCTCGCAGATTTTCTTTGTGGTTGTTTTTTTCCACTTTGTCCCTACAGGAATTACTTTTTACTGTCTTACAAACTTAATTAATACACTTAAAAGAATGTTATATCCAACAATTCTTTGTGTTTTGCAATGGAAGACTTTTTTTTTTCCCAATTAACTATGCCAACATCTTGCTGAAAATGAATTTTGCTTCCACCCACATACAGTGACACCAACATACATTTATATTCTTTTCATCATTATAATTGGTTATATTTTCTGAGTCCAAAATAAAGACTCTTATTCTGAGAAAGACTTTTCTTGATTTGTGAAATATTTTTATGTAAAAAGATTATATAATTGTGTAAAAATAAAATTATGTTATTATACTTTAAAAAATCCTTCTTTTTACTATAGCATAGTATTCCATTGTGTAGAAGTACCACCGTTTTTTAATCCAGTCATTGGCTGATGGGCATTTAGGCTGTTTCCATATCTTAGTTATGGTGAATTGTGCTGTTATGAACATAGAGGTTCATATATCCTTTCTGATTGGTGTTTCTAGTGTCTTCAGATATATTCCTTTAAGTGAGATCACTGGGTCAAAGAGGAGTTCCATTTTTAATTTTTTGAAGAAAATCCATACTGTTCTCCACAGTTCTCCACAGTGGCTGCACCAGTCTGCATTCTCACCAGCAGTGCAAAAGAGTTCTTTTTCTCTGAATCCTCGCCAACACTTGTCATTTGTTGATTTGTTGATGATAGCCATTCTGACAGGTGTGAGATGATACCACATTGTCATTTTGATTTGCATCTCTCAGATAATTAGTGACTTTGAAGACGTTTTCATATGTCTCTTGGCCTTCCCTCTGTCCTCCTTCGAAAAGTGTCTCTTTAGGTTCATTGCCTATTTTTTCATTGAATTGTTTATCTTCCTTTTGTTAAGTTGTATGAGTTCCCTTTAAATGTTGGAAATTAAACCCTTATCAGTAATGACATTGGAAAATATATTCTCCCATGCAGTGGGCTTTCTTGTTGTTTTGTTGATGGTTTCTTTTGCTTTGCAAAAGCTTTTTATTTTGATGTAGTCCCATTTGTTTATTTTCTCTTTAGTTTCCATTGCCCTAGGAGCAGTATCAGTAAAGAAATTGCTTCGGCATATGTCTGAGATTTCACTGCCTATAGATTCCTCTAGTATTTTTATGGTTTCCCATCTTATGCTTAAGTCCTTTATCCATTTTGAGTTTATTTTTGTGTATGATATAAGTTGGTGGTCTAGTTTCATTTTTTTTTTTTTGCATATATCTGTCCAATTTTCCCAACACCATTTGTTGAAGAGACTGTCTTGATTCCATTTTATGTTCATGCCTCCTTTAACAAATATTAATTGGGCATAATGGTTTGAGTCAATTTCTGGGTTCTCTATTTTATTCCATTGATTTATATATATGTTCTTGTGCCAGTACCAGGCTATTTTAATAAGAGTGGCTTTGCAATACAGCTTGATATTTGGTATTGAGATCACACCTACTTTTTCTTGTTTCTCAGGATTGGTGTAGCTATTTGGGGTCTTTTTTCATTCCAAATGAATTTTTGGAAAGTTCGTTGTAGGTCAGTCAAATATACCCTTTGTATTTTAATGGGGATTGCATTGAATCTATAGATTGCTTTGGGTAGTATGGACATTTTTTAATTGATTTTATTGATTTTTTTACAGAGAGGAAGAGAGAGGGATAGAGAGCTAGAAACATCGACAAGAGAATCAGCTAACAGCTGCCTCTTGCACATCCCCCACTGGAGATGTGCCCGCAACCAAGGTATATGCTCTTGAGCAGAATCGAACCCGGGACCCTTCAGTCCACAAGCCGACGCTCTATCCACTGAGCCAAACAGGTTTCAGCAGTATGGACATTTTGATAATATTGATTCTACCAATCCATGACCACAATATGTTCTTCCATCTGTTTACACCTTCATCTATTTCTTTTTTCAGTGTCCTGTAGTTTTCTGCTTATAGGGCTTTTACCTCCTAGGTTAAGTTTATTCCTAGGTATCTTAATTTTTTTTGGTGGGATGGTAAAAGGGATTGCTTTTTTAGTCTCTCTTTCTCTAAGTTTACTATTGGTGTATAGAAAGGCAATAGATTCCTTGACATTAATTTTGTATCCTGTTATATTGCCAAATTCATTTATGAAGTCTAATAATTTTTGATGGAGTCTTTAGGGTTTTCTATGAACAATATCATATCACCTGCAAATAAGGACATCTTTACTTCTTCTTTTCCAATTTGGATGCCTTTTATTTCTTCTTCTTGTCTGATTGCATTGGCTAGTAATTCCAGTACTATGTTGAACAGGAGTGGTGAGAGTGGGAATCCCTGTCTTGTTCCTGTTCTTAGGGGAAAAGGTTTTATTTTTTGTCCATTGAGTATTATGTTGGTTGTGGGTTTGTCATATATGGATTTTATTATGTTGAGATATGATCCTTGTTGAGAGTTGTTATCAAGAATGGTTTTTGGTTTTTTTCAAATGCTTTTTCTGCATTAATTTATATGATTAGGTGATTTTTATCTCTCCATTTGTTTATCTGACATATCACGTTTATTGTTTTATGGATATTGTACCATCCTTTTATCCCCGGGATAAATCCTACTTGGTCATGGTGTATGATCTTTCTCATGTATTGCTGAATCAAATTTGCTAGAATTTTGTTGAGGATTTTGGCATCTATGTTCATGAGGGATATAGGCCTGTAATTCTCTTTCATTGTGTTGTCTTTATCTGGTTTCGGATTAGGGTGATGCTGGCCTCATAGAATAAGCTTGTAAGTGTTCCTTCCTTTTGAATTTTTGGAATAATCTTATTTCTTCTTTGAATGTTTGGTATAACTCCACTGTGAAGCCATCTTGCCTGGGGTTTTTGTTTGCTGGGAGCTTTTTGATGACTGGTTCAATTTCTTCCATAGTTATCATCCTATTGAGATTTTTAGAATTTTCCTGTTTGAATTTGGAAGTTTGTATTTTTCTTAGGAATATGTGCATTTCCTGCAGGTTGTCTAGTTTGTTGGAGTAGAGTTGTTCATAGTATTTTTTAACAATCCTTTCTATTTCTGTGTGGTCTGTTGTTACTTCATCTTTCTCATTTCCGATTTTGTTTATTTGAGTCCTCTCTCTTTGTTTTTTGGTGAGCCTACCTAGAGGTTCAACAATCTTGTTTATCCTTTCAAAGAACCAGCTCTTGGTTTAATTGATCTTTTGTAATTTATTTATTTATTTTTTGGTCTCTATGTCATTTATTTCTGCTCTGATCTTTATTATCTCCTTCATTCTGCTCATTCTGGGATTTTCTTGTTATTCTCTTTCTAATTCTTTGAGTTTTTATGGTAGATTATTTACTACCATTTATTCTTGTGGGTTTTGTTTGTTTGTTTGTTTGTTTGTTTTGTTTTGTTTTGTTTTTGAGGTAGGCCTATAGAGTTATATACTTCCCTCCCAGGACTGCTTTCTTTATATCCCATAGATTTTGAATTATTGTGTTTTTGTTGTAATTTAACTTCTTTGATCTCATTGGTAACCCAGCCATTATTTGATGGCATGCTACTAAGCTTCCAAGTGTTTGAAATTTTTGGATTTTTTTTATTGTAGTTTTTTCCCCCTAATTTTATGGCATTGTGATCTGAGAATATGTTTGGTATGATTTCAATCTTCTAGAATTAGGGGTGAATTTGCTTGTGACCCAATATGTGGTCTATTTTTGAAAATGTCCCATATAAACTTGAGAATAACCTATATTCAGTGGCTTTGGGGTGAAACGTTCTGAAGATGTCAGTTAAGTCCATCTGTTCTAGTGAGTCATGTAGGATTGCTGTGTCTTTGCTGATTTTTTGTCTAGAGGATTTATCCAGTGATACCAGTAGTTTATTAAAGTCCCCTATAATGATTGTATTGTTGTAGATCTCTTCCTTGATATCTTCCAGGAGTTTTGTTATGTATTTGTGTGCTCCTGTATTGGCTGCATACATACTTATCAGTGTTACGTCTTGTTGTTGCATCGATCTCTTTAGTATTATGAAATGGCCTTCCTTATATCTTGTTATGGCTTTCACTTTGAGGTCTATTTTGTCAGATATAAGTATTGCTACCCCAGCTTTTCCTTCATTTCCATTTCCCTGAAATATATTTTTCCAACCCTTCAATTTCAGTCTGTCTGAGTCCCTTGTTCTGAGGTGGGTCTCTTGTAGACAGCATATGTATGGGTCGTGTTTTTTTTTGTTTGTTTGTTTTTTGTTTTTTTTCCCAGTCAGCCATTCAATATCTTTTAATTGGAGCATTTAGTCCATTGATGTTTAAAGTTATTACTGAAAGGTACTTGTTTGTCGTCATATCTATTTTTTGTATCTGTGTTCCTTCTTACTTTTTTATTTCTTCTTTTTACAGCATTCCCTTTAGCATTTCTTGCATTGCTGGTTTGGTGGTGATAAACTCCCTTGGCATTTTTTTTTTTTTTTGTCTGTGAAGCTCCTGATTTTCCCTTTAATTTTGATTGATAGCCTTGTTGGATAGAGTATTCTTGGATTCAGTCAATTGCTTTGCAACACTTTGCATACCTCCTTCCATTCCCTTCTAGCTTGATGTGTTTATGTTGATAAATCATTTGATAATCTGATGGGGGATCATTTGTAGGTAACTCTCTGTCTCTTGACACCTTTAAGATTCTCCTCTTTGTTGTTAAGATTGTCCATTGTAATTATAATGTGCCTTGGTGTGGGTCTTTCGGGATTCATTTTGCTTGGGACTCTCTGAACTTACGTAACTTTTTTCTTCCCCATATCCAGGAAGTTTTCTGTCATTATTTCTTCAAATAGGCTTTCTAATCCTTGCTGCTCTTCTTGTCCTTCTGGCAGACCTATTATAAGTATGTTACTTTGTTTCATTCTGTCCCAAAGCTCCCTTAGGCTCTCCTCCTGCTTTTTCATTTTTTTCTCCAGTTGCTATTCATATTGAGCTTGTTTCTCTACCTTATCTTCTAACTCACTAATCCAGTCCTCTGCTTCTTCTAGTCTACTGTTGAAACTTTCCACAGTGAGCAGAGTCCCAGTCTCTGTGTGTGTTTGCAGGCTCAAATTCCCATAGCAGTGCTGCAGCTGGGAAGCACTCAAATTCCAGTAGGGGTACTGAGGCCCAAGTGAGGGGTGGGTCTATCAGTTACTATGATGCTATCTGGGAGCATGAGGGAGAGGGACAGACTCTTTCACTCAAAGAAATCTGTGGCCGAGATATCTGGATTCTTGTTCTCTGTTGTTCTGAAGCTGTGGTCGCAGTTATCTGTTCCCTGTGGTTGCAGGGTCCTTGTTTGTGTCTGAGACACAACTGGGTGGTACTGAGCTCAGAATCCTAGCCTCAAGCATTTCTGTTTCTCAAGATGGCATAGTCTCTGTGCCTACACTGGCCACCCAGAAGTTTCCACTTTATGCACGGGGCTCTGCCAACTAAGACTGCCTGGTTTGGCATCCCCTTGGAAGACCTGCAGTATCTAACTGTCCCTAGCTCATACACACACACACACACACACACACACACACACACACACACACAAAACACAACTACACTCTCCTCTATGGCTTCCTCACCATCTAATAGTCTAACACTCTCTCCCTCCCTACCCTCCTGCCAGTCACAATCTTTTCCCAACTAATGTTTTGAGGCACTAAAAACAATTGTCCTTACTTTTGAAGGAAGAAAGTAAATTTGAACTTAACTTTTCAAGGACAAATACAAATTGTCTTCTTATCCCAGCTACCAAAATAAAATTAGTATACAACTTTTCTTCATAAATTAATAAGATTTGTTTTCTCATGGCTAACAAGTGTGTGTGTGTGTGTGTGTGTGTGTGTATGTGTGCTGTATGTGTGAGATAAATGTCTACCTTCAGATAGTCAGATGGTATTGTTAAAATTAATATAATAAATCAGAAATATAGTAATTAACTCAAATACTTTTTAAGTTCACATGATCTAAAAGTAATCTTTATGCCCTGGCTGGTGTGGCTCACTTGGTTGGACATTGTCCTGAACACAGAACGTTTGCTGGTTCTATTCCAGGTCATGGTACAGGTTTTGGGTTGTATCCCCAGTAAGTGGCATACAGGAGGCAGTTGATCAATGTTTCCCTGATATGGATGCTTCTCTCTATCTCCCTCTCTCTCTCTTCCTGTAAAAAAAAAAAAAAGAATTAATAACACTAATCCTTAGGAAATAAAAGATTATTTAAGTTTATTGGTTTAAGCAAAACATATATGTTTTTATTTTATCTAATTTACCAAAAAAAGTTATATAGAAAGAAACATAGTATACATATGTTTACTTTGGCTTCTTAATAAAGAAAAACTAAAAGATAAAATTGGATCTATTAATGTATGTTTTTGTCTGTTTTTGAGGAAGCATATGTTTCCAAAATTATGAAATATATTTGCCTTTAAAAGAGCTTAGGTTCTGCCCTAGTCAGTTTGGCTCAATGGATAGAGCATCAGCCTTTGGACTGAATGGTCCCATGTTAGATTCTGGTGAAGAGCACATGCCTAGTTTGCTGGCTCAGTCCCCAGTAGGGAGTGTGCATGAGGCAGCCAATCAATCATTCTCTCTCATCATTGATGTTTCTATCTCTCTCTCCCTCTCCCTTCCTCTCTGAATTCAATAAATTTATGTTGTAAAAAAAGAGCTTAGGTTCTTAGAGATTAAAAAAAATGTCTTCACAATTAGAAATAAAGGTTTTAAGGCTTAAAAATCTCAATAGAGGTATGCATAATAACTTTGCAGTGTGCCAGAAGGTCCCTGGAAAAACTCAAAAATTTGTTTTCTCTCCTTAAAAAAGAGAAAGTTTAAACTCATTAGGCTTATTTGTTATGTTAAATTTCATGGGAAGAATTACAAATAAGATATATATATCTCACCTTCTAGGGTATAATAATTTACAAACATTGATTGTGAATTAAACACATAGTTTGGACTATGGGAAACCCAAGAGGCTTCTGGGTTCTTCAAGCTCCCTGGCAAGTCCCATTTTTAATTTTTTTTTTTACATTACTTCATGCATCATAGTGATTTAAGCTGGACTAAAGTTAGATAAAGAAACTTATAAGCTGACTTTAATGAAAGATGTTTTATACTGTTGCCAAGGTTTGATAAAGTTACTTCAAAAAAATGCCAAATTGGCATTTCTTTCACACTGAGTCCTAGGGGACAAAGACTTGAAAGATTGTTTACTGTCATCTGGAAATTTTGTTTATTGAGAAAGATATCAAATAAAAGGCACTCTCCAATCTCATTGGAAGTGACATTATAAAGTGCCTAACTACAATTGCACATATACCCTATTCTCTGACACTCACCTCCATCTACAAAGGACATCAAAGACTCCTCAAGGATAAGAAGACAATGACGTTAGAGGTAAACAGCTATTCCAAGACCAAGACAAGGCCTGTATACATACAGATTGATGTTCAAGTTAGAAACCAATTGTTTAATTGTCTTTACCTGTCTGATAATGATATTAATCCTAATAATATTTATGCTTATAAGTTTTTTCTGTATCATTCAACTGTAAATTATTACTAAAAATGTATAACTTTTTATCCTCTTTTTATGGGTTATATAAATGTTAAACTAGGTGCAAAATACAGAAAAAGAAGATGGGCTGCAAAATTGGATTGCAATAATTCACAGGCTAGAAAAGATCCAGAATGTTTTTTACAATAAAAGTGATAATACCAACTGCTTTTCTTCTACATGCTCTTCTCTTTTTGAAAATTTTGACCTCAACTCAACATCCCATTGTCATGGTGCTGCCCTATCCCCAGTGGTCCACCATTATAACAAGACAACATTGATACAGAAAATTCCTAGGAATGAAACTGCTTAGTGCCATGAGACCACACTATTCAAAGAAAAGCTTGGTCATCAATATCTCCATCAGGTTAATTTATGACCAAGAAATGGAACTGTGAATGAAAAAGGACTGTGTAATAAATCTGACAATTTCAGTGACTGAAAGTAACCTTACAGGGTTAACTGATCAGAAATTCCTTACTGAGAAGGTCATGGTGAATAGTCAGACCCAGGCCTATAAAAGGTTTATATTTCTTTAAGCAAAGCTTTTTCCACTTCTTTTGTGCATCTAAGTTAACACACCTTTAAAATGTTAAAAAGAATACTCTTTCCAGACCCCTTGGAGCCATAACCATCCTCCAAGGAGCACATAATCTTGTTAACTGTCTTGTAATTCAATCATAAGAGATTTCCCAGTCTTGCTTTCTCCCACCTTTATGTAATCTTCCCTAATGTTTCCTCCTTAATTCTATATCTATAAAAAGAACTGCAAAACTATAATCTATGGAGCATTTGATATATTGCTTCCCAGTATGTCATGAGTTTGGCTCAGGTAAACTCATAAAAATTCTCTACAGATTTTGATTTTTTGGTGTTGAGAGAAATAAGAATAAAGAAGATAAATATTAATAGGGATTGCATAGAGAGGAAACAGAAATGGGTGAGTCACATGATTCATCTTAGCACAGTGGAAATCTTTACATGACTATTGAATATGAGATAAATAAAAAGAAAATTTATGGGTTTAAAACAAAGGTTTTAATATTACAATTCTAAAAGCTGGGTTGGTCAAAGCAACTCTCTATTGGCCTCAAAACATTAGAGTGTCCCAACCCTAATCAGTTTGCCTCAGTGGATAGAGTCTGTCTGCAGACTGAAGGGCCTCAAGTTTGATTCTGATCAAGGGCACATGCCCGGTTTAAAGGCTCAATTCCCAGTAAGGAGCAAGTAGAAGGCAACTGATCAATGATGCTCTCTCATCATTAATGTTTCTATCTCTCTCTTCCTCTCCCTTACTCTCTGAAATCAATAAATATGTATATACTAGAGGTATGATGCACAAAAGTTGTGTGAGGGGCGAGGCCCTTGCAGACCTGGCTTCATCCAGAAGGTTGTCCAGAAGGTTATTCAGCCATCTGGTCTAATTACCATATTATGTTTTTATTATTATAGACTAGAGGCCCAGTGCACAAAATTTGTTCATGGGGGCAAGTATCCCTCAGCCCAGCCTGCACCAATCCGGGACCCCTCGGGGGATATCCAATGTTCAGCAATCAGACAACCCTCTCACGATCTGGGACTTTTGGCTCCTAACTGCTCACCTGCCTGCCTGCCTAATCGACCCTAACTGCTTATGCCTGCTGGCTTTATAGCCCCTTAACTGTTCCCCTGTCAGCCTGATCACCAGCTAACTGCTTCCCTACTGGCCAGATAGGGCCCAACTGCTCTCCCCTGCCAGCCTGATTGCCCTTAACTGCTCTCCCTGGCACCTGCCACCATGGCTTTGTCCAGAAGAATGTCTAGTAGATGTCTGGTATAATTAGCATATTACCCTTTTATTAGTGTGTGTGTGTGTGTGTGTGTATATATATATATATATATATATATATATATATATATATATACTAACAAACAAACATCAAAGGATCCCAAACAACTATGCTTTATTTACCTCATTTTGGAGAAATTTAGTAAGCTAAAGAGCAGAGATTACAATGAGAGCCTAAGGATTGCTTGGGACTGCAGCTAGTCTGGTTAATCAAGTTACAGATTGACAAAAAGGCAAGGATCGTAATTCTTAGCCATCATGGTCTGAGCACTGGGATTCATGCAAAAAGAAAGAAAGAAAGAAAGAAAGAAAGAAAGAAAGAAAGAAAGAAAGAAAGAAAGAAAGAAAGAAAGAAAGGAAGAAAGGAAGAAAGGAAGGAAGGAAGGAAGGAAGGAAGGAAGGAAGGAAGGAAGGAAGGAAGGAAGGAAGGAAGGAAGGAAGGAAGAAACTAGATGACGTTCTTACTTCACACAGAATAAACTCAAAATGAATTAAAGACTTAAATGTTAGAATCAAAACCATAAAAATTCTAGAAGAAAACATAGGCAGTAAAATATTAGACATTTCTCTTAGAAATATTTTTCTGCTATATCTCCTTGGACAAAAGAAATAAAATAAAATGTATATACAAATGGGACTACATTAAGCTAAAAGAAATTTGCACTGCGAAGGAATTCATCAACAAAATGAAAAAGTGACATACTGAATGGAAGAAGATATTTGCCAATAATACATCTGATAATGGGTTAATATCCAAAATTTGTAAAGAACACAGTGAAATTAACACTAGAAAAACAAACAACCCAATTAAAAAGTGGGCAGACCTGAATAAAAACTTCTCCAAGGAACACATATGGATAGCCAATATATTCATAAAAAGATGTTCAAAATCATTAGCCATCAGAGAAATGCAAATAAAACTACAATGAGATACCATTTCAAACCTATCAGAATTTCTATTATCAATAAAGTAACAAGTAACATGTTGGCAAGGATGTGGAGAAAAGGGAACCAAGAAAACTGATGGTCTGACTGTAGATTGGTGTGACCACTATGAAAAACATTGTGGTGGTTCCTCAAAAAATTAAAAGTGAAATTGCCTTATGACCTAGCAATTCTACTTCTAGGAATATATCCTAAAAAGCCTGAAATAGTAATTTGAAAGAATATGAGCACTCCTATATTCATTGAAGTGTTATTTACAACTAGAGGCCCGATGCATGAAATTCATGCAAGGGGCTTGGCCCTCGCAGCCATGGTGGCTAACCTTGGCCCTTGCAGCCCCAGCTTCATCTAGAAGGTCATCCAGAAAAATGTCTAGAAAGTCATTTGGCTGTCTGGTCTAATTAGCCTATTATGCTTTTATTATTATAGATAGCCAAGATTTGGAAGCAACCCAAGTGTCCATTGAGAGGGCAGGGCGGGGCGAGGATGAGCTCCGACTCCACTGCGGGGCAGGGCGGAGTTATCCCTAGCCCTCACCCAACCAATCAGGGTTAGCCGAGACAGTGACATCACCATCAACCGGAGTAAAACCCCTGGACTAGGCGAAATTCGCTCTCTTCCGCCATGCTGCTGGCGTGAGTGGGACAGAGCCCATGCTAGCATGGAAAAGGCTCTTTTGTTTATTGCATCGGACTCGGCTCCCTGGTGGTCCTTGGGGATCACGAAGTCTGGGCATAACACCATCAATAGATGAGTGAATAAAAAAATCGTGGTACATTTACAAAATGGAATACTACTTTGTGGTTAAAAAAAAAAAAAAAAATCTTACCTTTTGTGACAACAAGGATGGACCTAGAGGCTATTATACTAAGTAAAATAAGCCAGGCAGCAGAAAAAGACAAATACTGTGGGGAAGTACAGGAGACTTGGTTGGAAGATCTGTAAGAGGGAATCTCCAAAAGGGCAGAGGCCTCTAGGGGGACCTTGCCTTGACTTTTCCAAACAAGTCTGAGCCAAACAAGTTCTGGATGTTTACCAGAATCTTTATACTTAATCTTTAGGTGTTTTTGCTTAAAGGACACTGAAGACACATGTGTCCTCCCAAGAACACTTACCCTACTGATTGTATCTAAAAGATAAACTTTATCTCAAACTGCTATTACAATAAAAGCCTGAAGGCATGCAATAGAGGCTTTCTTGTTCATTTAGACAGGCAATCCCTTAGTCCTTTCTTTCATAGCAAACATTGTGTCAGAGTAATCATTCATCTGTCACTCAGGGTCTGCTGGTCAGGCCCAGAAAAATACCATATGATTTCAATTATATGTGGAATCTAATGAACAAAATAAACAGAACAAAAAAATAGAAACATACTCAGATATAGAGAACAGACTGAGGGGAGAGGGCTTGAGGGGTTAGGTGAAAAAGGGAAATAATTAAGCAGTACAAATTGGTAGTTGCAGAATAGCCATGGAAATGCAGATTGAAGCATGAAATATATAGTCAATAATCCTATATAATAAAAGCCTAACATGCTAAGTGTCTGACTGTTAGTTTGACCATTTGACCAGTAGCTATAAAGCTCACTGACCACCCGTGAGCAGATGCTCCAACTGGTAGATAAGCTTGTTGCTGGGATCCAGCTCATTAGGACTGGGAAAGATTGGCCAGATATGTCCTGGAGCCTTCCCATGGTCCCTTCCCATCCCTGATAGTGCACCAGTGGGGTCCCTTTGCCTGGCCTGTGCCTTCTCACAATACAGGACCCCTCAAGGGATGTCCTCAGCTCAAGCTGAGGGGCCCAGTCAGTGCACAAATCCATGCACTGGGCCTCTAGTGTTGAGATAATGGGGTATGAGGCCAGTGGAAGCTTGGGGTTGCTGAAGGTCCACTCTGCAGAGTGCATGGTTTTCTAGCCATTTAGCCATACAACTGAAAATGGTGCAAAGTGGTATTAAATGTAAACTGTCATTGAAAAATAAACAAACATTAAAAAGAAAAGGCAAGTGTTCCTTGACTTGACTCTTCACCCGGCACCCAAAGAACGTTTGCACAATGTTAGGTAAAATGATCACAGAGTAAATAAGAGAAGTTTCCAGGACTCCTTGATATAGGAATCCCACAAACTGATACAAAGCCTATTAATGAATTTCTGACTCAGGCTACAGTGATATTGAGAAAAAATAAAAATATCATGGTGAATATGATTACAAAATTTGGAATATTTGAGCAGGTGTTATATAAAGTTAGGTCAACCTTGCCTTAATCTTTCATGAGAATTAAAATTATATCTAGATGGGAACACTACCCAGTATTGTTAAACCACAACCTATGGGTAAAGTCCAAATGGAGATTCTAGTTAGGAATGTAAAAGCTTATAGGAAATTTGGTATATTTGAACAGTCTTTCATGAAATAATTGCATCTCTTTTACCTGATGCTAAAACAGACGGTATAGAAATCCATCCTTAGAGCAATATTAATCAGGAAAATAAAACAATTATAAGTACCAATAAAGTTCTCTGAGTCCACAAAATGTGGAATAGACCCTAGAGGTTCTATTAGAGGCTAATAGGAAGAGATTATTTAAATAGTTTGTAACTGTATACTTTCTCTGAACCTAAGTTATGTATATTTTCTACTCTCAGCTTCTCTGGGACCTAGAAAGTACTTCTTGATATACAGACAAATCTCATAAGAGAGGAGAGAGAGAGAGAGAGAGAGAGAGAGAGAGAGAGAGAGAGAGAGAGAGAGAGAGAGAGAGAGAGAGAATATTTGGAAATTGGGCAAATGGAAAATCTTGTGTCTTCTCTACAAATATTAGTAATTAGAAGATCTCTCTTTGTGTTTGTGTCTGTTTTAGAGATAAATATGGTATTTTTCTACCTCCAGATGGTATTAGTAAAAACAATTATAAAGAGTTCTGTTTATTTGGCTTAAATATATTGTATTTATATAAATTGAAAAAAATGGAAAATTTTTCAAATGAATTTCAAGTTCACATAATCTGGAATAGTTTCTGGTAAGTAAAAATCAGTAGAAGTTTGTTGATTTAATTAAAGCATACAAGTCTTTAGAATAATAAATAATAAATATTATACTTTTATTTTACCTGGGTTTACTACAATAAATTCAATTTATCACTTTTACAAATTCATTAGAAGGAAAAATAGCTTGTGATAATAATTGACTTTATCTTGTGTCTCATAAATTTTTCATGAGTGATCTAAATTAAATAGATGTTAGTAGAATAAAAGGTTTTTTGGTTAAAAAAAATTAGCAAAAATTATGTGTAACATCATCTATGTACTTAAGAATCATTTCCCCAAATCTTTTGGTAACTTTGCTAAGCTAAGTTAAATGATGGAGTTATTGAATGTCTAGATCATTTTCAAATAAGATCAAATACTTAAATATCAATTGTTAAATAAGTCTAAGTTTACCAACTTTTGACTTCTAATTACAGAACAACTAAAAAGTCAATTTGCATCTATTAATAAATACATCTTATGTCTGCTTAAAAATATACTAAGGAGTAACCTATGTTTCTAGAGGTTATAAAATGTATTCATAAATTTGGGAGACTAAAATATCTATATGTATAAAATGGTCAGTGACCAGAATCCAGTAATGACCAGAATGACGGTCACTCTCATGTCCACTATGGCCAGCAAACCCGCCTGATCGGGGGTGAGGCCAGCCAGCCAACCTTCCTAGGTTGTTCCCCCTGGCCGGCCCCACCCTGATCAACCTCTTCCACCCCTATTGAGGGCAGGGCAGATGACTAATCCCCCTGTGGCCCTTCCCCTAGCCAACCTCACCCCTGATCACCCCTCACACCCTAATAGAGGGTGGGGTGGGGCCAATAGCCAACCTCCTGCAGCCCCTCCCCATGGCTGGCCCTGCCCCCAATGGGCTCCCACCATCCCAGTGGACCCACAACCCTTCCCCCCAGCCATCTCTACCCCCAATCACCCCCAACATACCAATTGAGGGTACGACTGGCTGGCCAATCTCCCACAGCCACTGAACCACAGTCAGTCCTCCACACTCCATTCAAGGTTGAGGCTGGCCAGCCCACCACCCTCAACTCTTCCCCATGGCTGGCTCCGTGCCAATCAGCCCTCCCCACCCCTATGGGGGTAGGGCCCAACAGCCAATTGCCTGAAGCCCCTCCCCCAGATAGTATGGCTCTGATTGGCCTTGATCATGGCAACCCAGCCAGTTAACCTCCAGCTGTCTCCTCCTCCTGATAGGCCCAGCCTCAATCTGCACCAATTGGGGCCAGGTTGGTGGGACCCCACACATGCATGAATTTGTGCACTGGGCCTCTAGTACTGATATAAGAGTTCACAATTATTTACTTAGTTATCATTAGAAATTAAGATTTTTAAGTGTTAAAAATCCCAATATTGGCAGAGAAACCAAGATGGCGCATAACCTAAACTGCTGCTTCGCATAACAATATCAAAACTACAACTAAAAGGCAAAACAGACATGATCCGGAACCACAGGAAAGCTGGCTGAGTGGAAATCCTACAACTAGAAGAAAAGAGGAAAGCACATTGAGACTCAGAGGAGCTAAAAAGGCTGAGGTACAGATACTCCAAAGATACCTATAAATTAAAGCGATTTGGTGAATTGTACTCTTGTAAGCAGAATGGAAATATTTATCCTTTTCTGCTTACCTGATTTTTCTCATATTTGGAAGCTCTTAGAATTCTTATTTTCATGGCGATAGTTATTTTCATAAGTTCAATAAGAATCTGTTCTCCTTATAATAGGACACAATTGGAAACTGATTATATTACCAAGATTTTGACTGGAATGCTATGTTTGAGGGAGACATGCTTAGATTTTAATATGGACAAATAGCTTTCAGGAACTAGATTGACTTTGTAGGCCAATGTGAAACCCCTTAGAAAATTGGTATGATATCTTGCTTACAGAATTCCCAGAAACCTTACCAGGTGAGTTAAAAGTTGACTTTCTGGCAAGTATAGTAATCTTGGGATATTATTTTTGGAACCCTGAGGAGAGAGAGAATAACCTGAATCTAAAGGCATAGAAACCAAAGTCTAATGGCAAGCATTTAGCTTAGTTTCTTATCCTTGAAAGGCAGTTAAATGTTCAATCTAGAGATTTCTTATGAAAAAAAATCAAGCACAGCAGATTTATAAGATGATGCCAAAATTTCTGTTTCAGTCTGAGTTCATTGTCTCACAAAAATCAAAGAATGAGATCACAAACAAAGATGGTCAGCAGAAGCAAAATTTATTGAGAGATAGACTCCCTGCAGCAGGTAGGGAGAGGGCTCAAAGTGGGTTGCTTTGTCTCAGGTTCTAAAGTCCCATGACCCTTAAGCCATTCCTGGAAAAGGTACAGCTGGGGTTCCAGGAGAGCCAATGGCAGGCCAGTGTCCAGAGCTTCTGTTCCATGTTGCAGCAGGGTGTAGTTCAGCATTCAAACTAATGAGAGTCCATCAGTCCATGTGGCCATAAGCCAAGTGAGCACAGGGAAGCATATCCCCTGCAATAGGAGACCCAGGAAGCCAGTGCACCAGAGAGAGAAGAGAGTATGCTTCTTTGCCTAGGGGTAGATATATGCTTTGGTAGCTCCTGATTGGTCATTTCAAATATTTTTTTTTCTTAGCAACATCCATACATTTTAAAGCTCACATCTCTCTCAAGTACACTTCTTTCCCACCTAGTTGGGTCAAGTTCTAGGCCATTTTGTCAGTCTCTGTGGTTTTTCTCAGAACGGTGTGCAATCAGTAAGCAGCATCTTGTTATTCTTGGACTTTTCCATTCTACTTCCCTCCCATGGTCCCATCTCTGACTGCCTATACCCCTTCTATCATTGATATGATCAATTACTACCGTGTTTCCCCAAAAATAAGACATCCTCTGAAAATAAGACCTACTTACAGGTTTCCTTCTGAGTGAAATATAAGGCATCCCCCTGAAAACAAGGCCCCCCCAGGCTAACCATGAGAGATTTGGTCCACTGATTCTGAAAGAAATGGAGTCACAAGAAATTCACCAGGAAATTCAGGAATTGGATTGTTATGATGATGTTCCAGAAGATGATGACATGATGGTCATTGAATAAATGAGTGAATTCTTGATACTGTAGGATTCACAGTTTTTCTGGTTTGTGTTGACAACTACCGTACTACCGTACCATATACAGGTAATAAATGTCCTTTATTTTCATTTAACAATAAATGTGTACTGTATTCTTCTTCATGGAAAAATAAGACATCCCCTGAAAATAAGACCTAGCACATCTTTGGGAGCAAAAATTAATATAAGACACTGTCTTATTTTCGGGGAAACAGGGTAGTGTTGTATATTTTTAAACAATCAGGTCAAGTTTATTTAAACTAATTTATATTGCAAATAAATTAGTCTTGTTTGGGTATTTTTGGTTCAAATTAGGGTTGTCTAAGAGAAAAACTATGTTTCAATAGAAATTATGACACACTTGTTATATCAGATTCTAGTTCAATTAATTACCTTTTTTAAAAAAAATTCTCATCCAAGGATATTTTTTTCATTGCTTTTTAGAGAGAGTGAAAAGGAGGGAAGGGAGAGAGAAAGAGAGGGAGAGGGAGAGAGAGAGACTAGTTGCCTCCCATACACACTCTGACCGGACTGGAGATTGAACCTGCAAAGTACATGCTTTGACCAGGAATTGAATCCAGGACCCTTCTGTCCATATGCTGATGCTAAGTACTGAGTCAAAATGTCCAGGGCAATAAACTTTGAAGTTTTGTTTTTACCTGTAAACTGACTAGATCTTGAATTCATCTAGTTTCCTCAGATATTTTGTTACAATTATCCAAACTACTAGTAATGTTTATTTTTATCCCACTTTTGTCTTAAATCATTGAAAAATAAAGGTGATTTGTTTCTGTAGCACTGCAACTTGACATAAACTTCAGAGAAAGCAACATGTAAATAGTGAAAGTAGTGCTTGGTACTTGAGTTCTGGCTAGGGATGAATTCAGAGGTAAGACTCAAACTTGCAAGAGAAAGTTTACTTAGCAAGCAAAATGAAAGTACGCTTGAAAATATGATTTGAGTGGGTGGCCCAAAGAGCTGTCCTGGAGTGTGGGATAGGGCTCCTTTTCACACCTTGAAAGGGTGTTAACTGCTTTCTTCTTCAAGCTGATTTATCAGAGCCAGTCCATTATATTCTGTTTTTATATGGAAGTCAGATGGGGCTTTTCTCCAGCCCCCTTGCTCTTCTCTAAAGGGAAGTGGGGAGATACCATATGTATTACTATCGATAGGTACATGTCAGGGGAGGAAAGGTAATGGGGAGGATCTGAACTATACGACTAGAGACAATCTAAGGGAGGAGGTCTTATTAACAATGGTTATTTCTAATACTCTCCCAGTTCTGCCTGTTGCTAGGTATCCCTTGTTAGGTGTCCAGGTCTTTCTGTCCTGGTGAGGTTCTGTACCTGGCCTATTGTCCTGCTCTGCTCACACCAATATTACAGCCTATCACAAATACAAACTCATGTTTAAACAATCTTCATGCCTGTTGGTGTATAAGCCACTTAAAAAGTTTACCTGAACACATGGTTACATCATCAGAGATATTTCAAATTCAAAAGATACTCTGAATTTGACATGTAGAAATATTTTTTACTGGTTGTTCTTTAGGCTCAAAAAGTGCTTAATAATTTGCTCCAGTCATTTGTTTTCCTTTTGTTTTGATAGAAATGTCTCTTATGAAATAACTGATTGCTTGCTTAAAAAATATAGGACTAATTTTGGGAAACCACCTGCATCATTGGCTTCTGAAATGAGACTTGACTGTTTAACTGAACTGACTTGTTCTTAGGAGTAATTATTTTAAAATGAAAATATGGAGCAATCAAAAAACTTATCTTCAGGACTGTAAAGATTTTTTAAGTTTCAAAGTTAAAGGCTTGTAGAGTTTGCCACCGTAAAATATGCCTCTTTGAGATATTGATTATTTTAGACTGGTTACTTTTAAGAAATTAAAGACAAACAAAAAACCTTTGACCTTGTCCCTAACTTCCTAAAATAATTTAGATAGAGGGCCTGCTCCGGGAAGGGAGCTATCATTATAGATAAATATCCTATATAATAAATAGGTAATATGTAAATTGACAATCACACCCTCACAAGATGGCTGCTTATGACCAGGCCAGCGGGGGCGTTAGTGAGGGATGACCAAACAACTGACAATCAGACTGCATGGAGAATTTCTTGTGACTCCATTTCTTTCAGAATCAGTGGACCAAATCTCTCATGTTTAGCAATAGCACTGTCTTTAAATGAGTACTTCTTGTCAAGGTAGCCTGCTTGCAGTGCATTTGCAATGCAACTGTCAGTGATTTTCTCCCATGAATTCTTCACCCAAGTCACAACTTCTTGCAGTTTAGGTTTCACAAAGTTTCTGAGACAGAGCCTGGGGGGGGGCCTTATTTTTGGGGGGATGCCTTATATTTCACTCAGAAGGAAACCTGTAAGTAGGTCTTGTTTTCAGAGGATGTCTTATTTTCAGGGAAACATGGTTGTTTAATATAGAGTGTGATAGACAGGGAGGAACCTAACAAGCCCCTTTGATCAAAGCCCTCTCTGTGTCCCATTGTTAAAGATGGGACACATTTGTTTATCAAACATTTGCATTTTTGTCTCCATGTGAATTGTCTTCCTGCTCTTTGATGTTCCAAACCACAACTGCACCTTTCTCTCCTTGCTCAAGATGGCAGGTAAGCATCAATTGCCTGACTTGTCTTTAGGTCCCATATTCTCATGGAACTTCCATTTGTACATATGCAATAAATTTGGTAATTTTCTCATGTTAACCTGTCTCTAGTCAATGTATTAGACCATGCAGAAGAACCAAGAGGGAGAAAGAAAACTTCGTTCTCCCCCATGACTATAATATTGGAAAATAACTTAGAGGTGATATTTTAAATTATAATAAAAACAATCATAGTTATGTAGCACCATATAAACTAGAAAGCAAATAATTATGCTTTCTAATCATCTGCATTTGTATTTCTTAGCCTAGTTGGTGAAAAGAATGTTGGTGAAATAGGATAGTAGACATTGTGGAGTTAATTTTGGCTGTCAACCTAAGAAAACCAGTTACAACACTAATTATTGATGCTATTAATGTCAATCTCCCATGGAAAGTGAGAAGGCTGCTAAATAATCATAAAAAGCTATTGGACAGATAAAAAGAAACAGGTCCTTGTAGTATGTAGTCTAGTGGTAACAATTGCACTGCTCATCCTGAATCCCCAGGTTCTACTTCATGTCTGATAAGTGCTTTGAACATGTGAGCACCATTGAGGTGCTAATTGTTGCTATTTATCATTCTTTCTTACAAAACTGTAAAAACTGAGGAAGATATATTTAAATGATAATTATTATTCATTCCTTCAAAGAAAAAGCCCTGAGGCAATTTACCTATTCCTACTATTCAGAGTTTGACAAGCCAGTTTTGCCAAGAATTTATTGGAAGACTATGATCTTGGCAATGTTTCCTAATCAGTGTGCCACGACAATTTGAGCCATTGTCAAAACACCGTGTGTGTTAAATATCCTGAGTTTCTTTACCCCCAGGCAGTTGTTTTTTTGCCAAAATGCTTATTTCTGAAGTCACTGCTTTCAGCTTCAGTCTGCCACTCAGAGATAAAAGTCAGCTAGTTCCTTTGAGGAACATAAACAACTGAATAGGGCAATCAAGATTAAGGAGGAGACCTCCAGTACAAATGCAATAGCTGTCCTGGACTGAATTCTGCAATTCTGGAAGTACTTGAAAGCATTCAGTTACAAACTACAGGAGAAATACACATTATAAAATGAATTCCATACTCAGACTCAAAAGTATTGTGGGCAATAAGAATGGCACCAGGTGCTAGGTAGACTGGACCTGGGTCAGCAACATCAGTACTTGAGTTCTAGCTAGGAAAGGATTCAGAGGCAAAACTCAAACTATAAGAGAATATTTATTTAGAAAGTCACAGAAGTAGAAGTTATTCATAGAAGAAATGGGCTAAGGAAACAAGTAATAGAGGCAAAGGAAGGGCATTGGAGCTTAGAAGTGAGGAAGGTACAGGTGACACGCCTGGGAGAAAGTGGAAGAAAAGGGGAAAGAGAAGGCACAGGCATGCTCCTGGGAGTGAGAGCACACTAGGTCCCCTGTCCTAAGGGTTTGAAGGGTGTAGAATTTAGGGGAAGTCCCAGGGGAAGATATTAATAGACTATTCAGCAGCTTTCCAGGTATGTCCTTTCTGGGTAAGGGTCTCCACTGATTGATTGGTTTACTCCACGGTAGGGATCATTATCCAATGCAACTGGTTCTGAGGTCAGCCATGGGGTTACTTGTCTGGTTTTGCTGCTTTTCTGGGCCTAAAGCTGAAATATAACTGAGGCCTAGATGTTAACTCCAGGGAAAAAAGGTCAGGGGGTCCAGAACACATGACCAGTGGTATACTAAGGGAAGAAAGGTTACCTTAGGGGCTAAGTTCCACCCTAAAACTATCCTTTGCTAGGCATCCAGGACTTTTCACCCTGGTGATTTTCTGTACCTGGCCCATCTGTCTACTACTGTGTTTACCCAAAAATAAGACATCTCCAAAAATAAGACCTAGCTCATGGAAAGATAAGACATCCCCTGAAAATAAGACCTAGCCCAACTTTGGGGAAAAAAATTAATAAAAGACACTGCCTTATTTTCGGGAAAACAAGGTAGTAACTGTCTACCACAAAAGTACTCAATTTTTTTTTTTTAGGTTATCAAAAGCTCTCCAAACTCTATAAGTGCTTAGCAAAATGTAAAAAGGTTATTCTTAGGTACATTCTTGTGCTCCAATTTGCCCTGCTGGGGACTCTTGCCCCTCCCACAATTTTCCTATTATTTTCATTGTAGGTTTCATGATTAATGGCTTCCAGTAAACTGCCTCACCCAGTTTCCAGTGGACCACCTACACCTGGCCCACCTGCACCTGGTCCCACTGGTTATTCTTAAAAAGGGGTAACCTTTACAAGAGATATAAATATCCTGCTCCCCCTACTTTGCCTTGCTGATGCCGTTTTGGCCTCAGCCTCTCACCTAGCAGATGTAACAATAAATTTATAACTCTTTACCCTTTTTGGCCTCCTGCATTCCTCCTTTGGTGATCCTAACAGTTGTAATTAAACATTCATAGGCAATAATATTCATCATCACATATCCACAACATAGAGACCCTCATTGCCAGAAACTTCACTGAAGTAAATTGTAGCCTTTTATTCCATACATTTATACATGTACTGAGGTCTAAAAATAGGATTGGAAAATATTCACTCCAATCATAATAAATTGAATTTGTTGCTGTGTTATAATAAATTCTAGATACTTCTACAATTAAACTCACCTCTGTGATCTATTCCTTAACCACAATGTTTCATTTTTCTTATTTGTAAAATAATAAAATCTTGTTTCTGTAGGACCACATGCTAACCTGACAAGCTCAGGGGAGGCCTGCATGGCAGTGTTGCAAACTCAGAGACCTAAAATAACCACAAAAGATGGTCTGAAAATTAAATATTTAACTGTAAACAGGTTATAGTTGGTAGTCATGTCCTTAGAAGGCTAAAAGGCTCATTCCAATGTAACTCTGATATTTGGGGGGCAGGGGGGCTAGAAATATGAATCTGTGCTTGCAAGCCCAGTATAAATTCTTGATAACCTATAATTAAGTAGCTGCCTCTTTCCCAGAAACTGGTCTTGCAAGACCTGTTACCTAAATACAAAGGTCATAAACTATGAACAGTGCACAGCCTGGGGAGAGAGGGAGGGGGTATTAGTGCTGGCGCCATGGCAGAACAACACCTGGTCTGAAAACCCCCAATACCTGGGGCCTTTTCTGCAAAGCCCGCAAAAGGGCCAGAAGCATAATCCATATTTGAGCGGCAAAGATACCAGAAAGATATAAAAGAAAAGCTCCCTGCATGTTACTTTGCTCAGACTTGGGAAGTTATTCCGCTGATTCACTGGCGTAATAAACTGTGTAACCCCTTTTCTCTAAAGTGTTGCTTATTTTTTCTCTGGTCTTCTGCAACAGTCTTAGGACAGTATTTTCCCTGACAAAGATCAATTTAGCTCTTTACTGAATCCATTTGTCTTTTTGCCTCTAAGATAACATATCTGCAAAAATGTTTGCATAACTTGTAACTTCCCTTTTTTTCCAAAACCCTCAGGGTACAACAAATGGCAACAACACATTCCCTCTTTGTTATTATTATTTTTTTTAAATATATTTTATTGATTTTTTATTACAGAGAGGAAAGGAGAGAGATAGAGAGCTAGAAACGTCGATGAAAAACATCGACCAGTTGCCTCTTGCACACGCCCTACCGGGGATGTGCCCGCAACCAAGGTACATGCCCTTGACCGAAATTGAACCCGGGACCTTTCAGTTCGCAGACCAATGCTCTACCACTGAGCCAAACCAGTTTCGGCCCTCTTTGTTATTATTAACTGTTAATATGTTAAACTATCCTATATCCATCTCTGTAAAAGAAGCACATGTCCATAATTTCACTTTTTACCCTATCCCAGAGGTTTTCCCATTTTGCTTTATCCCACCTCCTTAATCTATCACCAATGGATTTCATGTAACCCACCTACACCCATTTTATCCCTTTCCTTTGATTGTAATGTATAAATACAGATGTAACCCGCCATTCTCCAGAGCATTATCTCAACTTGTTGAGGTTCTGCTTCCCAGCATATGTTGACAGTTTGGCTCAAATAAACTCACAAAAATTATTTACAGGTTTCAATGGCTTTTATGATAACATTGCAATAATTGTTTAGTGTGAACTACCTTTTATAAAATTATTCAGTTGACAAAGACATTTTTTTTGAAACAACAGAATGATACTATTTTCACATAATCCCTGATGACTGGAGACTAGGCTCACGCTAAGAGTCTCCTTGTGTTTTTGTGGTGCTTCTTGACTAACAGAAAATATGCTGTTTATATTGTCCAGGTTATATTTCTAGATAACCATTCAATAGGACGTTTCCCCCCCCCCCAGCATACTTATTCATTATAAACAAAAAATTTATGCTGAAGACTATTTTTCTTCCAACTGTTTGACAACCTTAAAAATGGCTTTCTAGATGCAATTTGAGAAAATAATTCATCTTACAACAATAAATGTCTCTTCAGACAAAATGAAATGGAGAACTGAACATGTATTAAATGAATTGGAGCTAACTACTCCTAATTTGAATAGTTTAGGGTCATCAAATCACCAGAATTATTCTATCTGTCACTGCTACTTAGGAATATGAGTTAATTACTTAATAGTTGTTTTTTTAGCTCAATACTCCAAACTCTAAAATATCTTACATCAAGTTAGTATTGGTCAATGGTAAAATAATAGAAAGTCAAATGTCTTCACTCTATTATTCATATACCAAACACATATATGGCATCTCTTTCATAAGTCATGTTGAACAATTTCATTTTCTATGATGACTAAATCACCATCAGGGATTTTAGATAAGACAAATGCATTTAGATATAATAGGGTTCTGATACCATGTAGTAAACCTAGTATGAATACTGGAAAGGAGCAAAGAAATGGCCAAATGTAGGCCTATCACTTGTGCAGCTTTGCCTGGAAACTTCAGTTTAACACTCCCCAGGGGGCCACCATGTATTCCCCCTCAGATCTATGGGGGAGGGGACTAGACAGGGGGAGAATAGATGCATGCCCAGTAAAGTCTGGGTGACTCAGGAAAGGTACTTGTCTGTCAGTCACACCTGAGAACAGGTTATTGGCCACAGGTGGGCATGGCCACTGCAAGTACAGAGAAAAATTGAGATATTTACTCCCTTGAACAAAGAAGTTTGCTCTCCTATGTTTTAGGGACTCTTTGGATTCTTGTTGTAGAAGGCATGCTCTCTTGGCTCCAGTGCATTTTCCCAAATGGCTCAGAGCCATGTGGACCTCACACAATGGACTAATTTACTGCCACTAGTCTGATGTTACACTGGACTCAGCTCCCCATGGAATGGAATGGAATGGGAACACTGGATATTGGCTTTGCTTCTAGCTCTACTGAATCCCCAGATGCACATCTTCCAGAACTGTATTAAGGGAAATGGGATTTTAGAAACACATATAATTTCATGCAAATAAAAATCACATATCCCCCATGCAAGTCTCAGAAAATTATTTTTCTTGAGATATCATAAGGACCTAATCCCCCACTCAGTGGGGAAAGGGATACCTCACAGTTCCGAGTAACTGAGATGAACCATATTATAAACCACTTAATATTTTCCAAATAATATTCACATTGTTTATCTAATTTGATCCACTTAACAAGCATCTGGTAGAAGACACACAAATAGTGTATTTTTAAAGTTTTTTTTCTTTATTTATTTTAATATATTTTTATTGATTTCAGAGAGGAAGGGAGAGGGAGAGATATGGAAACATCAATGATGAGAAAAAAATCATTTATTGGCTGCCTCCTGCAAGCCTTTCCCCGCGCCCCCCCCCCCCCCCCGGCATGTGCCCTTGAGTGGGATCAAACCTGGGACCCTTCAGTCCACAGGCTGACGTTCTATCCACTGAGCCAAACCAGCTAGGGCAAGTGTATTTTTTAATTACAAATAAAAATAATGAAACTTAGCTCAGAGAAGGGAAGTAGCATGTCCTGTGTGTATATCTCATCGACAACTAACAGACAAGAAAATAAAGGCTTAGTACAATTAAGTACTTTTAATCAAGGTCATACAATTAGTAAGTGGAAGAATGAAAATTTCACAATGGTCTTCTGATTCCAGAGCTTGCACTCTTGACCCCTTTTTATTCTGAAATGTCTTCCACTATCTCAGGAAATATTTTAATTAGGTATAATTAAATATATTTCTCCTTTTCATCACATTAGCTTAAAGAGCAGACAGGTAGCTCTAAGAAAGGCTGAGCTTCTCTTAAAATAGTTGGGCATGTCCTTCAGTTATTTTTCGAGCCTCTCTTGGATAAGATAAAAGTTTCTCCTTGGGTCATCATCAAACCAATGTGTCGGTGCCTGCACCAGTCAATGCCAGCCCACAGTAGGAACCTGGAGAACAAAGAGTTCCACTCTGCGCTTGCATGAAGGTACTCAGCGCTATATAAGCCAGACCCCAGCAGCAGTTCTGGGAGCCATGTTCTGTTAGTGCGTGCTCCCTTACTCATCAAGCTCCCTCCCTTTGTCCATTTTCTTTCATCTTTTTAAAAAACAGTTTTTAAAAATTAATTTGAGAGAGACAGACAGACAGACAGACAAGATAAATGTCTTAAAGAGAAACATCAATAGGCTGCTTTCCACAATTGCCCTTATAGGGGATGGAACCTGAAACCTGGGTTTGTGCCCTGACTGGGAACTGAACCCATCACCTTTTGGTGTATGGGACTGCCCCCCAGCCCCACTGGCCAGGGCCAGTTCCCTCCATTTTGTTCTCAGTAAACCTGTTATTTTTTAATCTAGTTTTCTCCCTTTAGGTTTATTTCTTGGGAGGGGGCACAGGCATAGTGACATTTTTTTTTTTTTTGATGACTCGAGACTTATCTTGATCCAATGAAAGTATAGGATTCCAGCCTGTCTAGGAGCTAAGTAAGTCTCATCCCCCTCCTTTGGCCTTTGCTTGGCTGGTAAGTGTGATTTGAGTACAACTATTATCTTCCTAGTTTTAATGTCTATTGGGTCTTTTTTTCTGTTTTCTTCTCCCATCCCCCCACCCCCATCCCTGTTCCTGATAATCCCATTGCCTTTTTTCCTAATCTTGCAGGACTGGTTTCTGTCTGTGATGTGCCCTGTGGGCAATTACGGGTGCCCCCATTAAAGTTCTGATTCTGCATCTCTATCCCTCTGATCTTAAGCCAAAACCATTCTGACTTTTTCACTCCATCCTCTTTAGTTGGCATGCCTTCCTATTTTCTCTGTTTGTTCTACCTCCTCTTGGAGCTTTTCCATCAACACTGCAGGTCATCTTGTTACTTTTGAACTTCTCATCCTTCTGGGACTCACTTGGTCCCCTTTTCCTATTTTTTCTGGCTTCCCAGTTTCTTACTTTAAACAGGAAGATTCTCTTTCTTGCCTCATTTGGCACTTCTGTCATATTCTTTATGTCTACTTACAGGTCCCCTAGTCCCTTCCTCCCTATATCCATTTCCCCTCTTTTCTACTTGCCAGGTATTTTCTTCATCCCCTCAGTTGGCATGTCTCCAGGGAACAGAAATTACAGGGACACTTGTTCTCAGGCTCTTCATCCTTCTCCTGGTGGCCTTACTCTTGGTCACCATTTACACTGGAAAGGGAACATGCCAGCAATGCCAAGAAAAGCACCTCTAGGGTGCATTTTAATTCAAATTAGATGATTTGAGGAAGAAAATATTATTTTTCTTATGCACTAAATCCTGGAGGTCCAGAAATGCTGGCCTGAAAAATGGGTCCACTGTCCAGTTAGATTTCTTTTGCAAAATGTCTGGGAAATGAACTGAGATTCCACATCTTCAGGCATTTATGAAACTTCACCAGGACACAAAGCTTCCTAACTTGTTGTGTCTGTATTAGAGCTGCTGAGAGGTAGTCTCCCCAGATCCCAAACAAAGCTTCTCAGCATTGAACTTTGATCTGGCTGAACCCTAGTTGCTCAGTCTCCACAGGCCTGAAAAACCCCTTCAGCCTCCAACTTCAGCTAGGGGCCCTCCACCCTATAGGTCTCTGATGGCCAAACAGGTGCACCAGAACCCTTTGCCCCACTTTTGCCTCTGAACCAACCCCTGGAGCCTTCCCAGTATGGGAACTATCCAGGCCTTTACCCTTTGGGGAGAGGGACAATTCTGGCCTCTTTCCCTTGAGGGAGGTAGCAGACAAAGAGGGATCACCCAGGTTCACCTCCCCTTCTTTATGTCCAATATCAGTCAGTGTAGGGAAAATTTTGATCAGTTCTCTGAGAATCCTGAAAAATTCTGGGATGAATTTGTCAAGTTCAGCCTTGTCTTCTCTCTAACTTGGCAGGATGTCATAGTGCTTTTAACTCATTGCTGCTTCTTGGACAAAAAGGCTTGCATCCTGGGAAAGGCCTGAGATTGGATAGATGAGAGGGCAGCTGACAGCCTGGCACATGATATTTATAGAGCAGGGGGACAAGGAGTGCTAGTTCAGGACCTCAAATGGGATTACATGGACAGAACAGATAATGCCCAAATGGAGCATTTTATTAACTGCATAATTGAAAGAATGAGGCATTGTCAGATTGTATTTTTCAACTATGACAAGATCTGAGAGGTCACTCAGTGGCCAGAGGAAAATCCAGCTCTCTTTCTGAGCCAGTTATCTAAGCCCTTTAGAAAATTTACTAATGTGGACTGAGACTCCTGTGAGGGGCACATTCTCTTGCTTATGCATCTCATCATTTAGGCTTCCCTGGATGTCCAGAGAGAAATCTAAAGGCTGAAGACAGGCCCCAAGACCTGTCAGGCACTTTTGGTAGTGGAGCCCTTTAAGAATCAAGACCAGGTGGAAGAGACCAGAAAGAAGATGTTTTCTAAAAGGAAGGCCCAGATTTTGGATGCTATGATTCAGGGATCATCTGAGATTGACTCCAGATGTTCCAGGACTCTTACACTGTGAAAGCCCCATCCATAGTTACCTGCCTTAGGGTTTGGGCCAATCCAATACACCTACTGCAAAAGAGAGGGGCACTGAAAAAATGAATGCTCATTTTGCCCTGGGAAGCTGGGGCAGAATAGGCTCTCAAAGGTCCTCTGCACTTCTGGCCACCCTTTCTCAAAAGGGGAACACCTTCTCCCACTGAGGAGGGCCAAGCGCTCACTGGGCTTCAGCTTCAGGAAGAAACATATCCTTTGACCTTGCAGAGTATCATCTTTGACATGGCAGGTGGAAAAACTGAGTTTTTGATTGACTGGATCTTCCTACTGTATCCTGATTTTGCCCCCCAATGCTGACTGTTTGGTCATGGGAATAAATGACAAGCCTAAGGTAAGGCAATTTACCTTCTTGTGCTCTTTTTTTTAAATATATTATATTGATTTTAGAGAGGAAGGGAGAGGGAGAGAGAGATAGAAACATCAATGATGAGAGAGATTCATTGATCGGCTGCCTCTTGCACACCCCCTACCGGGGATTGAGTCCACAACCCAGGCATGTGCCCTTGGCTGGAATTGAACATGGGACCCTTCAGTCTGCTCTATCCATTGAGCTAAACCAGCCAGGGCTACCTTCTATCTTATACACAATACATAGTCTACTGTTTGAACTCATTCCTTTCCTTATGTGCCTGAGTACCCAATTCCTTTAATTGCCAGGGATCTGTTGACTAAATCGGGTGTGAGGGGGTGTTATTTAGACTCAAAATTTTAGAGAATAACCAATTTAAGGTAGATCACTTCCTGGCACTGGCCATCCCCAAAGATATGAGTCTTTCCATCTTCCTGAGATCCTATGAACACAGATAAATTTTGTTACCTGGCCAGGCCATTATGGCTACCCCATAGAAATTCACCTGAGACTAGGAGCTCTTTACCTCCACCAATGACAATGCCCTCTATCATCTGAGGCACTCACAGGGATACATCCCTTCAGAGAGAATTTTCTTAGGACCTAATTACTCAGTTTCAGTCACTCTATAACACCCCAATCCTACGTATTAAAAAACCTAATCGGGAATACAGAATACCACTTTGTACAGGAACTTAGGGCAGTCAATGATGCAGTTATTTCCATACACCCAATTGTTCCAAACCCATATACCTTCCATTCACACATCTTCAGCAATACCCAATATTATATGGTATTGGACCTCAAGGATACATTTTTTTTTTAATATTCCTCTGCACCCTACTATACTACCTTTTTTGCCTTTGAATAGAAGGACCCAGGGACTCAAAAAAGCACTCTGTGTGCTTGGGCTGTCTTTCTCGAAGGGTTCTGGGGTAGTCCCTACCTATTTGGACAGACCCTGGAGAAAGATCTAAGGGATCTCAAATTCTCGGGCAGTACCCTCATACAGTATGTTGATGACCTGTTAATTGCAAGTAAAGGCATTTCTATCTACCAGGAGAATACCATTAGAACTTTGAACTTTCTAGCAGGATAGGGTTTCAAGGTCCCCCCTGCCAAGGCACAGATCTACCAAAAGGAAGTTTAGTATCTTGGGTTCATCTTGATTCTGGAGCTCAGAAGTTAGTCCTGAGCCACAAACAGATGATTCTAGCTTTACTCACCCAAAAGACCAAAAAGGAACTTTGGGGATTTTTAGTTATTTACCACCTCTGGATCCCTAGTTTTGGAATCATTGTCAAGCCCTTCTCTGAAGCCCTAAAGGGAAGAAAGAGAGTGCTTCTACACTGAGACAATGTCTGCCAGGGGCATTTCTGGAACTTCAGACTACTAGTAAACTGGGATCAGCCTCAGACCTCCCTGGTATAAGAAAGCCTTTTTTCCTATTCCATGGAAGGGCTGGGCTGGCCTTGGGGTATTGGCCCCAAAACTAGAAACTTTTTCTGGGACAGTTGTATACTTTTCCAAATAGCTGAATCTAGTGGTTCAAGGGTGGCTAAGCTGCCTCCAGGCAATAACATGTGCCACCCAGCTAGTCAAGGAGGAATTTAAGCTGACCCTCCCTCAGCCTCTTAAAGTTTTCACCTCATGTCAAGTTCACCCAGTATTGGACTCCAAGGAGCACCACTGGCTGACTGGGCCTAGATTGGCCAAATAACAGGCTATATTGCTGTACACTCCTGACCTCACACTGAAGTTCTGTCAAAATTTAAATCCTGCTACCCTGCTCCTATCTGGAGACCCAGAAAAATTAGACCATAGCTACACTGAAACTAAAGAACAGGTCTTCTCCAGTAGTGTAGATCTCCAGGATTCTCTATTGGAGAACCCAGCATTAGAACAGTTCACAGACAGGAATAGCTTTATAGGGGAGGGTGTTGGGAAGGCTGGTAATGGAGATCACTGAGGCACAAATTCTTCTCCCCACCCCAGCATATCAGTTCAGGAAGCAGAGCTAAGGCCCTCAATATAGCAAAAGAAAAAAAGTCAACTGACTCTAAGTATGGATTCCTGGTCCTCCATACCCATGTTGCTGTTTAGAAGAAGAGGGGGATGCTAACATCTAAGAATTCCTCTATCAGACATAAGGACATAATTCTTTCTCTCTTGGAGGAAGTTACATTCCTGGCACAAATCACTGTCATACATTACTGGGGGCATGAGAAGGGAGACTCAGCCATTAATCATGAGAATGATCTAGCTGACAGAGTGGCTGTAGGGGGGGGGGGGGTGGTGGCTGCTTGAGTAAAAGACCTTGATGCCCTAGCTCTATTCATGGGACCACACTCTTTACTTCCAAAACCGCCATACTCTCCAACTGAGGAAACCTGGGCAACATGGTGGGGCTACTCCCTTAATGAACAAGGATGCAATTTTGACAATGAAAGGTAACTTTCAGTACTAGAAGGGATTCAATGGAGGGTTGTCAGGGATCTACATGAGGTCACCCAGTATGGGAAAGAGGCTCCCTGTATTCTCAGCCAGTGAGTTTTAACTGGGAAGGGATTTAAGAAAATTGTTATGGAGGTATCTGGGCCTGCAAACTTTGTATGAGAAATAATTATCAGATTCACCTGCTAGTGCCTCCCCTACCCTCTCCTGTGCAATTCTATGGCACCTTTGCAGGGGAGGAAGGGCAAATTGATTTCACTCGGATGCCCTAAAAAGATCTAAAGATATTCTAAATTTGTGGATACTTTCACTAGCTGAATAGAACCTTTTACACCCACTCAGAGTAGGCTTAGAAGTATGTAAGAATCTTGTAAAACAAATTATCCCAAGGTTCAGCCTACCTAAGTCCCCACAGAGTGTTAATAAAACCCCCTTTATAGCTAAAATCACATAGGCATTGTCCTCAGTTCTTGGAATCAGATACAAAATTCATTCATCTTGCATTTCCAGTCCACAGGAAAGGTAGAGATGAATCAGATCTTAAATACATCCTTAACAAATTTCTGTCAAGAGACTCAGCAGCACCCTAACCAGTTTGGCTCAGTGGATAGGGCATCGGCCTGTGGACCGAAGGATCCCAGGTTTGATTCCGGTCAAGGGCATGTACCTTGGTTGCGAGCACATCCCCAGTAGGGGGTGTGCAGGAGGCAGATGAACTATGTTTCTAACTGTCTATCCCTCTCCCTTCCTTTCTGTAAAAAAATCAATAAAATATATTTAAAAAAAGAGAGAGAGACTCAGGAGCCCTGGGTAAAGATGTTATCCTTAGCCCTCCTCAGGATATGGGCCACCCCCAGAAAGAGACTCAAACTCAGACTGTTTGGGCTAATGTATGGACATCTGTTTTTCACCTCCAGTTTCATAGTAGATGAAGATTTCGGTAAAACCTTAAAATATATCACCAACTTCAGACAGATTCAACAGGCTCTCTGTTGAGTTTATTGGGGTGACAATGATTAACAAAATTGTACAGGTTTTATGTGCACAGTTTCAGAACACATCATCTATACACAGTGTTGTGTGTTCACCTCTCAAGTCATCTCTGTCCATCACCATTTACCCCTCTGTATCCGCCTCCACCCTCTCCTAACTCTCCTCCCCTCAGCAATCACCACACTGTTGTCCATGTCCATGAATTTTCTCTCTCTTTTTCTTTTGTTTGCTGGGAGTATTTAAATTATTGCTTCAGTTTCATTAGTTAAAATTGGTCCACTAAAGGCTTCCCCCCCCCCCCCGATTTTGTCTTAGAAAATTGTACATTCCTAGGAATTTATCCATTCCACCTATGTTGTCCAATTTGTTGGCATGTAGCTGTGTATAGTATTTTTCTTACAATCCTTTGTATTTTTGTGGTATGGGTTGTTATTTCTTTTTCATTTCTGATTTTATTTATTTAGGTCCTCTCTCTTTTTTTCTTAATGTGTATGGTTAAAAGTTCTTCAGTCTTGTTTATATTTTCAAAGAGCCAGCTCTTGGTTTCATTGATATTTTGTATTGTTTTGTTAGTATCTATGTCATTTATTTCTGCTCTAATCTTTATTATGTTCTTCTTTCTACTTATTCTGGGATTTGTTTGTTGTTCTTTTTCTAGTTTTTTTTTTTCCTTCTTTTCCTTTTTTTCTTTTTTTTTAAGGTATAGGGTTTGATTGTTTATTTGAGATTTTTCTTGCTTCTTGAGGTAGGCTAATAATGCTATGAACTTCCCTCTCAAGATTGCTTTGGCTATGTCCCAGAGATTTTGGGTTATTGTGTTTTCACTTTCATTTGTTTACAGGTAACTTATTTATTTATTTTTTGAATATTTTATTGATTTCAGAGAGACTTAGTAGGGAGAAGAGAAAGCAGATAGAAACATCAATAATAAGAGAGAATCATCAATTGGCTGCCTCCTGCACAGCCTTTATTGGGGATCGAGCCTGCAACTTTGGCATGTGCCTGATGGGGAATTGAACTATGACCTCCTGGTACATAGGTTGACACTCAACCACTGAGCAACACTGTCTCAGCTCCAGGTAACTTTTGATTTTTTTCCTTAATCTCATTGTTACCCTACTTACTGTTTGCATAACATGTTATTATCCTCCATGTGTTTGTATGTTTTTTTCTTTTTTTTTTTTGTAATTGATTTCAAGTTTTATACCTTGTAGTCAGAGAGGATGCTTAATATGATTTCAATTATCTAGAATTTGTTAAGAAATTTTGCATGCTATCATATGGCCTATCTTTGAGAATGTTCCATGTAAACTTGAGAATAATGCTTATTCTGTTGCTTTGGGTTGAAATATCAATTAAATACATCTAATTCATTATATTATTTAAGGTTGCTGTTTTTTGTTTTGTTTTTTGTTTTGTTTTGTTTTTTTCTGGAAGATCTATGCATTGATATCAATGTGATGTTAAAAATCTCCTGATATTCCTGTATAGCTATCAATATCTCCCTTTATGTCTACCAAGATGTTCTGTTTTTGTTTTTTTATATATTAGGTGCACCTATGGAGGGTGCAGATATGTTTACAACGGTTAAATCATCTTGTTAGATTGATCCCTTTAGTATTTTATGTATTGACTTTCTTTGTCTCTTTTATGGCCTTTGTTTTGAAATCCATTTTGTCTGATGTAAATATTTCTATCCCAGGTTTTTTTTTCTTTTCTATTTGCATGGAATTTATTCTTTCCATTCCTTCACCTTCAGTCTGTGTGTAATTTTTGTTCTGAGGTAAGTCTCTTGTACACAGCATATACAATATATGGATCATGTTTTCTCATCCCTTCTGCTTCCCTATGTATTTTGATTGGAGCATTTAATTCATTTACATTTAAGGTTATTATTGATAGATACTTATTTATTGCCATTTTATACTTCATACCTCTGTTCCCCTATTTCTATTTCTGTCTTTTTTTTTTTTCCCTTAAAGCAGGCATTTTAACATTTCTTGCAATACTGGTTTTGTGGTAATGAACTCCTTTAGCTTTTTGTGAGGTGGGGAGATCTTTATCTCACCTTCAATTTTAAATGAGACTCATGCTGGATAAAGTAGTCTTAGTTATAGGTCCTTGATTTCAACCACTTTGAACATTTCATGCCAACTCCTTGTGACCTGATGCATTTTTTTTTCTTTTAGAAATAAGCTTCCAGTCTTATGGAAATTCCTTTGTAGGTATCTGTCTCTTTCCTGCGGCTTTTAAGATTCTTTCTTTGGCCCTGTTGGTGTGTCTCAGTGGTTGAGTGCTAACCTATGAACCAAGAGCTCATGGTCCAATTCCCCATCAGGACACATGCCCAGGTTGAGGGCTCAATCGTTTCCATCTATCTTTCCCTTTCCTTTCCTCTATGAAATAAATAAAAATAAAAAATAAAAAACATTATCTCTTTATCTTTAACCTTTGTTATTTCCTCCTTGGGTTTCTTATTGCAATTGTCCTTTCCTTCACTTACTTATCTCTCTCTCTCTCTCTCTCTCTCTCTCTCTCTCTCTCTCTCTCTCTCTCTCTTTCTCTCTCTCTCTCTCTTTCTCTCTCTCTCTCTCTCTTTCACACACACACACACACACACACAAACACACACACTCTCACTCTAATTGTTGTCTACCCAATTTCAACCAGACCTTGACATGCCCCACCCTTTCCCTGCTTCTCTTGGTTTAGGGCACATGTGTCAAACACAAGGCCCGCGGGCCAAATCCAGCCCGCCAGGCCTTGCAATGTGGCCCGCACCGTGCTGTCATCACTGCACTCCGCTGTCAGTTTATGACATTGTCAGTTTATGACTGTTCAGTAAACCATTCGGCCCGCAATTTAGGCTGGATTTTAGATTTTGGCCCCTTCTCTGATTGAGTTCGACACCCCTAGTTAGGGGAATCCAGGTCAGGAACTTTGAGAAAGAAATACCTTCATGAAATTATCAAGGACAATAACTTCAGGAAGTAACATTTATAACTGTTGGATCTATCACTTTAACCCTCACACTCTGGACCCTAAACTGCTAAACTACCCAGCTAGCTTTGCCAATACATTCCTCAATATCATACCCCTATCTCATAGTAGGCCCATGTGAACTTCACCAGATACTTATTAGATGGGTTGAAAGGCCAGTTGAAGGGTTCTGCACCACCATTCTTAAAATTTTTACCTGGAACACAGTGATGCTTTCCTGATGTGCACCAATGATACCACTGCCTGCCAATATTGCTGCCACAACTCTGCTTGCATTGGCTCTGCTTATTCAGACCCAATCCTAGTAAGTTAATTCCCCTCCTCTGTCCAAGACCCCTGGAATAGTGTTTGCACTTCAGGTAATAATACATGCTATTTCACCCCACAAGATATTAAGGGAGAAATAATTGCTTAATATGGGAAAACAATGTGGTCAACTCTTGGTGGAGAGAAGGTTATTCTCAACATCAGGAATCTTTGACCTGGAACTGGACTGATGGGATCCCTTGCACGTGGTTTGAGGCAAAAAAAAAAAAATTAAATTTCAGAACTATTGTCTCTGTCAATAACTGTTTGCAGACATTCATAACCTCAGCATTCAACACCCCTATCTACATCCAAATATGTACCCCAACCCCAGGAAAATATTTGTATTCAGACATCTCTCAAACCAAAATGCTCAATCCCACCCCTGGAAAGTCTCAACAGCAGATCTTGGGATAGCCTTCCATTGCATTTCAAATCACCTAACCATTGGTGAATTTATCTTAGCCCAGCTGACTTCACTGGGAGCACTTGTTGTTAATGTAACTCAGCCATCCCATACTAAAAGAGCACTGGGACTACTGATGGTGGGCACTGTAGGACTGGCTACTTCATGGGGAGAATTTACCTATCATGAGACAACTCTCAGAAACCTCACCTAAGGCCTAAAAGATCTTGCTACCAATACAGAAGAAGCCTTACAGAAAATTCAAAGGTCATTTGACTCTTTGGTTAACATAGTTCTAGATAACAGGCTGGCTCTTTTTAAATTTAAATACTTGATTGCTTAAAGTATTACATAAGTCTCCCTTTTCCCCCATTTACCAGTCCCTAGCTGCTCCCACCCCCTAGCACATGCCCTCACCCTTCTCCCCATCTGTGTCCATTGGTTTTGTTCATATGGATGCATACAAGTCCTTTGGTGGCTCTCTTTCCCCTTTACCCCCTGTCTTCCCTCATAGGTTGGATGATCTGTTTGATGCTTCTATGACTCTGGTTCTATTTTTGTTCTTCAGTTTATGTTGTTTTATATTCCACATATGAGTGTGATCATATGATGTTTTTGTTTCATTGACTGGCGTATTTCATTCAGCATAATATTCTCCAATTCCATCCAGGTTGCTGCAAATGGTAAGAATTCCTTCTTTTTTATGGCAGCATAGTATTCCATTGTGTAGATGTACCATAGTTTCCTGATCCAGTCATCTGCTGACCGGGGCCTAAGCTGTTTCCAAATCTTAGCTATTGTAAATTGTGCTGCTATGAACATAGGGGTGCATATATCATTTCTGATTGGTGTTTCTGGTTTCTTGGGATATATTCCTAGAAGTGGGATTATTGGGTCAAATGGAAGTTCCATTTTTAATTTTTTGAGGAAACACCATACTGTTTTCCACAGTGGATGCATCAGTTTGCCTTCCCAACAGCAGTTCAACAGGTTTCTTTTTTCTCCATCCTCTCCAGCACTTGTCCTTTGTTTATTTGTTGATAATAGCCATTCTGACAGGTGTGAGATGGTATCTCATTGTCATTTTGATTTGCATCACTCAGATGATTAGTGACTTTTAGGATGTTTTCATATGTCTCATGGCTTTCTGCATGTCCTCTTTCAAAGAGTGTTTATTTAGATCGGTTGCCCATTTTTGATTGGACTGTTTATCTTCTTTTTGTTAAGTTGTATGAATTCCCTATAAATTTTGGAGTTTAAACTCTTATCGGAGATAACATTGGCAAATATTGGTATGTATGTATCATTTCAACCAAAGTTGCACCTGTATTTTACAACCACTGTCTCAAGTCTACTATTTGGACTCTTTCTTCCTAGAAACTATGATTTACTCAAGCCTATAATTGGTCTGATATTGGATCCAAGTCTCACTCTCTTCGGCTAGAGGAGGTAACATTCTGACCACACATATAAAGTCTTCATACCCATTTCCATCCACCAAAGTATACACATTGACAATATTTTCATCTACTATATAGTAATATGTTCACCTACTAATGGATGTATTATTGGAATTCAGAAATCCAGAAATGAAAACAATAATCTTTTTACATATATGAAAAGTCCAAATCTTATATAATTTATAGCTAATTTATGTAAATGGATAAATGTTAAATATTATTGGTAGATTTAACAAGCTAGTTTACTAGTGCTAAGTGCCTGAAAAGTTAGAATATTTTAGGTATGATTTTAGGAAAGATTCTTTATTAATAAAGTGACTGACCAAGTTTAAGAGTGAAGCATAGCAAGGAGTGGAAAGAAGGGAAAATGCTAATAGTGTCTTAAAGTATCCATGGAAAGGTAAGTAATGATGAGAGTTCTGGGACTATTTTTCTGACATCATCGGTGTGAGTGTATTCGGTTGTATAAACAATTAAATGGAGTGAGCAAAACATGAATATTGAAAAATACAAACTGATAAGTAGATTAATTTCACTTCAATAGTTTTCCTTTGCTGGTCATTAGATTTTAATTCATTTTCTGCTATTTTATTATTTTCAGCACCTCAAATGTGTTGCTTTTCACTAGACACAATTATTGGTTCTTACCTGACTATAACACTTGTCTTTGTGAAAAAGCATCAACATTTTTAATGCCTATCAGGTAAGATTTATAGCAGAATCATATCCTAGAAGTATTTCTCCATTTCATAAAATGTAAGTATCCCAGAAATTCCTAAATAGAAACTGAACAAATCTACTTTTAAAAATTAGGTAATTTAGCCAAAACCTGTTTGGCTCAGTGGATAGAGCATCGGCCTGTGGACTGAAAGGTCCCAGGTTTGATTCCGGTCAAGGGCATGTACCTTGGTTACAGGCACATCCCCAGTAGGGGGTGTGCAAGAGGCAGCTGATCGATGTTTCTAACTCTCTATCTCTCTCCCTTCCTCTCTGTGAAAAATCAATAAAATATATATATTTTTTTAAATTAAGTAATTTGAATTTTTAGTCAAATATCTTCTTTTCTTTAGAAAAATCTGTGTTTAACCTGTACATACAGTGCTATTTTATGTCAATTATATTCAATACCAGTAATATAATTTTCTGTCTACTGCAAAATAAGTAAAATATATGGAAAAAGTGGGTTTATAATTGTGAGTATATGAAACACAGAGCTTATTTTTATTTTATTATTTATTAACTAGAGGCCTAGTGCATGAATTTTCTGCATGGGGTTCCTAGGCCTGGCCGGATATCAGGGCTTATCAAGGCCTTCCTTCTCCTGGCTGTCAGCTGCTGGCTGCAGGCCTGAGCCTTTCTTCGTTCTGTGTCACCCCCTGGTGGTCAGCATACGTCATAGTGAGTGTTTGAACTTCCATTTGGTTGAACTCCTGAGGGGAAAAATTGCATATTAGCCTTTTATTATATAGGATCATTGCATTAGTTTCCATACAAACAACTATAAACCTACTTTTGCCGAGACCGGTTTGGCTCAATGGATAGAGCGTCGGCTTGGGGACTGAAGGGTCCCGGGTTCGATTCAGATCAAGGGCATGTACGGTGGTTGCGGGCATATCCCCAGTAGGGGGTGTGCAAGAGGAAGCTGATCGATGATTCTCTCTTATCGATGTTTCTAACTCTCTATCTCTCTCCCTTCCTCTCTGTACAAAATAAATAAAAAATATTTAAAAAACAAAACAAAAACCTACTTTTGACCCAGCCTGTATATGCAAAGCCAAGTAATGTGCCATTTTACAATCTTATAATTGCTTCTAGCCATGAATGTAAATCAACTAGGCTGTCTTAGACTATTTCTTATCCCTTTACTCACACTCTGTCCAAACACATCACACTTTCAAGCTCTATTTATTTTACTTCTGTACATTTGTACAACTACCCTCTGTCCATCTGCCTTATAGTTCAAGTTCTCATTATATCTTGCTTGGATTGTTCTCTGCTTCCAATCTATGTTCATAGAACTGAGATACTTTCACAAACAATGATCTGACAAAATAACTCTCTAACTCAAAAACCATTGATTGAGCTACTGCTATGCTTTTTCAGCTTCTTAACATGACCTACAATGTCCTCCATACCCCTGGCTCCTGCCTTCTGCTACAACCATAATGTAATAGTTTATACTTGATTCTCTGCTGGCTACCTAAAGACATTTCTAGACTCTAGAGTTAAAGTAACATCTTTATCATTTTGTAAAACAACACCTTTTGTATCATTCTCTGTCCTGCTATCTTGTCCAAAAATGCATGAAAACACTGGGAGTATTTCTGCTTATCTCTAGGCCAATGGTGTCGACTATAAACCAATTATACTCAGTTTGGGGCTATTACCAAACAATTTGCCTTTTCCACACTTAACTCTTCCCAAATCTATTTGTAGATTTTCAAAAAATCCCAGGTCTTCTTTGAATTTCTCATTCAATTTCTTCCCAAAAGAACATCATACAGCAACTCATGTTATCCTTGACATGTTATCTCCAGGATTGTAATATCCACAATGACTGGAGGCTCGACCGAATGCCATGCTGCATGTGGAGCAGGTGAGTGGGATGAATTGCTGATCTCCCCAAGAGAGACAGAGAGGTAGGGCTGATCAGCAGCAGCAGCAGAAGCTGCTGGTGAGGCCCAGAAAAGTAAGTAGGGTGATCAGACTCTACTCTCTCCTGGCCTCTCCAACAGCCAAGCTTCTCTTTCCCCAAGAGTTCAGCAGTTCAGCCCACTTGCCATCAGCCTGGGACAGCTACTGATCATCCCTGCCTCTATGATCAGGCCTGGAGATAGGCCCAGAGATGCTGACTGGCATGGAAACCTACCAATCAAAACCAAATCTGGGTGAACTGTGAGGAGCCAATGGCTGCTAGAAGATGGAACTTTTGACACTGACTGGCATAGAAACTGACCAATCAGATCCAAATCTGGGTGAACTGCAAGGAGCCAATGGCTGCCTAAGAGGCCAAGCTTTTGACACTGACTGACATAGAAACTAACAGGCCAAAACCAGTTTGGCTCAGTGGATAGAGCATCAGCCTGCGGACTGAAAGTTCCCAGGTTCAATTCCAGTCAAGGACATATACCTTGGTTTCAGGCACATCCCCAGTAGGGGGTGGCAGGAGGCAGCTCTGATGTTCTCTCTCTCTCATCGATGTTTTTAACTCTCTCTCTCCCTTCCTCTGTGTAAAAAAATCAATAAAATATATGTTTAAAAAAATAAAGAAACCCAACAAATCTGGGTGAGATATGAAGGCAGAACATAAGGTGGGGGCTGAGGAGAGGTTTTAAGGGAAACAGTTGTTTAGTGAAAGGTGTAAGAAAGCGGTTCAATTTTTTAATGACTGGTTTGACAGTATAGGGCATATGGCTGGCTATCAGCCCAGATATAGGGATTATGTGTTTTTGTCTGCCAAGAGCATCTCCTCCTCATAAAAAGGCTCCCCCCTCATTTAAGCAATCCTATCCTGCATAATCTATCTATACTAATAAAAGGGTAATATGCTAATTAGACTGGGTGGACCGGCCATCTTCCAGATGTCTGATTTACTTCCTGATAAAGCCATGGTGGTGGGGGACAAGGCAGAGGCAATTAGGAGTGATCAGGCCAGCAGGTGAGAGCAGTTAGGGGTGAGATAAGGCCGGCAGGGGAGGACAGTTATGGGCAATCATCCAGGCAGGTGGCAATGTAGGGGTGATCAGGCCAGTAGTCAGAGGGTTTAGGGCTGATCAGGCAGGAAGCCAGAGGGGTTTGGGAAGACCAGGTAGGAAGACAGGCATGTGGTTAGGAGCCAGTCATCCCGGATTGCAAGTGGGATGTCCGACTGCCAGTTTAAGCCCGATCCCCAGGCAGTTGGATATTCCCTGAGGGATCCCAGTTTGAAGATGGTGCAGGCCAGGCTGAGGAAACCCCCTCCATGCACAAATTTTATGCACTGGGCCTCTAGCACCTAAATAAAAATAAATTTCCATTTTGTTTCGTTATGTAAAGCAGGGTTTGTTCACTTAAGATAAAATTATAGATAAGTAACATGAAACAATTATATGGGAACATTTTAAGAGAATGTGGTTGCTACCTCTTATTGAAGAAAATGGTAAAGTTTTTCTTAGAAGTGTTCAATTTTTCAATTTAAATATCTATTGTGAAAAGAATTAAAAACATTATAAAAATCAGGAGTGATGCACTACTACAGTTGACATATTGACCTCTTAATATTGCCTTGTGAGAAAAAAAAAAGTTGTGTGTGTTAAATTGCTTCACAAAGACCTTTATTCAGAAATTATTCTCTCATGAAAAATACTTTAGGCAAGCTGCCTATAATGCAACATTCAAGCACTAAATTAAAGGTCAAGAATATGTTAATGAGTGGTGTGCAAAGTTCAGAATCTCTTCATCTTCACTGCACAACTGTCTCTTCTTCTAACTCTGCTTAGTGTCCCTAACCTTGGTTCTATAAATATTTTTTGGATCTCATTAATTCATGTTCCTCTATTGCTTTTAACTGTATTCAGCAGCAGGACAGTTCTGGAAATCATATTCACCATAACTCTCAGGAGAACTTATGAATGATAAATTAAAAAGTGTTATTTCACAGTCTCATTCTCTTTCTTCATTGCTATGCTCTCTCTCTAAGCATCTTGATTCTTTTCACCTTGAAGGATTATCTAGAGAACTTTATGCTTATTCATCAGAACTAATGTGTTGATACTGAAAAGGGTATGGAAGATGGAGTCCGAGATTCTGCAAGTAGAACTTAGGGAAGTCATTATATCTTTCTAGCATCTATGTCAGCTTTATAGAATTCTAGTGAACATCCAATGAGGTAATGCATGTGAAAATCTTTGTAAGTAGTCAAATGCTATTAAAAGACTTGTCATTATATCATTTCTTAGTGCTATTTTACAACTGTCTGTCCATAGCATTGAATCGCTATAGCTTCCTAACATTGGAGTCCCAGGCCGTGACCTTCCCCACAGTGATATGCTTTTCTAGGGTCCCAATTATAGATCTTATCTGTCCTTATCATTGGAATATATCAATTATCAATATCAATTATCTTTTGAATTATTTGACCCCAGATCGATTAAGGAGACCTATTCACATAGGATTTTATTGGAGTTGGGTCTTTAGTTGACCTCAGGTTATAAAATGACATGATATTATTCATTTCACAGCACTCTCAACCCTGTATGAATTCTACTTTGGGCCTACCTACTAAGGCTAGGGTTTCTGCTGTTCTTTTTTATCCTTAATGGCATTTAATCTTCACATTCCTTTACTGGGTTATTTTGTAATATTTTCAGCTATTTAGCATAACAAATTTTGGCCATATTCAAATTCTGTCAGGTGATAGCAATTCTACTGGTAGTTATGACTTGCTCTCTGTTCCCAAACAAAAAGCAGAAACTTCAGTTAAAATAAAATAAGTTACTTCGTTTACTTAGGAAAAAAACAAGTGCCCATTATGAAATTGAGTACCCTATGCTGAAAAGGTTATAAAATGAAACCTGCTGTCTCATATTTTCAGAAAATTGAATGATGTATGACATTAATCATGCTCTAACAATCAACTACCCATGGATTTAAAGTATGTTATTTTATAATTTTGCAGGCTTTGTGAGAAATATAGGTTAGAGCAATGGTTTTCTGGCATGCTCTGAAGAGTGTTGGTATTATACAGGTTCAAGTTAATTATTTAAAATATGCTTAAAATGTTTAGTATGTTTCTAATCTACTGAAAGTCTACTTTTTTTTTACCATGTTCTATACTACTTATTTTACATGAATTTAACTAAATTTTAACAGTAATCCTGAGAAGAAGGTATTATTAAATTCTCATTTTACCAATAAAGAAGATGAGATTCAGAGAGATTAAGCCTATTACACGAGTCACAGAACAAGTAGGCTCAGAACAAATCTTAGTTCACCTGCTCTAATATTATCGTTCATTATTCTAGATCATGCTACTTTCTGGAAACACATTGATATATTTTGAAATAAATATTATTCTCTTTAAACTTGTTAACTCGTTGGTGTACAACTCACAATTTCTAGCTTTTGAAGAAAAATAATAGAGCTTGAATATTGTTAAACCTTGTAATACAGTCTATTCTCCTCACCATTTACTGCTAATTAAGATTGAAGTATAGAAGTTGTCAGATACAATTAAATTGTGACACATTTTAGAGTAAATGATAGAAATATAGTTTTATAAAGTATAGATTATAGGTTAATCTTCCAAAAAGAAGTAGTTTTAACTGTGCAGCTAAATTGCTTAAGTCTAATCTTGGTACTAGCTATAGAATATGTGAAACATGACAAGTGCACTAAAAATTTTAATTAATACATTTCAGTAAGGAATGTTGATGAATAAGTTGGTCTTACTTTATTCTGACTCATCTCCAAAAATATTTGAAAAGTAAACAAAAATGTATATTGACTGTGCAGTTTCACTGACACCAATATTATTCAGATATGTATTCACACAAGGAGAATATCTTGACCAATCATGTAATACTACAAATTGCACTTAACCTGGTCACATTTATTTTATAGATTAAAATAAAAACTCTTTAACCCTTAAAAAGTTCAAAAGATTAAGTTTAGCTGAAACCGATTTGGCTCAGTGGTAGAGCGTCCGTCTGCAGACTGTAAGGTCCCGGGTTCGATTCCGGTCAAGGGCATGTACGTTGGTTGCGGGCACATCCCTGGTGGGGGGTGTGCAGGAGGCGGCTGGTCAATGTTTCTCTCTCATTGATGTTTCTGGCTCTCTCTCTCTCTCCCTTCCTCTCTGTAAAAAATCAATAAAATATATTTTTAAAAAAAGATTAAGTTTAGTTTTGGAAGACAGTATGAACTCAGAACAATTGGAGATCAATTTCAAGGCCATAAGATCTCTAAGGTCTCTTGCAACTTTCTTATTTTAGTCCTAGACTAAATGCCAGCCTCTCCTGTGTATACACAGCATGTAACCTTTAATTGTCAAATCTCTGAACACTTTAATTTAACATATCCTACAATATTAAGAATAAAAGAAAATGAAAAAATATCTGCTTTCAAACTTGCAAACCTGACTCAAGAAGAACTCCATATATCATTTGGCTTTGGTAAGGTACACTGCTGGCTAAACCTATAGCTAAGGCATAGCTCTACTCAGAGAGACCACAAAGCCTCTGTTCATAGTGACTCTTGATTAGACTAAAGGACTGATTGAGCTCAGACAGAAAAGCAGCAAAATTGGTCCCGGTTTCTGGAGTCCAAAACAGCAGTGATACTCACTATGGTAATTTAAGTTTTTTTTTTTAATTAAATTATTATCTGTGTACATATTTTAACATTGCCCCCCCTTCCCATACATACCCTCCCTCCCCAGAGTTTTGTGTCCATTGGTTGTACTTATACGCATGTATACAAGTCCTTCGGTTGATCTCTTATCTCCCCCAGATCTCCCTACTCTCCCCACTGTAATTTTACAGTCTGCTTGTTGCTTTACTGTCTTTATATCTGACTTTTGGTTTGTCAGTTTATAATGTTCTTTAATATCCATAAATGGTAATTTAAGTTTAATTAGGGCATTAGCAAACTTTAATGTGACTTCCAGTTCAAAAACAAAAAAATTATGTGTAATTTGGACAAGGTACTAACCTAGAACATGTGTAATGTTGCTTTTATCTTCCCTGCAATCTTAACCCCTCCAGATTTTCTTCAGGTCAGGAGTGCAGAATTACATGCAATGGAAACTCACCATAACTATTTTCCTTTTTGTTAGCCTCATTAGTCAGTCCATTATTATTAGACACCCCATTTGAAGATAAGGCACAGAGCATTTCCTAAGCTGTGATGAAGCCAGAATTTCTCCCCAATATCACCCAAATATTTTGTCTGTATAAATGATAAAGAATAGATATATATTATAACATGCGACAAAGACAGGTGAAATTGTCACCTACAGAAAAGGGGGCAGGATGAGCCAAAACAAATAAGTGAACTTATTTTGTAAACTTTAGAAAAGTATCACTCCCCTTCCTTGTGTGTCGTAAGCTAGTCTGACAAGTTTTGCTTTAGTATTCAGTGTAGTTTCTGACATTAAGGCAGAAAGACACGATTATATTTCTAAGTTCACCAACACTCAACTTACATAAGTAAACTGTAAGAATTGCAAAGAAAGGCAAAAGGGTGTAGAGTTTATGCACATAGTTTCTGATAAATGTCAACCTATTGTTCCTTGTTATGCTCTAACTAGAGGGCATTTGGATGATGTGAGAAAAGAGAGTAGTGGATTTTCATAAAGTCTTATTGAGTTCTAAAGACAATATTTTGCAATCATGACAATAAAACTATTATATGTTCATGAGAATAAAACCTTACTTAAAATGAAATATACTAAAAAATTATGAAAAAATAGAACTCAAGAAAATTGCTGACATGCCTGTCATTATTATCTGCTATAAAGTTAACAGATTTTTTCAACTTTGCACTCCTTCTTATTATTTCTCTCTATGCTCATGTTTACTAGCTCTTATTTATTCCCAGAAGATGGCTTTCTGAAGATGATTACAGTCAGGCACAGAAGTGAACTCTCTAACCTCAATAATTACATTTTATTGATTTAAGTTAGATATCTATATTCTGGAAAAAAAAAACATTTAATAGTATTAACATTCCAATAGTTGGTCTCACATGTCATCAGAATGATTTTCACACCACTTTTAACAATACCTTTATTTTGAAAGGACAAATTTTCCAAATGCCTTAAATTTTCCTAGGGAAATAAGGGTAGTGATACTATATTGCCATATATTATAGCTTGATAGTTGCCTCATCTTTAGCTATAAGAGTAAGATATTACTCCTAACCTTGTTGAATATGTGTGACACTGGAAATTGACTTTCCCACACTGCATACCTGTTCATATACTACCTGAAGTAAATGTGTCTCTTCACACTCACATGAAGAAGAGAGACCAGTGCCCTAGCCAGTTTGGTTCAGTGGATAGAGCATTGACCTGCTGACTGAAGGGTCCCAGGTCTGATTTTGGTCAAGGGCACATGCCCAGGTTATGGGCTTGATCCCTAGTGGAGGGGTGCAGCAGGCATCCAATCAATGATTTTCTCTCATCATTGATGTTTCTATCTCCCTCTTCCTCTCTGAAATCAATAAAAAATATATATATTTTTTTTTTAAAAAGGAGTGACCAATGGTTTAAAAATCTTATCAAGAAGAGGATATTCACAATTCAAAAAAATATTATAAATTTATAAATGCAGCAGCTGTTGGTTTAAATTTGTGTACAGGTCCGCACAAATACTGCCAATGATCTTTGACAAAAGAATAAAGGCAAATGGAGAAATAAAAGTCTTCAATAAACAGTACTAGAACAACTGGGCATCCACATGCAGAAAAAAAAATGAATCTAGACACAGATCTTTTACAAAAATAAACTCAGGTTATAGTTATAAAATTTAAAACTCAAAATTCAAAAATTTCTAGATGAAACAATAAGATTAAATCTAGGTGATCTTGGGTTTGGTGATAGCTTTTTATTTATTTATTTTAAATATATTTTATTGATTTTTTACAGAGAGGAACGGAAAGGGATAGAGAGCTAGAAACTGCGATGAGAGAGAAACATTGACCAGCTGCCTCCTGCACACCCCCTACTGGGGATGTGCCCTCAACCAATGTACATGCCCTTGACAGGAATCAAACCCACGACCCTTTAGTCCACAGACCGATGCTCTATCCACTGAACCAAACTGGTTTCAGCTGGTGATAGCTTTTTAGATGCAACACCAAAAGCATGATCCTTGAAAACACTACTGATAAGATGGACTTCATTAAAATGAAAAGCTTCTCCTTTGGGAAGGTCAAGGTGAAGAAAAGCAAAGCAAACCACTGACAAAGAGAAAGATCTGCAAAATACATACACAATAAAGGACCTACATCCAAACAATACAAAGAATATTTTAAACTCAACAATAAGAAAACAAACAACCTAATTAAAAATATATATAAAAAATCTGAACTGCCATCACACCAAAGAAGACAAATAAGAATATGGAAAGATGCTCAACATCATATGTGGTCAAGAAATTGCAAATAAAAATAACAAAATACTACTACACACATATCAGAATGTCTAAAATTCAAAGCACTGATAACACCAAATGCTGACAAGGATGTGGGCCAATAGGAACACTGACTCATTGCAGGTGAAAATACAAAATCGTATGGGCACTTTGGAAGACAGTTTGGCAGCATCTTACAAAACTAAACATATCCATACCACAAAATTATAGCTATTGTTCTCCTTGATATTTACCCAAATGAAATGAAATGTATATCAATTAAAATAACCTGCGCATAATGTTGAAAGCAGATTTATTCATGATTCACAAAATTGGGAAGCAACTAAGATTTCCCTCAACAAGTGAATGAATAAACAAACTTTAGCACACTCATATAATAAAATATTATTCAGCAATAAAAATATGAGCTATCATGCCATGAAAATACATAAAAAATGTTAAATGCATAGTTCTAAGTGAAAAAAGCTGATCTGAGAAGGCTAAATTCTGTATTATTCTAATAATACAACATTCTGGAAAAGTAAAACTATGAAACAGTAGAAGATTAATGGATGCCAGGGATTAGGAGGGAGGGAAGGATGAATACGACAGTGAAAATATTCTGTATAATACTATAATTTTAGATACATGTCTTTATATATCTGTCAAAACCTATGGAATGTACAATACCCAGAGTGAACACTAATGTGATATATGGACTTTAGTTAATAATAATAATAATAATAATAATATGTTAATATTGGCTTATCAATTGCAACAAATGAACTTCACTGCTGTACGGTGTAAATGATAGGGGAAATAGGGTGGGGGGTAGAGAGAGTGGTGAGAAAATGTATGAAAAGTTATTATACTTTCCATTCATTTTTTTTCTACAAACCTAAAACTGATCTAAAAATAAAGCTTATTAATAAAAAGTAATATTCAGAAGTGTGGTGACTGAACTGAGAGTTTCTTGTGCTCAAAGTGTATTTTTGTGAAAGGAGAAAATAAAAAGTAGACATACACTGATCATATCTGCAGAGTAAAACATATTTAAATAAGAAAATGGCATTGAGAATACTGATTAAAAATAGAAAATCCATTAAGTAGTCTCTTCCCAATACAAACATTTCTCTAGTATTCACAGTATAACTTTATTACCCTGCTTATCTGAAATTGCTTCTTTTAAATTTAAAATGTGTTGATTCCATACTCACACATTTACTAATCAACTCATGCATTTTTTGAGTGATGAAATGGTGGGGGGGAAATCTGTGTTTTTTTTTTTTGTTTGTTTGTTTGTTTTTGTTTTTGTTTTCCTAGAGTAATTTTAAGTATTTACCCAACTGTTTTGTCTCCCCATGGGTATTTTGCTAAAGATCAACCAACTACAGGTTCTGCCACCTGAAACATATCACTATATGAGTCATTCTTTGAGTCAATCAAGGTATAGTCATAACTATGACTTAATTAGAACCTTAATTATGTGGACCAGTAGTCAACTGTACTACTTTCTTATGAATTATGTCTTACCTATTTATTCAATGTATTTCTAATTTAAATTCTCAGTTTCTTCAACCTTTCCCTACCCATACCCTGTTTCCCCGAAAATAAGACAGTGTCTTATATTAATTTTTGTCCCAAAGATGTGTTAGATCTTATTTTCAGTGGATGTCTTATTTTTAAATGCACTAGGTCTTATTTTCAGAGGATGTCTTATTTTCAGGGAAACACGGCATTAATAATTATAAATATTTTATTTATTCAGATCTGCCAATTTCTGCATGAATGAATAAATAAATAAAATTGAACGGCTGAACAGCTGTTGATTTCTAAAAAGAGCAAAATATGTAGACTAGTTATTTTTTTAATATATTTTATTGATTTTTTTACAGAGAGGAAGAGAGAGGGATAGAGAGTTAGAAACATCGATGATAGAGAAACATTGATTAGCTGCCTCTTGCACATGCCCTTGACCAGAATCGAACCTGGGACCTTTCAGTCCAAAGCTCTATCCACTGAGCCAAACCAGTTTCAGCTAAACTAGTTATTTTAAAACTAAACCTGACATATTAAACATGGACACACACACACACACAGTGTGTATATTTGTGTATGTATTCATGTTTGTACCCACTTGGAGGACTAATTCAAAACTTTGAAGAATATTCTTTTTAAAAATGCATACCCCAGGAAGGAGGGGATGGGGAGAAGTGGCGAAGGGTATGGTGTGATGGAATTCTGTGGAATTGTGCATCCTGAAATCTGTATAATTTTGTTAACCAGTATCACACCCATATATTTAATAAAAAGAAAAAAATGCATTTGTGAAGCCTAAATCCATAGCACAACTAGAGGACACATATATTTGCCTAAATATTTTTTAAGTTATTAGTCAATAAACTATTAAATAAAATATATTTTATCCTCTCACATTTATGAGTTTATCTTCATAACAACAAAATTGAAAATAAAAGTATGTATAATACAAAAACTATGATTTTTTTTATATAACTACTAGAAGCCCAGTGCACAAAATTTGTGTATGTGCGGGGGCAGGGGTCCCTCAGCCCAGCCTGCAGCTTCTCCAATTGGGGACCCCTTAGGGGATGTCTGACTGCCAGTCAGGCCTAAACCAATGGATATACATCTCTTTCACAATCTGGGACCACTGGCTCCTAACCGCTCACCTGCCTGCCTTCCTGATTGCCCCTAACTGTCCTTGCTTGCCAACTTGATCTTGCTCCCATCTGCCCTCCCCTACCAGCCTGATTCATCCCCAAATACCCTCCCTGCCAGTCTGATCTCATCACCAAATTCCCTCCCCTGCTGGTCTGATCATCCCTAATGGCCTCTGCCTTGGCCCCCACCACTATGGCTTTGTCCAGAAGAAAGCTGGATATATGGAAGATGCACGGTCAAACCAGTCTATTTTAGCATATTACCCTTTTAGTAGTATAGATAGATTATACAGAATAGGATTGCTTAAATGGTGGGTTGGAGTCTTTTTTATCAGGAGGAGATGCTCTTCACAGACAAAAATACATAATTCCTCTATCTGGACTGATAGCCAGCCATATGCATTATACTGCCATCCTGGCCATGGCAAAATTGAACCGCTTTCTTACACCTTACACCAAATAGCTATTGCCCTTAAAACCCCTCCTCTGCCCTCACCTTAGGTACTGCCTTCACAGTTCACCCAGAGTAGGTTCTGATTGGTCAGTTTCTATGCCAGTCAGCATCGAAAGCTCCACCTCCTAGACAGCCATAGGCTCCTCACACTTCACCCATATTTAGTTCTGATTGGTCGGTTTCTATGCCAGTCAGCATCTCCGGGCCTATCAACAGGTCTGATAAGAGAGGCAGGACTGATCAGCAGCCCACATGGAGGACCAAAAAGAAAGAGAGGCATGTCTACTGGCTAGGCCTGGAGCAAAAGAGAGAGGCAAGTGCTGATCAACAGCTGCCATAGAGGCTATGAATCAGATTCTGGTTTTCTCTCCAGGCCTCTCTTCAGGCCTTACCCGAAGCCCCTTTGGCAGTTAGTGCTGGGTCCAGGTTTCCACAGCCCTGGTAGTCAGCAATCCAGCATTGATTTCCAGTTGGTTGAGTCTTTAGTCGTTTTGGACTTTATGGACCCTGGTTTCATATATATTAGGATAAGTTGTAAAACTATCAAAAATCACTAAATGCTACGGGAGGGAGACAAGATGGCGACCGAACAGACGGACTTGTTCTGACCCCGGTCCCAGAACAGATAAAAGCAGCATCTGAGTTGCTCAGGGAATGTTGATTGGCAGCTAAGGGGCAGCGGAACTCTCAAGGAAGGTAAGGAAGGGTCCGCTGGACAGGATTTCCTGACCAAGCGGCCAGCACTGCGGTGGCCGCGGCGAGCTCTCCCAGAGGGAAGGCTTCGCCATCTTACCAGGAAAGGAGGAGCTTCTCTGAGGCATGGAAAAACCACCGCAGAGGAGACCATCGAGCAGCTGAGAAGCCCCAATCGGCGCAAAGGCGTGGATTCAAGGGAGTTCTTCAATCACCCACGGAAAGGAGAGATAAATCAACACAGGAGAGAGACATCCTGAAGAGAGACCATGGGGAGACAAAGAAACAGCCCACAAATGAAAGAAAAGCAGGCATCACCAGAAAAGGAATTAAACGAGTTAGAGGCAAGCAATCTACCAGAGCAAGAATTCAGAGTAACGATCTTAAGATGGCTAAAAAGAATGGAAGACTAATTTGACAATATGAGTAAGACCCAAGAGGAAATGTAATAAAACCAAGAGGAAATGAAGATGACTCAAGAAGAAATGAAAAATGACATCGCTACTATGAAGAACTCAGTAGAAAGCATCAAGAGCAGACTAGAAGAAGCAGAGGATCGCATCAGTGAGCTAGAAGACAAGATGGAAAAAAATACCCAATTAGAGCAGCTTCTAGAAAAAAAAAAAATTAAAAAGCAGGAGAGCCTACGCGAGCTTTGGGACAATGCAAAACAAAACAATATTCGAATAATAGGGGTTCTGGAAGGAAAGAAAACTGAGGTAGACATGGAAAACGTATTTCAAGAAATAATGACAGAAAACTTTCCCGAGATAGAGAAGAAAAAACCCACACAAATCCAAGATGCTAGCAGAGTCCCAAGCAAAATGGATCCCAGAAGACTGACGCCAAGACATATTATAATTAAATTGGCAAATACCAACGACAAAGTAAAAATCACTAAGTGCTAGTCCTGACCAGTGTGGTTCAGTTGCTTGTGCATAAATGGTTGCCTTTTCCATTCCTGGTCAGGGCACATGCCTGGGGTGTGCCTCAATTCCCAGGTGTGTGTGTGTCCAGGAGGCAGCTGATAATGTTTCACTCTCACATTGATGTTTCTCTCTATCTCTCCCTCCCTCCCTCTTTCTCTAAAACTCAGCAGTAATAAAAAATAAATGTAAAAACAATCACTAAATGTTATTATTGAGCATATCTGGATTCTCTGATCATGAAACAGCAATGTGTACAACATGAGTAATAAAACACATTTATAATTTAAAAATTCACTACATATTTATTCTATTAATGTCACATTATTGCCTTCATTTTAACAAAATAAGTATTTGTTATAATGTAGATTTTTGCATAATATGTGCTCTATTGTAGTAATAACCTAAAGCATAGGTTATCAAATTATTAGCTCAAAGAATCAAATAGTATAAATTTTCAGCTTTGTAGACCATCCAGTCTCTTTCACACATACTCAACTCTGCTGTTGAAGCTTAAATTTAGACCTAAACAATACTTAAAAAAATGCCCATGACTATGTTCCAATAAAAACTTATTTATGGAAAATGAAATTTAAATTTAATGTGAATCACATGTCTCAAAATATTATTCTAATATTGATTTTTTTCAACACTCAAAAATGCAAATCCATGCTTAATTCAAAAACAAGCTGGATTTGGCCTGCAAGTTATGGCTCACTGATCACTTATCTAAAGAATAACAAAATTTAAAAATGACTTTTATTCAGAATGAATAAAATTTAAATATAATTGGTTAAGACATTATAGTAAATATAATTTTTAATTAAATGATTTCTGTGTGTCTTCTAAAAAATTTCCTCCAAATAACTCAAAATAATAAATTAAAATAAAAAGACAGTGACAATTAGTTATACTAATAAAAGTTTAGCTTGCCCTCATGCCCTTCCACGATGCCCTCACATCATCACAAGATGGCCTCTCATATGTAATCACAAGATGGCCACCACAAGATGGCCACCACAAAATGGCTAACATAAGATGGCTGGCAGGGGATGGCAGTTGTGAGTTATCAGGGCAGCAGGGGAGGGCAGTTGGGGGCAACTAGGCCTGCAGGAGAGGGAAGTTGGGGGTGATCAGGCAGGCAGGCAAGTGGTTAGGAGCCAGTAGTCCTGGATTGTGAGAGGGATCTCTTGAATATCCTCCGAGGTCCCAGATTGGAGAGATTGCAGGCTGGGCTGAGGGACACCCCCCATGTACAAATTTCATGCACTGTGCCTCTAGTAAGGTAAAAGTTTAAATGTAATGCAAAAAATTTACATAATTTAAAAAATTCTAATTAAAGAATAGATTTGAAAAAAATATTTCCAAGTCTAAGTGATCAAGGTTCATATAGTTACCAACATAACACATGTACAGACCAGCTTACATACAAATTTAAGACCAATATAAATTAATATTACAATATAGTCCTCAGCTGCTATGTGGATCTTTTGTGAATACCATACTAATTTGTAAGTATCTCTGTAACCATGAATTAAATATCATGAGAAGTAAAAAATGGATATTTGACATTCCTGTGGATTAGTGGAAAATAATATTTCATTATACAATATCTATCTTATTGAGGAATAGGAACTAAGTAACTTAATTATTTTGTCTCTTAAGTACTTCTATTCAAATTTTCTCCATACCCTGAAATAGTAATCTTCTCTGATTTTGGCACAACCCAAGAAGTCTTTATGGCATTCAGGAACAATTGCCTTTTATTTGGGGTACATAAAGAAAAAGATATGGAGTGATTTCCTAGAGTCTGAACATTAGTCATGTGAGTAGATGTGAAAATTTATGTTTTATTATGCTAGAACTAGAGGCCCGATGCACAAAATTCATGCAAGGGGCTCAGCCCTCACAGGTCCTTGCAGCCTCAGCCAGCCCTTGTTCCTCACAGCCTCGGCCAGCCCCCACAGCCCCAGCTTCATCCAGAAAGGACATCAGAATGTGGTCCAGATGATTGTTGGGCTCTTCAGAAAAATTAGCATATTAGCTCTTTATTATATAGGATAGAACACCAAAGCTAAGTGACAGAGCACGCATTTGTTTTTCAACATGTTTATTTTGGTATGTGTGGTTACATATGACTTTGTATGGGGAGTCTAGTAAAGGGGTCTGCATTAGTTATCTTTTGTTGTATAATAATATTGCCATAAATTTAGCAGCTTAAAACAACACACATTTCTGACCTCACCACTTCTATAAGCTATGAGTCCAGGCATAGTATTCTCTTCCGGAAGGTATCACAAGACTACATCCAAAGTGGCAGCTGGGGCTTTAGACTCATGAGAATTGAGTAGGGAAGGATTCACTTCCAAGTTTAGTTTGCTGGCAGGATTCCATTCTTTGTGGTTGTAAGACTTAGGGTCTCATTGTCTTGCTGGCTATTGATTATAAGCCCTGGCAGGCTATAACTAAAAGCCATCCTTAACTACATGATTTCAACCATAATCCCTTGCCATGTTTTGTTCTCCAGCATGTCCATTTGAGTCCACAAAGCCAGTAGAGAACAAACTCTACAATTGTATACAGTCACATAATAATGGGCATATACAACAGGTTCTTGGGTTATAGAAGAGATCCATTCTTATAGCACTACATAACACGATGTTCACTGTAAGTTAGAACCCACCTACATAAGCACCTACGTCACTCACATGAGCATATACACAGCAGAAATGAAGTGATACAGTAAGAAAAAAATTAAAAGAAAGATAACAATTCCTGACCTTTATTTGTGGTAAATAAATAATCCTATTTAATAAAGAGGGAGTATGTTAATTGACACACTGTCACAAAGATGGTGGCAACCAAAGCCAATAAGGAGGAAATATGCTAATTCACTGCTCCATCCTCAAAGATGGTGGCACCCACAGCCAATAAGAAGGGAATATACTAATTGACTGCCCCAGCCTCAAAGATGGTGGTGCCCACAGCCACAAAAAGGTGGCACCGAGTCCCCTCAGCCCTGTTGGGTTGGCAGGTGCACAGGAAGGCTGGGCCCACCACCAGGAAGGCCTAACAACTCTGTGCTCCTGCCTCCAGAGTACCCCAGTTCCCTCAAACCCCCAGCCATCCAGGGTCAGCCTGAGGCATAGGAAAACCTGGGATGACAGCTGCCCATCCACCCAGGGCCAGATGAGACTTGCGCTGCTGGCAGTGGCAGCAGCAAAGGTGAGATGGGGCCATTACCTTCCCCTGATTGCCAGGTTGCCTTCTGCCTCTAAGGGCTCCCAGACTATGAGAGGTGGCAGGCCAGGCTGAGGGACCCCCCCTTCCAGTGCATGAAAGTTCATGCACCAGGCCTCTAGTAAAAAACATAAAGCACATATGTACATATGTCGAAATGACAAAACTTTCTTTTTAATATAAATAAATTGGAGATGATGATGTAATCATGAAATGATGTATAAGGAGTCCAGCATAACCTGAGGACTGCCTATAATTATATGCATTCTCTTTTTCATATTTTGTTTGGAGGCTACCACTTGAGCTGTTAGACATTGTCCTGCTTTCTAGATACCTTTCCTGCCCATGCTCAAAGGCAGGAATTATACATGGGGTGAGAATACTAGAAGGCAGGGATATGAAGCCTACTCAAAGAGTCTTTTTCACCACATTCTCTCTTATAGGATCTAAGATGGTACTGAAAAAGAAGATAAACCATTTCTCTCTGTATTGGATTTATCTGTTATAAAATCCTTAATTGTATTGATTATTTTTCCAGTTTTTCATACTTGCTAAGGTACTTGTTCTACTTTGCTTTTGAGAATAGCCAATGTTCCACATGTTGATTCATAAAGGACTTTGATAATTAGAAAGAAGAAAGAAGAGGATGTAGGAGGAGTAGGAAGGGAAAAATAGGAAGGAGAAGGAAAAGAAAATAAGTAGAAGTAAGAGAAGGAAAAAGAGGAAGAAAAAAGAGGTGGAGAATTAGGAGATGAAAGGGAGGAGGGAAGGGAGGGAGAGAATAAAGAGAAAATTATGAAGAAAGGAAAGGAGGAAGGAAGGAAGAAAGGAAGGTTTTAAAAAAATTCAAAAAGTAGATAGGAGCACTTGCTGCGAATACTGTTCATTACAGTAGGTCAATGCAATCTTCAGTTGGGACCTCTGATATCCTATAAAATTAAAGCCTAATATGCTAAGTGTCTGGTTGACTAGTAAGCCATTCAAACAATCAAAGCATAATATGCTAATGATATGCTAAGGCAGCTTAACTGCTCACTATATATGCACTGACCATCAGCGGGCAGATGCTCTGACCAGTAGGTTAGCTTGCTGCTGGGTCCTGCTGATCAGGACTGAGAAAGATTGGCTGGACATGCGTTGGAGCACTCCTGTGGTCCCTCCTCAGCCAGCTAACCTCCCGTATATCTCCCCAGCCCCAATCATGCACTGGTGGGGTCCCTCAGCCTGGCCTACCCCTCTCACAATCAGGGATCCCTTGGTTGATGTCGAGAGCTGATTTTGGCCGAATCCCACAGGCCAGGCCCAGGGACTCCACTGGTGCACGAATTTGCACACCAAGCCTCTAGAATAATTCATACATCTCTAGACGTTAATACTTAAATTCTACTCCACATGACATGCCAACAAGGTCAAGTTATCCTGTCATCTGATCACCATTAGAGCTATTAGACATTGTCCTGCTTTACAGATACCTTTCCTCAATCCAGACAGACAGGATGACTGCTTTCTCACTCATCTGTCATTGTCTCACTGAAGGGATCTATCTGCCCACATATACACATTTTTGATAGAAATAAAGGAAATAATTATAAACAATATGTCATATAAATCTTAATGGTTATTGCCATTAATTGACATCTCAAACTGCCTTTGCTTGTTTCTATTACCAACATGAAATCTCAAATTATGAAATTGTCATAAAATTCAGTATCAGACTAGATGGACTACATTTGTATGTCCATTCCACTGTTCAGACACTCTGACATATCAAATATTTATTTATTTATTTATTTATTTATTTATTTATTTATTTAAAAATATATTTTATTGATTTTTTACAGAGAGGAAAGGAGAGAGATAGAGAGCTAGAAACATCGATGAGAGAGAAACATCTACCAGCTGCCTCTTGCACACCCACTACAGGGGATGTGCCTGCAACCAATGTACATGCCCTTGACCAGAATCAAACCCGGGACCCTTCAGTCCGCAGACCGACGCTCTACCACTGAGTCAAACCGGTTTCGGCCATATCAAATATTTAAATGTACATTTAATTTACTAAGTTATATATCATACCTGTAGAAATAATCTCAATGCACTCTCAAAAATTATGAACCAAAAAGAATAAAGAATATGAGATTATGCACGATTGGTTTAATTTAAGAAGGTCTAAACACAAAACCTTCCCCACAATCCCTCTTCAAATCTGAAAAGCCCAGTACTTCTGCTTTGCACAGATTTGAGTTGTCCCTATTTATTATGTTATGGTCTCCAAATCCAGTAGCTTTAAATAAATCAATCATGAAGGGCAATAAGAGGTCAATACTTATGGAAAGTGGTGAAGGTTAGAGGAGTTTAGGTTTGTGATTGTATAAACAACAACAACAAACAGAGCAGAATGCTTCTCTCAAGAATAACCCAAAATAAATAACTAAATTAATGTGTCCCACAAAGTTTAGGATTGGGGTCCAATGAAGTATTATGTCCTGGACAAAGCAGTGTAGTTGAACTGACTAATTATACGATTTGCAAAAGTGGAAAATGCTGTTAAAATATAAATATGTAATTGAAACTATAAAGCTTTCATTACAGAATATTTTGCAAAGATAGCCCATAAAAGAGTAATAACACTTATGTAAAGAGCATTATATATTGGACTATTATTATAGGATCTTTCAGCATCTGCAGAAAGGTTTCCAAGGAGGAGTCAAACTAAAATTAGTGAAGATGGACTGGGGATAAATTATTACACTTACAAAAGTAAATGAATACAAGAGAAGGGAATAACTTCTTATAAACCATTTTCATGAGAACCTTGCATCAAGGCCCTCTTAAATATGACTATTATTGTGCATATACACCAATAACTTATTTCCCCAACAGTCATTGAAGTGTAATTGATTGACTGAAAAATGCTAACTAAAACCATCATTTCTTTAGGAAGAAGAACATAATTCCCACTGTTTCTATCATCATTTCTATAGAATGTACTCCATTGAATATATCTTTATATATATTAACCAAAAGTGTTTAATTTGAGATTATGGACACTACAACAGCAGAATCTATGACATATAAAAGAATGTATGATAGAATATCTTCTCTGATGGAACTTAACAAAAGCATACTGCTGTTGAGTTTGTAATACATTTATTTCTAAATTAATAATGGAATTGGTTTAGAGATGAGGAAAATGTATTGTATAAAATTATTTTCCAGTATCTGGTTAAAGGTCTCATCTGCTCCATTAGTGCAGAATAGTGAAACAGCAGGAAAAGTGAGGAAGGTTAAGAAGCATTTAAACATGTTTGGCCCAGTAAGTCCCATGCTCTGATTCTCTCTAGCACTTCATTTCATCATAAACTTAATTAGAAACCTTTTCTTTTTAAAGTTAAGAAAAAGCAGTTGATATTACTAACTCTCTGTGTGGTGTTCAATTCTGATTAAATGGCTGATTTACAGTTACACTAAATCGACTTTTTATTTTTAATACACCTGATAGGATGATGTTATAAAAGCTTTTAAGGAAGCCAATGAATCTTTTGAAGTAGGCTCTATGATGTTTCAATCAGTCTGCAGTAAGTCATGATTGTCATAAGTACCAAATGAATTAATACAGTAAAATGTTGGGTTACAACATTTTGTGAAAGAATAGTTGGTTACATTATGTGAAAGAATAGTTGGCTGATACATATTTATGATTAACCTACATAAAGAAATATACTTTTTATTTTTTACTAAAAATGATAGGAATTTTATGATGCAAACTATGATTCGATTGCATTTGTGTGATGATTTGTAGTTGCTAAAAGTTGTTAGGCATTCTAAAAGCTTAAGTATGAATGGGATTACAATCTACATAAAATGTACTGCATTCATAAAGGGCTAAAGCACTCAAGCTTTGAAATCATCTACTGCAAAGACTATTTATTCCTCATATAAAATCTTACTGTATATTGTGTCCTCAAATATATTGTATAAAAGGGCTGCAACCGAGCAGACTGCTAAATATCTCAAATATTAATTTATTGGCTTCCAACGCTGTATTTGCAGAGAATACAGAGTAGCAGATTAGGAGTTGGTAAGAAAGAATACGTGAGATTTGACAATTCTATTTTAATCTTCTGTGGTTTGAAATTGGAATATTTTAAGGCTGCATGAGCTGAAAAAGATATTTTGATCAAATAGCTTCATAAAGCAGGTTTAGTTTTAAAAGCTGGAGGGATTCCAAAAATTCATTTTATTCTTCAGAAATAATTAAAAATATGAAGCAGTTTATTGAAAATATCAGAAAACAAATAGTTCCAACTCCACATGAGCGAGTATTTCACCCTTGTATAAGTCATAGCTCATCTGGCACAGGTGTTTCTGTATTCAAAAGGTACATTTAGCCCTGGCTGGTTTGGCTCAGTGGATAGTGTCAGCCTGCGGACTAAAGAGTCCCAAGTTTGATTCCAGTCAAGGGTACATGCCTTAGTTGCAGGCTCAATCCCCAATTGGGGGCGTGCAGGAGGCAGCCAATCAATGATTCTCTCTCATCATTGATGTTTCTATCTCTCTCTCCCTCTCCCTTCCTTTCTGGAATCAAATATATATACATATATTTTTTAAAGGTACATTTATCCCCTAGCCTCCACATTTAATTATTTATTTCTAATAATCTTGGTGGTAAAAAGAGTCAGGTTTTGTAATTGTACAATAGCTTTTTAGAAGGCATAAAGAACAATGTCTTAGAAAAATTCACTTTTGAATAAGATATGTTTTGTAGTTCATTGATGTCTGGCATGGGGAGTTAGATGAGGGAAATGATACAAAGAAGAGAGGGAGAAGCAGGAATTAGGTCCCTGCCCAGCCTTGGTAACAGAGAAAGCCTATCAGAGTGCTGTATGACAATCTATTTTCAAATATTATAATAATTTCAAAAGAAAAGAAAGAAGCTGCTGTACTGTTTTAATGGCAGGTTCAAAACCCTGGGGTTAAGAGATGAGCAAAACAAGTGATCCGACAAAAAGGATATCCCCAAACTCAGAGATTTATTAGTTTGCATTCACAAATGTTTGCTTCTATCTTGCTTTTGCATTTTCAGCATTCTCACTTCATTTTTTTTAGTTTACCCATACAATAGTTCTCCCAATATTTAAATATAATAAGTAGCCAGATTATTATGATCTCTGAATGCATAATAATGTGGCCACTCAATGTATATCCTGTATAATATAAGGCTAATATGCAAATTTTCCCCTTGACCAGGACCTTGATCAGCAGGCAGGTTGGCCAACTGCCTATATCCCCGCTCCCTGGCCAGGCTGGCTTGACCGTACCCATGCACAAATTCATGCATGGGACCTTTAATATATATATATATATATATATATATAGATAGATAGATAGATAGATAGATAGATAGATAGATAGATAGATAGATATAGATATAGATATAGATATAGATATAGATATAGATATAGATATAGATATAGATATAGATATAGATACACACACACACACACACACACACTGAGTGGCCAGAATATTATGCGTTCAGATATCATAATTTGGCCACTCATTGTATATTTTAAGGAACTTTATTTTTTTTCCCTATTGTGGAGCCTGCAGAATTATTAAATGACACCTTTCCCAATAGAGACCTCCTACCCAGAGCAGATCACCCCACTTGAATAAACGGCATTGATTGTTCTAGAATCCCAGCTAGAGTGACATTGCCTAGACACAGCCACATATTGCCAACACTAAAGAGGCTAAAACTAGGAATGAGGATTCACTTGCTGACATGTAATTAACAAATTAGAACTAAATTCATTGCTCTTCTCTTGATGAAGGATATTTTATTAGGCTGTTTGCAGGTTTGATTCTGCCACTATCATTTTATTAGACTTCTACCCAGCCATCCTTTCTCACAATGACCTTTGTGGTAGGCCATTTGGGTTTGACTTTCCAGCTAGCTCAGTTACCTCATGACCATTCCCTGGATCCACACAGACCCTTTACTTGTCTCTTTTGTAGTGCCCAAACCTTCATGTCTCACTGAAAACAGAATAACATTAAGCACATACTGTAGATATAAGTTCAAATTAGAGATACAACTAACCATCCATTGAGAATCCACTAAATCACTGAAGCAACAAAGCTGCAGATCGGAGTTAGCACCAATAAATTGCACTCTACAATGTACTTCTTCTGATGATCAAAATAAAGTATGTTTTACTTTTAAATGCTAATGATAACTCCTGAGCAATTGATGCTTTTCTTGGAGAATGAAAATTGCATAGCCCCAACAGCTACTGTCAACACATTGAAAAGCACAGGTGAAGTATAGATGTGAGCCCTTCAGTAAAGCCCAGCTATGAAAAGTCTTTGGAACCTGGCACTTATATAGGATTCAAAAGTCAGCCTCTTTTTTATTTTATTGATATTTTTTACAGAGAGGAAGGGAGAGGGATAGAGAGTCAGAAACATAGACGAGAGAGAAACATCGATCAACTGCCTCCTGCACACCTCCTATTGGTGCCTGCAACCAAGGTACATGCCCTCAATTGGAATCGAACATGGGACCCTTCAGTCCGCAGGCCAACACTCTTTCCACTGAGCCAAACCAGAAGTCAGCCTCTTGAACTCCCTGCTCCATGTACTGAACTTCTCACGTTGGACAGCATGTTGTCTTGCAAGCTTGAGGGATGTCTGAGAAATCATATGTCAGGACTTTGCTGACAAATGTCAGGCTTTTGCCACCTCCACTTCAGGGAATGTGGGCTGAGTTTATGTAATAAAACAGTAGCAGCAAGGCAATGTTAGATGGAATAATATATGAAAAATACTGTATTCCTGAAGTCTCAAAATCCCTTGCTGATGAAGAGATGTTACTTCAGCAATGAAAAAGAAACAAGTTTTAAAAAAGAAACAAACAACAAAAAAGGAAACCTCTCCTAAGTGGACTCTGATTGTATAAAAACAGATGCTGGATGGAGGCTTCTGCCTCTATTATGCACTGGGGTGGGTGTAGAAAACAGTGTAAATATAGAAAGTAAAGTTTATTGGCAAGTGGGGAGGGATGCACTAGAACAGAACTGGGCAATAAGCATATTCCTTGTTTATAGAATACACAAATCCAAAATGTCTGTATTTGTGATCATTTCCTAGTTACTTTTCGATAAGAAAGAGTTATTTGCAGTTTCTCTAGATGAAAATCAGGCAGTTACTCTAAGTAACAACTGTCTTTTTTTCTCCCAAAACTCAGCTTATTTTTGTAGTTGTGCTGTCACTACATCTGTGAATGTTTGCAAATGTTTTCAGGTTTGGGAAATTTACTTTCCAACTTGAAGTGCCCTCTGTGATTCTAAACTAGGTACTTCCTTTATAACACCCAATAGATCACTTTCCATTTGTATGTCCTTCAAGTAAGTTTGTCAACTTTTAGTTTTATGTCTAATGGCAATCTGTGTTAGGGGTATAGAAAATGACTAGAATAAGTATGGGTCTTCAATTCAGGGAATTCACCCAAGCAAGCATCAGAAATAGCTTTTGTAATTTTTCTATGTAAATAGGAATTTATGAATCTATAAACTTCAAAAAAGAAAAGTCGAATCTTTAAATTATTGCTATGAACTATCCCAAACTGATACAAATTCTCTTACTGCTTTCACACACAGTGAGAGTACACATTGTTCCAGGCATCGGACTAGCAATATTTTTTTAGTAATGAATAAGAGGTCTTTACGGTTCTGTTACCTGCAAAATTATATGAATAGCTATATAAGTTATTCATATCACGTGAGCTCTGCTCATTAGTTTATTCAATCATTCATTCATTCAATGTTTATGGAGTTACTCTTTCATGCTTTTATAACTATACTAGAGGCCCAGTGCATGAAATTCATGCATGGGGGTAGGGTGTGGGGTGGGGGTGGGGGTGTCCCTCAGCCCAGCCTGCACTGTCTCCAATCTGGGACCCCTCAGGGATTGGGCCTAAACCAGCAGCCTGACATCCCTCTCACAATCCAGGACTGCTGGCTCCTAACCACCCACCTGCCTGTCTGCCTGCCTGATTGCCCCTAACTGCTTCTGCCTTCCAGCCTGATCACCCCCTAAACACCCCCTGCCAGCTTGGTTGCCCCCAACTGCTCTCCCCTGCTGGTATGGTAATCCCTAAATGTCCTCTCTTGACGGCCTGGTCATCCCATGCAGCCTGTTTTGTCATCTGTTTGGTTGCTACAGCCACTTAGGCTTTTATATAGATAGATAACATAATATCTTTTCTCTGCTGTTTAGGTATCCATGAATGTGCAAGGAGGCAATTAATTATAATGATGAAATAGGGATTTAGGGGGATATAGGCAGGCTTAGGAAATTTTTAGAATTGGGTGTCCATGGAAAAAGCACAGGCAACTGAATAGGAGAAGTTATATTTCCATAAGACAACAAAACTGGGTGAAGGTAGATTTCCATAAGACAAGGGAGAGGCAATAGTGACATTTACATAAGAAAAGGGAACTGGGGGTAGCCAAAAGGTCTATATTTACAAAATAATGACAGAGGAAGAAAGGCCAGAGGGAATAGGAGGACAATGAGTGAGGAGGGCCTCCAGAGTTAATATAGTAACCAAATCAAAAGGGAATATTGACCAATCAGAAAGTATATCAGGACACAGGAACTGCAGCCTTTATAAACCATGGAAACAGGAAATAGGCAGGACTCTTCCACTGTTCAACATGGGAATTCGTTCTGCAGGGTACACTTTTCCACTCTCCACCTGGGAGTCTGTGCTGTGAGATTCTTTCCCCTTCCTCGCATGGGAGTCTATACTTGTTCTTCAATAAATCTATACCTTTGCTATTCCATCTTCTGTCTGTAGATTCATTCTTTGATTCTGATGGAGAAAGAATCCAGTGAACCATCCTGCCCAGTGGAACATGGCATATTCCAGTCCAAAAATCACGTTTAATGATGTAATAGAAGTTTTAACATGAGAGTTTATAGAGTGTTTTGGGAATTGAAGTAGTTTGTTGTCCCTGGAGCTTAGGTAGCCTGGGGTAGAAAGCATTGGTGAAACAAGAGAGGTAGCAGTTAGGACCAGACTGTATTAGAACTTATAGGGCAGATTAAGGAGTTTAGAAGCTATCCTATGTGCAATAGAATGCTTTTAAAAACTATTATGTAAGAGAATCGCATGACCAAACATGAATTTTAAAGTCAAATCTTGAAACTAGGTACAGAGTGGAAAGGAGAGAGATTAAAGGAGATAGATTAAACTTTTCTATTAAGTTTATTAAGTTTATTAAGCTCTTAACATATCCCTGTCAAACTATGAACATGGGCTTAACCAAGGTAGGGACAATGGGAATGGAGGAGTAGATCAAGGCTTGGGGCATATTTCAGAGATCAAACAAGATTTAAAAACATGTAGTAGCTCAGTGGTTTTGTGTGGATCTATGAACTAGAAGGTTACAGTTTGATTCCCAGTCAAGACATATGCCCTAGTGTGGGGTGTGCAGAAGGCAGCAGATCAATTATTCTCTCTTATCATTGATGTTTCTATCTATCGCTTCCTCTCTGAAATCAATAAAATATATTTTAAAAACAACCAAAACATGGCTGTATCATTTTGCAATGATGCAAAGAGCTGTATAGGAGAGGTAGGCACTGATAAGGAACCTGGGACCTTATTCAGTGAGAAGGGCACAAAAGAGGAGAAAAAAAAACGTGTAGGGAGCAGGAGATAAAGGATTTAGTTTTATAGTTGTTGACTTTACTGTGTCTGTGCAAGAATCCAGTAGAGATGTCAAAAAGCAGTTAGAAGTAAAAGTCCATCACTTGAGAAAGAAATGAAGTAAAAACCCTCTGGTATTAAGTTTCCATAAATCTATTTTTTACTGTAGGATGTAGTTCTTCACTGTTTTGTTTTTGTTTTTTGCTAAACATTTCCCAAGTTTCATCTGTTTCATTCTATATGCAGAGCTTCAGCAAATGAAAATAGAAAAAAATGTAAAGTTTGCCTTCACCTTAGTCATTACCTCTTATCAGTCTTTATTTTGAAAACAATCTGCCCACTGCCTTGGTCTGTACCTTTTAATCTTTTGTTCACTGATCAGAAGTTTTTGATATTGCAACCATAATTTCCAACCAAAGGGAGAATCTTTTCAGATTTTTATCTCATTCCTCAACTAATGACTTACGTCAATCATTTATCTTTTTCTTTCTGTCTTCTTTTATTTTTTATTTTTTAAACCCCAGCAACATATTGGGCAGATGTCTTTGGGAAATAGCTTCTGTTGACTCCTAGATTCTTTCTTGGGTTTCCTTTGAGTAAACTCGATATTTTGCTGAGGGCACTCCCTTCTGATAAGCCACATTTGCACTTTGCACACAGTCGTGACTGTGCTAGGTATTCTTATGTTCTTTGAGCATTTAACTACCCAATAGAGCTGGAGAACATCAGCTGACTTGAAGACTTTATCATCCTACCTCAGGACTATTTGTAAAATATTAACAACCCTGGTCCCCACTGTTTATAAGTTTCTATTTTAAAAATGCCTGTTTGTTTCCTAAATTGAAGCCAATTCTCTATTCTGTGATGAAGATTGCTTGTTTGTTTCCTTATTCTTTTTTGTTTGTGGACTTATTGCAATTTTATTCATTGTTTTTTGGATGTTGTGTAATTTCTTTGCTCCTTTCTGCTATGCCTGTTGTCTTCCTTTGTGATTTGATGGTTTTCCTCAGAACTGTATTTTTGTTTATTTTTTGTTTCACCTTGTCATTTTTTTTTTTAATGTTTGAACCTAGGTAGATCATACACTGCACTCCCTTTATCTGCATGCATATTTCCTACTGGAAGAATCACAATGGATTAGTCATGCTTGATTTCTCCTTGTACAAAGCTTATTGCCTTTTCTCCAATACACTCCTTATTTAGGTGTTTGATAATAAGACTAAAACACATTATTTCCAATGACATAAGGTAACTACAGCAATCTAATTGAATGCTGAATGTACAAATGGCAACTTATTTGTTCCATTGAAATTAACAAATATAATCATTAGAATATAGAAAATTCATTCTTAGATATGACTGTGTAACAACAATTCCACAATATGGAAATGGCGGTTGTACTTTTTGATGAATGTGAAGGATGAGGTAAGGAAATAAAACTGAAGTCCTGGAGCCCACAAAATACAACGAAAAAACAATCCCTAAAAAATAAATATATGGATTGATTAAAAAGTTGGTTCTTTTAGATTTGACATTTTTTGGGGAATGACTTTTGATAAGATGAAGTGAAATACCAGCTTTTAAAAGTGCCAGGTTGTTCCTTTCTAAATAGATTTTTAAGTAAGTTTTTTTTCCTTCTCACTTAGGAGGGGGGGAAAAACAACCTTTTTGAACATAGTACATATGGTTGCCACAGCAACAAGCACAATAACATCTACAGCATCCATGTGCACCTTAATTGTAGATTTATATTAAACTGGCACATGTTAATTTTTAGCAAAACACATGAATTCCTTATTATGGAGATAGTACATGGCTATTGATACAGGGTTTTTCATATGAAAGTGCCTTTTTAAAAAAAATGAAAATAGCTTCGTACAAATAGCCAATAATCCAGCAGCTTCTCTGATAATATTTCAGGAATGAAAGCCAAGGCCAATGATATGCACATTCTGTTTATATTCTGTTTACTTTATCAATTATTAATTACATATCAATGATGTGCCTAGCTTTAATTATTATTATTTTTTAATATAAAACATTGTCTTTATTATAAATAAGCTTAAAAAGATATTAGGGAAACAAGACCATCATGTAGGAAAAGATCCAAGAATACCAATATTTAAATATGGTTGTATACCATTATCTAAATAAAGTAATGTAGTCAAGTCTTGATTTGAATCAAAGACCAGTCCATGGTATTGTTGCATAACAAAATGCCACAACTTCAATTGCTTAAAATAACACAAATTTATTAGCTCACAATCCTGCAAATCAGGTGGGCTCAGCTGGCTTTTCTGTTCCTGATATGACAAGGCCAAAATTAAGGTTGCAGTTGGCTTGGACTCTTATCTGAAGTCTCCAGGGAAGAATCTACTTCCAATCTCATTTATGTTTTTTTCTGAATTCAGCTCCTTATGGTTATAGGACAGAGGTCCCTGTTTCCTTGCTGGCTGTCAACCGGAAACAGTTCTCAGTTGCTAGAGATTGTCAACATTATTTCTGTCCGGTCCTTTCCAACTTCAAGCCAACAATGATACACCAAATCCCTCTGTGCTTTGCATTTCTGATTTTGATTTTTGTGACCAGCTGTAGAAAATTCTCTGCTTTTAAAGGGCTTACCTGACTGGGTCAAGCCCACATAATTAATTTTTATATCTTAAGATCAATTGGCTTAGAATTTAAATTACATCTACAAAATCCTTTCAGAAATTTATCTGGATTAATGATTATTTGAATAACCAGGGGACAGGGATCTTGGGTATCCATATTTAGAGTACTGTCTACTACACTATGGGACATCAAGAAAGGATAGAAATTATTAGAAACTCTTCAAGGTGAAAATAACCATGGATTCATCTTTGAAAAATAGGTACAATGTGGACATAGGGAAAAGGACCAGGATGTCTTTGCAAACCGGAGACACAGCAGGAACTAAAGTAGAGAATATCAGGGAATGAGTAGATCCTATACAGGAGAACATTGGGTAGGCTGGTGGACTATTCAGAAACATCACAAACTAATGAAAAGTAAACTTTATAGCTATGTGACTTGAGCAAGTTATAAGGTGAGTCTTAGTTTGCTCACCAATAAAACAATGATGAGAATCATTGATCATGTGCCCTGACCCTGAATTGAAACTTGACCTCCTGGTTCATAGTTTGAGGCCCAGCCACAGAGCCACACAGGCTGGGCTGAAGGTGCATTATTAATTTATAGTCTTTTTATGGGATTATAAGATATCTGTTTATTGTTTTCTTCTCTTAGGTATTTTAAAGTATTGTCAATCCCAAATAATTCTATTGTATCTGGATAATTGGTGAGAGTACGAAACCAAATAAAGAGATAGATACATGTAATTTTGTCATAGTATGAATTTTGTTACCATGATCTTACATAATAATTTTTTGTGGGGAGCGATGTAATTTTAAAGTAGTTGAATACACTTTTCATTGTTTAAATTTTTGATGATCCCAAAGCAAATGGGAGTGAAATGAGTGGACATATAGATGAGTTCAGATGGCTACTGAAGTGTTTTGGGAGACTGGTTGATCAAAGTCATATTCTCTTTACTTTAGCATAAGTTTTATATCTCTAAGAAAAGGTTAAGATAACTTTTAAAAATATTATATGCAACAATGTAAATTTTTAAATGCTTAAAAGTTTGAATACACTCATGAAGCTAACCATGTTTACAGCTGAAGATATTTTTTAAAATATTTAAAATTTTTAAAAATATGTTTTTATTCATTTAAGAGAGAGAGATAGAGAGAGAGAGAGAGAGAGAGAGAGAGAGAGAGAGAGAGAGAGAAACATCAATCAGCTGCCTTCTGCACATCCTCTCATGCCAGAAACCCAGTATGTGCCCTGACAGGGAACCGAACTGATGTCCTTTCAGTGAAAGGGAGTTCATCAGCTCAACCAACTAAACCATACCGGCCAGGGATACAGCTGATAATTTTTAAAAACACAATTATTAAATCTCATGAAGAAATAGAAGCTTTAATAATGACTAGAGAAATAATCAAATTTAAAGAGTTAGTAAAATGTTGAAATTTAGTATGATAATTTAGCTTTAGTTATTTGAAATGACTTTTGGAAATGAGCACATTTTAATCTCAATATCACAAAAGAATGAGAAAGAATTACTCTGTGGTATTATCTTAGTTCTATAGAAATCAAATCAATGTTTTATTTTTACTGAGGATATAGGAAACCAACATTTCCTGACTTCCTAATTCTGAGCAACTATCCACTTATTTCAAAGTTTAGTTTTGACCTAATATTTTATATGAATAAACAGCTTTTCAGTTCAAAAGCATGTGTGAAATTATCTGATAGATATTAAAAAAAACACAAAAACACACAACTCCTCAATAAAACTATAAATAGAGACAAAGAGAAGTAGATAAATACATGATCTCCATTTCGGTTTCAGGGTTTCTCAAGCTCAGGAAGGAAAATAGTAAAAGGCAGACAAAAAAAAGCAGAACTTGTTTCATATTTTTAACATTAAGCTTATTTTGAATATAGAATAAAATGTCTATAGAAAACTGGTGGCACATTTTTAGAAAAAAGTATTAAAGTATTATTATGGGGAACAAAGTTTAAAGTTACTGCAGGTATATTCATTTAGGTAATAGTGTCCATTATAAATCTCTAAATATTTTTGAATATGCTTTTATTGATTTTAGAGAGAGAGGAAGAGAGAGGGTTAGAGAGCTAGAAACATCAATGCGAGAGAAACATTAGTTGGCACGCCCCCTACTGGGGATTGAGCAGTAACCCAAGAACCTGCCCTGACCTGGAATCAAATCAGTGACCTCCTAGTTCATGGGTTGACACTCAACCACAGAGCCACACCAGCCAGGATGAATCTCTAAATATTTGAATGACGTATATTTTACAATTTTTTTCAAAGATGTATGTGTACTCTTTATTGAAACGTAATATACACAATATTTTAATGCTTCTTTTTGTAGTGTTTTGTGTGGGGTTTTTTTTTTAGCAGAAAATATCACTTATCTTTTCTTTTTTTAATTTAATATTATTGTTTAAAGTATTACATATAGTAGTACATGTATCTCGGTCTACATTCTAATCAGGAAGAGTAAAAGTTTAAGCAGATATATTGCATAAATGCAATTAAGTATAACAAGATCAGTGTCTGGTGAATTTTTTCCTTATCTGGGTATGTCCCTCATTTCTTCCTTCCATCCCTCTTTCCAGTTTCTCTTTATCCCTTCTCTTCTTTTCATTAACAGATATTTTGAAATCATACTGTATGCTGGCCACCATTCAGGCATTAGGGAAAAGCAAAGAACAATTCAGAGTTTTGTGCCCTTACAGATTTTCCAGTTTATTGGGAATGGTAAACAATTAAGCAGGATAAAGTATGAAAAGGTAGTAGGGGAAATCCATTATGCTATGAGAGCACAAAACAAGTGAACTTCCCCTTTTCCTTGTCATTAATCCTGTTTAGTGAGCCCAAAGGGAACCTCTTTGTCTTTAAATCTTACAATCTGCAACATATTTACATATGTCTTTCTAACAATAACTAGTGGCCCACTGCACGAAATTCATGCACGAAGGAAGGGGTGTTCCTCAGCCTGGCCTGCACCCTCTCCAATCTGGGACCCTTCGAAGGCTGTCCTGCTGCTGGTTTACAGGGATAGAGCTTAAAGCAGCAGTCAGACATCCCTCTCACAACCCGGGACTGCTGGCTCCTAACTGCTCAACTGCCTGCCTGCCTGCCTGCCTGATTGCCCCTAATCACTCTGTCTGCTTGCCTGCTCTCCCCCAACTGGCCCCCTGCTGGCCTGCTCACTCCAAACTGTCCCCTGTTGTCCTGATCACCTCCAACTAAACCCCACTGACAGTCTACTAACCCCCAACGGCCTTGCGCCCCACCAGCCTGATCACCCACAACTGCACTCCCCTCTTGGCCTCTAACCGCCTCTACCTGGGCCCCACCAAGTCTCCTGGAAGGTCTCCCAGTCTAATTAGCATATTACCCTTTTATTAGTATTTATTAGAGGCCTGGTGCACCAGTGGGGGCACGTGGGAAGCTTGTCTTCTTCCATCGCTAGGGGCAACCCAAGCCTTCTGTTCACTCCAGCTCTGTGGTCGCCGCCATCTTGGTTTGGGTTAATTTGTATATTTGCTCATGATTGGCTGGTGGGTGTGGCTTGTGGGCATAGCAGAGGTATGGTCAATTTGCATGTTTCTTTTTTATTAGATAGGATAGCTCAAAATGTGCTTTTTACTTTCCCCTTCACATCAGGCACTGCCCCCACATTATAGTCCAGTTCCCTGGAACTCAGCATAAAAATGTTTAATTTTCATTGGTTTCTCTATAATCTTAAGAGTAGCACCTATTCTTTTTAATCATCAGAAACACTAACACATAAGCAACATAATCTCTCTATAACCCTTGCTTAATTTCAAGTGGGTATTCTAAAAGAAGGTAGAGGATCTGTGGGCTGTGTGCTTTTGATTTCTACCTGTTTTCTTCTACTTGGTATTCCTGAATATGGCTAATAAGTCATTTCTGACAGTTTCTGCTATGTCATAAGTTATGAAAATATATTTTCTCTCTATCTTTCTGTCTCTCTCCCCCCTTTATTTTCTCTTCTCTCTCCTCTCTCATTTTCAATACTAACTTCACTCTAGTGATTCAAATCTATGTCTATGTTGAAACTTACATAAGAAAGCCTTTAGCAATTATTCTATATTATTTTTACATTCTGAGAGCCATAAAAGACATGGCATGCACATATGATAGCTCTCCAGTAAAAGTTTTAGGTAATCTTCTAAATAGGTCACCTATACCCAATGTTGTGAATTATAAAGTTTATATGCCATTTCTACAGGAATCTCTATAGTTAAAACATGAAAACATTGTTAATGGAGATTATTTACTTTAATTAAAATATAAATAATATTAGAAAGCATGCTGAATCACAGATCAAAGGACTTAGAAGCTAGTTTTGCTGCAGGCACTTACTACCAATTCACTTTAGTGTTCCCTGGGCTTTAGTTGCACTATCTGTTTAAAAAAAAACAAAAAACAAATATACCTGCATTGCTTTCAAAGAATACACCCATGCTACCTATCTCACACATTTATTATGAGGCTCAAAAAATATAAAGAAGACTTTGTAATTTCTTTTAAAAGTGTTAAAATGCAATAAAATAAAATATGAACTTTTTATTCTACTATTAAACTTATATATTTGACTTTCACCTTCATAACAGCTTTTGCAAAACATTTTTGCTTTAAAATTTGACAAATCACTTATAAGATAGAGATTATAGTGGGTTCTAGGTTCCAAGCAAAACATCTTTCATTATTTATAGTGCTATTTCTATTCAAGTCAGGATAATTGGTATTATTCTCAATGTGAGCTCAAGAAGAGTCAGTGTATACCCCTTTGGGATGTCTTAGCTCCATCCTGTGATCTTGCACATTTCCGTTTGAATTTAACACTTACATTTTAAATAAAACAAGCTTTAAGTGGTATGTTTGATACCAGAGTTTCTAAAGAGCTTGGTAGAATTGTTCATTTAAATATTCTGCGTTGTGATTTGTACTATGGGAAAGAACAAGTTAGTGAATTTAGCTTGCCAGTAACTCTAGTTCTCAATCCAACTGAAGAGTATGAGAAAGACACCCTCCGGGTAAACAAGAGGATATGATAGTAGAGAATGGAATCACCAGCATACAGTAAAAACAAAAACAAACAAACAAAAAACCCTTGACTGATAGGTCTGCATGCTAGTATTTGTTCTGCCACTCATCAAGCTATGGGATTCCTAAGTACCTATTTCATAATATGAAAACTCAGGATTGTAGATTCAATGACCATATATCTGCAATATTAGTATCTACCCCTCTAGAAAGTAGTTTGCTGAAAGTAAACAGGCCCAGGGAAAAATTCAACTTTTGTTAAGAACAAACATGAATTTGCTACCTCCAGATATAATTTATATAGCCATTCCCCTAAAAAACATTTGTGTGTGTGTGTGTGTATGTGTGTGTGTGTGTGTGTGTGGCACTGTGAATGAGATATACTTGAGTAACAGGATTTCCAACCCAAAAATCCATGATCATAAATTTATTTCTACAGAATGGTTTTACCTACTAATAGAGAAATATTCACTCTCTTATTCCCACTCAACTGGAGCCATCAACTGGAGCTTCCTGTGTAATAAATAATAAAACTTGGGTTGTGACAGCAATTAACAACTGGTTTTGCTCTACAAATACTGTTCTGTTTGCCATCACTTCCCAGTGATGTGACTGTTATGTACAAAAGAAAGGAAAGGGGGGAAAAAGAGAAAGGGGGGGACATATACACAGAGAGAAAATTCTAGAGATTAAAAAAAAGAAAAATATTGAGCATTGGTGTTTTCTAAAGATCCTGACATAAGAAGGTCCCTTTATCTGGTTTGATCATCTCGGTGAGAAGCAAGATGCTAGACACACAAACAATGGCCTGAGATCCAGAAGACCAGAGTGCTACTCCATCTAACACTATTGTATAAAAGCTTTTGTGTGAATAAGCTCCTTTCTCTGGGCACCAGTTTCCTCTCCTGTAAGATGATGAAGAGGGTGGCCTAAATGATCTCTAAACGCCTTTCCATTTTTAAAATCTTACAAACAGTTTAAGAAACAATACTGTAAAGAGAGTTTTGTGTACCTTCATGGATGACTCATTCTTCTGAGTTAGTATGAAAAGATTGCTTCAAATTAGTACTTTGTTAATGTTGGATCTTGTGATTGTATAATTAAATATGTCATGCAGTACCATGAGGATGAAATAAAAGAATTAAAATCTAAATATGCTCTCTTTAACATTGACTCATAAAAAGATGTATAGAAGCGTTGCTTTACCCAAACATTTAAACTTTTTAAAGGTGTTTTAGCTAAGGAATCCTCTAAAAGGTTTCCTGGCCTTCCAAGTAAATGCAGATTTTCCCCTGGATTCATTCTAGATCATTTCTCATTCCATACAGAATTTTAACCTAAGGTGTCCCATACAATATTTTATCTGATACACCTTGAACTATTTCTCATTCTAGAGGCATATAGTGGTAGAATTTCATGCATTATACAACTGAAGAAAGTTACCTCCCCACCCCCCAATCAGACCACCATGATCTACTCTAAGCTATCCACACCTACTGAGATCATCCATCCTAGGCCTGATAGTAACGTTGATTAGTGAAGAGTCACTATCATCTCATAAGGTGGCATCAGGCAAGTCATTTCTGATCTCTGAGCCTCTGTGTTCTTCCTATGATAGTTGCATTAAGTGGTTCTATCTAAACTTGCAAATTCATGATTTTATACTTTGTTTAAACATAGTTTGTAAATTTTAAAGCTATACTACAGCAGGAGTTGTATGATAAGTAAATAAGTAATGTTTGTGTATAGGATCCATGAATGGATATGCCTATGTAAATCCTAAAGGTGCAATTTTTTACATGTTTTAAGCTAGTTAGCCTCCAGGAGCCTGTAAATAGTGCTTATATCTCATTACTGCCCACAGAAAGAAAGCAATCCACTAATCCTTCTCATTGCTTCTCAGTTCAGTTGAGCTCTCCAAGATGCAAGTTCAGGGCAGATTTATAATCTGAGAGAGAGACACTCAATACTGAAAGTCTTGGTGGAGAAGTCCCCAAAGGCCTGCAATTATTCTTCTGCACACACTTTCATAAAGTTATTAGATATCCTTTTTGGAAAAGAATGTCTGACAAGGGACACAGTATGTGGTTCAGCTCCAGCCATGAAATTGATATAAGGTTTAAGGAATCTACAGCAAAGGGCAATAGGAGTCTACTTATCAGCTTTCTAGTTTTTCTATCTCCACAATACGCATATGGCTGATCTCTTGCTTATATGGAATTGCTTAACAGAATTACAGATGCCTTCAAAGAGAAACCTATGCTGTTATAGATAGGCTTTGGATATTTCATGTGTGTGGAGATAATGCATTAAAAAGAGCACCACACTGCTGGGACCGGTTTGGCTCAGTGGATAGAGCCTCAGCAGACTGAAAGGTCCCGGGTTCGATTCCGGTCAAGGGCATGTACCTTGGTTGCGGGCACATCCCCAGTAGGGGGTGTGCAAGAGGCAGCTGGTCGATGTTTCTCTCTCATCGACGTTTCTAACTCTCTGTCCCTCTCAATTCCTCTCTGTGAAAAATCAATAAAATATATTTAAAAATAAAAATAAAATAAATAAAATAAAAAGAGCACCACAATAAAGTGTATGCATAAAAGATAAAAAAATTATAGATAAGAATCCAATATTTTAGGTGAAGTAATAACTCTTCTGTGCTGCCTATCAATGACTATTTTTTTTCTGTTTTTTTTAATTTAATAAATCTTTATTTTTCAGATTATTACAATTATTTCTCTTTTTTTCCCCCATAGCGCCTGTCTACCTGGTCCCCACCCCACCTTCTGCCCTTACCTCCCCGCCACTGTCCTCATCCATAGGTGTACGATATTTGTCTAGTCTCTTCCCGCACCCCACCACACCTCTTTCCACTTCTTTTCTATGCCCCTAATTGTATTATATTCACCAGTATATTCTGTTCCTTAGATTTTTTTATTCACTTGATTTTTAGATTCACTTGTTGATAGATATGTATTTGTTGTTCATAATTTTTATCTTTACCTTTTTCTTCTTTTTAAAGAATACCTTTCAGCATTTCATATAATATTGGTTTGGAGGTGATGAACTCTATTAGCTTTTTCTTATCTGTGAAGCTCTTTATCTGACCTTCAATTCTGAATGATAGCTTTGCTGGGTAGAGTAATCTTGGTAGTAGGTTCTTGCTATTCATCACTTTGAATATTTCTTGCCACTCCTTTCTGGCCTGCATAGTTTCTGTTTAGAAATCAGCTGACAGTCATATGGGTGCTCCCTTGTAGGTAACTAACTGTTTTTCTCTTGCTGCTTTTAATATTCTCTGTCTTTTGCTCTTGGCATTTTAATTATGATGTGTATTGGTGTGGTCCTCTTTGGATTCCTTTTGTTTGGGGTTCTTTGTGCTTCCTGGACGTGTAGTTTATTTCTTTCACCAGGTGGGAAAAGTTTTCAGTCATTATTTCTTAAAATATGTTTTCAGTATCTTGCTCTCTCTCTTCTTCTGGCACCCCCATAATTTGGATATTGGTACACTTGAAGTTTTCCCAGTGGCTCCTTACACTATCTTCATATTTTTGGAATATTTGTTCTTTTTGCTTTTTTGGTTGAGTGTTGTTTTTTGTTTGTTTGTTTGTTTGTTTTCTTGCTTCTTTGTATTTCAAATATTTGACTTGATTCTTACAATCCTCTAGTCTGCTGTTGGATCTCTGTATAATATATATATATATATATATATATATATATGTATGTATATATGTATATGTATATATATATATATATATATATATATATATATATATATATATATATATTTAGTCAGTATACGCTTAATTTCTAGTTGGTCCTTTTTCATATCCTTGTGGGTCTTGCTAAATTTATCAGCCTTTTCTAGAAAATTCTTGAAAAACCTTATAACTGTGGTTTTGAACTCTATATCCAGTTGTTTGCTTTCCCCCATTTCTTTCATCTGTGATCTGTTTCTTTGTCTCCACATTTTGGCTGTTTCCCTGAGTTGATAGAATGGCTTTCTGTGCTAGGTTTCCTATAGGGACCAGTGGCTCAGCCTCCTCAGGTACCTGAGGTGGACATCCTTGGTGAACCCCTTTGTGGGCTGTGTGCATTGTCTTGTTGTAGTTAAGCCTTGATTGTTGTTGGTATCATTGGGAGGAATTGACCTCCAGGCCAATTAGTTGTGAGGATCAGCTGTGTCTACACTGGGAGAACTTATATGCCGGATACACCCTTATGAGGCAAGACTTGCAAAAACCTCTGTGCTTAGCTTGGATGGGGCTGAGTCTCAAGGTGGAGCAGGCAACATTGGTTTCCTATTATCCCTGCCCTAATAGGCCACTGTGTCTCAGTGCCTCGAGGTAATCTCTGCAAGCTCCTTTAAGAGAAAGCCATGCTCAAGTTCTGCCCGATGCCAGACAGTCCAGTTTCTCCCTGAATGAGTCTGGGTCTCCAGAGTCTCATCTGGAACTGGAGTTCAGGGCAGTCGAGTAGCTTTTGTCTCCCTCCTGCTTCTGAAAGCCAGCTGTGTACTCAATTGCCAGTCTTCTCTGTGAGTGCGACTCAGTACCTATGCCTCCTGCAGCTCCTCTGAGTCTAAGTGTGCTTTTTTCTTTCCTTCTAGTTGGAGAATTTCCACTCAGCCAACCTTCCTGTGGTTCTGGGTGATGTCTATTTTGTCTTTTAGTTGTAGTTTTGAAATTGTTATGGGAGGCAGTGGTTTAGGTGTTTACCTATGCTGACATCTTGGTTTTCTCCAATCTATGACTAATTGAAAATAATTAGAGATAGATAAATGAGGAAACTCAAATTTATGAAATGGAAATAATTAAGTATAACAGCATCTACAAAACTGAAAAAAAAAAAAACATTACAAACTCGAAAAAGTGCATGTAGACTAAATCCCAGACTAAGCTTACTCAATGCAAAAAGACCTATGGACATCAATAAAGATTAACAGGCTATACAAAAATGGACAAAAGTTAGGAAAGCAGAATACAGCATAAAGGAAAATTAAATGGCTAATAAATATTTTTAAAAATTGGCAGAGCTGTCTCAAAGAAATTATACATAAAAAATAAATATTTTATTCAAATTAAAAAGCATTTTGAGAAATAATATTCCTTCCTGTTAAACTGGGCATTGTTATCCATGATTTGTGAGAACCTAAGTAAATACAATGTTTCTTGAAGAAAATATGTCAATATCCATAAAGAGCTATGTAACTTTGCATACTTTTTTACTTAATATGTGGATGTATACTATGGAAATACTGTATATGCACCAAGTTATTACTGCAAGAATACTTTAAAGTGTTACTTATAACATTAAGAAATAGCAACACAATAATAGAATACTTATTATATTAAAAAACTGCACATCCATACAGAAGAAACCCTAAGTTATCTTTAAATATGAAGTTGAAGAACATTTAATAATGTAAAAATATTCATGACAAATAATTCAGTAAAAATTTCATATAGGTTTGAACTCGTTTTGAAATATAAAATTGTGAGCGTTACACACCTGTTCACATGCACAAAAGGCACAGAGGCCATGTATTTAAATATATTTGGTTAACATGGGTAGTAAAATTACTAACATTTTTATTCTTTAAATTTAGTTATATTTTCAATGTTACCTAAAATGAACATTGTTGTAAAAACATTTTAAAATCTAAATATAGTTACATGCTACATATTAATTTAAATGTATACATTTTAATAACATGTTAAAACCACCACACAATAGATAAAATAGATCAAATTTGAACAAAATATCTAAAGTTACATTTAAGTTTGTAATAAGGAACAGATTTATAGATATTAACTCAAAAAAGTATAAAGAAGAAAATTAAAATATCAAAGCGCTCAAAAGTAACCACTGTTAATATTTTAAGATATATACTTTTCTACATAGAGAGATAAATTTATAGATATATAATCTTTTTTGAAATTCTTTTTGGTACGTCTATATTTATAACCTGAATTTTCAATTAACAATATATCATAAACATTTCCCTTAAATGTAATTAAAATTAATTTTAGCTCAAATTATTCTAGAACAAATGTATTATTATTAATTTAATCAATTCCTGTTATTGAACCTCTAAATTTTTGCAATTAAAAAAAAATTATTATAGAAAACACTTGTGATGACGCTCCATATGGATTAATCTTGGACTGCCTTTTTTTTTTTTTTTTTTTTACTTTTCCTTAGGATAAATTCCTAAGTTTGGAGTTACTGCTTTAAAGTACCTAGTAATTTGCCCAATTGCCTGTGAGAAAAGCTGCACTAATTAACACTTCTACTTTAATTGTATGGGACTTTCTATTTCTCCACACCCTTGTAAACATTGAAATTTACCAGGCTTTACTTCCTTTGCCAGGTTAAATAGTAAGGTTCAACCATTTTCCCCATGTTTTTATTGCGTAATATGCTAATTCATGCCATTTATCCTTATTGATAGAAAAACTCATTTTATATGGAAAATATATATTAAACAAGACTAATATTAGAAAATTAGAAGAAAATTGGGTAAGATGTGCTGGATACCAAACAAAGGAATAAACCAATGGAGTAGATCTCTTGTAGTAAATATCCACCACAATATTTTGAATTTCTTTATAGAAATTGTTCTATAGTACCTCCACTTCTTCAACTAAGATTAAAGTACTACATGGTGATAATTTGCATTCTCTTTTACCTTATAAAATTTTATATTTTATTTTGTTATTGAGATATGTGTACCTGGTGTTGTCTTTTTCAGATTTTTTTTTTTTTTTTGTAATCTGGCTTCTCATCTAATCTACTATGCTAAATGTAGAAAAGGACATACATAGTTCTGCTAAATACTATCCACATCAAAAGCCAAAGGGAGCAAATGGATTCAGAGGGGAACATTGAAATATTCATTGGGTGAAATGCTTCCTATAGAGCATCAAGGGTCCCAAAAAGAAAGATAGGCTCATCAGATAAAGATTATGAGAACCAACTGCTCCAAATAATAGGTCAAGGTTGCTGTGTAAAGCCATTTCTCTTATCTTTCATGTCTTTTTATAAAGGGATGGTAGTGAGTTACAACTGAATAGGGTAACATACATAATGAAATGTTCATATAAAATTTGTGCAAGTATGAAACTTTGAGTTAAACTAAGACATTGCATTTGTTACTTCCATCTTGTTGATTAAGAAATAACCTAATGAAAGGTACTAAAATTTTGCAAGTTGGAAACTGAATCTTCCTGAAGTTATATCAACATATTTAAGAAGGCTATGACCATTATAGGAAGTTTGAGTACTGGTTCTCATTTGTTTGCAAACTTCCAGTGACTTCCACTATGAGACCAGCAAAAATATGGTTGTTTCTTTAGGTAAGAATCAGAAAGAATCACTTGAGAATGCATTTACGGGTAAAATTTAGATAGGGTAAGAAATCAGATCTGTAATCTAAATAAGGGTGTTACTTTGTTACTTATCCTTTTATAAATAACAAGACAACTCTATTTACCTTCTGATCTTAATGACCAAATGACTGAGAAGAAGAAGGTGTTAAAAAACCTGTTACCTGATAAGGACCTTTATTTACCATAGAAGGAACTAGTAGAGGACCTCTGTAGACTAGGGCTGTTAGCAAAAATTTAGAGAAGCTATGCAAAGCCAATCACTGTAAAACTCTATCAGGAGCAAAAGCAAACATATTTGCTAAGTGAATATGCTTTACAAAAGGTTAATCTGTAGCTGGAATAATAACACTATTCTGGAAAAAAAATTCAGCTTGCAGGAATTGAAAAAAAAATATTGTGACAGGAAAATGATGCATGCTGAAATACTAAATAAAATACTTTTAGATTCTTTAGTTCCCATTTTGGTCTTTAGTAGAAACCTGCAGATTGCATGATTCTTCAATTTGCTTATCAGTCATAAATGTGCAACTTGCTCATGCTTCACAATTGGGCATGATCGGAAAAGATAATGGAAATGGGGTAAAGAAAAAAAAAGTGAAAAGAAAAGGAAATACATAGTACTCAAAAGTAATTTCAGCACCAAATGGTTTTCACTTTTAAAATATTTTTGTCAACAAATGAAAAACCAAATTTTTAAAGAATATCTATCTTTTGTTTCAAATTTCTGAAAAAGTAAATACATAATTTTCTTTCTGGGACAGCCTTACAGGTGAGCAGAATCTGCAGCTATCTAGAGTATGATATCAAAGGTGGAAAAGATCTTCCTCCAGGAGTTTATCATCCTGTTTTCCTTCCTGTTCTGAAATTGACACTTTAAAGTCAGCTTTTTAAAAGGGAAATTTAGAAACCGCAGTAATGTTAACCTAATAATTCACCAACTTCCTCATTTCCCAAATGGAGGAATGAAAGTCCAAAGAGTGAGAGTGAATTACCCAAAGTCCCTCCAAATGGACATGTTACTTGTGAAGAAGAATAGCATAGGCTAGAGAAAGTTCTAGCCTCTTTCAAGAACACAACAAAAATCAATAATAGAATAGTTCCCATAAGTTAATCTGATTAGCTAGTTTTTACCTGGGAAGAGAAAAACATTCTTAAAGGAGAAAAAGCAAACAAACAATAGAAAATAAGACAGCCAAGTTTTGAGGAAATTGTTTAGAAAGTGAACTCAAAGATATAAAGTCTAGTCTCAGGAGAAGAGCATGGAGAAAAAGGGAATAAGATAAAAGGCACCAATCAGGGAGAAAAAGATAATGGAAACAATTATGGTCTGGATGACAATGTTGTCTTATCTCCCCATTCACAAATAGAGGACCAGGAGCTAAATGCAAAATTATTTTCCTCAGGAAGAAAAACAATCTTGCTATGAATTTAAAGATGCAAAGAAAAAACAGGGCAATATGTATAGGGAGTACAGTAATTTTTCTATTTTCAAATCATAGTTCATTCATTCTCTTCCATTAGCCCTTTATTTTTGGCCACCTTCATCTGGTAGCTAAGTTCAGACTTTAATTTTTCACATTTGCATATCATCTAAAATAGGAAAACCACAAAAAAACCTTTTTTTTTTTTTTAAAGGCTTAGAAGGGGTAAGTTAAGGTCAATGATTTCAGCATTAACTCTGAATGTCCTTGTTTTTTATGAAGTTGCCAGACCCTTAATATACAATTTAAATGCAGCTTTGACTGGACTAGAAAATGTTATTTTAAATCCCCAGAAGACATAGACCAAAGGACAGTAAAAATGCATCCCACATTTGATTTAATGATGCTTTGAATTAAAGTAAAAGGAACATATGTCAAAACCTTGATCCACTGATTATTCAAGTTCAGTTTAAGGCTAACGTGTTGAACCTCTTTACATGAATCTAAAGTCTAATATATAATACATAACAGAAATTACCTGTTTGCAATAAAAGTATCTATATACTTTCAAAAACATTTTAGGTTGCTAAGCCTCAGTTTGTGTGTTTTGTTTATACCTTTAATGGTGTCCTTTTCTTCTCTTGGAGAAATCTATATTTTGACTTCTGGGGATATTTTAACAGGGCCCTATACCATTGTTGCTCTATCTAGTAACAACTAGAATTTCTGCTTCAGTTTCTTTTCTTTTCTTTTCTCTCACAGCTGCCTCAGTTCATCTTTCCTACTCCCACCTCCATTCACACAAGTCTAGAAGACTGCTAATTTCCCTCTCATTGAACAGTCATGTGCCATATAACAATGTTTAATTCAACAACAGACCACATATAGGACAGTGGCTCCATCCTATCTAATAAAAGAGTAATATGCAGATTGACTATCATTCCAACACACAAGATGGCTGCTCCCATGTGGACAAAAGATGGCTGCCACAAGATGGCTAGCAGGGGAGGGAATTTGGAAGGGACCAGGCATGCAAGGGAGGGCAGTTTTGGGAGATCAGGCCAGCAGGGGACTGCAGTTGGGAGGGACCAGGCCTGCAAGGGAGAGCAGTTGGATTTGGTTAAGCCTGCAGTGGCAGGTAGTTAGGGGTGACCAAGCCAGCAGAGGAAGGAAGTTAGGGGTGGCCCAGGCCTGTAGGAAAGGGCAGTTGGGAGGGACCCAGGCCTGCAGGGAATAGCTGTTGAGGGGAGCAGACCTGCAGGAGAGGGCAGTTAGCAGCAAACTGGCTGGCAGGGGAATAGTTAGGCATCAATCAGGCTGGCAGTGAGTGGTTACGGGGTGATCAGGCTGATAGGCAAAAGTGATTAGGGGCAGTAAGGAAGGCAGGCAGGAAAGCAGTTGAGAGCCAGCAGTCCTGGATTGTGAGAGGGATGTCCCAGATTGGAGAGGGTGCAGGCTATGATGAGGGACACCCCTCCCCCCTCTGTATAAATTTTGTGCACCAGGCCTCTAGTAAGATTATAATGGACCTGAGCAATTCCTATAGCCTAGTGATGTCCAAGCCTTCATAACTTCATAGTGCAATGCATTCCTCATGTGTTTGTGGTGGTGCTGGGCAAATAAACCTCTCAGTTGTATAAAAATATACCATATACAGTTATGTACAATGCATAATACATGATAATGATAATAAATGGTTCTGTTGCCACTTTATGTATTTACTATACCACACTTTTATTATTTTAGCATGTACTTTTTTCCACTTATAAAAAATAAAGTTTGCTGTAAAACACTATATTTTGTTATACCAGCAATGAGATCACACATATTATATATACTGAGTCTCTTGATTGCATCATTTTCTGTCGTGCTTGATTTAATCTCGTGTTTTTTGTGCAATAACATGCTGCATAGGCTTGTAGCTTGGGAGCAATGGGCTAAACCATATGGCCTAGGTGTGTAGTAGGTCATATCATCTATATCTATGTTAGTGTACTCTATGATGCTCACAGAAGGATGAAATCACCCAATACATTTCTCAGAAGGTATCTCCCTGAGCATAACTGTATATAACATTGTCATGTATTTTACCCAATCCAGGGACTTCTGCTATCACCATTTTCCAGTCAACTCTTAAATATGTGACCTTGAACTATAGTCTAAACTATAGATCCATGTTTCCTAATGTGGGATTCACATCTCCTACTGGATATCCCAGTTGGATATTCAACATATATCTTCCTTAGAGTATAGTCCCCGACTTTCGTTTTTCTATTAATAGTACAACTTCTCTCCCAGTCACTGGGGCTGAGCACTTTAGGCACCCTAGACTCCTTTCTCTCCATGGCCCTTCACACACAATCAATTTCCAAGTGCTCTTGATTCCACTTTCTCGATATTTCTTGCATCTGCCCCCTCCTATCTACTTCCATTTATAACAATCTGGTTGATACTCTCATTACTTTTAATCCTGGGCTACTCTAATAGCCTCTTAATTGGTCTAACAGTACTCATCCCTCTTTACTCCATTGCATGGTACGCACATACTGTCAGAGAGATATTCCTTGAGGCAACTCTAATCAAAATGCTACCATACTCAAAAACTTTCAACACCTTCCTATTGCTAGCTAACAAAATATTAATCACGGACCCTGGCATTTAAAGTTATCTATATGGTACCAAACTTCATCTGTATGATTCCTTTGCATTCAACCTCTGTTCCAATGAAATTAGACTGCTGACTTTTTGAAAATGACCTATGTTACCTTATCACTTGCCTTTGATCATGCTGTGCTTTCTTCCTAGCCTATCTTTCTCTCCCTGCTGCCAAATAAAAATAATAGTTCCCCTCCAAAGTACAGTTCAAATTGACATCTTCTCTGATGTATTTTGTGCCTGCCTATTTATGCCATTTCTAAATACTAAAATTATAATTCTAAACAGATACTTTTATAGGCAGCATAGAGAAAGGTGGATCAACACTATAAAATTGACATTAGCCATACTGAAGCTCAGGAGAAATAATTTTTGGGTACCACATAGAAAAATACTGAATCTGAAAAAAATAAAGAAAAATACTGTATCTGAATAATCATTCAGACACAAAATATATGAACAACCAGACGGAGCTACGTCAGGTACAACCAAGAACTGGCAGGATTTTTGCCAATCCGTTTTTTGTACTAGTGTAGATATGGAAGACATAAGATAGTAGTTTTCTCTTGTGACTTTAGTCTGGGGCATAATTAATTCTAGACCATTTACTAGAGAAACATTGAATCAAGTAGATATCTCTGAGCTGGGTATTTCCTAATCCCTGCTTACCTATTTACCTTTGAACTTCAACTGCATTCAAGCCTTAGATATGTTATGGAACATTTTTCTCTACTTTGCACTATGCATCATTTGTGTATTTCTCTTATGTTCCCCTACTGAGCTATATAACATCTTTGCGAAAAAAGACTGTCTCAGGCATCATAGACCTAGAATTTTATATAAGAGGAAATTTAGGTGGCAATCTTGTCAGAATTTGGAGATGGAGAAGAGACTGAAGGCTATGAGATGTATCTGCATATCATGTATACTATTTTACTCAGACTATGTATATTTGTGGTGGCTTGGTGGGTGCTGGTGGAAGTCCTGACCAAGCACTAAAGCCTTCTCACACCTCCCTTAGTCATTTGAACTATATCTTACTTCTTATATTGTTTTACCTATTGCAAGATATATCAGTAACTACAGCTCTGTATGTAGACCTACCTAAATACATTACCTCCACAATATTCCCATGTGGGAGCCTCTAGCCTTCCTTTCCTCTTTTATTTATTTCCTTTCTTCATTTATTTCTATTTCCTTTGTTTCCTCTTTATTTTCTGCTGTTCCTTCTTTTCTTTCCTGTCAAAAATAAAATGGATTTTTTTGAGTTTGGATAGCAACTGTACTTTAGAGATCAGAAAACCTGCGTTAGGATCCCAGCTCTGTCACTAGCTGAATGCCTTTACACAAATACCTTGACCTCTCTGCTCACCAGTGTTTTTAACTAAAGATTTGTAATAGTATTTTTGCTTGAAAATATAGAGTGGAGAAGTGATGGTATGCCCCCAAATAAGGCACACAATTAAAAATAATGCTTCTGTTTTCATTTTGGGTATGTGGATCCCTTCAATAGTTATTTGAATTTACACATGTAGATGATATTGGTTAAACCAGGAATATATTCAGGATAGGAATAGTCTCTATATCTTTGGTATAGTTTTGCAACATACTATTTTTTAATTTCCAAAATATAATTGTTACTCTGTTTTTGAGTAAATTAAGAATCCTTGTGAAATGAAATAGTACTTAAGTTAATATTTTAAGAAATCCTCAGAAAGATGTTTATGATTCTAGTGATGTAGATGATAGTGGTCTGTTATCATTGCATCAGCTGTGAAACTACAAAATTTTACCATCCTAATGGGCTTTAGCTCAATAAAGATTTAAGGAAATAATTTTGCTGTCATTGGACATCCTATTATTATCTAATCAAAAGTTGGTACTAGAATATGTTTTATTTTTATTCTTGTACTTTTAGAATAAAATATGAAATCTAGAATAAGTTTTATAGTAAACTGGTGTTTGGTTAATTTTTGGCAGATTGTCTACACCTGACCTGCTGCTAAGAGTTAATTCAAGTAACTAGTTACTATCTATAAAATGTTACATGATGAAATTACTTTTCAGTAAGTGTAGGTTTCCATTTGTATGGGCATACATTTGTTGAGCAATGAAAGAAATAAATTGTTCAAATAACTAGAAATCCAGAGACAGAGCAAGCTTTGGGGTTGGTGTAATCCGGAATCTTTGGCTCCACTTTCTTGTGATTCCCTATTAACTGGTCTCATCTGGGCATTGGCTGAATTCTCAGGATGATGTTGAAGTAGCTATAGCAGTTCTGAGCCTCCTATCCAATCAAGACAATATTCAGAAAGAAAGTGATGTATCTAGCTTTTTGTTTTGTTTTGTTTTGTTTATTTTTAAGAGATACAAGGTAACAAAGACATCTGGTGACCTGAGTCAAAAGTAACAAGCAAGTTTTGGTAAACAATCTTTTATAAATGGAGGACTTTGCCATTTCTGACACACTTTTGTATCCTGATTAATATATTTTAAGATAAATAATTTCTTCTTTATAGTTAAACACTATCCTCATGCCTTTTAAGACCACATTTTTCTCATTTGCACTTTGACAAAGTATCAGTGTACTTGTAATAAATCATTCTGCAGTATTCTCAAAGAAAACATTATTGTATATATGTATTGCTGAGCAATTGATTAAAATGGCAAGAAAACAATAGATATTATGTGTCTGATGCCATGTAAAGAGATGATTTTCAACATTCATGTATTTATTTTCTTGTGATTCTTTTAAATTTCTTCAAAAGATGCCTCCATTTATCCAGGAAGCTTGCTTTTGTATAGAACAAAGAGCCAGATATACAAGTTAGAATCTTCATGCTACCAGTATGACATTGAATAAATCACTTAAATATTCTGAGTCTCTGTTTCCTCACCTGAAAAATTGGCATAATAATCCTTAGCTTATAGCTTTGTTGTCATTCATTAATTGCTTGTTTCCTTCCCTTCAATCTTCACATTTTTATTTAGCCTTTCCACTTTTTTTTTCAACTAAGCTTTAAAAAACAATATTAGTAATTAAATTAATATCTGCCAGTGATATAAGTAATCAAGAAAGTATGTCACCAACCTTTCAAAGGTTTCTTAAACCATTCCGTTTTCTATTTCTGTTTGAGTTCTCAATCTACCCACCAGGTTCTTTAAATAAGAAACAGGCAATTTTCTCATTTTATTTTCATACTAGAGGCCTGGTACAGGATTCATGAACTGGTGGGGTCCCTTGGCCTGGCTGCCAGAAGCCAATTCCAGCATATCAGCAGGGCTGAATCATTTGGAGACAGCAGAGGGCATTTCCCCAAACCTGAAAGGGATACATAGGTGATTGCTTGTTTCCAGACAGCTAAGGGCATTTCAATCTACATGTTATTGCCTTCTACTGGCCAAACACCTGAACAGCTGTAAGCAATTTTCCAATCTGACAATGGATTCTGTAGACCAGTGTTTCCCAAACTTTTGACATATGTGTACCCCTTCTATAATTTTCGTAATGCTGAGTACCCCTCGTACTCATGAACATAGAAGTAGGCGCAGCTAAGCACGGTGCAGTGCATATCCCCACCAAACTCTGGTGCAACGTGTACCCTCACCAAACTCTTCCCGTACCCCCGGAGTATGCATACTAGACTAACCCTGGCCTTTGAAGTGTATATCTACTTTGCCTCAGGACAATCCTATATAATAAGAGGCTAATATGCAAATAGACCGAACAGCAGAAAGACTGGTGCTCACACCTGCTGCTGGTGCTGGCTCTGCTCACATCCACTGCCAGTGCTGGAGCTACCACTTGCACCCACTGCCAGCACCTGACACTGGCCCAGATTACTCAGCACCATCAGTGGGTGTGAACAGTGGCTGCCAGCTCCAATAATCCCTGAGGGTTTATCCACCTCCCCCTGCTCCTGAGGGGTGATTGTGGCAACAGCCACCACTCACACCCACTGACAGCGCCAGCCCCACTCACACCTGCTGCTGTCACCAGCCCCAATTGCTCCGTGCCATCAGTGTCAGCAGGTACAAGCTGAGCTGGCCTGTCACTGCTTGGAAAAAGCAGAGGCGACAGTGTGGTTGCAGGCAAACAGGGGCTGAGGAGGGCGGGGTGGCAGCTGGAGGGGCCAAGTAGGGGCACAGTGGATGGGCCAATACCCGCCTCTGTGCCCACCACAGCCTCATGGCCCACAGTTCCTTTCAAGGTGCACAAATTTGTGCACTGAGTTCCTAGTCTGTGTTAATAAAAAGGAAGGGGTCATGAGAAAAGGAAGAATTTGGTTTCTTTAGCCAAGCTCCTCTGGCCCTCAAAATGCCTTCCAAAATTATGTTTTGTGTCTGGACTCTTGTTTAATTTACACACAGCACTTCTGCAGATTCCTGAACCATTCTACATGCTGGATTAAGAGCACCTGCACGTTACGGGGGCATAGGCTACCAAGGAGACATAGCTGAACCTCACATCACCCTGCTTGGCCCTGAAGAATGTCTGTTTAGCCAGAGAAGGGTAAGATTCCTCAGGGAAGGAACAATCTAAAACAGGCACAGTTGCAGAGGAGCCATCATGAGAGAACTTGAGGGTCAACAGAGGTGGGTCACAGACCCTCACCATCCCCCCCAACTTTGCAGGAGCCTGAACCCTCACCCTTTCTAAGGAAGGTCTCCTGCCCCCATGGCTGCTTCACTTCCCATGCACAGCTCAAATCGGGACACAGGTAATAGAGACTTATCCAACAGCAGCTGCCCTCTCACTGCAACAAGACTTGTTTGAGTTGTTTTGTACCCCTGTGTGGGGAAGTGGCTTTTTGATATCTAAATCCAGCCTAGCACCAGAAATGCTCAGGGCCTACTCAAGAAGGCAAATAATCCTTTCCACTAATATATACAGAGTAAAATAAGATTGTTGTTAGAGTATTAAATTTGACAGTAAAATACTAGTCAAGTTTTCAGACTAATTTAAATTGGCTAATTGAAATAAGTGAATATTCTAGAAAAATTGATTGTACTGGACAAAAAGCTGCTCCTAAAGTCTTACCAAAACTTTTTATTGGTAGTTCATCTCATGGTAAAATTGTGTAACATGTAATGAACCTAAAGCAGTTATATTTTAGTGCAAAAATTAAAAATTTAAAGCTAAGACTACATTATAAAATTTCCAAAAGCCTCCTCATATTTAAATAAAAAGGGGAGTAGTAGAAGGATATCATGTAAAAAAATATCCTGTAAATAAATTACATCTAGAAAAAGTTTACTTTAGAAAATTAACTTTCATTGGTAATGCTAACAGCAAGACGCCCATAAAAATGCACATGATGTCAAAACAAACCAAGGGAAAATTGTTTGGGCAAAAATTAAAAAAAAGGATCCCAAGTCAAATTTATAGAAATCATTCCTTTATTAGCTTTTGGTCGAGAATATGTTTGTATATTTTCAGAAAACAATTCCAAGACCATATAGATTCCTGCAACAGAGAGGAATTGACAGGACTGCTCCAGCCATGAAGACAGAAGAGAAATAGTCCAGAGATGGAAAATGCTGATGATGCCTTGCCATACTAGCAGACAGCAGCTATGTACTGCAAGTTGTCCAGGACTAAACCAGAGAGGGTCGGACCTGCATCACCACCATTTGTCCACCAACTGAGATATCATTGCTGACATGTACAATTGAAATTGGAACTCAAAAGAACTGTTGGTCCAGAAAGAAATTCACTACATATTGATTCATTTGCCTCTCAGCATAAGCATTATTGCTTGTATCATTTTTGGTTCTTATAAGTTTATTTATTGTATCATATGATCCTACTCATCTAGGGAAAATAATGAAAAACATAAACTGATGAACAAAAACAGACCCGGAGTCAGGGACGCATTGATAAGACTGTCAAACCTCAGAGGGAAGGTTGGGGAGGATGGGGGAAAGAGGTAGAGATCAACCAAAGGACTTGTGTGCATGCTTATAAGTCTAACCAGTGGTCACGGACAACAGGGGAGTGGGAGCATGTGTGGGGAGGGGTTTGGGATGGGAATGGGGAGGTGATACCTTAATCAATAAAGAAATTTTTTTAAAAAAAGAGCACTGGCACCTTGCCTGTGGGGATTGGGCCAAAACAAGCTCTCCAACATCCCCCGAGGGGTTCTGGATTGTGAGAGGGTACAGGTCAGGCTAAGGGACCCCACCAGTACACGAATCCATGCACTGGGTCTCTAGTATGCATATAAGACCTTTGGTTAATATCTTTCTACCATTCCCTGTCCCCCCTTCCCTCTGAGTTTCATCAGTCTGTTCCATGTTTCCATGCCTGTGGTTTCAGCTTCTGCATTGAGCATCTGCTCTGTGGTTGTCAGCGTGCATTATAGCTACCAATTGTATGGTCAAACGGTCAGTCTATTGGACAGTTGCTTGGATATATATATATATATATATATATATATATATATATATATATATATGCTTTATACACTTGAAATTATACCCTTCTTACTGTTTATTATTTGACTAATACAAAATATGCCTCCTTATCAATTTATATTTCCAGGCTCACCTCAACACAATTTGATTTTTTAATGTACTCCATAATAACTGAGCCAATGTTTACTTTTACAAGATGACAAATTAACTTTTTCTTTTCACAATGGAGACAAATTCCTGCTGATAAACTGTACTAATACTTGTATTAAGTTTCATGCTAGGATAAGCCAGACAGACAATCAATAGATTATATTTCTTTTTAAAAAAATATTTTATTGATTTTTTTTTTTTTTTTTACAGAGAGGAAGGGAGAGGGGTAGAGAGTTAGAAACATCTATGAGAGAGAATCATCGATCAGCTGCCTCTTGCACACCCCCTACTGGGGATGTGCCTGCAACCAAAGTACATGCCCTTGACCAGAATCGAACCTGGGACCTTTCAGTTTGCAGGCCGATGCTCTATCCACTGAGCCAAACCGGTTTCAGCAATAGATTATATTTCTATATAATATAACATGTCCCTTTTTTTTTTTAAGAACTGATTCAATATAAAGTTTTTTTTTAAATTAATTTCAGCAAGTAAAGACAGTCTTGAGATGTCTAGTGTTACAATTGTCAAGGTAACTCTAATGTTAAGGAATACATTTTTTAATGACTAGAGGTAGTAGGTTACAGATCATTTCAGGAATACTACAATGAAGCTTTACTACTGTATTTACTTAGAAGAGTGCTATTAGCACAGCAATTTTGTAAGATTAATATTCTGCCAAATTGTCTAAAAGGTTTCAGATAGCTCTTCTAATTTTATGGGAAATTGTTATCAAAAGCACATCTCTTATGAAAAACACATATTAATACATCAGACAAGATAAATACATTTTAATAAATAAGCATTATGTTACAAAGCAGTTATATCTCATTTGAACCTGATATAATGAGTAATGGAGCATTTCAACTTCATACAATGAGTAATGAAACCTTTCAACAACACTGATGATTCACTATGTCATTAAAATATACTGAAATTTTAAAAGAGAGATTAAAATCATCACAGAAATCCACTCGGAGTCTACAAGAATAAAGCCTGAATTATTTTTCATGCTCTGGCAGAGCGGGAGACAGAAGCTGCTTGCACAAGTTGTTCAGTAGAATCCTAAAAGGAGCAGAGTGTCTGAATAATTTATTTCCCCTGTTGTTGCCCAATACTGTACTACAAAATGGTATACCTGATGAAACTAACCCATTGTAATTTGACATCTTAATGGTCTAGTGTTAATTTTGACTAGATTTTGTAGCATCATTTATTTTTCATTATCTCTGTAGAATTGCACTGACTTTGTAAGATTGTTAACAACTGAATATAAAATTAGAGTTATAAATCAAGAATGAAAATGGGAAAAGTAACTTTACTATCAAATAACAGTGTATCTTTTCCGTTTCAATAATTGGGTGAACTAAAATGAAACTCTTTGTTTGCTATAATCATTTAAACATTTTTATGACATTGTTCTTAACTTTCAGAAATTATTTCTATTCTCTCTGCTTTTTTAGTAGAGGTTTTAAAGTGTTGTTGTTGTTTTTTTCCTTAACATATATGTGATATCCAATTCAAATATTGCTAATGGCTGTGTGTTTGCAGTTCATTATGTTAGATTCTAATATCATCCAATTTCTTTCTGAATCAGTTAAAGAAAGAGTCTGAGTCAGTTAAAGAAAATATATAATCCCCTCCAGGTTAGTGGGTTCAGGGAAAGTAAAAACATATGTCTAAAAATGGCAAAGATTAATTGCCTAGGTCTTCTTTTTTACCTTCCTTAAGACTCAGATAAAGGATACTTGAGCTTTCAGAATTTTAGCTGCAAAAGTTCTTTATAAGAAACTGTTCCAAATATAAGTTAGTTCTCAAAAACTAACTGCTTTGGCACTGCAAGGAACTTCAGCTCTATCTAGCAGTTTCATCTCCGGAATTTCACAACCAATCTAATTGTGTCCATTTTGCAGTTATCAATTCAACTCAGTGATTTCATTTGTCACTTGGAATCTGTCAGACTACTATACACATAACATTCAACACCCAATCTGGAGGTCACTAAGTTGTGCAGATGTAAACCAATATTACTTTAACAGCACTGATGCAAATGCAGCAGTTGTCACACACACACACACACACAACACACACACACACACACACACATACACACAAATAAATGAGTTTCTAATGAGATTAAAAATAAGGATGAAACATTAGAAAACATGATCTTCAATTAAGATACTGAAAGATAGTTGTCTTGGGGCACATTTAAGGGAATAGTTGTTATTGTTGTTGTTTTTCACTGATAGCTTTTTTTTTCTCTGTCTCACCTTTTCCTATTTTCCTAATGTTACTATTCATATTTTGGTTCTATTATATAATGGTTTCTTCATACTTAATAATTATCACGTAATACTCTCAAAAATATTTTTAAATTTCGGGAGAACCAAGATGGCAGCATAGGTAAACACCTGTTCTTGCTTCCTCTCACAACCACATCAAAACTAAAACTAAGAGACAAAACAGCTATCATTCAGAACCACAAGAAAACTGGTTGAGTAGAAGTTTTACAACTAGGAGGAAAGAAAAAAGCACATTGAGACTGGTAGGAGGTGTGGGGTACAGAGGTACTAAGGCATATGCAAAACAGGTTGGCAACTGGGTGCACTGTTGTTGTTTTTTTCAATATAGAAGGAGATAAAAGCTCCCAATTTCTCTGAACCCCAGTTCCTATGAGGACACAGACTCATAGGGAGAAATTGGATTGTCTGGCACTGGGCCAAAACATGAGGGCGGCTTTCTCTTAGAGGTGCTCATAGTGATCATTGTTCCTGTGGGGGGTACGGAACATGGAGACACAGAGACTCAGAGAAGCAGAAACTCAGAGACATGAATACTGGGAGACATGGAGACAGCTGACTGGCAGCCATTGCTGTTTGCTCCACCCTGGTGATTCCATGAGACCCTATCCCACCCAATTTACAACCCACACAAGCTGTGTGCATCAGCTTTTGCATATGAATGGCCTGGCCTTTTGCAGACTAACCTAACAAACTACAACTAGGTCAGAGAGCTCAAAAGCTTCTAAAAGAAGGCCCAAGGCTCTTGGCAGCCATAGCCTGCCTTGCTTCACAGCTGGGCCTCATCCCAGCACTTTTAAACCCCAAAAAAACAGAAGGAATCTGCAGAAGTCTCTGTAGCTCCTGCTGGTTGGCCTTAGGCAGTGCCTAACTTTGCACCTCCTTGGAGATCCAAGAGGCAGTATACCCAGTGGTCAGTGTGAGACCATCCAAGATTACAACTCTTCACATCCATAAGCAACACACTCAAGGGGAAGACTCAGGGAGCACCAAAGTCCCCTGAAGCAAGTCTTGCCCAATAAGGGTGTCTCCAGCACAGCAGCTCTTCCATTGTAGACACAGCTGGTCCTCACAGCCAATTGGCCTGGAAGTCAATTCCTCCCACTGATACCAAGAACAATCAAAGCTTAACAATAACAAGACTTTGGACACGGTCCACAAAGGGGTAAATCACGAAAGCATCTTAGGTGATTAGGGAGGCTGAGACAATGGGCCCTATAGGACATCTAGTACACAAGGCCACTCTATCAACACAGGGAAGCAGCCAAACTGTGGAAACAAATAAACAGGTCACAAATGAAAGAAATGGAGGGAAGCAAAGTACTGGATATAGAGTTCAAAACCACAGTTATAAGGTTAATCAAGAATCTTCTAGAAACCTCTGAGGAACTTAGTGAGAGGTTCAAGGATATTAGTGAGAATGCCAAAAAAATTGGAAAAGGACCAACTGGAAATTAGCATACACTGATCGAAATAAAGAATAATGTACATAAATTCAACAGTAGACTAGAGGATCCCAAGAATCAAGTCAGAAATTTAAAATATGAGGAAGCAAAAAACAAAACAAAACAAAAAAGCACAACAAACAAACAAACAAACAAAAACCCCAGTAAAGCAAAAAGAAAAAAACACCCAAAAATATGAAAATAGTTTAAGGAGCCTCTGGTACAACTTCAAACATACCAACATCTAAATTATGGGGTGCAAGAAAGAGAGAGAGAGCAAGATATTAAAAACTTATTTGAATAAATGACAGAAAAATTTCCCTACCTGATGAAAAAAAATAAACTTATAAGTCTAGGAAGCACAGAGAACCCCAAACAAGAGGAATCAAAAGAGGACCATACCAAGACACATCATAATTAAATTCCAAGAGCAAAAGACAAAGAGAGAATATTAAAAGCAGCAAGAGAAAAAGTTAACTACAAGGGGGTATCCATACAATCGTCAGCTGATTTCTCAATAGAAACTATGCAGGCCAGAAGAGAGTGGCAAGAAATATTCAAAGTGATGAATAGCAAGAACTTACAACCAAGATTACTCTACCCAGTAAAGCTATCATTTATAATTGAAGGTCATAATTCACAGGCAAGAAAAAGCTAAAGGAGTTCATCACCACCAAACCAGAATTATATAAAATGCTGAAAGGTATCTTCAAGAAAAGGAAGAAGAAGGAAAAGGTAAAGATAAAAATTATGTACAACAAATACATATCTATCAACAAATGAATTTAAAATCAAGTCAATAAAAAAATCTGATGACCAGAATAAATTGGTGTATATAATAGAATCAGTGGCATAGAAATGGAATGGACTGACAATTCTCAGGGAGGGGGAGGGGTATGAGGGGTGCAGGAAGAGATTGGATAAAAATCTTACACCTATGGAGGAAGATGGTGGTTGGGAGTAATGGCATGGGATGGGATGGGAACTGGTTGAGGGGAGCTATGGGGGGAAAAAAAGAGGAAAATCTGTAATAATCTGAACAGTAAATATTTAAGAATATGTTTTTAAATTTGGTTTTCACTATTATTTTGGACACCAAAGTGCTTTACTCAAATTTCTCAGTGTAAAACTAATCAGTAATTACCAGTTGTTATATTGACTAGGCTTTAGTGTGGTTCAATAATTCTTCCAAAAGCCAATATATCTCACTAGTTTGAACCTAATACTGCTATCAATGCTGTCCTTTCATGAAGAGACTTGTCACAACCATACTAATAAGAATTTAAAATTCTTAATTTTTAAATAAATAGAGCTTATATACTTATATGAATCCTAGAGGCCTGTTGCATGAAATTAGTGCATGGGGGGAGGGTCCCCTCAGCCCAGCCTGTACCCTCTTCAATCTAGACCAGCAATCAGACATCATTCTCACAATCCTGGACTGCTGGCTCCTAATTGCTCACCTGCTTGTCTGCCTGGTCACTCCTAACTGCCCCCCTGCTGTCCTGATTGCTCCTCACTGCCTCTGCATGCCAGCCTGATTGCCCCTAACTGCCCCCTCCTTTTCAGCCTGGTTGCTCCTAACGCCCCCCTCCCAACTGGCCTGGTCACCCCCAACTGCCACCCCTGCCAGCCTAGTCACCCTTCACTGCCCCCCTGCTAGCCTAATTGCCCCAACCACCCCCCTTGCCAGCCTGACTGCTACTCATAGTACCCCACTGGCCTGGTCACCCCATGCATCATGTGGTGCAGTCATTTGGTTATCCCTTGGTCTGGCCCTGGGAGGCTGGGGCAGCTGCTTTCTGTGGCTTGCCTGCACCTCAGGCCTGCACCTCAGGCCAGTCCTAGGCGGCTGGGGGGCTGACAGGACTGGAAACTCTGGAGCAGCTATGCTGGCCCGGGGATGGGCTCGGCTCTGCAGTGCGCCTGCCACTCCAGTGGGGCTGAGGGGACTGAGCTCTGCCATCTTGTGGCTGTGGGCACCTCCATATTTGAGGAAATGACAGTCAATTAGCATAGTCCCTCTTTATTGGCTGTGGGTACCACCATCTTTGTGATGGTGGGATGGTCAATTAGCATTTTCCCTCTTTATTAGATAGGATCACCCTTTACAAAATTTGTTCAACTTCAAGTAATATTGTTTTTAGCGTGTTTAAATAAACCTGGTTTATGGATTCCTTTCAAATATGAATTAGACATTCAAAAAACTATGTTTTGAAAATAAGGCTGTCTTGAATGTGTTTCAGTGTCAATGCAGCATCAACTAGGACAACTCTAGTAAAAGACAAAGAGAAAATTTAGTTTTCATATTAACCCATTTGAACAATGTCCTTAACAATTCTTACCATCTCGTCCAATTGTTCCATTCTAAATCTAAGGAAAATTTTCTCTCCAGTGCCAAAATACTTGACTCAACTCCCCCTATGCTTGTTTAAGCAACAAACAGGAACAATGTCTCTCTATTTAATGTAAATTCTTTTTTTCTTTTTTTTTTTGTTTTTCCACTGTGAGTTTTATTGTTCTCTCTTTTTTGTCTGAGGAATATTTATCAGCACCTATATTGATTAAACCAATATCAGCACTATCCAAGGATATTTAGTGGGCACTACTTTACACCCACATGGAGGCCAGTAGACATGATCATAACCCTTAGAATACAATGCAAACCATATTGGACTTTATTAAAAAATTATACATCTGAGCTATGAATTTTTACCAAAGCCCTAAACATTCAAATGGTCACTAAACACGCTAAAAATAATATTACTCAACTTTAAGGAAGCTAAAGGCTGAATAATCTCCCGATGCCTTCTCAAGCTTTTACTTAATCCCTCTGTTATTTTGTGCTAGATGATTCACAACTAAGGGCCTAAAAATGAGGCTCTAACCAGTCAAATATTACTAGGAATGTTCCGCTTTAAGTCAGCAATTGGATGAAGAAAAACCAAGGTTTAAATGATACGTTGACACAGAATTTAGAATTGATTATTTGTATCTAACTAAAGTAGTCAAATATCAATTATCCAAATATAATTCTTTTGAATGAATTGATATATGAGAGGGAAAATATAAAGCACTTTATGTAAACTTTAACATCTTATGAAATGACCTGGTTAGGAGTAAAGAAGACTGACTGAGTCAAGTTCAGCTGCAGATTTCAGTTAAAATAAGAAAACATTTTTATGGCATTTGCATCATGTGTTCCAGGAATTTCCTTCTGCAATAAATTGAGATTATTATATACTCTTTAGAGACATATGTGGACTAATATCATCTCATCTGCTATTGCACTTTAAGACAAGTATCAAAAATGTTACATAGTGATGAAAATGATACTTGTGAGGAAAATATCCAATGTCACTGTAAGACAAGCAGTTCTATACACATTTCATGCCAATAAATTTTAATTTTTCAATAAGGAGTCAACTATTTAAACTGATATTGAAGCATATTGATAGACCTAATTATATATAAATTCTGGTGACTAAAGTCACCAAGAGTATATAATCTCATGCCCTATGTAACACATTTGGTGTTTTTATTATTATTGTATGATAATTCCCCAGTTTTTCTGTAAGGAACTCTCTCTGAGCCAAGTAATTGGTAGTTTCTCATGCATGTTTTAATAGTCTTCAGAAAGAAAGATTTCTGAATAAATGCCATCTACTATGAAATACTATTTGAACTGCATTTATTTCTACAGCAGATTTCCCTAGTTGGCCAATTAATTACACAGTATAAAGGTCTTTTTAAAGTCACTTGAAAAAAAAAAACAGTTATGGTTCATTGTTCCCATCTTGAGCTGACTCTAATAATGCAGGCAGTACTAATATATATCATAAATACCTTTTCAATATTGTTAGAAGAATATTTAAATATATATGTGTGCATATCCTTTAATATTGTCATTAAAAATACAGTGTGAACTTTGATTTTATTTTATATCAGTTTTTTGCTTGAAGAAAAAAAATTCAAATTCATGTTTTAACCATTGTTTAAGAGGATATTAAAACCTATATAGCATTATTAATATTTATGTTTATCATTACTGAAATATTTACTTTTTTAATATATACTTTTACTTATTTCAGAAAGGGAGGAGAAGGATAGAGAGATAGAAACATCAATAACAGAGAGAATCATTGATTGGCTGCTTTTTGCACACTCTCTACAGGGGATGGAGCCTGCAACCCAGGCATACACCCTACTGGAGAATCAAACCATGACCTCCTGGTTCATAGGTATATGCTCAGCCACTGAACAACAATGTCAGGGTCATTACTAAAATATTTAGATTTGTATAATTAAATAATAGGATCATAATATAGTAGATATTGGATTAATTTCCCCTTTTTGTGTATCTGTTCTTAGAACCAGATAGCCAAATATTTATTACAATTTTGGGGACATAGGTTTTGACATACTAAATATACATTTAAGGTAAATATTAAAAATAATGAACATATTTACTAATCATTTAGCCTCTATTAAACTGATCGCAGACAAGATATTCATTTTCTCTTAAATGAAATTAATTTCAAATGTATCATCATGGCAGGACCTAGGATATCCTGGGATAAGGACATTCCAGAATCCTATTAATTTGATCATCTGTATTCAGAGTCAGACTATATCTATAATGAAACTAAGAAATCTCCAGGGTAACAGCAGAAGCAAGGTCATTTTCTGGACTTTATATTATTACACATTTTCAATATCAAAGAACCAATGTAGAGTGCATAGATAGTAGTAGGCACTGGAGAAACATTTCACAAGCAAACAAAGAGACAAACTACACAAGTTTTAATCACAATAACATATTTAGAACACAGAATAAATGATTCATGAAAGTTTAGCCTTTTGTAAAAGTAAGTAATGTATATTGTGGATTCACATGTAAATCACTGGTTATGAGAAATATGACTATATTTTAGGTTGATATTTGCTTTCCAGCTAGTCTTTTCACTTTCAAGATATATTAGTTAGCATGTCTACTTATCAGAAAAGCACTTTTTAAATTTTAGAAATGATTCTAACCCCCTGAGTAGTGGTTGATATTTGTAAAAAGCCTCTATAGGGATCCAACTGATATTTGCCCTGGCCAGGAGGGTTGGGCCTTTTCCCTTTGGGCTTGCTGCTGATAATACTGCTATGGACCTCTCACTACATTAGCTTTGATAAGGTCATTATTTCCCCACTGTTTGTAAGAAATTAGACTATCGAGGTTCTAGAGTAGAGTAGGAAACTCTGCCCTTATCACAAAAAGAAGAGTGAAATTTTACTCCCATGCATTCTTATCACATTGGAAAGCAAATTAACTACAAATAAATATTGTGAAGAAACTCAGTCCTGCATCTTTAAAAAATAGGTTTGAATGGTTTGGAGTATTGCTGAAATACCAGATTTAAAACATCTATAAAAAGTAGTTGCAAGAAAACAGGACTATGTAGAAGATGATGAGGCTGGAAAACAGTGCACTTGGTATGATAAATGATACATGGCCCAGAGGCAATTCATTATAGTAACAATAAGTCTTATTGCTACTATTACTAATAAGCTGGTTTTTATAAAACACTTACTATGTACCAGACCCTGGTTCTTGGTACTTTATATATCTTAACTAATTTAATCTTCACAATAATGTATTAAGTTGTTACTATCATTAACCTCATATTACAGACAAGGAAACCAAGGTTCTAAAAGGTTGAATAATTACTCTTTGATCAAATAGCTAGGAAGTAACAGAGCCAGTATTTGAACTTAGAGGCAGAGGGATTTTAAGAGTCTACTTGGTTTAAGGGAGGCCCACATTAGCTGCCTTGTTTTTGTACCTTTAGGTGCCACTTATGTCCCTAAGCATATCATTTAAACTCTCTGACCCTCAGTTTCCTCTTCAATTAAATGGGGCTAACAATTCCTGCCACACAGGGTATTCATGGGTTAATAATTATCCTATATAATAAAAGTCTAATATGCTAATTATCTGACCATCCATTTGGCCATTCAGCCAATCAAACTATAATATGTTAATGACATGCTAAGGCTACACAACTGCTTGCTATGATGTGTCCTGACCACCAGGAGGCAGATGCTCCAACCTGTAGGTTAACTTACTGCTGGGGTCAGGCCAATTGGGACTGAGCAAGATGGGCCCATCCATAGTCCCTCCCTGACTGGTCAACTGCCTGTATCCCTCCCCAACCCCGATTGTGCACCAGTGGGCTCCCTCTTGCAATCTGGGACCCCTTGGGGGATGTCAAAGAGCCGTTTTTGGCCTGACTGTGGAACGACTGGTTGCTATGACTCACTCTGACCACCAGGAGACAGAAACTCAACACAGAGGTTGCCCCCTGGTGGTCAGTGTGCTCCCACAGGGGGAGCACCACTCAGTGAGAAGCCAGACTCATAGCTGGTGAGCACAGCAGTGGTGATAGAAGCTCTCCTGCCTCTGTGGCAGAGCTAAGGATGTCCGACTGATAGCTAAGGCCTGCACCCCGCAGCTTGGGCCCTAAGCGGGGAGAGGGTCTAAGGCTTAGACTCTAAGCCATCAGTTGGACATCCCCCAACGACTCCCAGATTGTGAGAGGGAGAAGGCCAAGCTGAGAGACCACCCCACCACCTGAGTGAATGAATTTCATACACTGGGCCACTATAGGTTATAATGATGGTTGGTATTCACTGAGCATGTGGTTTGTGATCTTTACTCTTAGAAAGGTGATTAAGAGGGTTTTGTAGTCAGGCTCCATTACAAACTTAGGTGATGTTGGAAAAGTATTTTACATCTTTAGACCTCAGTTTCCTCATCCAAAATGGGAAACACATTTCCACATCTTTAAAATAAAGATGGTAATAACTATTTACTAGGTTTGTCATGAATATCAAGCAGCAAAATTATGTATAAAAAGTATTTAGCATAATTCCTGACATATAATAAGCACTCAATAAATAACAATAGTAATCTATACTAATAAAAGGATAATATGCTAATTTGACCAGGTGACCAGGCCAGCGAGGGGTAGTTGGTGGGTGACCAGGCTGGCAAGGGGGCAGTTGGAGGTGGCCATTCCAGCAGGGGGGCAGTTGTGGGGCAACCAGGCCAGCAGGAGGGCAGTTGTGGGGCAGCCAGGCCAGCAGGGGGGCAGGTGGTGGGTGATCAGGCAGGTAGGTGAGCTGTTAGGAGCCAGTAGTCCTGGATTGTGAGATGATGTTCAATTGCCAGTTTAGGCTCGATCCCTGCAGACCTCTAGTAATAACAATAAACAGATATAAGTTTACTCAGCAAGAAACTTAGAGAACTGTGGCTAAAACAGACACAAAAATAGGGCAGTCAATATTATTGCCTCACTAGAGGCCCGGTGCATGAAATTCTTTCACAGATGCAGGGGGTCCCTTAGCCCAGCCTGAACCTCTCTAATCTGGGACCCATTTGGGGATGTTCAACTGCTGGACATCCCTCTCACAATCTGGGACCGCTGGCTCCTAATTGTTCACCTGCCTGCTGGCCTGATTGCTCCTAACTGCCCTTCCCTGCTGGCCTGATTGCACCTGACTGCTCTCCCCTGCCCCCACCACTGTGGCTTTGTCCAGAAGGATGTCCAGAGATGTCAAGTCTAAGTAGAACATTACCATTTTATTAGTATAGATTCCTGATTCTCATTGACTGAGAAGGCAAAAGAACACTGAATAGTAACTACACATTACATGCATTTGTGTAAGGGAGAGGCCCCAAAAAGGGCATGTATTCCATGTTATTGTGGCATGAAGAGCTCTGCTTACATACTAAGTAGTCGAGTATCATCACTGTTGAACACTCTGCTGCCCAAGTTGCTCAACTTCAAACGTATTGGGCATTATAGCATTATAGCATTAAAACAATAGCCAGGGGACCAGTGGAACAGTTGCACTATAAGGCTCAATGCAGTTTGAGAAGACATTAAATGTTGAACTAGATGTATACAAGTCCTATTTTACACAATAGCCAATGGAACAAAGTATGTTTAAGGGTTATAAAGCATATTGACCTTATTGGGGTGGATGAACATATTATAAAACCAATTTATTTATATGATTGTACTACTTGATAAAGTTACTAAAAATCATTACAATGTATATCTGAAATGGGTGGATTTATGATATTCAAATCTACCCAATGAAATTAAAAGAAATATTTAAAGTAAGCTATTGGAATTAATGCCTATTTCTTTTATTATCCTACTAGAAGCCTGATGCACAAAATTTAAGCAAGGGGCTCAGTCCTCACAGCCTCTGTGGCTTGCCACAGTGGCTTGCCTCAGCCCTCGCAGCCCCATCTTTGTCCAAAATGTTGTCTGGAAGGATGTCCAGAAGGTCATTCAGTTGTCTCATCTAATTAGCATATTATGCTTTTATTATTATCTATACTAATAAAAGGCCAGGTGGTCCTCATGCCCTCATGCTACGCTCTCACATTGTTACAAGATGGCTACCACAAGATGCCTGGCAGGGAAGGGTAGTTGTAGACTATCAGGTTAGCAGGGTAGGGCAGTTGGGGGCGATCAGGCCGGCAAAGGAGCAGTTAGGCATCAATCAGGCCAGCAGGGGAGCAGTTAGTGGGTGATCATTCTGGCAGGCAGAAGTGATTAGGGGAAATCAGGCAAGTGGTTAGAAGCCAGTGGTCTCAGATTGTGAGAGGGATGTCCAACTGCTGGTTTAGGCCTGATCCAAGTCGGAAAGCCCCCTAGGGTCCTAGATTAGAGAGGGTGCAGACCAGGCTGAGGGACCCCCCGCCCATGCATGAATTTTGTGCACTGGGCCACCAGTATAGTATAATTAGATGACCAAAATTCTGAGTAAATGTAAATTTTGTTTAATATAAGAGTTGTCTTTAAAATCTGACAATTTTATAAGGAGTATTTTGACATAAAGTTTCTAAGACTACAAGACATTGAGCAACAAATATCTGGTAATGTCTGATGAAGCACTGATAGAAGTGTTGTAGTCTTATCATTATGTAAAAATTTTAGAGGACAGATAAATCAATTTAAGTTAGAGCATTGGGTAAAGTTTTGTGAAGAAGAGACAGATAAGAAGACAATTCTACCTGAAATACACTGTAAGGACAATTGCATTGAAATTCAAGTTGCTATGATATGGTCTAACTACCAGGTCATTAGTGTGAACATATCCCATCTGAAATTACTACACAAAATCATTTTAGAAAACAAAGTACTTTGACTTTCACTTCTATCCTTTGTTTCCACTTATCAGTCTATATTCACTTTAGTATAGCTGATTTTTTTCTCTTGGTTGTTTTTCCTTAATAATTTGTTTTAAAATATTTTGTTATGAATATTTCCAAAGAAGAGGCTCAGTGTATAAAATTTGTGCACTGGGGGAAGGGGATGTCCCTCAGCCCAGCCTGTACCCTCTCTAATCTGGGACTGCTGGCTCCTAACCACGCCCCTGCCTGCCTGCCTGATTGCCCTTAACTGCTTCTGCCTGCCAGCCTGTTCACCCCCTATCTGCTCTGCTGCTGGCCTGATTAACAGCTAACTGATCCCCTGCCTGTCTTCTCACCCCCAACTGCCCTCTCTTCCCAGCCTGATCTCAGCTGGACTGCTGGGGTCTGACTGATTGGGATTGAACGAGATAGGCCAGACATGCCATCGAGCCCTACTGTGGTCCCTCCCCGTCTGGCCAACATTCCGTGCACTCCCTAGCCTCAATCATGCACCCATGGGGCCCCTTTGTCTGGCCTGCACCCTCTTGAAATCCAGGCTGAGGGACCCTCTTCCCCTACCTCCCCCAAGTGCACAAATTTCATGCACAAGGGCTCTAGTATTGAATAAATTAATAAACAAATCTGCTATTTATTTATTCTCCACTGTATTTTGGAGGATCGTTGTTACAGCAATTTAACCTGTATCCTAATTCTTACACTAATAGAACATGCTGCAGTATAGAGAAAATAATATCTTTGCAGATCAGTCAAATCTAGAAATTCTAGTTCTGTCACATATTTTGATATTGGTGTTATTTAAAGTATATGAACTCATTTTCTCATCTGCAAAATTGTGGTGCTGATATCTAATCCTGGTGTTGCTATGAGAATTCCATGAGACAATGGATGCATATCATCTTGCATGTTCCTTAAATACAGTGCAGTGCTTAGAAAGTGTTCTTTCATGACCTTTTGTTGTATTCATTAAAGAAAGTGTTTTCTGCTTTATCCAGTGAACTGAATTTTTATTCAATATTTTCACTAACAACATCAACCACTTTAATTAATCCAATCAACATTCAGTGTTACACATCCTTTTCTTTTTTTTTTTTGCTTTCAAAATAGAATTTGAGATATACAGAGCCATTATAAATGTTAGACCGTCAGCAAGAGAAAATCATTTTAAGATATTTTTTGACTTTTTTGCAGATTTACATGTCATAGCTATGATGGCTCAGTGAACAAACAAATATGTTTCTGTCTTCTGGGATGAAATGACTGGTAAGAGAGGCCTCTGTGTTAATACAAGGTTGAACCACAAATCCTTATAACATCCTGGTATTAAAACGGAAAATGTGGTTAATCCCTGAAGTCTGCAGGATTTCATCATGTGGTTTACTATGTAAACTCAAATGATAAAAATGAAACAGGAACAAAATTATGCCTTAAAAATCACATAGCTTATTGAAATGGTGAAAGAAGAGGGATTAGTTCCAGGCTGGTGTGTGTCAGTGGTTGTGTGTCGACCCATGCACCAAGATATCATTGGTTGGATTCCTGGTCGGTCAGGACACATGCCCAGATTGTGGGCTCAGTACCCAGAGGTGAGTGTGCAGGAGGCAGCGGATCAATGATTCTGTCTCACCACTGATGTTTCTATCTCTCGCCCTCTTCCTTTCTCTCTGAAATCAATAAAAATATATTTAAAATAAACACACAAAAAAGAGGAATTGGAACTATAGTTATTAGATTCCATGAAGAATACTTTATTCAGTATTCAGTCTACGAATAAGGAACAAAATCATTATTATTGCATTATTTTCAAAGGATAAGTACCTGTGAAGTGATAGCATGGAGAAATTGGTTAAAATTATAACAGTAAAATTGGTAGCCTAACCAGGAACATACCTCAAAAATATACATTACATTTGAGATTTCCTTTGTGGGTTTTAAAATCAATAATTCGGGGCTCCTCAAGCTCAGGTGAGTCACATAATCTTATGTTGGTGATAAAATGCACCCTTGGACAACATATAGTGCACAGATATATATTTTGAAAAGGACACATGGGTTAATGATACACTGATATTATTTGCTGCTAATAAAAATGTGAAAGATTAATATTTCTGGTGCTTGAAACCCCTTTCTGATCAACCTAGCAAACAGAGTAACGAGATGGAGGACAATTGTTTCCTATATCTTGTAATCAATAATGCTCACAATCTGTAAGGAATTTTCCTCCCCAGATACTAAAAGAAATTGCACCATGAGTTATTTTCTATCAAATGGGATTAACTTTGTTCTGTATGGAACATTCTTGATTTTCTCTGCCAAGGAGTGCAGCAGTCTTGTGCGTTATGCAATACTGCGCACTACAGACCGTCAAACTCATTCCATTTGTGACAAGAGCTGGAATTAAATCTTGTTCTCCAGAGATGTGATGCCCATGCATTAATCTGATCTGTGTTTCCTTCAAAGTTACCTTGTATATTGGTATAATACTTCTCTTTCTGATGCAAAATCTACCTTCTTTATATTTTTTGAAAGTAAGGGAAAAATCATTTCTGTTTTGCCCTATCTATATAGAAAAAAGTTTTGTTGGTTCTGTTTGGCATGGGATTAGCCTTCTCCTGAGCTCCAGCAGGCACAGGCAGGCCATGTCACCATATCTCTCTTATTTATTACCTGCTGTTCTGGCTCTGACTTCTTTACCTCTGATTTAAAGCCACCTCTAATGCTGCAAAATAAGATGAAGCCCCAATATTCAGGAAGCTTCAAACTGTCTTACCTGTGTCAAAAGATTGCCATTTTTATATCTCATCTGAGACTACAAATCATTGGCTTCATACTCTGTCTCAAGATGACCAGAGACACCAAATCATGAGTCCTGGGTAAAGGGGTTGCATGGGTGATTCTTGATCACTGATAATAAGTGATGATGGATAAATGGCTGAGTTCTACTTTTAAACTTATATACATTTGAACTAGCATGAACATATGAGTTGTCTTTTTCCTCTAGAAGAGCCTATCTTTTAAATATTAGTAAGTAACAAAATACACTTTTAAATCTGCTCAGATAGCATTTCCCAACTGAAAAGACCAAGGTAATTTATAATTAATTGTTTTAATTGATTTTGAAATTGGGTGAACACAAAGATTAAAATAAGATACAAATGTGTCATTTGCTATCATAATTTAATAAAATGTAATGCATGGCCTCTGGGAATGTGTATTAGTTTAAATTCTGGTCAATAATTAAAAGCAATGACCACTTATTTGAATTATACAATTTTGAAGAAGACTCTGAATACTATCATTTTAGAAAGTGATTTTTCATGTAAGAAATATAAGTGGACTTAATTGGTATTAATGGTCACATTGTGGTGTCCCTAACATTTTAAAACACTCTTATGCTAATAGGAATGTCAGTTCATGGCGCCTCTTCAGTACTAAATGACTTTAGATTGGTTATTGGGAAATCATTTTTTTTCTCTTGGCATAATGCTTCAGCATGAAAGTGTGTGGAATGTATATTTGTTGAAAGGAATTTCAGGTATATGGTGGGATATTCATCAGCCTTTTTGTTAAGTTTGACTTAATTTAAAAACTCCATGTCAAATCTCTGTGCCTTTAGATTCTCTCTCTATTGGAACCTGGGGCGTACAGTCCTTAGGGAACTATAATAATACAAATGTATTCTAATTTTTCCTCTTGAAGCAAGTTAATTCTGTACCCATCAAGGACAATGACTTTATTGGGCCAGTTGCAAGATTACAGTTCAATTAATATAATTGAAAATATTCTGGCAATAAGAGAAGTGTTTTTGGTAAGTTATTATCCTCAGACTATTTGAACATACATTGAAATTGCATTCTAATAATACGCTTGATTTACATAGCAACTTTTTAAAGACTTTATGGTTTCAGAGTATGAAGCAGAATATATTTCTCCCATTTCCCCACAAAGATGGGAATTAAGGGTTAACAGATAAAGTTTCTTGAAGGTTATAGTGCCAGAGACAGAATGTAACTGATTCTGGAGAGTGGACAGAGTTTTTACTTTGTCCTACAATTGTTTGTCCAGGCCATATGATAACTATCATTCTTCCTTCATATCTAAAAAATAAGAAGGCTTCATGGGTCTTCACTTATTCACAGAAGACTATATGCAGACCTAGGAAGCTGGCTCCTTCACCGCAAAGGATTACTGAATCTTAGCTTGGTGAACTACAATTGAGGAATGAAACTATGTATGCATTTCTACACATCATAATTTTTTACTCCCCTATGGAAGAGAAAGCCACACATACCTGTATCTGAAAGAGAAAATGAAACAATAATATAATAGCCACTGTTGACAATGGTAAGAGACAGTGGTTACTTTCACTGCTGTGAGAACATACATTGATTAAAAATTTTTTCAGAGGTCAATTGGCAATATGGAGCAAAACTTAAAGGCACATGTCTTTTATTTTCCCTTATACTTTCTATTTTAAAGAATCTATCAAGCATTACTGTTTGTGGCAATATGCTAATTAAATAATCTGAAGCAGTATTTTTAATGCAGAAAAAACACACAACTAGATCCTGCAAGTATAGTATTTGTTGTATTGCTTGGAAATCATATAAGGAAAATCCCCAAGATTGTCTAGTAGCAAATGCTGAAAACTACAATATAGGTTAAAAAAATAACCTATTTGAATCCAAGAATCCTGTGTAAAGTGGAGGCCCCTGGATGGATGATAAAAATGAAAAAGTTCCATTTTTATCATCCATCCAAGTTCCATTTTAGTAATACCGCATGTCTCTCAGAAAAGGCAAATACAATTCTTCTTCGGAGGAAAGCATTCAGGATACACAACACTAAAGAAAGAAAAAACTCTAAAGCTCACAAACGAGTGAAATGAGCCATCAAGAGTTAGAATCAGCAGGAATAAATAACAACAACAAAAGCTCAACATATTTAGACCCATAGGGATTCCATAATTTTAAATTATCAAATACAAAATATATGAAACTACAGAATACAATGAAATGAAAAATCACAATGAATAAAGAATGAAGGTATAAAATGAGTAGTCAATAAGAAACTACAAAATGTGAGCAGACAGGTTTGAAAAAGAACTAATCTATAATAATAAAAGCATAAAATGCTAATTAGTCTAGACATCCTTCCAGAAGTCCTTCTGGATGACTTTCCAGATGAAGCCTAGGCTGTAAGGGAAGCCTGGGGCCGGGATGCCAGAGGGAAGCTAGTGCTCGCAGCCAAGGGAAGGAAGGCCTAGTTTTGCACGGATTTTGTGCATCAGGCCTCTAGTTAAAACAATAAAATGAAAAATGTCATTCCTTAAATATATGATAAAATTAATGGATAAGTTAAGCAGTGAACAGATAAAGTAATAGAAAGAGAGCTCAGAAAAAGATCTATGTTAAATATTTGGATTTAATATATAATCAAATTAGCTATGGAGACTTTATTTTGCTCTCTCTTTGAACAGAGGGACAGCAGACTCTGTCCAGTGGGCCAAATCCAGGCAACCATGTGCATTTGATTATGTCCTATCTGTGGTTGTTTTTGCTCTATAAAGGCAGAGTTTAGTAGCTGCAATAAAGACTGGATAGCCCTTAAACTTTGAAACATTTACTACCTGGACCTTTACAGAAAAGTGATTCTAACCCCTGTTCTTGAAATACTATTTTTTTCTAGGTTTAAAATCATAAAAATATTCACTATTTCTAAATTGTATAATACAGTCATTGCAATTAAAGTCTTAACATATCATTATGAAGTAATTTACAAGTGATTCCAAAATTTATATGGAAGAACAAGTACCTAAGAATAAATCAAGAGAAACCTGAAGAAAAAGAAAAAAAAAACTACTCTACTGAATACCATTAATTATTATAATGATATGGAGATTATGAAAATATGCTACTGGCTCAGATATAATAATATTAGTCATTATTATTAGAAATAGTAATACCAATATTAATAGTTAACACATATGGCACTTACCATGTGCTAGGCACTGATAAAATCAACCCATTTAACCTTTGCATCAACCTATGAGGCTAGTATTCCTTATCTCCATTCCACAAATTAAAAAATATATAATAAAAATGACCAATTAACAAATAGAGTATTCAGAAGAAGACTTGGTATTCTATCTATTTAATGTTCTATAACAAGTCATCCCAAAACATAGTGGTTTGAATTAACAACAATCATTTATTATCTATCACACTTTCTGTGATAGAAGAATTTGGGAGTGCTCAGCTGGGAGCTTCTAGCTCAAGTCTCATTAGGTTGTAGTCATATGATGGAAAAGATCTTTTCAAAGGCTTTGGTGCCTTGACTGGGAAAACTCAAAACAACTGGGGGTTAGACTATTTTGTCCTTGGCTATTTCTCTTTATTTTCTTATGATTTTTTTTTCTGAGTGGTGTCTTCAGGATAGCCCGAATTCTTCTATGGTCTCTTAAGGCTAGACAGAAAGAAAACTGCATCATCTTTTATGCTCTACCCGAGAAATTAACCGAAGTTACTTCTACTGTAGTCATTGACATGACCAGATTCAAGGGGAGAAAACACAGATTCTACTTCTCTATGAATAATACCAATGGTTCAATGTAATAAGACCATGTTAAGTAGGCTATATTCATGCAACCATCTTTGGAATATAGACTTGGCCAACCTCTGGCATATCTGGAAACAATTTATGTTTGAGGTGCCATGGCAGATCAATGAAGAAAGGATAGACTATTTTGTAAGTTGTGCTGAGACAACTGGTTATATTTAAAAGAGAAAGTGATTTTGCCCTTAACTCACTAACATCCGATTAATTAAGGGCTGAATATGAAAGACAAAATCTGGAATCATAGATTGGCTGTCTCCTGCGTGTCCCACACTGGGAATCAAGCCTGCAACCCAGGCATGTTTCAAAACCAGGAATCAAACCATGACCTCCTAGTTCATAGATCAAAGCTCAACCACTGAGCCATGCAGAGTGGGCAAACTAAAGGATATTTTGACACACAAAGCACTAACCATAAAATATAAAATTATTAAATTCATTACATTAAAGAAGAATGTCTATTCGTGAAAAAACACAATAACGAAGGTGAGAAGACAAACTAAAAACTTGAAAAAGATATTTAAAACGCACGAAACTGAGAAAATTTAGTAACTAGAATATATAAAAAGTTCTCACAAATCAATAAGAAGACAATTAGCTTAATAGAAAACCAGGCAAAAGCATTAATAACCATTTCACAGAATCAGAAAAACAAAAAGATCAGGAACATACTAAAAAAATATTTAACCTCATTAAGAATTAGAAAGATTTAAGAAAAAGAACCTTAACTGGTTTAGCATTGGCCTGCAGACTGAAGGGTCCCAGATTTGATTCCAGTCAAGGGCATGTACCTTTTTGTGGGCACATACCCAATAGGGGGTGTGCAGGAGGCAGCTGTTCAATGTTTCTCTCTCATCAATGTTTCTAACTCTCTATTCCTCTCCCTTCCGATCTGTAATAAGTCAATAAAAATATATTTTAAAAAATAATTTTAGAGATTTAAATGACTAGCAAACTAAAAAAAAACAAAAACACAAACCAAACCAAAAAAAAAACAAAAAAAACAAAAAAAAAACTAGCACAGATGTAAAAATCTGTTAAAATTGAAAAGTGTGATGATGCCAAGATACGGAGCAACCATAATACTTAGATTCTGATATCTGCTTATGAAAGCTTAAAATCTTGCAATCATTTTGGAAAACAATCTTGTACTGTCTTGAACATGCACATGTTGTATTATTCAGCAATGCAACAAATGGATTAATAAATTGTAAGACAGTTTTAAATTAGAATCTTTAAAAATGAAAATGAATGAACCATAGCTCCACACAACAATATGGATTAACTTCTAATGTGATATTGATGAAGAATACAGGTTTCAGAATACACACAATAAAATTATGTGTTCAGAAAAATAAAAAAAAGTATGGAAATCAAGTACATTACTTATGCATTCATGAATAAGAGAAAACTCTTTAAAAAACAAAATACAAATATTCAGGAAATTCTAAGTGTGTTTTAGGCAGAGGAACCAGGAGAATGAGACAGGGATATGGAAGGAGCACACAGGGATAGAAAATATTTTTATATATGATGTGCAAGTTTACATACATGTAGATATACGTGTATGTACATAGAAAAGTGCTAAAGGATACAAATTAAAATGGCATTGGTGCTTATTGCTAAAAAGTATAAATGAGGTAAAATATAAAATTTAATTTTAACACTATATTTCTCTATTTAATTGTTTTTCAAAAATCATGTACTATTTTGTAAAATTATATTTTAATGAAAATTAAACATAAATATCAGTCTTTTTTATCCAACTTTTATTTTATTTTAATCATAACTATCCTAATGGATATGCAGGGGTACTCATTATGTTTTTTTTTTAAATTTAAAATCTTTATTGTTTAAAGTATTACATAAGTCTCCCTTTTCCCCCATTGACCTCTCCCCTGGCACTCCCACTCCTCAGCACATGCCCTCACCCCCCCATCTGTGTCCATTGGTTTTGCTCATATGTATGCATACAAGTCCTTTGGTTGATCTCTTAACCCTTCACCTCCCTGACTTCCTCGTTAGTTGGACAGTGTGTTTGATATTTCCATGACCCTGGTTCTATTTTGGTTCCTCAGTTTATGTTTTTCATTATATTCCACAAATGAGTGAGATCATGTGATATTTATCTTTCTCTGACTGGCTTATTTCACTTAGCAGAATGCTCTCCACGTCCATCCATGCTGCTGCAAATGGTAAGAATTCCTTCTTTTTTACCACAGTGTAATATTCCATTGTGTAGATGTACCATAGTTTTCTAATCCACTCATCTGCTGATGGGCACTTAGGCTGTTTGCAAATCTTAGCTATTGTAAATTGTGCTGCAATGAACTACACCACCCTGAATGAGCCCTATCTCTTCTCTTCTCTTTCTGACCCTCAGCACCAAAAAGGCCTGCCAAAAGCCAATACATTTCTATATGATTTTTTTCAAAAGGAATTCAGGCACTATACCTGCTATTCTAAGACAGATTTTTGCTATGACTTGGCTGGCGATGGACTCTGGCTATGATTTGGTAAGGAGGAAGGCTATCAGAGTTCTTTTGTATGTAGAGGTCAGTATAAACTAATCTGTTCTAACTCATGGGTTGCCAGAATATCAGAAATAAATGAAATTGCTTTTTTCTCTTCCTGAGCAAAGTTTTTCTTTTCTTTTCTTTCTCACTTGCTAATGGCATTTTTATTGCTTTTGTCCTGTACTTTTGCATCCAATTAAATCCCCTGTGAATGTAGTCTTGCCGATGATTCAAAAGCAGTTATAAGTTTTGAATTTCTTCTTATGCTCTTGTTTCCCATAGCAGTTTTCCCTCCTTCCTCAGAGTCTTTCTACTAGGCCTTGTATCAACAGGTTCGTAGAATATAAGCATATGAGCCTAGAAACAATATTGAAATAATTATTAAGTATATGTATGTGTTTTTCTCATCATTTAATCTAATGACATTTCCTTCTAAAAGACCTTGTCACAAAAATTGGCATTTTTTTCCTCGATGGTGGTATTGTCCATTTCATACACTAAAAGAAGGTAGAATCAAGGCAGCACCATGCTGATTTTTCTGACTGCTATACTTCTTGTCCATTTTAACCCCAAAGCTTTCTTTCTCAGGCCTTTCTTCTTTCCCACTCCCATCAGCCCTTCAAAAGGGCCTGCTGCCTGGTAAAGTATAAAGGATTAAGAAAAACATTCCTGCTGTGAATCAAAGCCCCAAACTGCTCACTTTCATTTTTTAAAAACAGCATTATTATAAAGTTGGAAAAATCACCACAATAGCAGTATATATTGAAGAGTATAAAACATCTTGAACTAAGAACATAGCAAAGGTCTGCTCTTAGAAAACTGAAACACACACACAAAAAATCCAAATTCTCCAAGTTGTGAATTTCAAAACAGAAGAAATAGTTTGTGATTTAGAGACAAAAATGTCAAATACAATACAGAGTTTATATGATGGAATACAAAATTAATAATATATAAGCATCACAAGAAACTTTAGCATGAGTTGATCAGACATTCTGCAGTAGGGAAGACTATATCTGTAGCATAGGCTTCTTCTGCTATATTTCTTAAAATGTACCTCACTGACAAGTTTTAATCATCTTTTGGCTCCTTTTCTATCTCTTCCCCCTCCTCTCTTCATCACCACCCTTTCTGTTCACCGAATTCTTTACACCACAAAAATTCTCTTTCTCTATTACTGTTTGCCAAAATAATTCCAATGTTGGTTCTGCCAGGTTACCTGATAGGTATAGGCCCTGACTTCCCTCTGGCTCTCATCACCTTTCTCAGGCTGGATGCTCTTCTTATGTTGATGGCTACAGAGTAGTCTGAAAAATAAATAGTCCTATAGTTGAAAATCAATCATTGACTTATAATAATGGAGCTGTCCTTGGAGAAAAAAAAAACACAAAAAAAACTGGTAGCAACATGTTTGGATGCTAAGCTTTAGCTAAATGAGGACCAGAGGGCAGGCCGTCTGCCTATGCAAACTACTGCTAATAGGAGCTTTACAAAATATTCTGGCTGCCATCCTACAGTAGCACCAGGCAGTGTTATCTTTTGTGCCAGGCACCTGTGAATAGGATCATGGGAGGCTGTCACTTTGAGGTACATGCAGAACAAAGCATAAGATTTTTTAAATTGATATGTAAGAAGTATATTTTTTAGTATAATTTTCCATTGTGAGGAAACACATTTCCATTAGACTTCCTATTGTCAAGATAAATGCAAAAATAAAATCTTAGAAAATAGTTTAAAATTTAAATGGCCATTGACCAAAATATTTTTATTTTCTGAGAAATCTGATTCTTACAGGCTAAAGTGCCAAATTATTCTATGGTTACTTGAGAATTGCCTTTGGAAGGCATTAAACCCCCTAGAGTTTTTGACTAATGGCAAAAACTGTTTTATGATGGTTGGTTGCTATGGTCATTTAATCCCCCCCCCCCCCCCCATTTTGTCACTTGGCCATTTGCAAAGTAAAAATTCCAAGGGTGCCCTAACCGGTTTGGCTCAGTGTCTAGAGCGCCGGCCTGCGGACAGAAAGGTCCTAGGTTCAATTCTGGTCAAGAGCATGTACCTTGGTTGTGGGCACATCCCCAGTAGGAGGCATCTGATCAATGTTTCTCTCTCATCAGATGTCCAACTCTCTATCCTTCTCCCTTCCTCTCTGTAAAAAATCAATAAATATATATATTTTTTAAAAAATCCAAGGTTACATAAATATGAGAATCACTGTTAGGAAGAGTAGTAACTCTTATAATTCCCAAAGGTAGAACCATGCCACCTAATAGAGAATGGCAGTTGTTTTTTTTAAAAAAAATAAGGCTTAGGTTCTTAAGCCAATCTGCTTCTGTTACAAAGGAGTAATATTGCAAATGGGCAAGCAAACCAATGAGGTATTTGATCTATAAGAGAATTCTAATCTCAGCAGGACAGTGTAAATCTATACTCTGTGGAGTCTTTCAGTCTGGGAAACCAGCTGTGCCAGATTAAAATTTATAAACTCGGCTTCAATGAACTTGGTTCCCTGTAACTGAAGAAAGAAAAAACATGATCTTTCTTAGGATGGATTTGACTCAGGCATGTCTGCATGATTTCAAAACCATAGGTTAGGTTAGTCAGCTCAATCAAACATTTACTAATCTCAGTGGTTAAAAAAAAAAAATCTCAAGAAATAATACTTTTTTATTTTTTGCCCCCAAACCATTTGACAGTTTTTTTTTTCTTTTTGCCAATTGAATTTCCATTGTATAAAGAGAGCCTAAAGCCATGATTCCTAATCCTCCTTAAGGACTCAAGTTGTCTCCAAGAATGTCAGGAGCTGTCAAAAAAAATTCAAAATAAAATTACTTTTAATTCATTTCATATTGCAAAAATATGTCACATAGTAAGTTATTGAAAGTCATGAACTCAAATACATTTTCACAATTTCAAAGCAGACCAAGAATAAATGATCCAGCCCAACACTATTACAGAGTTTTTTTTCCCTCTCTTTAAATGTTCAGTAGAGAGGTTTTTTAAATGAGATTTTCAGAAGTGGTGGTGAAACATGCTGGTTTTCAGTGGGCTGATTTTAAAAAATAAATAAATAAATAAATATATATATTATTATTATTATTACTATTAATTTTTTACAGAGAGGAAGAGAGAGGGATAGAGAGTTAGAAACATCAATGAGAGAGAATCATCAATCTGCTGCCTCTTGCACACCCCATACTGGGGATGTGCCGCAACCAAGGTACATGCCTTTGACCGGAATCCAACCCGGGACCTTTCAGTCTACAAGCTGACGCTCTATCCACTGAGCCAAACCGATTTCAGCAGTGGGCTGATTTTTTAAAAATATATTTTATTGATTTTTTTACAGAGAGGAAGGGAGAGAGATAGAGAGCCAGAAACGTCGATGAGAGAGAAACGCACATGCCCCTGACCAGAATCGAACCTGGGACCTTTCAGTCCACAGGCAGACTCTCTATTCACTAAGCCAGACCGGCTTCGGCTTGAAGCTTTTTGACCCATAAAATTAAAATATTCAAAAATATCTAGTTAAAAGCAGGTCTAAATCCAGGAGTTTAAACATATTCCTACCTCTCTTAGCTCAGCTTTTACCTGTACTTGTTTGATGCACTTTTCTCATATAGGCTGTTCTATATCCAGGGGGATTCTCCCTAGGTCAAGGCACTAATCCTAAGACTACTTAAACAAACTAGCCACCCTGACATAAAGAAGTGACCCAACAAAAATCCTAAGTTCACTCTTATTTGCTCTGGTCATGTCCATGTAGACAAACAAATATGTGTGATGTTGATCAAGTCTGGGTCATGGTACTATTTCTGAGATCAAGAATTCTTCTCAAACACAGTGGACCAGAGAGTGATTTGTTCTGCATAGCAAAAGGAGAATAAAATAAAATAATCTCCCCACTCTCCAGCCCATAGTCTTTCAAGGCACGTCTTCCCAGATGTGTTTGGGCACTACCCACAGGAATCCTTCACTCCTTCAGTCACACACAAACACACAGACACACACACCACACACCTCTACCTCAGCCAGCCAGGCTCTCCAGATTTGGGGGTCCCCCAGGGTCTTGGGAATCCTGGAGAATCCCGAGAAATCCCAGGCAACACCCCAAATGTTGTACCGAGATTCCATGACCCCCTTTTAGCATCCTAAAAGAAAAATACATAAATAATGATGTTGGGTTGTCAAAAAAAGTTTACTTCCGCATTACACCATGGGTATTCTTCTGTACACAAAAGTGTATATAAGTAAAATAGAATCATTTTAAATACTTATCATACAACTAAAATATGCCACACACTGTGCTTGTTCATCTCATCTTCCTCTCCAAAACTTTGAAAGACAGGAGAAGAAGCTTGGGTTGTGTCAAACTGGAGCTTTCTTGAAATTGAAGATCCTGGATGCTAGTAAACTGTGTGGATGTCAGAATCAGTGAAGGTTTCTCTGAGAAAGGCACACAAATGGAGCAGAGAAAGATATGTTCTTGACCCCAAGACAGATCAGGAAAATTTAGACAGTTATACATGTTGTCTGTAATCTTCATAACAAGCTAAACTAAATTATATTAGCTGCATTTTTCAGAAGAAGAAACTAAGGCTCCGAGAGGTTAAATTATTTTTGTAGAAACCTCTTACTAGTTAAAAAGTGTCTAAGCTGAGATCTGAACTCAAATCTATATAGTACAAAAACCTGTACTCTTTCCACTACATTATTCAGCACTCATGATTATATTGCCCTTGCCTACATACAATTTTATATAAATGGATAAAATGTTATACTTTGACAATAAGGACTGACGATGGCTTGACTGCAATCTAGATAGGAAGGACTGACACATGAAATCTGACAATAGTAAAAACAATATTCTATGTTTGAAGCAGAGAAAAGTGGATTCCCTCTCTCATTGGACAAGACTGCTGACAGCACTAACCACATTAACTTCCCAGAACATCCTTGATCTCATCATTCCACCCTTTTGATTTCAAGATAACTATATCTTGGAAATTAAATATTGCTGTCATCATTGATGCTGCCTATAATGTAAGTAGAAAGCATTACATTAGCTTTGAAAACTATTTTCAGTAATGTTCTTTACCATACAAGTGAATGCTTAAGAATATCTCATGAGAGAACATATCACAATTAAACACAGAAATATTGAACAGGCCGATTGCAACCAGTTAACTCCATCATGCAGAAAATCATACATTATTTAGAAAATAAAATGAGAGTTATTCCAGAGAACATACCAAAAACTAGAGAGAAGGCTTTTCAAATATTTTAATCTTGTAATGGTTTTCCTAACACATTAACAATTTAATTATTAACAGCATGTATAGTGCATGCAATAGTATTATTTGAGTATCAATAGAATCTTTCATTATAGTGATTTATATTATAAAATCAGCCTTCCAGTACTAGGAGGTTTATATTTTAGTAGGTGGCATTGGGCAGCTTTATGTGGTTAAACTTTGTCAGCATTTTCATTATCAGCATTTATTGTTTGTCTCTGAACTATTTCACAACCATTCTAAATTGTATCTGGCTAAAACTTAACATCTAAATTGTCAGCATAGATAGAATTCTGTCACAAAGAAAATCCCAGAGTCAGTCTAATGAGCTGAATTGTATATATAGCACAGTCATTTTTTAAGTAGCACTAATTTCTATTTTTAATCCCTATAATAACTAAAACAGTGAGGTAATTATGATACACAAGACATTTTTTAATGACAAAACTATTAATATATTCATTTCTTAAATAGTTTTCTCAAGTAAGGCTAGGAATCTTGGAATCTTTGCTTTCATCCTAAGAATTAATTTCAGCCAAGTTGTGGTGAAGGTATTTTTGCTTTAGTTATTTGGCATAATTCACCGACTTGAGTGTTTTCTAAAATGTTACAGTTTATGTTAAAACTTTTTCTTTGAAGATTGACTCAGACTGTCTTCCCATAGTTAGAGTGGGACAGAATCGATGCATTGCAGGCTCCTCTGCTGCTTTGTGTGATCAACACTGTCTAACAAGTTGGGAAAAATCCATTTTGATGCTACTTCCCCAATTAGACCTGTTAAATGTTCTTTGAATGACTACATTTGGTTTTAGTTTTACACCCAGATACATTGCTAAGCTAATGCTTTAAAGTAGAGTAAACTACATTACCACTTACATTAATTTCTAAGAGGTGCCTTTTTTTTTTAACAAATCTCTAACTATAACCAAATGAAACTGTAATTGTTTTGTTGAGATTCAGTGTAACTTGATTACCCTCTAACTACTCAGTAATTTTTGGAAATTCTGTTCATTTGGTCTAAACAGTTGCAGATGACTTGTATGTGTATAAGAAAACTGTGTCATTAGCATACATTCTGAGAATCCCTTTGAATATGTGCACATATTTGGAAGCTCTGTGAGGGAAATGGTGCATTCATTACAAAACTATCTACTGAAACAGTTACTATGTGCAAGAGGTAAGTTCTCTGGGGGATATAAAGTTATAAGATGGCTCACCCTTAAAGAAAATTATTATCTACCATGAGAAATAAGATTTACATAAAAATATTACTTTTTTGTAAAGGCAATATTGGATAAAGGTCAGATAGAAAGTGACTGAAATCCCTGAACAAAGCTCAGTTCTTTAATTTTTGTTTTTGTTTTCCTAAAATAGATGAGGCACATATACTTATCCCTTGACTACAATAAACCAAACACTTTTTAATACTGTTTGATGAAACTTGTTAAATCAGGTTGCTGTATTATGACACATAATTTATTGTGTCAAACAAAACTTCTTCACAAACTTGGCAATTTTCATTTCTTCTGTATGCTTGGTCAGTAAATTCTTATAGCATTGTAATTTTTAAATAGCTGGGTTAAACCAAGGCTATCTTTAAGCTATTGCCACTGTGACTTTGTTGTTAAAATCTGTATGTCCAAAATTATATTTAAAACTGAACTAGTTCTTGTTTCATACCTGAACATTTATGAATGTTATTCTGTGTAAGTATAGGTAATAGACTTGGGAGAGAGAGAGAGAGAGAGAGAGAGAGAGAGAGAGAGAGAGAGAGAGAGAGAGAGAGAGAGAGAGAGAGATCTGCTTGGTTGAAAAAAGTGAAGTACTAACCAGAACAGCTCTAAGTCTTTCAATCAAACAACATAAAATGATGTCACTTGAAAATTTGTTGTTGTTGTTAATCCTCACCTGAGGATATTTTTCCATTGATTTTAAGAGAGAGTGGAAGAGAGATGGGAAGGCAGAGAGAAACATCAATGTAACAGAAACACATCAACTGGTTGACTCCTGCATAAGCTCTGACCAGGGTCTAGGCCAGAGAGCAGCCTGCAACCAAGGTGTATGCCACCCTTGATGGGAATCAAACCTGGGACCCTTTTTTCCATAGGCTGATGCTCTATTCATTTAGTCAAACCAGCTAGGGTGAAATATATATATATAATTTTAAGTCTAGACTCTCCCAGTGGAAAAGTTAGTGTTTTCAAATGAAGATCCCTAGAAGTAATTGTATACAGTATTTAATGTCACCTACTGCTATTACTTATTCACTAACAATTAGTAAGCTACCAAATAATTTCTGAGATAGGGACATTTTTCAATGGCTACCTACAGTAAAGTAAATGTGGTGACACTATTTATTGCAGCTCAATAAATATTATGAAATTTTAATTGATGTATTTAAAGAATTTTGTGGTTCAGGAGAAGTAAAGAATCAAAACATAAAGGTTTACAATCTTGACTACTTATGAAAATTATTTGAAGATGAAAAGCAAATTAAACACATCTGCTCTATTTAAATTTTCTTGGGCAGGTTAAAATGAAGACAGTCTTTGCTTTTTCAGGTTGTCTTCCTGTACAACACTCATAGTTATGTTCTAACACCTCACTTTAATCACTAATAAATAAATTGCACTACTTCATAGTTATTGATTTTTTTCCATTTTTATTGAGTTATTATATGTGTACATATTTTACCTCTACCACACCATACTACTCCCCAATGTTTTGCACTCATTGGTTATGCTTATATGCATGCATACAAGTCATTTGGTTGATTTCTAATCTCCCCCACATCTCCCTAACCTTCCTGCTGTAATTTGACAGTCTTTACTGCCTCTGTATTTATCTTTTTATTCATCAGATTATAGTGTTCTTTATTTTCCAAAAATGAGTGACATCATGTGATATTTATCTTTCTCTGACTGGCTTATTTCACTTAACACAATGCTCTCCAGGACCATCAATGCTGCTGCAAATGGTAAGAATTCCTTCTTTTCTACCACAGTGTAATATTCCATTGTGTGGATGTACCACAGTTTTCTAATCCACTCATCTGCTGGTGGGCATTTAGGCTGTTTCCAAATCATAGCTATGGTGAATTGTGCTGTTATGAACATAGGGATGCATATATCCTTTCTGATTGGTGTTTCTAGTTTCTTGGGATATATTCCTAGAAGTGGGATTACTGGGTCAAATGACAGTTCCATTTTTAGTTTTTTGAGGAAACTCCATACTGTCCTCCACAGTAGCTGCACCAGTCGGCATTCCCACTAGCAGTGCAAGAGGATTGGTTTTTCTCTGCATCCTTGCCATTGTCTGTTGATCTGTTGATGATAGCCATTCTGACAAGTGTGAGATGATACCACATTGTCTTTTGATTTGCTTTCTCAGATAATTAGTGACTTTGAGGGTGTTTTCATGTGTCTCTTAGCCTTCCTTCTGTCTTCTTTCAAAACGATTCTATTTAGGTCTGTTGCCCAATTTTTTATTGGATAATTTATCTTCCTTTTATTAAGTTGTATAAGTTGCCTGTAGATGTTTGAGTTTAAACCTCTATCAGTGATAATATTTGCAAATATGTTCTCCCATACAGTGGGATTTTTTGTTGTTTTGTTGATGGTTTATTTTGCTGTGAAAAGTTTTTTATTTATTTTTATTTTTTATTTCGATGTAGTCCCATTTATTTTCTCTTTAGCTTCCATTGCCCTAGGGGCAGTATCAGTGAAGAAGTTCTTTTGGCATATGGCTGAGATTTTTCTGACTGTGGATTCTTCTAGTATTTTTATGGTTTCTCACCTTATGTTTAATTTCTGTATCCATTTTGAGTTTATTTTTTGTATGTGGTGTAAGTTAGTGGTCTACTGTCATTTTTTTTTTTTTTGCCTTTATCTTCCAATTTTTCCAACATCATTTGTTGAAGAGACTGTCTTGACGCCATTGTATGTTCATGCCTCCTCTGTCAAATATTAATTGAGCATAGTAGTTTGGGTTGATATCTGGATTCTCTATTCTATTACATTGTTCATATGTCTATTCTTGTGCTAGTACCAGGCTGTTTTGAGAACAGTGACTTTGTAATCTGGTATTGAGATCCCACCTACTTTTTTCTGGTATTGAGATCCCACCTACTTTTCTCAGGATTGCTGGGGTTATTTGGGGCCTTTTTTTTATTCCAGAGGAATTTTTGGAGAGTTCTTTCATGGTCTGTGAAATATGCCATTGGTATTTTATTGGGGAGTGCATTGAATCTATAGATTGCTTTGGGTAGTATGGACATTTTAATGAAGTTGATTCTACCAATCCATGAACATGGTATGTCTTCCATCTATTTACATCTTCCTATATTTCTTTTTTTCAGTATCCTAAAGTTTTCTGCATATAGGTCTTCTACCTCCTTAGTTAAGTTTATTCCTAGGTATCTTAATTTTTTTGGGGTGTGATGGTAAATGGGATTGCTTCTTTAGTCTCTCTTTCTGTAAGTTCACTATTGGTGTATAGAAATGCCATAAATTTCTTGACATTAATTTTGTATCCTGCTACATTGACAAATTTATTTATTTAAGTCTATTAGTTTTTTGATGGAGTCTTTCAGGTTTTTTTTTTATATGCAATACCATGTCACCTGCAAATAAGGACAGCTTTACTTCCTCTTTTCCAATTTGAATGCCTTTTATTTCTTCTTTTTGTCTAATTGCAATGGCTGATACTTCCAGTGCTATGTTGAACAGAAGTGGTGAGAGTGGGCATCCCAGTCTTGTTCCTGTTCTTAGCTAAAATGATTTTAGTTTTTGCCCATTGTGTATGATGTTAGCTGTGGGTTTATCATATATATCTTTTATTATGTTGACATATGATCCTTCTATTTTTGAGAGTTTTTATCAAAAAAAAGGTGTTGGATTTTGTCAAATGCTTTTTCTGCATCATTTGATACGACTGTGTGTTTTTTTATCTCAATTTGTTTATGTAATATATCATGTTTATTGATTTATGGATATTGTACAATCCTTGCATTCCTGGGATAAATCCTATTTGGTCTTGGTGTATAATATTTCTGATGTACTGCTGGATCTGATTTGCTAGAATTTTGTTGAGAATTTTGGCATGTATGTTCATGAGTGATATTGGCCTGTAATTCTCTTTCATTGTGTTGTCTTTATCTGGTTTTGATATTAGGATGATGCTGGCTTCATAGAAGGAGTTTGGAAATGTTCCTTCTTGCATTTTTTGGAATTGTCTGAAGAGGATAGGTTTTAGTTCTTCCTTGAATGTTTGGTAAAACTCCCCTGTGAAGCCATCTGGCCCCAGGCTTTTGTTTGCCATAAGCTTTTTGATGACTGCTTCAGTTTCTTCCATAGGTATTGGCCTATTGAGATGTTTAGATTCTTCCTGATTGAGTTTTGGAAGGTTATGTTTTTCTAGAAATATGTTCATTTCCTCCAGGTTGTCCAGTTTGTTGGAATAGAGTTGTTCATACTATTTTTTTTTTTAACAATCCTTTGTATTTCAGTGGGGTCTGTTGTTATTTCACCTTTTTCATTTCTGATTTTGTTTATTTTGGTCCTATCTCTTTGGTTCTTGTTGAGCCTGGCTAGAGTTTCATCAATCTTGTTTATCCTTTCAAGAAACCTTCTCTTGGTTTTGTTGACCTTTTATATTGTTTCTTTGGTCTCTATGTCGTTTATCTCTGCTCTGATCTTTATTATTTCCTTCCTTCTGCTTACACTGAGCTTTTCTTGTTGCTCTCTTTCTAACTCTTTGAATTGTAGGGTTAGGTAATTTATTACCATTCTTTCTTATTTTTTGCAGTAGGCTTGTAGAGCTATAAACTTCCCTCTCAAGACTGTTTTTGCTGTGTTCCATAGATTTTGCATTGTTGTGTTTTCATTGTCATTTGTTGCCATGATGCTTTTTATTTTTCCCTTGATCTCCCTGGTAATTCAGTCATTGTTTAATAGCATGCTATTTAGTCTCCATGTGTTTGACTTTTTTGGATTGTTTTATTGTACTTGATTTCCAGTTTTATTCCACTGTAATCTGAGAAGTTGCTTGATATGATTTCTATCTTTTTGAATGTGAAGAGACTTTGCCTATGACCCAACATATGGTTTATCTTTGAAAATGACCCATGTGCACTTCAGAAGAATGTATATTCTGTGGGTTTAGGGTGAAATGTTCTGAAAATGTCAATTAATTCCATCTGGTTTAATGAGTCATTTAGGATTGATCGTTTTTATTTTGCTAATTTTCTGCCCAATGGTGATAGTGAGGTATTAAAGCCTCCTACTATGATTGTATTCCTGTCAATCTCTCCCTTGATTTTCTCCAGGAGTTGTTTTTTGTTTGTTTTTTGTTTTTTGTATTTGGGTGTTCCTGTATTGGGTGTGTATATGTTTACCAGAGTTATTTCTTCTTGTTGGATTGTTCCCTTTAGTATTATGAAGTGGCCTTCCTTATCTCTCTTTATGTCCTTCTCCTTGAGATCTAAATTTTCAGATATAAGTATTGCTACCCCAGCTTTTTATTTCATTTCCATTCACCTGAAAAAACTTTTTCCAACCCTTCACCCTCAGTCTGTGTGTCTTTTATTCTGAGGTGGGTTTCTTGTATATAGCAGATATATGGATCTTGTTTTCTTATCCAATGTATTGTATTACCCTCTGTCTTTTGATTGGGTTATTTAATCCATTTACATTTAAAGTTATTATTGATAGGTACTTATTTGTAGCCATTTGTATTCTTTACCCCTGTGTTCTTTCTTCACTTCCTATTCCTCCCCCCCCCCCCCCCCACCCCCAGTACAGTAGACCTTCTAGCATTTCTTACATTGCTGGTTCGGTGGTAGTAATAAATTTCCTTATTCATTTTTTTTGTGAAGCTTCTGATTTCACCTTCAATTTTAATTGATAGCCTTGCAGGGTACAGTGTTCTTGGATTCAGACCTTTCCTTTGCATGACTTTGTATATTTCATTCCATTCCCTTCTGGCGTGATGAGTTTCTGTTGAGAAATCAGTCACTAATCTGATAGGGATTCCTTTGTTTGTAACTTTCTGTCTCTCAGGCTGCTTTTAAGATTCTAACCTTGATGTTGGTGTTTGCCAATTTAATTATAATGTGCATCGGCATTGGTCTTTTGGGGTTCATATTGCTTGGGACTCTGTGAGCTTCTTGGATTTGTGTGGGTTTTTTCTTCCCTATATCAGGGAAGTTTTGTGTCATTATTTCTTCAAACAGGTTTTATATTCCTTGCTCAGTTTCTTGTCTTTCTGGTACCACTATTATGTGGATGTTGTTTTGTTTCGTGTTGTTCCAAAGTTCCATTAGGCTTTCCACCTGCTTTTTATTTTTATTTTTTTCTAGAAGCTGTTCTACTTAGGTATTCTTTCACACCTTGTCTTCTAGCTCACTAATATGGTCCTCAAATTTGTCTTCCATTCTCTTCAGCCACCTTATGATTGTTTAGATTAGGGGTGTCGAACTCAATCAGAGAAGGGGCCAAAATCTAAAATCCAGCCTAAATCGCGGGCCGAATGGTTTACTGAACAGTCATAAACTGACAATGTCATAAACTGACAGCGGAGTGCAGTGATGACAGCGCGGTGCGGGCCACATTGCAAGGCCTGGCGGGCTGGATTTGGCCCGCGGGCCTTGTGTTTGACACATGTGGTTTAGATAAAGTAAGACTTAAAAGCAATCCCTACCCTAAAACAGCTTCCAACCCACCCTGTTCTTACCCTCCCCTTGCTGCATGTATCATCTTCTGCTGCTTTTTATAAGAGTACTTTGATATAAACAGTGTATGAAGCAATGACAAAATTATAACTTGGGGGACAAAAAAATAACCTCAGTTCATAACATGACCCTAATTTTCTGATATGTTCAGCCCCAGAATAGTCTTTTTTTCTATTTAAAATATCTAAATGTGGTCACTATGTAGACTTAGATTAATGAACATGACATCTGTTGTGGAAGTTGTTTGCAGCAGGTTCATGAAAAGGAAGCCTATTGTATTTACAGGAGGCCATGAAAAAGTATGGTGTCCCTAATTCCTCTTCACTTGTACAAGGTGACCAAGTAGCGAGTTAAAAGAACTGGAGAAAGAAGCAGGGGGCAACTTCTGGTTGAATAAGATTCATAGAGCAGTTTGCTTCTAAGTTGTCAAAATTACAAAATTAATATAAGTATTGATTGGACTTGCTTGTTTTCTTTAACCAGCTCCAGGCTAAAAGACATTCCAAATTTAACCCTGTGACTAAAGAGGCATAAATTATCTCAGGTAATTGTTAGAGACCCTACGCATGAAGTATCCTCATGTACATTTTACAGATAAAGACAAATTCTTAAGTAACTTTATCATAATCAAACCCTACTTTCCTTTCTTTCTTTTCTCATTATCATTATTGTTTGAGAATATTTCCTGAGTTGTCATTTACAGGCCTTCCCACTTATCCACTTGGCAGTTGAGGAATTTGAGCCAAGCGGTGATTTTCAGGCTCCTTGATTCAAACACAAGAACTTTAAAAAATATTGATTTTAGAGAGAGAAGGAGAGAAAGAGAAGCATCACATTGTTCTTCCACTTCTTTATACATTCATTGGTTGACATATAAGAATACAAAAGAACTTTTTTATTCATTATCCCACGAGGGACTAAATCACTTTACTCTTCATTGAAAAGTTAGGAATTTAAATTCATTACCTACTAGGTCCTGGAATGAAACCATCAATTTAGTTAGCTGTTAATCTAAATGTTTTAATTATTTTGGGGGAATGTCACAAAAGATAAATGTTGCACCTAGAAAAGTTACAATAGTGTAATTATGATTTAAATATTACAGCTATTGGTTTTCTACATGATTTTTTTTTCACTGCACACCTACCTGGTGAGAACAATGAAAGTGTGGTTCCTAATCTTAATATAGAGGTTTCCAGATTTTCAAAAGGAATGGTTGCAGCATTTAAGAAAGGATTTAATGGATTTATGTCAGAATTGCAGTAAAATGTCTGTTGAAACATGAATTTTGTTAAATAAGAGACTAGTCTATTCTTTTTCCGCAGTAACTATTTTTCAGAAGGTTAATTGTTCTCCAGTATCCCAATTTATTTTTCTTTTTCTCATACAAATCTTTTACATCATTTTATAATGTCATAAAAATCAAATGGTGCTAAAAATTAGCATTCTTCTTTGTTGATGCATTGCTGTTTGAATACTTTATGTTCAGAAGAGCACTCTTTATGCTGGAAGAACATGTCAGGGCAGTAGATAGAAAATGATTGCATGTACCAGGGATCTTACAATAGTATGAATTGAAATAACACCTTACAATATAAAATAAATCAATGATGCAATGTTGGAATGTAAACAAGAGTGGGATCTTATAATGTCCAGTGGCTTGGACACTTGCTAGCTGCTCCTCAAACATAGTTTGATAAATAGCATTGTAAGAGCATTTGGAAGGCATTCTACTTTCTTATAGTTACATTTGTTTTTAAGTTTAATCAGGAAAACATAATCACCTAAACATAAAAGACCTATGAAAACAATTCTCAATAAAATAAATTGATTTCAGCTAAGCTAAAGTTTAGAAAAATATTATTTTGCTTAACTTTTGAAAAACTGGGCTATTAAATTGGTAAATAGTATTTATAGTGCAACAGGAAAATAGTTGGAAACACATGACCTAATAAATTCATGTTTCAAGCCAAAACTTTTGTTACCATTTATTAATTTTTAATGTGTTAATTATTTATAAACAAATAAAAAGTTAAAAATGCCCATAATCTCACCCTTTGAGAAAAAATTACCCATTAATTTTTTTAAATCTTTATTGTTGAAAGTATTACATATGTCCCCTTTTGTCCCCATTGACCTCTCCCAGCCTGCCCTCCAATCCCCATCCCAGGCTTTCACTCCCCCCCCATTGTCTGTGCCCATGGGTTATACATATATGCATACCAGTTTATTTGTTGATCTCTTCCCAACCACCCACCCTCACCTGCCATCCCTCTGAGGTCTGACAGTCTGTTCGATGCTTCTATGTCTCTAGATCTATATTTGTTCATCAGTTTATGTTGTTCATTAAATGATACATATGAGTGAGATCATGTGATATTTATATTTCTCTGATTGGGTTATCTCATTTAGCATTCAGGGTTTGTTGTTGTTGGTGGTGTGTTTGTTTGTTTTTTACACAAATGAGCTCACATTTTTCATATTGTTTTATCTTAATTTTTTACTTCACTAGAAGTCATAAATACTGTGTCATTAAATGTTTTCTATTCAATTGCCTTTTATAACTGCATAGTACTTCATTCCATTTTTTCTATGTCCTCAAATGTACCTAACCAAATCCTGGTTTGGAACACTAAATATAATCTTAAATTTTCACTGTTATAAACAATACTTTGATGAATACCCTAATATATATATATATATATATATATATATATATATATATATTTGTGTATTTATCTTTTAATTTTTTAAAATATAGTTCTATAAGTAAATGTTCTGAGTCAAAGAATCTGAGTATTCTTAAGACTTGTGATATATATATATATATATATATATATATATATATATTTCCAGATTCATCACTAGAAATGCTATATGGAATAAAATTCTTACCAGCAATGTGTAAGAGCATCTACTTCATTCTTTGCTCCCCAACACTGGAATGCCATTTTAAATGGCATTAGTAATTTTTATTGTAAATATTAATTTATTAGTGGCTAGGGAGGTGAAAACAACAAATCATTATTCAGGTGAATATGTGAAATGAAGTGAAAACCTACATGAAAGCAGCATTTTGAAAATTGTAAGAACTAGTTCAGATTGCTACCCTTAAATCAATCAAATTTATTCAGTTAGTGAGTAAAAATAGAAACCACTTCCAAAAGCCTGGCTCCCATTGCATTATTTACTGGGTGGTTCAGCGCTACCCATACAGAAATTTCCTATTCCAGAATGCATATACTGCAGCAGATGCTTAGAGCTAAGGATTTTTATCTTTGCATTGTTCGTGAAGTTTTTACTGCAGAACACCAAATATATTGTCAAATATTCTTGAGAGACCATTTGATTTACACCTTTTTAAATACCTTTTGTCTGACAACAACATTCCAATAAGTCTAATTTCACAGGAAATTAAAGGTTCCAAAGGCTTAATAGACGGATCTATCCTATACTTGATTATGAATTTTTTAAAAAATTTGTGATAAATCCTAATGAATAATTTAATTTCATACAAATATTCAAGTAAGAGATTGTTATCTTTTTATATACCTAACTTTAGTGTAATGGGTTGAATAGTCTCCCCCTCAAAAGAATTTTTTTTTTTACGTCTATCCAGAATTTCATATCTTGAACTTCTTTGGAAATAGTCTTTGCAAATATAATTTGTTAATTTCTAATGAAATCATTTAGGACTTAGATTGGACCCTAAATCCAATGATTGGTGGCCTTATAAGAAGCAAAGAGGACACTGAGGCACAAAGGAAAATACAATGTGAAGACGGAGGCAGACATTAGAATGATATGTCTTACAAGCTAAGGAATGCCAAGACTTATCAGCAACGACCAGCAGCTGAGAGGCATGTGATAGTTTCTCTCTCAAGCCTCGAAAATGAACTGCTCCTGCCAGCACCTTAATTTTGGACATATGGACCCCTGAACTATGAAAGAATAATTTTTTAAGCTACAAGTTTGTGGTATTTTGTTACAGAAGCCTTTGGAGATTAATATACTTAGAAAGAGCCTTAATTCAATATTTCAATAATTAATTTGGATAAATTTCCCTTGTCTATATCTACAAGATTTTCATTTTCTCCATTCGTCTATCACTTGAAAATACTTTACACTAACTAGCAGTAGTTTATAATGACAACTTACTACTCTCTGAAACCAATGGATATTTGGGGCTGTGTGGATTAGAAGTGTCTCAGTATTTACACTGGAAAAAAAAATCCCCTGCAAATCAAACCATAATTTGTTGTAATTCTGAAGTGCCTTCTTTCTTTCTTTTTAATATATTTTATTGATTTTTTTTTTTTTTTACAGAGAGTAAGAGAGAGGGCTAGAGAGTTAGAAACATCCATGAGAGAGAGTCATTGATCAGCTGCCTCTTGCACATCCCCTACTGGGATATGCCCACAAGCAAGGTACATGCCCTTGACCGGAATCGAACCTGAGACCTTTCAGTCTGCATTCCGAAGTTCTATCCACTGAGCCAAACCAGTTTCGGCAAGTGCCTTCTTTCGTAAAGTATGTGCCACAAAATTAAAAACAAACAAACAAACATTGATATTCTTACAGCTAAATTATAGAAGATACTTCCTTCCCCATTTTAGTACCTGAACTGACCCTTTTTTGTTGCTCTTCTTTTCAATTTCAGTAAGTTTTGTGTAAGATAATGGAAGGATGAAAGTATCCCCAATGTTTACTTAGGTCCAGGCATGAAACTGAGCTCTAGTTTGATTAACTAGATGCAATGGTAGTATTTAATGTTGAGAAGTATTTGCAATGGAAAATATGAAGGACAATTTTGTTTTAATGCCCTGGTCAAACAAGTTCTATTTCCTCTCTACTTTTCCACTTACCTTGTTGCAAATAATTATATTTATATTTTCAGTTTGAACCTCTCTGTGATGCAAGCCTCACATTAAATCTCAGATCTTTTTAATGTTATGAAGTGACTGGAATGCAACTTTTTTTTTTTAATTCTCACCTTAAGATATTTTTCCATTGATTTTTGGAGCGATTGGAAGAAAATATCAATGTGAGAGAGACACATAAAATGGTTGCCTCCCACAGACACCTGACTGGGGCCAGGGATCAAGCCTGCAACCAAGGTATGTGCCCTTGACCAGAATCAAACTTGAGACCCTTCAGTCCAAGGGCCAACACTCTAACCACTTAATCAAACCAGCTAAACCACGGAGTGCAACTTTTTAAAGAGAGTTAACCTCTTTCAAGGTTTTTATTCCTAAACTACTTCTTAAGTCCACAATGGAGTTCTTTATTTAAAGCATTATGTTTTATCACTTTTCATCTATACTGCAAATAAGAAGATCCTTAGTCACAATAAACAAAAAAATCATAAACAATGCTACTATATTATATTATTAGTCTATTGCAGTCTAGCAAACAGCCCCAATATGTAAGAGACTTAAGACAACAAACATTTATTATCTTACAATTTCTGTGGGACAGGAATCCAAGTGTTATCTGGGTGTCTCTGACTCAAGGTCTCTCACAGGACTGTAGTCACATTATTAGCAATGGCTGCAATCATCTCAAGGTTCTACTAGGGGAAGATCTAATTCCAAACATACTCACATAGCTATCGAAAGGCTTTAGGTTGTCACGGGCTGTAAGATGGAGATATCGGTTCCTTACCATGTGTGACTCTCCAAAGGCAGTTCAAAGCATCGTAGTTGTACTCCCTCAAAGTGAGTGAACAATACAGCAAAAGATCAAGAGAGGGCACCCAAGGATGCAATCTCTTGGTACCCTATTCACATAAGTGGCATCCTGCCTCTTTTGCTGTACTATGTCATTTGTAAGGGATTCTTGAATTCTGGCCCACAGTCAAGGGACAATGATGACACAAGGAGACATGAATACCAAAAGGCAGGAGCCATTGGGAACCATCTTAGAGGCTGCTTACCACATATGTCTAAAATATTATTACTGGATGAAAGGTCCCCAAGGACCCCCTCCAAAGCCATTAGATTGCCATATATAAATTTGTGACTATTTTAATGGCTTTGTCTTATAATCATTAAAAACATCATTTGGTAAACTTTGGTATTGTAATAAAATGTGTGCATATTTCTAAATTTTGTTTGTTCTCCTAGAACAAGACATTTTATATTATATTTTTGAGATTTTTTTTAATAAATAAAGTCTGAGTTTTCAAGTGTTACTGATTGCCAAATATTCTTACATATTGGGGGGGGGGAAGAAAATTCCTCAATATTTTATGCATGCCACATCCCAGAGAGAGATCTTTTAAGCTTATGGGATACCAATTAGGTAACGAGGTCAATCAAAGGAACAAGAAAATCATCCTGAGTTACATTTTTAATTAGTTAAAAAAAAAGCAAAAACACCAAAAACACCCAATATTCAATATGGCCCAAACCTTAAGTTTCATGGCAAGAAATCATGAAAATAGTCTCCAGAGTTTTGATAATTTTATTTATCTTTTTTGGCCAGAAGCTCATACAATGTGACACATCACAAAATTGCCACACAGTTTTTAAAATGCGATTGACATTATTCATTTTATGCAAAGTTGGTAGAATATGCATGGCTTTTTCTTAACTCCCAATACAGTGACATCAGCCCTGAACATGCAATTCATATAAATCACCCTGGACTACAAATGAGGCTGACTTTATATACTACAGTGCCTGCTGATGCTAAAGACAATCAGTCTCATCACTCTTGCATAGCTAATATCTTATATAGCATTTCAAATGAATAATTTCAAGCCCAGTTGCATGGATATAATTTCTTAGCAATTTTTACTTATCTCTTAATGCTAGTCCTAAGTTTAATTGAGTGTCTAATAATTGCTCAATTTTGCTTTGTGGAAAGGTAGTCTGTGCTCATCTATTTGCATTGATGCCTAAAGTATTTTGTTTTTGTGATTCAGTCAAGTCTTTTTGGCTACTGATTAAACACATTACTAATATTTCCACTGACATGTTTTCCTGGGTATGTGTGTTAGTTTGGTGAATATTTATGAGTTCATCTGAACCATGTTCATAATATTTAAAGATTGTTAAGAAAAATTATGCTGGCTGACAGTGTTGTGACAAATGTGAACATCAGTGGTAGAAAGAGAAAAAAACCCACAACATTTACTTTGAAATGAGAAACCTTGTTATATATAAAAATCAGATGTGGTGATAAGGTTTATGAAGAAAAAAAGACTTCTAGGGGAAATAAAGGATAGCAAATTCACCTACAGCACAAAGCTTAAAGCTTAAGTTGCTAGATCAGTAATAAGCAAGGCACATAGAAAAATAACCTACTGCATGAGAATTGATCAAGATTGATGAAGAAACTCACCAAGTGATTAAGGAAAATTGTCACTGTATTAGAATTAAAATGTTACCCAGAAAATAGAATGAAATGTGAGAAATTGGTTTATTAAAGCAAAAAGGGGAAATTAAAGAAATTCAAATCATGATAAATAAAGATGTATTGGTAAGAATTAATTGGAACCAAGGTATAGTAGATGGAAATAAGCTATGATTGATAAAAGTTGTTTAATCTCATAAAATAGTATTTAGCTAGAAGCTTAGCATGACAATATAAAAGAACAAAAGAGAGTGCTAGTGAAATATGAGGTTAATATTGCACACAGCTCCTTCACATTATCTTCACCACAGTTTACAAGAGATAAAAGTCATATTTCAGAGATTCCTGCAGATGAACATGAAATATTAAAACAAAAAAAAATGCTAAAACAGGTAACAACACAATTAGAATTATTAAATGCTGGTAATGTCTAAGACTTAAAAAAACCTAAAGTCTAACTTAATGAAGCTACAATGAGTCCAAAATGGCCAGCTCTTAATGAAGAAACCGCCCTATAATGATGGCATGCATTGGTCATGGTTGGAGCATTAAATGTTGGTAGCAAATTAAGTATTGTATATTCTATGAATAAGCAGAGCTTCACTTTTGACTATCAAATCGGGCCTCTTAAAATATATTTATTAAATTTTAAAAGTCAAATTACAATTGTGTTCCAGGTTTGTATGATGACTGCTGAAGTTTTCCTATTATGACTCAAGATATTTAGAAACTTGAGAGGAGAAATATAGTTTGTGGCTAAGAGTATAATTTCTAGCTTCAGTCAAAATAACCTGTCTCTGTGACAAAAGTTGTATCACCTTGTGAAAGGTATTTAACCTCTCAGAATAACCTTGTGTCTTGACCTGAAAATGAGGGTTACAATTGTAGCCAGATATTAGTTTGGTTGGAAGGATAAATGAGGGAATAAAAGTAAAACACTTAGCAAGTGTCTGCCACACAATAATGGGACTAAACTGAGGTGTTTCTTGAAATAATTACAACTGTAATGTAAATGAAGCATTTATCACAGTATTTAGTTCAATGCATAATTCTCTAATATGTTATTTATAAAAATAAGATTAGCTTTATTGAATTTTTATAAAAAGGAAGTATAGAGATGAGGAAAATAGCTGTACAAAAAACTTTCTGAAAATATAAAGTTAAAATTTTTGATGATATAAATAATGAATAAATAAAAGTGTCAAATATATAAAATTAAGTAAATATTATATGACATTAAGCCACATTACCCAAAACCCCCAAAGAGCCAATGCAATCTTGAAAAAGAAAAACAAAGCTGGATTCCAAAATTTTTTTTTAAATATATTTTATTGATTTTTTTTTTTGCCTGCCCCCCTCCCTCCCTCCCATACATACCCTCCCTCCCCAGAGTTTTATGTCCATTGGTTGCATGAAAGAGAAAAACCACATGACCTCACTCATTTATGGATAATAAAGAACATTATAAACTGATGAACCAAAAGATAGATATAGAGACAGTAAAGCAACAACAAGCAGACTGTCAAATTACAGTGGGGAGGGGAGGAAGATCTGGGGGAGATAATAGATCAACCGAAGGACTTGTATACATGGATTCCAAATTTTATTACAAAGCTAGAGTAATTAAAACAGTATTGTGTTCACATAAAAATGAACACATAGACAAATGGGATAGAATAGAGAGCCAGAAAATAAACCACACATATGTGGTCAATTAATTTATGACCCCAAAAAAACCAAGAATATACAATGGGGAAAGGACAGTCTCTTTAATAAATGGTGTTAGGAAAACTAGACCACCAGATACAAAAGAATAAAATTCAGTGGAGGAATTCAGTCAGAAAAAGACAAATAACATATGATTTCACTGCATGTTGAATGAAAAGAACAAAATAAAGAACAAACAAAATTGAAACAGACTCATAGATACAGAGAACAGACTTATGTTTGCCAGAGGGAAGGGATTTTGGAGGAGTAGGTAAAAAAGGTGATTAAGAAGTACAAATTGGTAGTTACAAAATAGCCATGGGGTTGCAAAGTACAGCATCCTATCTAATAAAAGAGTAATATGCAAATTGACCATACCTCTTCTACACCACCAAAGCCACACCCACCAGCCAATCAGGAGTGAGTATGCAAATTAAACAAACCATGATGGCTGTGGCCACAGAGAGAGCAGTAGGCTTGGGTTTCCATGGCAATGAAGGAAGCCAAGCTTTCTGCCTGCCCTGGCCTACGGTGGCCTCTGCTTAAGCCTACAAAGTTTCAATTATAGAAGATAAATAAATCCCAACAAAAATGGCAGCAGAGGAGGAAAGTTGGGGGTGACCAGGCCTGAAGGGAAGGGCAGTTGGAAGATACCCAGACCTGCAGGGGAGACCAGTTGGGGTGGACCAGGCCTGCAGAGGAGGCAGTTAGGAGTGACCAGACCTGCAAGGGAGGACAGTTTGGAGTGACCAGGCCATGGAGCTGGAGAGAGCAGGAGGCTTGAGTTTCCCCTGCTGATGGAAGAAGCCAATTTTCAACAGCCCTGGCCTGCCTTGGGTTCTACTCAAGGCTACAAAATTTCAATTATAAAAGATACATAAATCCTGACAAAAATGGCTGTGGCCAAACTGGGAGCAGGAGGCTTGGCTCTGCTCAAGGCTACAAAGTATAAATTATAGAAGATAAATAAATCCCTGATACCAGAGCCTCCACTTGGGTCACCCACCGGGGGGCGTGGCCAGCTTGCAAACCACCACAGGCCCCTCACCCAGGCCACCCCATGCCCCAAGGGAGCCCCCATCTTGCTCTGGGACACTCTTCAAGGCAAACCAGCCAGCCACCACCCATGAACCAGGCCTCTATCCTATCTAATAAAAAGAGTAATATGCAAATTGACCATCACTCTAACACACAAGACAACTGTACCCATGTGGACACAAGATGGTTGCCACAAGATGGCCAGCAGGGGAGGGCAGTTGGGAGCAACCAGATCTGCAAGGGAGGGTAGTTGGGTGACCAGGCCAGCAGAGGAGGGAAGTTGGGGGTGACTGGGCCTGCAGGGAAGGGCAGTTGGTGGGGACCCAGACCTGCAGGGGAGCCCAGTTGGGGTGGACCAGGCCTGTAGGGGAGGCAGTTAGGGGTGACCAGATCTGCAGGGAAGGAGAATTAGGGGTGACTAAGCGTGCAGGGGAGGACAGTTCAGGGTAAACAGGCTGGCAGGGGAGCAGTAAGGCATCATCAGGCTGGCAGGAGAATAGTTAGGGGGTTATTAGGCTGGCAGGCAGAAGTGGTATGGGGCAATCAGAAAGGCAGGCAGGTGAGCAATTGGAAGCCAGCAATCCTGGATTGTGAGAGGGCAGTTGGACATCCTTCGAGGAGTCCCAGATTGGAGAGAGTGCAGGCTGGCCTGAGGGACACACTCCCCCATGCATGAATTGTGTTGACTGGGCCTCCAGTAGGGAATATAGTAAAAAAAATATTGTAACAACCATATACAGTGCCAGGTGGGTACTGGAAATATCGGGGAAAACATTTTGTAAAGCATATGATTGTCTAACCACTATACTGCACACCTGAAACATATAATACTGAATGTGCACTATAATTGAATAATCAAATTAACCCTAGCCAGTTTGGCTCAGTGAATAGAATGTTCCCAGGTTCAATTCCAGCCAAGGGCACATGCCCAGGTTGTGGGCTCTCCCCCCCCCCCCCAGTAGGGGATGTGCAGGAGGCATCCATTCAATCATTCTCTCTTGTTGTTGATGTTTCTATCTCTCTAGCTCTCTCCATTCCTCTCTGAAATCAATAAAAATATATTTAAAAATAATATAGCCAAGACCTGTTAAAAAAATCAAATTAAAAGATAATGAAACGTGACCACTATCTTATACTATACAGAAAAATTAACTCAAAATGGACTAAAAACTTGAATGTAAGACCTGAAACCATAAAATTCCAGCAGAAAACTTGGATTGTACACTTCTTGATGTAGGTCTTGGCAGTGATTTTTTAAAACATCTGACATGAAAAGTGAAAACATCAAAAGCAAAAATATACAAGTGGGACTATAGCAAACTCAAAAGCTTCTGCACAGTAAAGGAAACCATCAATAGAATGAAAAAGCACCCTATTAAATGGGAGAAAAAAATTATTTGGAAATCTTATCTACGTACATAAAAGCCTAATATGCAAATTGTCTCCACAGAAGTCCAACCAGGAGACTGGGAGTTCCGTCACTTGCTATGACCAGGGGGGCGGCATGGGAGCAGGGGACAACTGGGGAAGGGAGGCCCTGGCTGGCAGCCAGAAGGCTCCAGAAGGCCCTGATCAGCCCTGATTGCTAGCCAGGCCTAAGGTCCCTAACCATGCATGAATTTTGTGCATCGAGCCTCTAGTTTCTTTATAATGGGCTAATATACAATATATGTAAAGAATTCATACAACTCAGGAGTGGAAAACAACAACAACAATACAATTGTTAAAAAGTAATAAGATCTGAATAGACATTTTTCCAAAGAAGATGTACAGATGTCCAACTGGTACATAAAAAATGCTCAGCATAATTAATCATCAGGGAAATGTAAATCAAAACAATGAGATATCATTTCATATCTCCTAGAATGCCTATTATGAAACAGACTAGAAATAACAAGTTTTGATAAGGATGTGGAGAATAGGAAACCCTTGTGCACTGTTGGTAGGGATGCAAATTGGTGCAGCCACTATGGAAAACAGTTTGAAGGCTGCTCAAAAATTAAAAATGGAATTACCATATGATCCAGTAATTACACTTATAATTTTTATTCAAAGGAAACAAGAACACTAACTTGAAAAGTATGTGCTTCCTCATGTTTATTGCAAAAATGTTTTACAATAGATAAGACATGGAAACAACATAACTGTATATCAATAGATGAATGGATAAAAAATATGGTATACTGTATATGTACAATAGAATATTATTCAGGCATTAAAAATAATGAAATCTTGCCACTTGCAACAGCATGAGTGGACCTCAAGGGCATTATGTTAAGTGAAATAAGCCAGATAAAAAAAGACAAATACCATGTAATCTCTCATATATGGAATAAAAAAATAAAATAAAAACAAGTACAAAGACACAGAGAATAGGTGGTGGCCAGAGGTGGGGTGTGGTGGGTGGGAGAAATGAGTAAAGGGGGTCAGAAAGTAAAAAGAAAAATTTTTGAATAAAAATTAAAAAGTGAATATCATACCAAAATTTGCACAGATATATTTACTACTCTGATCTAAAAATCATTTAAAATAATGTATGTAAAGTCCATAAAAATAAATATTTGTGTCAATCAAATGGAATTAAATTTTTTAAAGTATAAGTAGGATATTGAATTTTTTTAAAAAAAAACAAAGAAATGAGAATGATCTTTATGTTATTCAGTCTTTACATCTAAAAGATTAGACTACAGTATTCTTTTTTTTAAATTTTATTGATTATGGCAGTGTTTCCCAAACTTCTCTCATGATGAGAATCACCTGGTGGAGTTGTTAAACTACAGATTCCTGAATCCCAACTAAGAAGTGATAAACTAGAATTTTTGGGAACATATAGGTAAAATTGTATACTTAACTAGTGCTCTAATACAATTTTACCTATATGTTCCCAAAAATTCTATTTTAGCACTTCTTAGTTGGGATTCAGGAATCTGTATTTTAACAACTCCACCAGGTGATTCTCATCATGAGAGAAGTTTGGGAAACACTGGATTATGGTACCACATAATTGTCCTCATCCCTCCATTCCCATCTCAAACCCCTCCCCACATATGCCCTCACCCCCCTGTTGTCCATGGCCACTGGTTAGGCTTATATGCATGCACACAAGTCCTTTGGTTGATCTCTCCCCCTTTCTCCCACCCTTCTCTGCTTTCCCTCTGAGGCTTGAGGGTCTGATCGCTGCTTCTCTTTTTCTGGATCTGTTTTTGTTCATCAGTTTATGTTGTTCATTATTTCCTATAGATGTGTGAGATTAACGTGATCCAAGAAATACCCTTGTAAGAACCAAAACTGAGACAAGCCATAATGGTTATGCTGAGAGGCAAATGAATCAGTCTGTATTGAGTTCCTTTCTGGGCCAACAGTTCTTTTGAGTCCCAATTTCAATGTCAAACATTTTCTTATGTGTACATGTCAGCCACAATATTTCAGATCTGTTTAGTGGACAAATGGTGGTAATGCAGGTCCGACCATCTCTGGTTTGGTCCTGGGCATCCTTCATTACTATTTTAAGCACATTTTTATAACATTTTCATATGATCTTGTATATATCTTTTAAATATCATTTATTGATATTGACTTTGTTGCAATTTTTAATATGGATATTATACTTTATTTTTCAATTGGTTAATTTGGTATATAAAAATATCAGAAATGTTTTATATATTATATCAAATCTAATTTCTGAATAGTTGCAGACGCTTTACTAGATTTTTAATTGCTTTTCTTTTTTTTTTTCCCCATGTTAACCAACATATGGTCTGTTAAGAATGAGTTTTGATCCTTCATTTTTGTGATAAATATCATGAGTTGTTCAACATCCATTTGAACCCTCTTTTAGCTGTAGAAAATGAAAGCTGTAAACTGTATTTCCCAAAGTGTCTGACAGCTCAGATTCTGGATATGTCCAGCTGGTCTCATTCAGTCCCAATCAGCTGGACCCCAAAAGAAAGCTAACCTGCTGGTCAGAATATCTGCCCCCTGGTGGTCAGTGCATGTCATCACAACTTGTCGACTGCTCTGACCTGCGGTAATCAGTGCACATCCTAGTGAGCAGTTGAACAGCCTTAGGATATCATTAGCATATTATGCTTTGATTGGTTGAACTAATGACTGGATGACTGGACACTTATCACATTTGGTTATTATTATATAGGACTAGAGGCCAGATTCATGAAATTAATGCACGGGGCTTAACTCCCACCACCATCATGGCTGCCTCTGCCTCAGTCTCTGCTGCCTTGGCTTTGTCTGCAAGGTCATCTGGGAGGATGTCTGGTCTAATTAGCATATTAAGCTTTTAGCATTATAGCTAGCCAAGGTCTGGAAATAGTCCAAGAACCCATCAGTAGATGAGTGTATAAAAAAGCTAGTACATTTACACAATGGAATACTACACAGCCATGGAAAAGAACATCTTAACCATTTGTGACAGCATGGAGACTATTATGCTGAGTGACCTAAAAAAACAGTAAGACAGAGAAAGACAAATACCATATGCTGTCACTTATATGTGGAATCTAATTAACAAAATAAACTGAAGAGCAAAATAAAAAAAAAGAGGCATGGAAACATGGAACAGTCTGAGTTGTCAAAGAGGGGAAGGGTGAACTGGATAAAAGCAGGTGAATGTATTATCCAAATAACATAACTGTATAACCCATGGGTACACAAGGGTGATGGCCAGAGGGAAACAGGGGGTGGGAGAGCTGGATGGAGGTTGACAAGGGGGAGGGGAGGAGAATGGCACATATGTAATAGTGTCAACAATAAAGAGAAAAAGAATAAATAAAAAATTAGAGTATAGATAATTGTATAGTTATCAAAATTTCTGTTGTTGAGGTAAACTTTAAATGCCATAACTATTTTCTTGACCTATAAATTGAGAGAAATTTAAAGAGACTATAGAAGAGAAACCCGAATAATTAAAATACAGAAGAAAATGTGGATAAAAATATATCAATGACTAATGTAGTAGGAACTTTTATGAATTATAACAATAGTAATAGAACAATCCTTATAAATATCCATTTTATCATTAAAGAATAATGATGTCTGTGTAAATATTAGTTATTATGCACTAATATGTGAGATAAGAAATTTGAAAGGGGCTTTATCAAAAGGGTTGAGTGGGATGCAAATTAAGAAAGAATATCTGCATGTTTGATTTGTCTGAATATACTAGTTGAAGGTTCCTTGGATTTCTTTATTATATAAAGTTAGTTATTTGTGAAAAAATAAATAAAAATAAATTCATCATGCTATGATTAAAGTGGGTCTTCAGACTGTCAGAGTACGATTAGGCTCTTAACTTTCCTAAGATTAGAAGACTTCATAAAAGTTTGATAAGAATTTCTCTTTCTAGGACTTGTATACAATAATTCAAGTGATTTTACCCAACTGGTTTTGTGCATATTTATTTATTAAATGACTCTCATCCAAATATGAAGAGGTCCCTACCTTATCATGGTATGATAGTGTATGTGTGTGTATGTGTATATGTCATAATTAATAAATATATAAAACTAGGGGCCCGGTACATGAAATTTGTGCATTGGGGAGGAGTCCCTCAGTCCATCCTGACCCCTCTCAAATACTGGGAGCCCTCAGGGGATGTCCTACAGATAGCTTAGGCCCGCTCACCATTGGGAGTGGGCCTAAGCCACAGTCTAGCCTCCCTTTGCGGGACGTGACAGAATTGATCAGGGGAAGACACCATCCCCATCACCCCACTGCTGTAGTCACTTCCAGTCACCGCAGCCACCAAGATATTTTCATCAACACAGACTCGGTCCCTTCACCATGAAAAAATGACAACTTTCTATAAACATTTTCAAGATGTGTCATTTCTTTCTTTAGTTTTCTTTTTATCCTCACCTGAGGATATGGGTCCATTGATATTTTCCCCTTTCCTGCAATCCCAAGCTCAGCCCCTTCCCAAGCCAAAAGCCTCTGCCCCAGGTTTAGTCTTGGGAAGGGGTTCCCCCCACCACCACCTCCGATTGCAGGCTCAGCTCCTTCCCAAGCCTAAAGCCTCCACCCCAGGCTTTAGGCTTGGGAAGGAGTCTTCCCCCAAGAACCTTTGATCACAGGCTCAGCCCCTTCCAAAGCCTAAGGCTTTAGGCTTGGGAAGGGTTCTCCTCTGCAATGCCCCAGGCTTTAGGCTTGGGAAATGGATCCCCACACCTCACAGGATTGCAGGCTCCGCTCCTTCCCAAGCCTAAAGCCTCTGCCTGATGGCCAGCTGGGTGCTGAGGAGGTTCCTTGGACCCAGGTATGTATGCAAATTAACCACCATCTTTGATTTGCTGTGGGCATAGCAAAGGTACAGTCAATTTACATATTTATATATTATTAGGTAAGATGAGAATTTCATACTGTTGCCTGTCTCTATGAATTTTTGTTTGTCTTCTTTGTTCACTTTTTGCTTTCAGTTTTATATCCCACATATGAGTGAGATCATATGGTTCTTAAATTTTTCTATCTAAATTATTTTGCTTAGCATTATGTTCTCAATATTCATTCACATTGCCACAAATGGCAGTATTCCATCTTTTCTTAGGGCTGAGTAGTGTTCTATTATATATCTGTATCATATCCTTTTTTCCCAATCACCTAGTGAAGGACATTTCATCTATTTCCACCTTGGCCACCATAAATAATGCTGTAATGAACATAGGGGTTCATATATCATTATGAAAACTCATAGACACAGACAATCATATGGTGGTTATTACAGGGAAAAGGTTGTGGGGTAGAGGTAGAAAAGGGTAAAGGGGTTCAAAAAATGATTACAGAAAGACATTTGACTTTGAGTAGTGAATACACAATGCAATATACAGATGGCATATTATAAAACTATACACTTGAAACCTATATAATTTTATTAATCAAATAGAGGCCCAGTGGACAAAATTTGTGTAAGGGAGGAGGGTGTCCCTCAGCCCAGCCTGCACCCTCTCTAATCTGCACCCTCAAGGGATTTTCGACTGCCCGTTTAGGCCAATCTAGGATCAGCCTAAAGGGACAGTCAAGACATCCCTTTCACAATCCAGGACTGCTGGCTCCCAAGTGCTCGCCTGCCTGCCTTCCTGGTTACCCCTAATTGCTTCTGCCTGCCAGCCTGATCACCCCCTAACTACTCTCCTGCCAGCCTGATCAATGTCTAACTGTTCCCCTGCTTGCCCAATTGTCCCCAACTGCCTCCCCCTAACAGCCTGGTCACCCCCAAATGCTCTCTGGTCCATAGTCCCTCTTTATTAGATAGGGTTTTTTTCTTTAACATATTGGACAGTGTACCTGCCATGTTCTTCAAAAACCAGTAAAAATGTAAACACAAGCTAAAAGTGTCATAAAATAAACTTAAACAGGAATTCCATGAGACTTTGGAAAGGTGATATGATGTGGTTGTTTCTTCCTTTTCTCTTTCTCTTTCTTTTTCTTGATGTTTCATCTTTTGTCCTTTCTTTCTTTTTTCTTTTTTCTTTTTATTCATTCTCTGTCCTCTCTTTCTCTTAACTTTTCTGTTGGTAGAATCATCAGTACTTGAATCTGTATTTCTTCCAGAAGACGAAGAAGAGGGAAACACACTGCCAACTGAAGAAAAAGATGATCTATGTTGGGAACGGTGGTGTTTCTAGTTTTGCTATTTTTCCAGTTTGATTGTCATTTATTCTGGCCCCAGAATCTTCAGGACTTGTGTGTGGGAACTTTTTATTCATGTCTACAAAACCTCACTGCCTTGGTGAAAACTGTAGGGGAAAAGGCCTTCCTGGGTGGGCTTGAGCCCTGCCAAAGGTGCTGAGGAACCAGGTTGGGGAGCACCCCCCACCGCCCTTACAGAACCAACCTACAGATCTCAGGGTACTCTCCAGTAATGTAACTGCAATGTCCAGGTTTGCCTTCAGAAATTAGTTGTTAAGTTACTTCCAATGTGAAACTCTACCTCAGACATTTCCATTGTGGTTTCTAAAGATTTTAAACAAAAACCATGTATTTACCACCTTACCTGGTCAGAAGTTTCTACCCAATGGGAGGGGTTTGCTGGGCAGCATCGCCCAGATATCACCATCCATCTCCAATCACTTGGCTGACATCAAGGGAAGTTCCAAGACTATAGTATGTGGGGGGATCACTCCATGGGGGTGCAGCCTCATATCCCAGGCTGCCTCTGGGAGGGAATAGGTCTGTGGGGAGCGCCTGCCTCCCAGGCCTACACCCCACAGCTACAGATGGGAGCTGATCGCTGCGGGGGGGGGGCGGGGTGTTTATAGGTGGCCTGGGCTTCTCACGGGCCCACAGCCTAGGCAGGGACAAGCAGCAGATGAAACTGGCCATGCACAGGCACCTCGCAGGCCCATGGCCCAAGCTCAGGCAGCAGATTGTGCAGGCCGTGCTCTGGCACTTCAAATGCCCTTGGTCCGGGCAGTGGCGGATATCTGATTGCACCAGCTGTGCAGAGGTCAGGGTGGGCAATAGATTGCATTGGCCTTGTGAAGATGCCTCACAGGCCCACTACCAGGGTCGATGTAGACAGCAGATCGGGCAAGCCATGCAGGGGCACCTCCCATAGACCAGGCCAGGGCTGGGAGAGGATAGTGCCAAGAGGACACAGCCATCTCCCAGGCCAACAAGCTGGGTCGCTCTCTGCCTGCTCTCAATGGCAGCCTTTCCTGGGACTGGGGAACTCCAGAGGGCCTGAGAAGACTGGGCTCTGCCATCTTATGTCTATGGACTCCACCATTTTGTCACAGAGTGATGGTTAATTTGCATATTACTTTTTTATTAGATAGAATGTCATTCTAATAAGCTTACTTTAAAAAATAAGAATTAGCCGAAACCGGTTTGGCTCAATGGATAGAGTGTCAGCTTGGGGACTGAAGGGTCCTGGGTTCTACTCCGGTCAGGGGCATGTACCTTGGTTGCGGGCATATCCCCAGTAGGGGGTGTGCAAGAGGCAGCTGATCGATGACTCTCTCTCATCGATGTTTCTAACTCTGTATCTCTCTCCCTTCCTCTCTGTACAAAATCAATAAAATATATTTTTTTAAAAAGAATTATATATTCATGTGTACTTTGTCCTAAGGTCTTCTACTTAAATTGTATATTTGTAGATATATTTTGTGTATTAGATATCTTAGTATTAACATCTCAATAAAACTCTAACAGCCTAGACCAAAAGTAAACAAACAAAATTTAAGTGCCAGATAATAAATATTTTGTCACTGTTGGCAATATGATTTCTGTTGCAACTTTTCAACTCTGCCATTGTAGTGTGAAAGCAACCGTAGGTGATGTATAAGCAAAAAAATATGACTATATTTCAATCAACCTTCATTTAAAAAAACAGGCAATGGGCTGAATTTGGCTGGCTAATTACAGTTTGTCAAACCCTAGCCTAAATATTTGTTCAACTTCTAACATAAATAAAATATTAGACTAAACAGGCTATAAAAATGTATACCCATCAGCAAAACAATGCCAATTGCATTTACTGTTTCAAAATCATATGCTTCAATGAACTAATCCTTGGCTAAGAAAAAGTCATACATACACAGATGCTGTTACTTACAACCAAGATCAATACAATATAGAAAGTAAAAATAGGTTTTATTGCGGTACAACCTCTGACAATATTAACTTTAGCTTTTAAAGAAAATATGTTTGTGCTTATGGTATTTAGTCAAAATCTGGGTAGCAAAAGTACTAAAGATTAATAAGTAAAGAAATATTTAGTATTTCTTGCCAATATGCTAGAGCTACCCTTTTAATTTGAGGAATTGATTGCATAAGAAAGTAAGAAAAGATAGAACAAATTAGGATACAAAATAAAGAGGTGCCTATTTTTATTTTCTCCTGTGTATATTGATAAATATCCAATCTCAGAGAAAAGGACAATAAATTACAATCAATAAACAAATTTTCCTCCCTTGTCATTATACCTCAACTACTAAGAGGAATAAAGAACTCTCCAACTGTAATTGTGGATCTGCCTATTCTCCATTTCTATCACTTTTGTTCTGTGTATATTAAAATCCTATTATTATAAAAATACACATTGAGGGTTTTTATGTCTCCTTGATCAATTGATCTCTTAGGTCCTCTGGAAAGTCTATCTCTATCCCTGGTAGTGTTCTTTATTCTAAAATATGATTTGTTAGATATTAGTATAATACTACTAGCCCAGTGCATGAAATTTGTGCATGGGGGAGGGGGCTGTCACTCAGCCCGGCCTGCACCCTCTCCAATCTGGGACCCCTCAGGGATGTCCAACTGCCAGTTTAGGCCCAATCTCTCAGATCGGACCTAAACCAGCAGCAATCCAAAACCGCTGGCACCTAACCACTCACCTGCCTGTTTGCCTGATCACCCCTAACCACTCTGCCTGTCAGCCTACTTGCACCCAGCTGCCCCCCACCAGCCTGCTTGCCCCCAACTGCCTGCCTGTTGGCCTGCTCACCCTCAACTGGCCCTCCTGCCAGCCTGCTCACCCCCAACTATGCCCCTCACTGGTCTGATCTCCTCCAACTGCTTTACCCTCCTGGCCTGATCACCTGTAACTACCTCTGCCTCAGCCCCGCCACCATGGCTTTGTTCAGATGGATGTCCACAAGGTCTCCTGGAAGGTGTCTTAGTCTAATTAGCATATTATCCTTTTATTAGTATAGAATAGAGGCCTGGTGCACAGGTGGGGGCCAGCTGGTCTACCCTGAAAGGAGTCCTGGATCAGGTTGGGAGTCCCCACTGGGGGGTGTGGCCAGCCTGGGTGAGGAGCTGATGGCCATTTGCAGGCCTGCCAAGCCCCCTGACTTTGTCTGGAAGGAAGTCCAGAAGGTCTCCCAGTAAAATTAGCATATTATTCTTTTATTACTATAGATAATATTCCATGGTATAAATGTACCATAGCTTCTTTATCCACTCATCTACTGATGAGCACTTGGGCTGTTTCCAGATCTTAGATATTGCAAATTGTGCAGCTATGAACATAGGAGTGCATACATTCATTCAATGTAAGTACTAGGAACACAAAGGGGAATAAAATTCCATCATTGTCCTCAAGGAATTGGGCTCACTGTTTACAGAGTGAGAAAGGCAAACATGTAAATAAATAAATGCAGTCACATTTAAAGATGTTTAAATAAAATCCACACATGGAATAGCAGCTGGTACAAAGATTCTCAATGGGAGGATAGAGGAAAAAACGAATAGGAGAAAAATCTTCATATAAGTACTGTTTGATATAAGCTTCAAAAACGAATAGGAGTTATAACATGAGAACATCTTGTTCTGGCATTTTGAATCAGCTCAAAAGGCTATTTAGAATTCAATCATTAAAGCAATTGACCACTGATAAGAATAAAAGTGAAAGAAAAGTAAAATACTATCTAACTCTTGACATTTTTGTAGTGGTCTCAAATAATATTATGACAAACATTGACTGTTATTTTTAATGAAAAAATATAACTTTTATATTTCTTTTACAAAAATATACTCAGATATCTTAGCAGCAAAGTTATTGTGTGTGTGTGTGTGTGTGCACTTATAGAGTTCTAGGATTCAGAAATAACTATCATAATATGTACATCTGCTATTTTTCTTTCAGTCTCAAATCCAAGAATTAATGAAAATGTCAAATGAATTGATGGGAAATGAAAATAAACTATTTTTTGGCTAGAATATGAGGTTAGTTTTTAAAATGAAGAAATTCATATGATAATTCTTTAAAATATATAAAGTTTTAGATAATACTCAGCTAATATAGTTAATTTAGAGTATCATAACTGTATATTGAAACCTCATTTAGCTCTAGATTTATAGATACACATATTTCCAATTTTCAAGAGCCCTTCTTAATCCCTCAACTAATTTCCTATATCTCTTGACCACCATCAAATTGCTAATATTTTTATGTAAATAACAATTGTAACAGACTACCTTAAGAAACTGACAGGAAAAAATATTACTTTCACTGTTGCAAATCAAAGTGGAATGTAATTAGTCTGCTACCATTTAATAGCCAAGTCTACTCCTTACCATCAGAAAAGAAGGAGTTATTGCTGGGGATAACCAATTTGAGGAATATTTTACCAAAAAATGACTAGAAATTCTAGAATAAAACAGTAGAAGACCAAAATCTGAACCTAAAAGTTGGAACGTATTACTGCCTCCATATTAACTGAATCTCACTGAATGAATGAATGTTGAATCTTTTGCCTTATTTAATGGTTTAATGTATATGCCATTTCACTCTAACAAAACTGTAAATTCACAAAGTGTAGGAACCATGCACTCTACAAATTTTTCTTTTTTCTGTTTTAAATGGAAGTCAATAGAAATAGTCATATTTAATACAATTTAGAAAAAAATAAAACAAATTCATCCAAGACATCTGCACCTTAACTTCTTTTGTGCATATTATTATTTTCTAACCCTTCCCCACATAAAATCTTTTACATAATTGAAACAATTTGGTATACTTACTTTAAAAAGTTACTATAGTATACATATTTCCATGTTTTAAGTTTTAATAGTGGCATAATACATGAATTTATTGGCTAATTGTCATGTATCTTTATCCCATTGTTTCACATGTAGAATGTTCCCAGCTGTTTTCTCTCACACATAATGCTATAATGTACATTTTTATTTATATAGTTTATGTCATACTATAAAGTATCAACTTAGGGTGTATTTCTATAACAAATGTTGCTTTATTAAAGGTAATACATACCTTCACTGGCCTTACTATATATAGAGATAGTGTAATCCCAGACACCGAAAGGTGGTGGGTTTGATTCCATGGTCAGGGCACATACTCAGATTACAGTTAGATGCTTGGTCAGGGTGCACAGAGAAATAACCAATCAATATTTCTCTTTCACATGGATAGTTCTCTTTCTCCCTTTCTCTCTCTAAAATAAAAAACATATACTTAGGTGATGTTTAAAAAAATAAGTTAATGATGATAGTTAAGTTTTTAGTTTAAGTAACTAGGAAGATGGTGGTATCATTTACAGAGACAGGAAGGAGCAGAGGAGGAGCAGAGAGGTGCTTAATTCATAAGCTTGTTTTTCCATATTATGTCCTAAACTGAGAGTAAGTCCCCCTTGTGATGACTTTAAGGATTACTCCAACACAGTTGTAGAGATTACACTTGGGGAGGCATATGAAATTAAAGGACCATATAAAGTTTCCTCAAATACTTATAAACAGTGTATGGAATCTATATGTATATGTATATGTATATGTATACTTATGTGTATGTGTATATGTATATGCATGTATATGTGTATGTGTATGTGTGTGTATAGTGTGTTTATATATGTATATATACACATATGTAGTATATGATTTATGTGTCTACTTATGCATAGTATATAGAAATCCTGAAATGATATCCAGGCACTAAAAATGTTAAGTTAAATCTATATGTACAGATGAGAAAAGATATTTGGTGAAAAAAAATCAAAGCTTATTACAGTGTATAGAGAATAGTATTTTTCCATAAATGAAAAATGAATTGCATAATATGCCTTTAAAATTAGATGTCTGTATATTTATGTGTGTTTGCTGTAATATGTGAGCAAGAATGTACAAAAAATTGTAAGAGTATTCACATTTGGAGACCAGGTCTAGGAAGAAGGGAGGTTTTGATTTTTACTATATCTGTATGTTTCAACTTTTGTTGTAAATGTCACAAATGGTGGAAATATGAGATTTTTGTTTGTTTGTTCCCAAGATATAAAAGTGAATCTAATTCAAGTTTTAAAAATTTTAATAGGTGACAAATTACTTGAGACAGAAATTGAGTGCCATTACTAAGTTAAAAGAAGCTATAATACATGATTGCCCTGCAACATGTTGTATGAAACACATGCATTTACAAAATTGTTATAATGCTAAATCAGGCTTTGCTTCACAATGAATTTACTGAAGAGTCAGTCAAATAATCATGATACATTACAATTAATTATTTTTATTTCTAATAATTCAATTTACCTGCAGCACCAAATCATAGATATCAACAATTTTAGTCATCCAAGAACATGTCAATTGCATAAAATGATACAACTAATAGAACATTTTGTCTCCTCAGATAGATTGGCTCTATAGTAATACATTTTACAGAAATACCATGTTTTGTAACAGCATTTGTATTATGAGACTTAATACTTTTAACAATGTCTTTTTTTTTATTGTTGACAGTATTAACAGATGTCTCCCATTTCCCCTATTTTGCCCTCCTACATCCAGTCCCCACCCCAGCCCAGAACTTCATTGCATTATTGTCTGTGTCCATAGGCTATGCATATATGCATATATGTTTTTTGATCACTTCCAATCCCCCTCAACTTTTCCCCTCAGAGATAGTCTGCTCCATGAATCCATGCTTCTGGTCTTATTTCCTTCATCAGTTTATTTTGTTCATTACATTCTATATATAAGTAAGATCATGTGACATTTGCTTTTCTCTTAGTGGCTTACTTCACTTAGCATAATAATCTCCAAGTCCATCCATGCTGTCACAAATGGTAAGAGTTCTTGTTTATAGCTTCACTGCACAACATTCCATTGTATAAATGAACCACAGCTTTTTTCATGCACTCATCTACTGATGGGCACTTGGGCTGTTTCCATACTTGGTGATTGTAAATAGTGCTGCTATAAACATAGAGGTGCATACATTCTTTCTGACTAATGTTTCATAACTCCTAGGATATGTTCCCAGAAGTAGGATTACTGGGTCAAATGGGAGTTTCATTTTTAGTTTGTTGAGGAAACTCCACACTGTTTTCCACAGTGGCTGCACCAGTCTGCATTCCCACCAGCAGTGTAATAGGATTCCCTTTTCTCCACATCCTCACCAGCACTTGTTGTTTGTTGATAGAAGCCATTCTGACAGGTCTGAAGTAATACCTCATTTTCATTTTAATTTGCATCTCTGGATCTGTTTTGTTTGTCAGTTTATTTTGTTCATTTGATTTCACATATAAGTGAGACAGACTGACAAATCTCAGAGGGAAGGCAGGGGGTGGATGAGTAGGTAGGGAGAGTTTAAACAAATAACTAATATGCATATATGCATAACCATGGACACAGATGATAGTGTGGTGAAGACTTGAGCTGGAGTCCGAAAGGTGGAGAGAGTTGATGGGGGGAAATGGGGGTATCTGCACTATTTTCAACAATAAACATAATTTTTAAGTGTACATAAAAAGATCCCTTAAAGCTGTTCTCGGCAAACTGCATCTCACAAGCCACATGAGGCTCTTTGGCCCCTTGAGTGTGGCTCTTCCACAAAATACCACGGCCTGGGTGAGTCTATTTTGAAGAAGTGGCATTAGAAGTAGTATAAGTTTAAAAAATTTGTCTCTCAAAAGAAATTTCAATTGTACTGTTGATATTTGGCTCTGTTGACTAATGAGTTTGCCGACCACTGCCTTAAAGAATCATGTAAATCCCTTTTGCCAGCAGAATCAATTCTACTACATTGTATTGTGGGGGAGATTCTGAGATATCAGTTTTTTCTATTATCAAAGTTCTTCATAAATGGGAGTTGAGGGGATTTAATATGTTGTCTGGATCAAGCAGCTGCGTTCGTTTATTGCCACATCCCTTCATGTATTCACTATATCATCAAACTAAGTCAAAATGTGACAGATTGGTGAAGATGGACAGGGCCAGGTGAAAATGGACTGAGGGCATATGTAACTGAGAGGAAAATAAATTGGGTTTCTCACACCCACAGAGCTATAAATCATGAAGAAAAATCCAAAAAGAGTCTGTGAATTACTTTTTCCTTTTTATCTCTGGAAAGTTGGAAAATCAAATATTTTCTTTCCAGTTCATTTGGATTTCCTTGTACATTGACAAAGTATGCAAGTCCTTCCAGCATAGAGATAAAGGCACAGCTGTTTGACCCTTTATCCATTGTGTGGGTTACTCTTTCCCAATCTTTCATTAGGTATTGGCAGGAGCAGTCTAACCTTAGTTATAAGTGATAATGAATAAAATCATCACTATCAAATGTTATCACATTAGACAGTTCCTGCTGCCTCTCTAAAAATGAGTAGTGGTGAAGTTTGAGCTCCCTGGCTTTCTATATTTCCATTCTCTCTCTCTCTCCAACTCTCAGTTGGCTATGCTTCCTTTCTTCCTGGACACATCTCCTAGATCTCCTATTGAGTGAAAATGTGAGTGAGAAATTCCTTCCCCTGAGGGCTTATCCTAGAGTACTATTGCTATTAAGTGCCACCTGAAGCAACATACAAGGTGTGGCAGGCAGATTCTAAAATGTCTACACCAAAATCCCTGCTTTTGTGTAATCCCCTTTTCTTCTTCTTCTTCTTCTTCTTCTTCTTCTTCTTCTTCTTCTTCTTCTTCTTCTTCTTCTGCTGCTGCTGCTGCTGCTGCTGCTGCTGCTGCTGCTGCTTCTGCTTCTGCTTCTTCTTCTTCTTCTTCTTCTTCTTCTTCTTCTTCTTCTTCTTCTTCTTCTTCTTCTTTTTTAATGTGAATAGGATCTTTGATTTGCTTCTGAGAAACTGAACTTGGCAAATGTGGTGGGGTGTCACTTCCATAAATAAATTACATTATATGACCCCCATCTTGCTAGTAGACTTGCTCTGTCTTATTGGCTTTGGAGAAGTAAGTGGCCATATTGCAAATTCCCTTTGGTCAAAAACTGCAGGAGGTCTCTAGGAACTGTGGAAAGCCTCCAGCAAGAAAGTGAAAGCTTCAGTCCTGAAGTAGCAAGAATAAGAATTGTCAACAACCAGAGTGAGCATAGAAGCAATCTTTTTTTCCCTGATGAGGTAGCAGCTCTAGTTGCCATCTGGACTGCCACCTATGAGACTCTAAGCAGAGTATCCAGCTAATGCTGTGCAGAGATTTCTGATCTCTAGACACTGTGAGATTGTTTTATGCTATTAGGTGTGGTGATTTGATTTGCAACAATAGAAAACTATAATAATACCCTAATACCCCAAAGTTTCTGAAAGATAATAAAATGCACCAGTAGTCTATTACTCAGTTATATGGTATCGGGGTCTCATTAGGAAGTTCTTCCAACTGAATGACTTTTTGAAACACTTTTGAGATGGGTCTAATACAAAGGAATAGCCAGAACCTTCTCTAGCATTCTGGTGAGTAGTACAAATGAGTAGGAAGAACTGAATGTAAGTGTTTGAAGAGTCCTCAGGCTTACTGTTTCAACAGTCTCATGACTTGTAAGATCATTGATCTGACAAGAGACAAAAAAAGAATGAAAGCTAAGATTAAATCACATTTCTTTATAGGATAATCAACTAGCCTTAAAATCACAAGAAAAAGTAGCAAATTTATTTGGGTCACATTATGTATATTTTGTAGCATGTGTATTATATAAGTCTGTTCTTTTGAGACCTTTTCAGTATTTTGTGAAATTAATTAATGTTTTCTAGTACCTCTGAGAGAGAATTCTGAGTGCTTCTGAGATAAGTAACTTAAAAATTAAAGTAATTACTTAAATCCCAAATGGGATCTCAAAAGTCCCAATTCTGTGTTGACATCCAGCCACCAAAAAATCAATTGGATTCCCTTGCTTAATTAGAGAAAAGAGATTTACAAAGAGCTTCATTCTGAAATTTCATAAACATAAAATATGTCTTCTATGAATAAAATTTCCATTTGAGACTATATTTTTTAAATACATGAATAGGCACTATAGGCAAAACTGTATAATATTCCATTTCTTACCTGTAATTCTGACAAATTACCAAACATATGAAAGAAATAACCAAATATTCACTGAGTCAAAATTGGTATAAGGAATTTATCTAGGTTTCCTAAGCTATATTCCTCAGATACTAGTGTTCATGAGCTATTAAGGATTATAACTTGAACAAAATAATTCCTAAGAGAATTAAAAATACATGTTCACACAAAAACCAGTACATAAATGTTTAGAACAGCATTATTCAAAATAGTTAAAATATGAAAATAATTTTATGTTCATCCACTGGTAAATGTATAAACAAAATATGGTATAAACATATAATGGAAAATTATTTAGCTATAAAAATAGTGAGATGTGAATACATTTTATAACATGAAAGTGCCTTGAAAACATTATTCTAAGTAAGAGAAATAAGAAACAAAGGTCACATATTTTCTTATTTCATTGATATGAAATGCATAGAATGGGAAAATCTGTAGAGAAAGAAAGTAGATTAGTGGTTGCCTAAGGCTGGACTCTGAAGAGCAGGGGGAGTAGGAGGCTGCCTTTTGGGTGATGGAAATGTCTGAAATCAGATAGTGATGATAGTTCCACAACTTTATGAATATACTCAAAACACTGAACTGTACACTTTAAATTAATACATTTTATGGTATGTGGATATTTCTCTATAGAAATTAGATTTTAACATGAAAGAAAAATCTTTTTTTCTTAAAGATAATTTATTGATTGTTATATATAGAGAGAAACATTGATTGACTGCCTCTTATACACCCCCTCCCTGGGATTGAGCCCACAACCCAGGCATTTTCCCTGACCAGGAATTAAACAGGTAACCTTTCAGTGTACAGGATGACTCTCAACCAAGTGAGCCACATGAGCCAAAGTGAAAGAAAAATCTTTTAATACTTATATAACTGCTAATAGCAATAATAGGTATACAGGTATATGTTCTTGAGACGTAATCTATTATATATAATCTTTATATATAAAAGGCTAATATGCTAAGTGTCCGACCATCCCACCAGTCACTATAATGCACACTGACCATCAGGGGACAGACGCTCAATGCAGAGACTTGGCAGCAGCGGTTCTCAGGTGATTCACCCCAAAACCAGAGAGGGGGGAGCTCTATTCCTCATGGGGCCACACGATTCCACCTTCAGCTGTGGATCATGTTGTTTCTGGGGCACTGTCGGCCCTGAATCTGGGTTACTGCACACTTGCGTTTGTATTCCACACCCTGTACAATAGTAACTTTGCAGAGTGCCCTTTTGCACTCCGGGACCCCTCAGGATATGTTGGAGAGCCAGTTTCGGCCCCATCCCCACAGACCTGGCTGAAGCACCCTACCTACAGGAGGGACCCTGCTCACTCCACAGATACTGGGGAGGGACCACAGGAGGTTGGTTGCAAGGTATGTCCAGCTTGTCTCACCCAGTCCTGTCCCACCTCACCAGCCACCTTCTAATTAATTTCCTTTCAATATGCACAAATACATGCATTGTGTCACCAGTATGATATAAAAGAATACTAGGATATCCTGTGAATTTAAAAAGAGGAAACTTGAAAGACAAATTGATTATCTAGATTTGTCTTACCATTTCAATATATTATTAATTTTTTGAGTTTTTAATATTATAAACTTTTTTTAAATGTATCCAATGTGTAATAAAGTTTTTTAAAAGCATAGAAGCCCAATTTTGGCCTTTTATCTATAAAAGTATATTTACTGTCTACTTTAAATGAAGTTTGTGTTGTAGTCTGCTAGAGGCCCAATGCATAAAATTTATGCAAGGGGCTCAGCCCTCGCAGCCCCTGCCAGTCCTTCCAGCCCATTCCAGCCCTGGCCAGCCCTCACAGTCCCAGTTTCATCCAGAAGGTTGTCTGGAAAATCATTCTGCTGTTTGGTCTAATTAGCATATTACCTCTTTATTTTATAGGATGAGCTTCTGTTGGTATTTCATCAATTTATGAAAAATAGTTTATGGACAAAAATGTTTTCTATAGAAAAGTCTTTTTAATCCAAGTCTTGGCAGCAGGGCAGGAGTAAGAAAATAAAATAGTTGGTAGTTCCACAACAAAAAATTGGCAGTACTTTATTGTAGTAGGAATTCAGGAAATGCTTGTTAACTAAATCCGGAGGAATCAGCAAAAATGACCAATTCTAACCTACACTGTTTGTTGCAATTTATCTTTCATAATCCGGAGATATATTTAGAGTGAGCTTGTAAAAACACATACAATACATCAAACTTACTTAATCTTTGGAAAATGGATCTACTCAAAAGTTTTCCAACTTACAAAAATATTGAAATTTGTACTACATTGTGAACTCATACAATTTGGCTCATTATTGCTTAACTGTGCAAATAACATGGGGAATAGAGAGACATATTTTCAAATCTAAGGGAGTCTTTTTCAGACAATCTAAATGTGTTAAACACTGATTAACAATTCTCTCTTGTAGGAGTCAAGAGAGAATTACTTCCTCATGGTATTTGAATTTCTTATAATAGCAACTATATAGAAATTCTACAATTCCCTTAAATTATGAGATTTTTTTATTGTTTGCTCTTTATCAGCAAGATCTGGGAATGTCCTTTTCTTAAACTTGGATTCTTCTTCATCCCCTTTTCCAAAGGATTACAACCAATTATTTCTCCCTACCCTTGTCTCCTTGATGAAGGCAGCAGTTTTCCTTGAGTGTGGGCCTCAGGAGGTTAAGATGAAGTTTGCGGGTTCTGTTTGCTTCTAGGCTGGTTAAACTTTTTTATGCAGATCTAGATTTCATCTATCTATCAAAAGATAACTGTGGTTATGAACAGAGAGATTCCCATCACTTACTTGAAAGGGGGTTTCACTGTTAATGTGAACTCCACAATTCTTGATTAGAGATAAATAGAAATGAGGATGAAATGGTTGCAGTGTGCAGGGGCAGGGGAGTAAAGAAGCATTTATGGAGGAATTCAAAATTGTAAATCCAAATTTTGTGAAAATATTGAAAAGGTTATTTGAACAAGAAATAGACAAAATGCCAATGTGTCTATTTCTTTAGTTTAATTGGTTTCATTTACAGCAGCTGTATCATCAAAGATGTTATTAAACAATATTATATAGTGGGACACTTTGATTCTGATTGTGTGTCTGTTTATATGTAGCATCTACTATTCTCACAACTGTCAATAATGCCATCTCCATTGGAATATGCCATCAACATGATAGGATGAATTTGATCAGCAATGATACTTAGGTATGTAGTGCTATTCAGACGTTGTTCCATACGAATTTAAGGGGCCCAAATCATGTCATCTTTTAATGGTGAGCTCACATTTTCAATTTGTTTGAGTTGAACAGTCACTGTGAATTCTGATTAGCTGATAGACACAAGAAGATAGGGCATCTTGCCAAATGGAATAAAAAAGTTTTAAGCAAAATACACTGAGTGGCCAGGTTATTATGACCACCCCATCAGTACTTCGCTGGGCCATCTTTTGTCTTCAATACTGCAGCAATTCTTCTTGGCATTGACTCCATGAGATGTTGAAAGGTGATCTGAGGAATCTGACACCATGCCTGGTGAATAGCACTGTCCATTTCTGTGAGATTTGATGGTTGTGGAACCAGCTGCCTGATGGCTCTTTTCACTTCATCCCACAAATGCTTGATTGGATTGAAGTCTGGTGATTGTAGGGGCCACCTAAGCAAGGTAAAGTCTCCCTCATATTCTTGAAACCACTCCTGCACAATATGAGCACCTTGGCATGGCACATTGTCTTGTTGGAAGAAGCCATCTCCATTGGAATATGCCATCAACATGATAGGATGAACTTGATCAGCAATGATACTTAGGTTTGTTGTGCTATTCAGACATTGTTCCACACGAATTAAAGGGCCCAAATCATGTAAGGAAAACATGCCCCAAACCATAACACTGCCCTTCACCAGCTTGAAGGGTTGTACTCATGCATGCAGGATGCATGTTTCATGCTGTTTCTGCCAAATTCTCACTCTGCCATCTGCATGATGCAACTGGAAACGTGATTCATCAGACAACATGGCTTTTTTCCAATGCTTGACTTTCTAATCCTTGTGTTGATGTGCAAATTGGCGATGTTTTATCTTGGTAACTGCAGACAACAAAGGTGTTAGAACAGGCCTTCTACTTCCATATCCCATATAATGCAATGTATGGCTAATTTGCCTACAAATTTTAGATGGTCATAATAATCTGGCCACTCAGTGTATATATTAGAGGCACAGTTCATGAATTCATGCAGTGGTAGGGTTCGCCCAGCCTGGCCAGAGGGAGGGGACATTGGCGGTTGGCCGGCCTGCCTGCTGGTTGAACTCCTGGTCGAGTGGGCAATTTGCATATTATCCTTTTTTTATATAGGACTAGAGTCCCGGTGCACAAAATTATTGCACGGGGGTGGTGGGTGTCCTTCAGCCCAGCCTGCACACTCTCCAATCTGGGATCTCTCTCACAATCCAGGACTGCTGGCTCCCAACTCCTCTCCTGCCTGCCTTCCTGCTTGCCCCTAACAGCTTATGCCTGCCCACCTGATCACCTCCTAACCACTCCCCTGACAGTCTGATTGATGCCTAACTGCTCCCTGCCAGCCTGTTTGCCCCTAACTGCCCTCCACTGCAGGCCTGGTTCCTCCCTACTGCCCTCCCCTACTGGCCATCTTGTGGCAGCCATGTTGTGTCCACATGGGGGCAGTCATCTTTGATACATGGGTACCCTGAAGGGTATCCCAGATCAGCGTGGGGGTTTCCTGAGGCGTGGGACAGCCTGTGGTGGTTTGCAGGCCGGCCACACACCCCAAAGACCCAAGTGGAGGCCCTGGTATCTGGGATTTATTTATCTTCTACAATATAATTGAAACTTTGTAGCCTTGAATGGAGTTCACGGCTGACCAGGGTGTGCGGAAAGCTTGGCTTCCTCCATTTCCGGGGAAACCCAAGCCTTCTGCTCACTCCATGGCCACAGCCATCTTGATTGGGTTGATTTGCATACTTGCTCCTGATTGGCTGGTGGGCATGGCTTGTGAGTGCAGTGGAGTGATGGCTAATTTGCATATTATTCTTTTATTAGTGTATACACTGAGAGGCCAGATTATTATTTGTTCAGAGATCATAATAATCTGGCCACTCAGTGTATGTCCTTTTATTGTTGTAATATACTATATTAGGTAACACAAGAAAAGACCTCACCAGATGACTATGCTTTGAATAGTGTATGTTACTTCACTTTGAAGAATGTATTCAGTCTTTTAGAACAGTGGGTTACTATTTATTTAGTATAGACATGGAATACTAGTACTATGGGACAATTTCTGCCTAAAAGTTAGTGTGAAGGTCATTATGAAAGATGTCCGGAAGGACATCTGGTCTAATTATTACATTACACTTTTATTATATAAGAAACATACAATACAAAGCATAATAGAGCAAGCATAACACTCCCATCCAACTTAAAAATAAATGAAACAAATATAGTGAAGACCTGTGTATACCTTTACCAATCAAACACTCCTCTCTCCACTCCAGAAAAGTCACTATTCTGATTTGAGTGCATATTATTTCTAGTTATGTCTTTACATATCTGTTGCATCAAATCATAGTAAGTACTATCCTATATAATAAAAGGCTAATATGCAAATTGACTGAACAGTGGAACGGCTATGACATGCACTGACCACCAGGGGGCAGATGCTCAACACAGGAGTTGCCTCCAGGTGGTCAGTGTGCTCCCACAGGGGAAGCACCGCTCAGCCAGATGTCGGGCTCATGGCTGGCCAGAGAAGCAGCAGTGGTGGGAACCTGTCTCCAGAGGGCGCAGGCCGGACTGAGGGAACCCTTACTCCAGTGCACAAATGTTGTGCACCAGGCCTCTAGTTTTGAATATTTTTAAATGTCATAAATGGTGCAACTTGTTGTTTGCTCAATACTATATATTGAGTATTTATCCATACTGATATGTGTAGATTTACATCACTTATTTTCACTGCAGGATGGCATTTGATTGGATTAATATGCCACAATTTAATAATATTTTCCTTTTTGGGCACATATTAGCATTGTCTGCTATACTTTGTTTTTATAAAAAAAGGTTCTATGAATATTTTTATGTTTACTTGTAGACATGTTCACATATTTTTTAAAGTATATACTAGGAATGGAGTTGCTGGGTAAAGAGTAGTAGGCTCATCAAATTTATCACATAATTCAGATGGACTGGATTTGTCTTTGTGTTTTTTATTCCTCTACATCTTCAAACACACTTGGAATAGACTTAAATTTTTGTATTTTGGTGAATGAAAAATGTATGTTCTCAAGACTTAGTGTACATTTTTCATGAATACTAGTCAGTTGAGTTTTTTTTTTTTCATGTTATTGATTATTTGAAGTTCCTCTTTTGTGAATTATGTATTCATATATTTTTATCCTTTTTTTTCCTTAGTATTAGGTCCTTATTGTTTTGTACTATTTCTATAGATGAGATTTTGGATATTGTTTGTCAATTTGTTCCAATAGTCTATTTACCATCCCTGGGCCAACTATACACTGGCATAGTTATGATAGCTTTATATATCCTTATATTATGGAAAGTTCCTTCACCTTGGTTTTCATCTTCAAGTGTGTTTCAACCACTCTTGGCTCATTGTATTTCAATAGAAATTTTAGTCTAATTGTCAAATTTCTGAAAAAACATAATAAAACCCAGACCATAGCCAGTGTGACTCAGTGATTAAGCATTGACCTATCAGGTCACAAATTGATGCTGGCACATGCATCAGGGCACATGCCAGATTTCCAAGCTCAATTCCCAGAAGAGAGGGTGTAGGAGGCAGCTGATCAATGATTATTTCACATTGTTGATGTTTCTATCTCTTTCTTTCTCTCCTCTATGAAATCAATAAAAATATCTATACTAGTAAAAGGGTAGTATGCTAATTAGACCAGGAGAACTTCCAGGAGACCTTCCAGACATCCTTCTGGATAAAGCCATGGTGGCTGGGTGGATTAGGCCAGGAGGGGAAGGCAGTTGGGGGGTGAGAAGGTTGGCAGGGGTGAGCAGTTGGGGATAAGCAGTCTGGCAGGCAGAGTGGGTAGGGGCTATCAGGCAGGCAGGCAGATGAGCAGTTAGGAGGCAGCGGTCCCGGATTGCAAGGGAGATGTTCAACTGCCAAAAGTGGCAGTCAGACATCCCTCAAGGGTCTCAGATTGAAGAGGGCACAGGCCAGACTGAGGGACACCCCCCACCCTCTCCCTGTACACATATTTTGTGCACCGGGCCACTAGTATTAAAAATAAAAAACAAACATAAATTCCAGAGTTTTTATTGCAATTGAATGGAATTAACTTTATGAAATTACTTAGGATGAATTCACATCTTTATGACATTTATTCTTCCATAATATGGGCAAGGAGTTCCTCTGAAACAATGTAGATTTATTTTAATATCTTTTTATTGAGTGTTAAAATGATCTTTTAAAAATGACTTGCCCATCAATTGAATGTATTTCTAGGTAACTAATATATTTGATTACTATTTTTAAATGACATCATTTTTTAATATTACACTTAATAATTATTTGTTGCTGGTAATTAGGAATGCAATTGATTTTGGAATATTAATCATATATTTACAGACTTTTATGAAGATTTTATTAATTCTAATAATACATTTATAAATTCTTTATTTTCTGCATGTGCAATCTTCTTGACTACTAGTAATGAATTTTTTTTTCTTTTTTTCTTTTATTGATTTTTTACAGAGAGGAAGGGAGAGAGATAGAGAGCCAGAAACATAGATGAGAGAGAAACATCGACCAGTTGCCTCCTGCACACCCCCGACCAGGGATATGCCTGCAACCAACGTACATGCCCTTGACCAGAATCGAACCCGGGACCTTTCAGTCCGCAGACCAACGCTCTACCACTGAGCCAAACCGGTTTCGGCAGTAATGAATATTTTATTTTTTTCTTTCTTGTAATTAATCTTCCTAACTTGGCTAAGGCCTTCAATATAATGTTGATGGGAAGTGGTAATAGCAGCCATCCATATCTTACTTTTTTTGGGATACATATAAATCTACCAACAATATTCTATTAAGCAATATGTTTTTCATGGTTTGGAATATATATTTCTTAAGAGGCAGTTTGGTTTTTTTTTTCAGTTTGTTAACTCATTGTGGAAAAATTTGCCACATTATTTTCTTGCATATAATAATGTGAAGTTACAGTCATTCTCCATAAATCCATTAATAAAGCTAATTATGCAAATTGATGTCAGTGTTGTATAAATCTTGCATTGACAGGATAAACCCAGTTTGGTCATAATTTTTAAATATAGGTTGGGGCAAAAGTAGTTTAACAGTTGTGAGTACTTGAAACAGTTTATTCTTGTATTATTATTTAACTATTGCATTGTTTTCCATGAAAACTACTATAACCCTACTTTTGTCCAACCCTGTGTATACTCTATACTCAATTGTTTATATTTTACCTATTTTTGCATCTATATTGTTAAGGGAGATTAGTAATTTTCCTTCCTCATAATTTCTTTATCTTGGTTCAATGTCAAGCGGATACTAGTCTCAAATAATGAGTTGGGAAGAATTCTCTGTTATGCTATCAGGAATTTTTTTCAACAATTCTAACTACCCATTTTCTTATGTTTGCTAGAATGAGCATGTAAATGTTTGGTCCCATTTATTTGTGTGGTGTGTGGGCTAGGTAGGGAAGAGTTTTAACCACCATGTAGATTTATTAAATAGTTATGGTTATGATTATAGTGAGGCTTTATATTTTGTACTAGAAGCCCAGTTCAAGAATTTGGGCATTGGTGCGGCCCAGCCAGCCTACCCCCATAGAGGCCATTGGTGGTGGGCTGGCTGGGCACGAGAGGTCGTTCTGCTATTTGGCCAATTTGCATATTACCCTTTTATTATATAAGATTGACTCAGTTTGAAGTTCTTTTTCCATGAAAAGGTCAATTTTGTTTTATTTCTTTGAAATTTGTGTTCATAGTAGTAGCTATTATTTTTAACCTCTATTGAATTTGTAATTACATCTCCATTTCATTACAATACTGTTTATTCACTCTAATTTTTCACGTCTTGTGAAAGAAGAGTCTATTCATGATTTTCAAATAACCATTTTTCATTGTTGACTCTTCATTGCAATTATTCTTTTTAGTCATGAATTTCTGTTCTTATATTTATAATTTCCTAATATCCACTTTCCTTGAAATTATTTGGTTGATATTTTTGTTATTCAAATATTGGGTCGGCAGCTAAGTAATTGCGGATTTTTTAAAGAAAATCAAAGACAATTTTTTCATGGAACTAAATAACTTTATTCTTTAATGTATTGCCCATTTTGATCAATGACCTTTTGCCATCTTTCAGGCAGCATCATAATCCCACGTTCAAAAAACTTCTGTTTTTTATTAGCAAAAAACTGAATCAGGTACGATTTGACATCATCATCATTATTGAAATTTTTACCATTCAAGGAGTTTTGTAAAGATCGAAACAAAAACTAATCAGATGGTGCAAGGTCAGGACTATATGGTGGATGTGGCAAAACATCCCAACCAAGCTCCATTAATTTTTGCCGAGTGACCAAAGATGTGTGTGGCCTTGCATTGTCATGATGGAATACAACACCTTTTCGATTTGTCAATTCGGGCCACTTTTCTTCAACTGCATTGTTTAATTTCGTTAGTTGTTCAATGTAGACATCAGAATTGATCGTTCGGTTGGGTGGTAAGAGTTCAAAGTAGACAATTCCTTTGTAATCCCACCAAACTGATAACAAAACCTTCTTTTGATGAATATCAGCTTTTGATGTTGTTTGAGTTGGTTCACCTGGCCTGCTCCACGATCTTTTCCGCTTGATATTGTTGTAAACAACCCATTTTTCATCGCCAGTTATCAGTCGTTTTAAAAATGGATCATTTTCATTACGTTTCTTTAGCAAATCGCAGCTGCTAATGCGTTGCGTTAACTGTGATTCTTTCAGTTCGTGAGGAACCCATGTATCGAGTTTTAAAACATAGCCAAGTTGTTTTAAGTGATTTTCAATGCATGTATGTGATACATGAAGCTTCTCTGCAATCTCACGTGTTGTACTGTGACAGTCCGAATTGATTATTGCTTTGATTAGGGCGTCATCAACTTCAACTGGACGACCAGAGCGTCTTTCATCTTTGAGTGAAAAATCACCAGAACGAAATTTGGCAAACCAATTTTGACACTGCGGTTCTTTTAAGGCTTCGTCGCCATAAACAGCACATAACTTTTTATGAGCTTGTGATGCGTTTTTCCCTTGCGGAAATAAAAAAGCAAAATATGACGAAAATGTTCCTTTTGATTTTCCATTTTTCAACGAACGCCAAACAAAAACTACAAAACAGATCAAAAAACTTTTTTTACTGATTAACAGCTGAATAGCCAACTATCAAATACAAAATGTGTTTTACATTTGTACTACGTCTGCAAACCTAAAAATTCAACTGAAGCCATATATGTGTGAAACCCGCAATTACTTAGTTGCCGACCCAATATAATGCTTATCTAATTAATTTTCAGCCTCTTTTTTCCCAAAAGGCCACAAAATTTTCTCAAAATCTTATTCTACTTGTATCTCACAAATTTTATGACAAGCTTTAATTATTCTTTAATACTAAATATTTTCTATTTTCTGTTTTTAAAATATTTTAATTGTTTCCAATTATAATTTTTATTCAATATTATTTTGTATCAGCTCTAGGTATAGTGAATAGTGGCTAGAAAATCACATACCTATAAAGTGTTCCCCCTGATACTTACAGTATCATACCTAGTTATTACAATAGTAAAGGCCTAATGCATGAAATTTGTGCAAGGGGCTCAGCCCCCTACATTGTGGCTTATCTGGAAGGTCATCTGGAAGGTTGTCCAGTCTAATTAGAATATTACAATTTCATTATTATAGGTTATTAATTATATTTTATATGCTGTACTTTGCATCTCCATGACTATTTTGTAACCACCAATCTGTATTCATCAGCCCCTTCACCTTTTTCAACCAGTCTCCCAAATCCCCTACCCTCTGGCAACCATCATTCTCTGTATCTCTGAGTCCATTTCTGTTTTGTTCATTTATATTGTTCTTTACATTCCACATATGAGTGAAATCATATGCCATTTGTCTTTCTCTGTCTGACTTATTTCACTGAGGATAATACCTTCTAGGTCCATCGATGTTGTTGCAAATGGCAAAATTTCGTTCATTTTATGGGTCAGTAATATTACATTGTATATATGTATCACAACTTTTTTATTCATTTGTCTATTGATGGACATCTTGGTTGCTTCCATAGCTTGGCTATTATACAAAACACTGCTATGAATATAGGGGTGTATATATTCTTTTGAATTCATGTTTTGGATTTCTTGATATATATACCCAGAAGGGAAATTGCTGGGTCATAAGGCAGTTTTATTTTTAAATTTTTGATGAACCTCCATACTGTTTTTCACAGTGGCTACAACAATATGCATTATCACTAACAGTGCACGAGGGTTCCATTTGCTCCACATCCTCAACGATATTTGATCTTTGTTGACTTATTGATAATAGCCATTCAGACAGGTATGAAGTAATATCTCATGGTTTTAACTCGAATTTCTCTGATAATTAATGATGTTGAGCATCTTGTCATATATTTATTGGCCATCTGTATTTTCTCTCTGGAGAAGTGTCTATTTAGGTCCTTTGCCCATTTTTCAATTGATTGTGGGTTATTTTTGGCATTGAGTTGTATGAGTTCTTTAAAATTTTTGGATGGTGACCTCTTATCAAATACATCATTGGAAAATATATTTTGCAATTCATTGGGTTGTCTTTTCATTTTGTTGTTTTCTTTTGCTGTGCAAAAACTTTTTAGTTTTATGTATTCCCTTTTTTTTTCATGTGATTCCCTTTCCTAAAGTTGTTCAGAAAAATATTACCAAGATAAGAGTCTGAGATTTTACTGCCTGTGTTTTCTTCAGAGATTGTTATAGTATCCAATTTTATATTTAAATCTTTTATCCATATTGAGTTATTCTTGTGTACAGTGTAAGTAGGTGGTCTAGTTTCATTTTTTGCATATATCTGTCCAGTTTTCCAAACACTATTTATTGGATAACTGTCTTTACCCCATCATAAGTTCTTGTTTCTTTTGTAAAATATTAATACTCTATATAGGCATGAGTTTATTTCTGGGCTTTCTATTCTGTTCCATTGACCCATGTCTGTTTATATGCCAGTACCATGCTGTATTTATTACTATGGCCTTTTAATATAGTTTGATATCAAGTAGCATGATTCATTCAACTTTGTTCTTATTTTTTAAGATTACCATAGTTAATTTTTTTTATATGTGTGTTTTTGGTTCCATATATATTTTGGGATTATTTTCTCTAGTTATATGGTGTTTTGACAGGAATTGCATTCAATCTATATATTGCTTTAGTTAATATGGACATTTTAACAAGGTTAATTCTTCATATCCATGAGCACAGTATATGCTTACATTTATTTGTATCTTCTTAAGTTTTGTTCTTCAGTGTCTTATAATTTTCCTTGGTTAAATTTGTTTCTAGTTATTATATACTAGTGGCATGGTGCACAAAATTCACGCGTGGGGGGGGGGGTGTCCTTCAGCCAGGCCTGAATCCTCTCCAATCTGGGACCCCAGTGAGATCAGGCATAAATTAGCAGTCAGACAACCCCCTTGCAATCCTGGACTGCTGGCTCCTAACCGCTCACCTGTCTTCCTGCTTGATCGCCCCTACCCATTCTGCCTGCTGGCCTGCTTGCCCACAACTGCACCCTCCTGATGGCCTGCTCACCCTCAACTGGTTCCCTCTGCCAGCCTGCTCACCCCCAACTGCCCCTCCCCCACCAGCCTGATCACCCCCATCTTCCCTACCCTCCTGGCCTGATCACCCATAACCGCCTCTGCCTCAGCCCCACCACCATGGCTTTGTCTGGAAGGAAGTCTGGAAGGTTTCATGGTCTAATTAGTATATTACCCTTTAACTAATATAGATAGGATATGACATACCATCATAACTATAACTTATCTACCAGTATTACTCTATGAGAATACATATTTCATGCCATAGGAAGGCATCTAATACATTACATTGTATATGTTGAAAGTAGTAGGAAATACTTTATTCATAGCAATAATATACACTCTGTGACTTCCCTTCCTGATTTAGGAATGGTTCCCCAGTTCTTTGACAGTTTTCTGGCCCTTAGTATATTTTATTTTTGTCATTCAGTGTAACTTTATTTACTGTTTATTTCACATGATTTGAGGTCTTTAATTTCTCACCACCAAAGATTCAAAGGACTATTTTTTCCATGAAGTTTAACACTAACATTACTGAATTCATGTATTCATGTGTTTTTATTATAAACATTTGAATTATTCACATTGTCATAGATCCTGAACTCATAAGCCAGGAAGCCACTCTGCAAGTAAACAGATACTCTGCATAAGGAGAAAAATCATAGCACAACATTTAATGTTCAATCTGAGTGACCTCAGAATGTTATATATATTGACTTCTTAATGCATATAGTATCTGTAACTCAACTGCTTGGTTGGTGACAGGGTTGAGCTGGTTTGAGAATTATTACTAAAATAATTAAGGATAGGGGGGCCTCAATCTTTCTTCTTGGTTGCTTTCTCTTTTCCAGCACCTTCATCTTTCTTCTTGTCCTCAATTTCTTGGGCATCTTCTCCTTCACCTTCACCTCCTTTGCATCCTCAAATTCTTCCTTGGCACCTTCTTCCCCTTCTTCTCCTTCCTCTTCCTCAGCCACTTCCTTCTCCTTCTCCTCCTCTTCAGCTTCTCCTTCAGAAGGGGGTTCATCCTTAGCTTCTTCAACTTTTACAGCCTCAATGGTCTTCTCCTCCTACATCTTCTCTTCTTGGAAGTGGCTGGTTTATTAAGAAGGGAAGGAGTGTGTGGCCATCAAGTAGGACCTAGTCTGTAAACCACCTTGGGCAGATTGATCAAAGACCTGGGAACTCTGGGAGTAGCAGCTGGCTAAGCTTTCCATGCTGGTAAAACTGAGCTGGGTCCCCTCACCTTCCAAGAGTTCCCTGTAAGCTGCAATGTCAATGTCCAAAGCCATCTTCACATTGAGGAGGTCTTTTAAATATCATGCCATTTCACTCTTTGTAGTTCTCAATTCATTTTCTAATTTGTTGATTGTGTCCTGCATAGCACTAACATCGGCGTTTGGCTTATCCTCCAGCTCCTGCAACTGCTTTCCCAGTGCTCTGTTCATGCCCTGACTTGCTTCGATCTATGGCAGTGGTTCTCAACCCTTCTCATGCCGAGACACTTTAATACAGTTCCTCATATTGTGGTGACCCCCAACCATAAAATTATTTTTGTTGCTACTTCATACTGTAATTTTGCTACTGTTATGAATTGTAATGTAAATATATATGTTTTCAGATGGTCTTAGGTGACCCTGCTAGTGGTTCTCAACCTGTGGGTCGTGACTCACAGGTTGAGAACTGCTGCTGTGGAGCCTAACACCATTGGTCCATAGCAGTGGTATGGTCAATTAACATCTTTCTCTTTAATTAGTGTACATTTCTTGATGCTATTGTAAATGGGATTGTTTTCTTAGTTTTCCTTTCTGATAGTTCATTCTCAGTGTATAAAAATACAACTAGTTTCTGGAAAATTGTATTTTTTTGTATCCTGCTACTTTCCAAAATTTATTTATTAATAGTTTTTAGTGCAAGCTTTAGGGTTCTCAATCTATAGTATCATATCATCTGCAAATAATGACAGTTTTAATACTTTCTGATTCATTTGCATGTTTGTTTGTTTTTTATTTCTTCTTCTTTTCTCGTTGCTGTGGCTAGAACTTCCAGTTGAGTAAGACTGGTGAAAGTAGACTTCCCTGTCTTGTTCCTGATCTTAAGGGGAATAATTACAGATTTTCCCCATTACATATGATGTTAGCAGTGGGTTTGACATATATAGCCTTTATTATATTGAGGTATGTTCCCTCTATTTTCATCTTGTTGGGAGTAATATTTTCTTATAATAATTTGTATTTATGTGATATCAGTTGTTACTTCACCTCTATCATTTCTGATTTTATTGATTTGGGTCTTCTCTCCTTGTTTCTTATTGAATCTTGCTAAATGCTTATCAATCCTATTTATCTTTCTAAAGAACTAGCTATTGTTTTCATTTATTTTTTGTATTGTTTTCTTGGATTCTATTTTGATTATTTCTACACTGATCTTTATTATTTTCTTTCTCTAATTGTTTTGGGATTTGTGTGTTGTTATTATTTTTAGCTCTTTTGAGTGTAAGGTAGGTTGTTTAAAGTTTGTCTTGTGTCTTGAGGTAGGCTTGTGATGCTATAAATTTCCCACTTGGGAATACTTTTGCTGTGTGCCATAGGTTTTATATTGTTGTTTAACCATTTTCATTTGTTTTAAGGAATCCTACTTGATCTCATTTTAAACCATGTATTGTTTTAATAATGTGCTACTTATAATCTCTGTGATTTTCTTCTTTTCACTTGTGATTGACTTCTAATTTCACATTATTATGACCAGGGAAGATGCTTGATATGATTTTAATCCTCTTAAATTTATTGAGATTTGTTTTGTGTCATAATATGTGGTCTATCTTAGATAAAGTTCCATGTGCATCGAAAAGAATGTATATTCTGTTGTTTTGGGGTAAAACACTCTGAATATATTAATTACATCCATCTGATCTAGTGTGTCATTTAAGGTTTCTGTTTCCCTGTTGATTTTCTGTCTGGAAGATCTATCCATTTATGTCAATGGGGTGTTAAAGCTCCTACTATTACTCTCTATCTCTCTTTGATGTCTATCAAAATTTGCTTTATATATTTAGCTTCTCTTATGTTGGTTGCATAAATGTTTACAAGGGTTATAGTCACCTGTTAGATTGATCTCTTTATCATTATGTAGTGTCTTTCTTTGCCTTTTTATTATACCCTTTGTTTTAAAGCCTATTTTATTTGATACAAGTATGGCTACTCCAGATTCTTTGTTGTTTTTTTTTCATTTCCATTTGAATTAAATATATTTTTTCATCACTTTACTTTTACTCTATGTGTGTCTTTTGTTCTGAGGTGGTTCTCTCATAAACAGTGTGTCTTGTCTTCCATTCTGCTACCCTATATCTTTGATTGAAGCATTGAAGCCATTTACATCTAAAGTGATACTTGATGGATACATATGTATCACCATTTTATTCTATAAAACTATGCCTCTTTCTTAATTTCTTTCTTCTTCTTAAAGAAGACCCTTCAATGTTTTCTGAAATACTGGCTTGGTAATAATAAACTCCTTCAGCTGTTCTTATATGGAAAGTTCTTTATTTCTCCTTCAATTTTAAATGATAGACTTGCTGTGTAAAGTAGTCTTGGTTGTATGGCTTTTCATCACTTTGAATGTTTTGTGCAATTCCTTCTGGGATTGTTTTTGTTGAGAAATTAGCTGATAGTCTTATGGTAACTCCTTTGTAGGTAACTAACTCTCTCTTGCTGCTTTTAACATTTTCTCTTTGTCTTTAAATTTTGCCATTTTAATTATGATGTGTCTTTGGTGGGACTCTTTTGGGTCATGTTTCTGGACTTGAGTGTCTTTTTCCCTCTTCAGGTTAGAGAAATTTTTAATCATTTCATTAGATCTCTCTCTCTCTCTCTCTCTCTCTCTCTCTCTCTCTCTCTCTCTCTCTCTCTCTCTCTCTCTCTTCTCCTTCTATTCAACTTTTTCCTTCCTTCCTTCCTTCCTTCCTTCCTTCCTTCCTTCCTTCCTTCCTTCCTTCCTTCCTTCCTTCCTTCTTTCCTTCTTTCTTTCAGCACTCTGATTGGGTGTTATCTGCTTCCTTATCATCCAAATTACTAATCTAATTCCCTGCTTCACCTAACCTACTGTTCATTCCATCTAGTGTATTTTTAATTTCTGACTGGTACTTTTTTTATGGTTTCTATGTCCTTTTTTCTGCTTATTACCTTTTGTTTAAGTTCTCACTGATTTTATCCATTCTCCCCCTAAGTTCCCTGAGAATCATTATAACCATTGTTATAAACTCTATATCTGGTAAATGCTTGCCTCCATTTCATACCTCTTTTTTTCTGGAGATTTCTCCTGTTCTTTCATTTGGGGCATGTTTCTCTATTTCTCCATTTTGGCTGCCTCTTTGTACTTGTTTCTTTGTATTAAGAAGATCTTCTATGTCTCCCAGTCTTGGTAAGGTAGCCTTATGTAATAGATGTATTGAGGGACCTAGTAGCACTGTCTTCTTGATCATCTGAGCTGGTGCTTCAGGAACGTCCCTTGTGTGGGTTATGTGAGTTTTCCTGTTGTAGTTGTCTTGTATTTTTAATACTCATCTAAGGATATCTTTATTGATATTTTTTTACAGAGAGAGATAGACATCAATGTGTGAGAGAAATATTGATCAGTTACCTCTCTTTGATCAATTACCTCAACTGGTGATCAAACCTGCAACCTTTTGGTGTACAGGATGATGCTCCAACCAACTGGGCAACCTAGCCTGGGCTCTAATTGAATCTTGTTTGTTATTGGCTTGTTTGTGTATGAGGCCAACAATTAAGCTGGCTGATTGTTATTATTGACCCTGACCACAATATATAATCTGCTGTGGAGGTTCTGACCACACAGAGCAAAATTAGCTTCAATAGGGTTTGAATCCTGCCAAAATATCCCTTTGGATATTTGCTGATGAAACTAATTGGATCCTGATATTGTCTGAAGCTCACCACTGGGTCTGTTAGTTGTGTGGCCTATTGGGACTCTGGTGCAGATCAATGTTAGACACTGCCTGTGCTGAGAAATCTGTTTGGAGCTACACATTTTGTGGCTGCTTCTGTTGAGCCTGTGTGTGCATGGGAAAGATCAAAATGTGCACCAAGGCTGATTTCCTCTAGCACTGAGTCCAGGGGCAGGTCAGCAAAAGGCTGAAGGTACCCTGAGATCTGTCTCCACATGCCTCTTCTTGCTAGGCTCAGTCACCGAAAGAATCTCTGGTGGTACTAGAGATGCATGAGATAGCCTCTCAGTGAGTCACCAGGCTCAGGGGTCCTCAAATTTTTTAAAGTGGGGGCCAGATCACGGTCCCTCAGAGAGCTGGAGGGCCAGACTATATGAACTACTAATTCCTACTGTAACACCTCGGCTGCGCTCACTGCCCAAAAAACCTGGCGGGCCGGATCAGACTCCTCTGCGGGCCGCATGTGGCCCGCGGGCCATAGTTTGAAGACCCCTGAAAGGGCTAGTGATGTTCACCAGACTGATACTGGTTCAAACTCCAGGTCAATGCTGTGTCTGAAACTACTAAGCAAAAGTCACACAGTATACTATGGCTAGCTACCACCTGCCAGCTCCCCACATACCTTTGTACTGGTGCAGGGGTCTCAGGGAGTCATGACAGTGAGGCCAGCAAAATTTATCAGGCCCCAAAAGACCAATATTTGGTCTTGAAAAGGGATGGTTCTATATCGGTCATGCGTGTGAGGGAAAAATGACCCCTGCCTCAGAGCCACACAACTCAGTCTGTCCTAGATTCTACCCAGAAACCCTGGAGAGCCTAAACTGGGCAGGGAAGACACTAGGAGTTGGGAGGGTAGGGATAGTGGATCACCCAAGAGGGTGAGGCACTGGTTGAGCTTATCTTCTGATAAGGTCTACAAAGCTTAGTCACTGACAACCTGAGGCTGCTCAGACCTCTCTACCCTATTCCCAGGGAGCTGACTCCTCTGCAGGGTATAAATTTCTCAGGGTGTGGCAACAGGGAGTCCAGAGTGTGGGCTATTACATTCTTCAAGTCCAGAGTGTGGGCTGTTGCATATGGATGTGTGTGATCCACCCAAGAAACACAGCATCTGATGTGTGGTAGAGGGACTCAGTACAATGACCCCAAAGGAAGTCCCTTCTGCTCTCTCACTGGAGCTACACAACCAGTCTTTTCTTACATAACTCTAGTCTGTTCCATCCTCCCTCTTTGGGAGCCCAGGGTGAATAGCTGTGAATGACATTTTGTGCTCTGGCCTTTTAAGAGTGCTCCTGAATTTTTCTATCAGACTCCTGTCTTTCCCTGGCTGACAGAATTCCCTCTAATTTTCACAGGCAAATGTTATATATGCACCTCTTCCTTGCTCTAGTACTCTTAATTGGGAAGCCTGGCTTGCGATTGAGTTCTCTTGCTTTGCAGCTAAGATATACCTCTGGTTTCTCAGCTGCTACCTGTGGGAGTGGGGCCAGCCCTTTTTATGAATTTGCCCTTCCTACAAGTCTCAATGTGTCTTCTTCTACAAATCCTTGGTTATAAGACTTCTGTTTATCTAGTCTTCAGTTGTTTATTCAGGTTGATTGTTCTATATTTCAGTTATAAATCCAGTTATTTTCTAGGAGTAGATACTCCAGTGTACCTTCTACCTAATCAGTTGCAATCTTAGATTAAAATATTTTCTACTTTTTTTTTCGTTATGATTCTTTGACCTATAAATTATAGAGAAGTGTTTTGTTTTTAAAATAAATTTTCAAAATTGTGTTTCTACTTTCAGTTATTTTGTTTTGTTTTGTTTTTCCATTCCACAGGAGCCAAGATTTATTGAAAATTCTCTTTGCCACATTAGGTAGACAACAGTGCAGCCCATTCCAACAGCATCATTCTGTAGACATTCCCAACCCATGGGCTTATTCTTTCTCTTTTTCTTTTTTAAAATTATTTCATACTAGAAGCCCAGTGCACAAAATTCATGTATGGGTAGGGTTCCTAGGTCTGGCCAGCAATCAGGGCCGATCTGTTCCCTGCCTCCCCGCCTCCCCATCTCTCACCTCTGCCTTTTCTCACTTCCTCAGTACCCCCCACTGCTGCTGAGCACATTATAGCAAGCAATCGAACTCCAGTCTCTTGGTCAAACTCCCAAGGGGACACTTTTTATATTATATATATATATATATTGATTTCAAGCATGCAAAATAGAGGTTAGACAATCATAGACTTTACAAAGTGCCCCCCCCCCCAATATTTCCAATACTCACCTGGCACCATACATAGTTATTACAATATTATTGACTATATTGCATATGCTATATTTTAAATCTCTAACTATTTTGTGACTACCAATTTCTAATTTGTAGTTCTCTATTCCTTCACTTTATTTCACACTACTCCCATTCCTCCCCCTATCTGGCAATCATAAATTTGTTTTCTGGATCTATGAGTTTGTTTTGTTAAAAATAAAATTAAATCTGCCTAGAAAAAAATATTTTTAAGTGTTAAAAATTTCAATAAAGTAGTTCATGGATAAGATGTAAATGAGGCTTTTAATTCTGACCCCCTCACCTCCCCTTGCAGAGGGAAAAAAATCATCAGATGCCCTATCCATTTTCAGCTTTTAAAGCACATGTATCTATTATTTTATAAGGTTCTCATGAAAATTAAAAAATAAAATAGGAGATATGCTTAGAATATTAAGTAGCAACTAGTGAGTTCTACTTATGTGGTTTAATTATTATAATTATAATAACAATAGTATTCATTACTAATATTTGTCTTCTCCCTGGTTATAATTATTATAATTCATCCTTGAATATTCTCTTTATTTTGAAAATCCAGTTGTAATAGTGATAGAAACTGCATAAAATTTCTAAAAAATATTTAATAAACTTCAAGTAGAAAGTTAGGTTTAGATTATTACTCTCATTTTTGTGATGAAATAGAGATATACAGAGATTAAGACTTTTTAATAACTGTAGATATTTTGTCCTTCACTGTTGAAATGACATTTTTCTGCAAGGAAATATCTCAAAATATTAATAGAGGATATATATATATATATGCTTTTTTTTCAGTTGTGTCTTTCACTGTTTAAAAAATGGAACACACTAGCTCAGCTGATGTGGCTCAGTGGTTGAGTGTCAATCTATGAACTAAATGGTCATGGTTCGATTTCTAGTCAGGGCACATGCCCAGATTGGTGGCTCAATCCCCTGTGTGGGGTGTACAGGAGGCAGCTTTCAATGATTCTCTGATCATTGATGTTTCTGTCTCTCCCTTCTCTGAAATCAATAAAAGTATTATTTAAAAAGAAATAAAACACACTCAAGGAACTAGGAACTCCAAGTTAGATTATTTGAGGGAGAAAGCAAAAAACCTGTTATGCATGATAAGTATTGGCAATAGATGCTATAGCAGGGATTTACAATATATGTTAAGAGATGAAAGACATTTGAGCTATTTAAAATTATTTTACCTCAATATCCTACAGCAAGTAAAATAGTTTTCCAAACAAAAACTGTAGAACAAACATTCTAAAAATTACAATAGAGATTGTCTTTAAAGTCCAATAAAATTCTGGTAGCATCTAAATGTGTATACATGTTCCTCAAAACGTCTATTTAAAAATGTTCAGATTTGTATTAGTGCCAACATAAGTAACAATTGAAGACTCATGTGAAACAAGGAAAAATGTAATATGGACAGATAGTCTGATTTTTGAAAATGAGGGGCAAGATAATTTTCGGAAACTATGGGGAAAATCCTAGTTTTTTAACAAAAAGAAACCACAAACATATTAACAAGATATATATATATATATATATATATATATATATATATATATATATATATAGAGAAGAATGGGAGTAATCCATAGGAGCTAATATATAAAACATAATATATGATCAACTTGAATATAAGACATGATCAATTAAACTAGGTTTCTTTCATGATAGGATTATTAGTTTGCTAAACCAGAATAATGCTTACTAGTAAATGTTTTCTATCTTGATTGAAACAAGTACTTGGTAAAGTCTCAGATGATAAACTTACAGATTTTTTTTTGAAATATGAATCAGATTAGTTTTACAGTTAGATAGATTGTAAATTGGATGAAGAGTCTTACCATAATGGCAACAATGGAGTTAATTGAGCAACATATACCTAAAATTAAGTGTCTTTTAGAGTACCAAAGGTTGCTAAAGCCAAAGTTTATATCTTTACTAGTCTGGAAGATGAGTCAAAGATGTGAAGGTTAACTCAATAATATATACTGGAATAACAATTTTACAAATTTTTTACGTATTTTATTGATTTTTTACAGAGAGGAAGGGAGAGAGATAGAGAGCTAGAAACGTTGATGAGAGAGAATCATCAACCAGCCGCCTCCTGCACACCCTCTACCGGGGATGTGCCCGAAACCAATGTACATGCCCTTGACCGGAATCGAACCTGGGACCCTTCAGTCCGCAGGTCTACCATTGAGCCAAACCGGTTTCGGCTCGAATAATAATTTTAAATGACATGAACAGTATCATAGTCTGCTTTGACTTCTATAACAAAATACTTTAAACTGGGGGACGTATAAACAACAGAAATTTATTTCTTTCTGTTCAGGAAACTGGAAGGCCAAGATCAAGGAGCCAGCATGGTCAGATTCTGATGAAACCTCTCTGTGTGTTGCAGACTGCTGACCTCTCACTGTATCCTCACATGTTAAGAGGCAAACAAGCTTTCTGGGGCCTCTTTTATGAAGGAATGTATCACATTCATGAGAGCTCTATTCTCATTATTTAAACATCTTCCCAAACCCTACCTCCTAATACCATCATCTTGGAGATTAGGATTTCAGCATAGAAATTATAAATGACACAAACAAAAAAATAAAGGACTTTATAGCATTATAAAGATCTGGCTTCATAGCCATCCCATATATATATATATATATATATATATATATATATATATATATATATATAGAGAGAGAGAGAGAGAGAGAGAGAGAGAGAGAGGGAGGGAGCTAATATACTAATTAGAGCAGAGGGTGGAACAACCTTCTGGAAGGACCAGTGAGTTGGGGGTGGGGATGCGAGGTAGCCAGGGCTGCTATGAAGCTGAGCCCCTTGCACAGATTTTGTGCATTGGGTCTCTAGTTGTCATAATAAGAAAAAAAAACTGAAATATTTAATTGGTCACATACTTCTGCATACTTCTGGTGATCCAGTTGTAAAATGGTAGAAGTCTTCAGGATAAGTCATATAGCTTAGTTTTTCTCTCCTTCCACACCCATGATAAACTGGATTTTTCTACTCCTTTTGAATTTAGGTAAAACCAATTGATTTGCTTTGGAAAGTTTAAAAGCCAGTGTACAATTTACTATATTCTCTTTTTCTGGTTTTGTTTCTTGTTATTTTTTGCTTTTTGTTTTTGTTTTTTGATTTTTTGTTTTGTTTGTTTTGTTTTGTTTTACTTTTGAAGTGGGTATTTTAATGGAGTTTCTGTTAACATGAATTCCAAAATGACTTTGATGAGCAAAATATTCCATGTTGATCCATATTGGATTTTAAGTATGAGTGAGAAATTTGGCTTTGTTGGGTTAAGTCACTGAGATTTTGGAGTTCTTTGTTAGTGGGACACAACAAAGCCTTTGTCATCTAATACATTGCCTCTATTCCAACTCCAAAATAACTAAACCTAATTTTAATCTTTAAAATAAATTAATTTGGAATTAATGTGATAAAATAATCTCATTCTAATTTGCAGCATTAAATAATATTTGAAGTATTAATTTAATTCTGGATATTACTATTTAAGATGAAGTTAAACAAAATGTGTTTAGGACAAAAAAACACAATGGTCATAGTCCTACCTAATAAAATAGTAATATGCAAATTAGCCATCACTCTGCTACACCCACAAGCCATGCCCATCACCCACGCCCACCAGCCAATCAGAATGAGTATGCAAATAAACCCAACCAAGATGGCTACAGCCACAGAGAGCAGGAGGGAGGCTTGAGTTTCCCAGGCAATGGAGGAAGCCAAGCTTTCTACCTGCCCTTTAAGGCCTAAGCCTCCACGCAAGGCTACAAAGTTTCAATTATAGAAGGTAAACAAATCCAAACAGAAATGGCAGCAGTCACGAAGCTGGAAAGAGCTGGAAGCGAGGGTTGCCCCTGGCAATGGAAGAGGCAAAGCTTTCCACACACCCTGGCCAGCCCAGGCCTCCACTCCAGGGTACAAAGTTGTTGTTTTTTTGTTTTTTTTTTTGTTTTTTTTTTAAATATATTTTATTGATTTTTTAACAGAGAGGAAGAGAGAGGGATAGAGAGTTAGAAACATCGATGAGAGAGAATCATCGAACAGCTGCCTCTTGCACACCCCCAACTGGGGATGTGCCCTCAACCAAGGTATTACATGCCCTTGACCGGAATCAAACCCGGGACCTTTCAGTCCCCAGGCCGACGCTCTATCCACTGAGCCAAACCAGTTTCGGCCAGGCTACAAAGTTTTAATTATAGAAGATATATAAATTCCAAGAGAAATGGCTGTCGGCCATGCAGAGAGCAGGAGGCTTGGCTTCACTCCAGACTACAAAGTTTCAATTGTAGAAGGTAAATAAATTCCAGATGTCAGAGCCTCTGCTTTGGTCGCCAGGGGGCGTGGCTGGCCTGCAAATCACCACAGGCCCCTCGCCCAGGCCATCCCATGCCCCAAGGGAAACCCCACCCTGATCCAGGACATCCTTCAGGACAAACCAGCTGACCCCCACCAGTGCACCAGACCTCTATCCTATCTAATAAAAGAGTAATATGCAGATTGACCATCACTCTAACACACAATATGGCTGCCCCCATGTGGTCAAAGATCCTGCCCCTAGGTGGACACAAGATGGCCACTACAAGTTGGCCAGTAGGGAAGGGCAGTTGGGAGGCACCAGGTGTGCAATGGAGGGCAGTTGAGAGAAACCAGGCTTGTGAGGGATGGTGGTTGGATGTGATCAACCCTGCAGGGGAGGGCAGTTAGGGGTGACCAGGCCAGCAGAGGAGGGAAGTTGGGTGCAAACAGGCTGGCAGGGGAGCAGTTAGACATCAATCAGGCTGGCATGGGAGTGGTTACGAAGTGATCAGGCTGGCAGGCAGGCAAGCAGTTGGGAGCCAGCAGTCCTGGATTGTGAGAGGGATGTCCGACTGCCCATTTAGGACCGATCCTGGCTGTTAGACATCCCTCGAGCAGTCCCAGATTGAAGAGGGTGCCCCATGCATGAATTTCTTGCACGGGGCCTCTAATATAGAAAAAATAGGTGATAAATTCATTAAAAAAACTGGAAAGACATGAAGACTATCTTCAAATACTTTGAAGAACTAAACAAAAAAAGGTTAAAGAGCTCTAGCTGGTTTGGCTCAGTGACAAGATAATAGGACTGAAGAGTCCCAGGTTCCATTCTGGTCAAGGGTACATGCTCAGGTTGTAGGATTAATCTCCAGTAGTGGGTGTGCAGGAGGCAGCTGATCAATTATTGTCTTTCATCGTTGATCTTTCTATCTGTCTCTCCTTCTCCCTTCCCTTCTGAAATCAATAAAAATATATTTATAAATAAATAAATAAATAAGGTTAAAGAAAAAAAATAAGATAGGTTTAGTATCGCTGTTGAGTTTAAAGAGCCTTTAAATGATTCCATTGTCAATAAAATCTAAACTCTTCATCTTAGCACAGATACCTGTCACTTGCCCTTTTATTCATCCTTATCTTCTACTACTCTCTCATTTATAGTTTCTGTTTCAGCAGACCCAAACTTAGTAGAGTTCCTAAGTGTGTTATAATTTCAGTGATGTCCTTTGACCTTGAATGTCTTCACTTCTCTCTATTCAAGATTCCATTCAAGCTGTACCTCCATTGAAATGCACTGCTTGGATGCTCCTTTCTTCTTACTTTCTTACTCCTTGCCAGACCAAATTGAGATACTTAACCTTCCTTTACTGATGGCACCTGGTCAAAGCTACAGGGAGACAAATATTAGTACAGTAGGATATTTTAAAATGTGAAGATTCTAATAATTACTCATGAATTCATGAACTTACTATTGCTGGAAACATTAGAGAAGAGGCATTTTTATTTAATAAAAGTTTTAATTAGATTACCTTATGGTTTCTTTTAACTCTAAGACTCTTTGGAAACATGAGGCTGATTTAACTAGGTCCAGTGCACATATTCTATGCTGAAATGTCTTCACCATAAGGAGATATTAGCATTAAAATTTTTAGTGGTGATTAAAAAAGTGTTTTTGAAGATGATTAATATTAGTATCCCTGGATCTCTGCTTTTCTGAGTTCCAGAGGTTTTGTGTGTTTTTGTTTTGATAGAGGTTGCTTTATTTGAAATGAGGAATATCTAAGATAAGGTGACCAGACACCCCGCTTTTGGCGGGACAGTCCTGATTTTTAACAATTTGTCCCGCGTCCCGAGGCATTTAAAAAAAATCTTTCCAAAAATTGGGACTTTTTTAAAACACCACAAGATCCGGGACAAATTGTTAAAAATCGGAACTGTCCCACCAGAAGCGGAACGTCTAGTCACCTTAATTTTTTTTTTTTGTTTGTTTGTTTGTTTTTAATGATCCAAATACTTTTAAATATATATTTTATTGATTTTTCACAGAGAGGAAGAGAGAGGGATAGAGAGTCAGAAACATTGATGAGACAGAATCATCAATCAGTTGCCTCTTGCACACCCCCTACTGGGGATGTGCCCATAACCAAGGCACATGCTCTTGACCGGAATCGAACCCGGGACCCTTCAGTCTGCAGGCCGATGCTCTATCCACTGAGCCAAACAGGTTTCGGCAGTAATCACCTTAATTTAAGATGCAAAATTGGCCTTTTTCTCAAAGTTTGATTTTTTATTAATAGTAAAATATTTTGTATCTTTATAAATATTTACCTCTTTACTATTTTTATGAATACTTTAACTCACTTAACCCTAATGCGAATGCCATAAGCTTTGCAGGGCAGGAATTACATCAGTATTATGAGATATATCCAAAGTCATGTAGCTAGTTACAAACAAAAAAACAAACTAACAAACAAACCACACACACACACACACACACACACACACACACACACACACACACACAAAACAATACCAGAATGCAGTTGGTCCCTCATATGCTTCCCAAGTATATTGGTATTTTTTTGTTTTGCATCCTCACCGGAGGATATTTTCTCCATTGATATTTTTAAAGAGAGGATGGAGGGGAGAGGAGAAGGGAGGAGAAAGAGAGAGAAACATTGATATGAGAGAGACACATTGATTGGGTGACTCCTGCACATACCCCTACTGCGGCAGGGATCAAGCCTGCAATCAAGGTATATGCTTTTGACCAGCTACCTATGACCCTTTGGCCCATGAGCATATGGTTTAAACATTGAGAAAAACTGGCCATGGTTCCTAAGTATATTTGTAAAAAGACACATTACAGGTGGAGAGACATGTTTATATTCAACATTATTTTGTATTAGTTTCAGATGTACAACATAGTGCTTAGATAATCATATACTTCTTAAGTGTTTCCCAAATATTTCTAGTACCCACCTGGCCCCATATATGGTTATTGCAATAATAATGACTATATTATCCATGGTGTACTTTACATAGCCATGACTATTTTATAGCTATCAATCTATACTTCTCAATACTTTCAACTTTTCACCCAGTCCCCCAACCCCTCTCCCCTCTGGCAATCATCACCAGTAAGATTATTTTTTCAATGTGACAAAATTATCCTAAAATGTATTCTGAATAGTATAAAAGCAAAGTTATCTAAGAACTTTTGGGGGGAGAGAGCAATAGAGAAATCCATGGGTCATTAAAGTTTATTTAAAACTTCAATGATTAAAACAGTATGGTACTAGTGTAAGAATAAGCAGATCAATTAAACAAAATGGATAACAAAACAAACACAAGAATTCATAAGGAGTATGTGGTAAAAGTAGAATCATAAATTATTGGAAATAGATGAATTCAAAAAATCCTGCTGAGACAATTCATTATGTTCTGAAAAATAAAAGTCAAACAATCATCTTGTTATGTTACTAAATAACCCAAAGGAGCATGAAGAAGATAATTATGATAGTCAAACCAGTGAAACAGAAATATACATTACTAGAGGCCTGGTGCATGAAATTCATGCACTGGATGGGGTTGTTTCTCAACCCAGCCTGTACTCTGTGCAATCTGGGTCCCCACAGGGATTGGACCTAAACTGGCAGTCAGACATCCCTCTCACAATCTGGGACTGCTGGCTCCTAACTGCTAGCCTGCCTGCCTGATTGCCTCTAACTGCTTCTGCCTGCCAGCCTAATCACCCCCTCACTGCTTCCCTGCTGGCCTGGTCACTCCCAAATGCCCTCCCCTGCTGGCCTGATGTCACCCCAACTGCTCACCACTACTGACCTTGATAGCCTCCAACTGCCCTTACCTGCTGACCTGATCACCCCTACCTGCCTTTGCCTGCCTGAGCACCCCTAACTGCCTTCCCCTGCTGGCCTGATCTCACCCCCAACTGCCCTCCTCTGCCAGCCAATTTGGTTCTGATTGGTCGGTTTCTATGCCAGTCAGTCAAAAGCTCCACCTCCTAGGCAACCATTGGTTCCTCTCAGTTTGCCCAGATTTGGTTCTGATTGGTCAGTTTCTATGCCAATTAGCATCTCTGGGCCTATCAGCAAGGCCTGATCAGAAAGGAGGTGCTGATTAGCAACCTGGGTGGAGGCCTGGAAAGAAATGGAGGTGTGGCCAGGCCTGGAATAAAACAGAGAGACAAGTGCTGATCAACAGCTGCCACAGAGGCTAAGGATCAAACCCTGATTCTCTCTTCAGGCCTCTATCCTGGCCTGATTCGCAGCCCCCTCAGCAGTCAGTGTCGGGTCATCACACCTGCTGCCATAACAGTCAGTGCTGGGTTGCCATGGCAACCCAGGGTTGCCAGCAGGGCTGTCTTCTGGTTGGTTGAGCCTCCTAGTCTTTTCAGATGTGACAGACTCAGAGTTTTTATATATTAGGATGTCTATCAATAATAACAATTACCATTTATCTAGTACTTATGTTTCTGATATTATAAAAACCTATATATGCCCTAATTATTACCACAACACTGTGAAGCAGGTATAATTATTTATGCTCTTATATTAAAAAAAAAAAAAAAAAAAAAAAACTGAGGCCGAGAGACAGGACTTTGCTCCAGGTAACATAGATACTCAGTGCCAAGATTGAAATTTGAATTTAGACAATCTGATTCCAAGGTCCACTATATTCTACTGCTACAAGTATCTGATTGGGAGAGATCATTGTAAAGTTAAATGTAAATGAAGGACAAGATAAATCTCAATGTATAAGCATGTTTTATATTGCCACCATGAGGCTAGGATATATGAAATGCAGAACTCTTTGTCACTTACCTCTTCAAAAAAGAGAGAGCTGCAAGGCATGGCCACAAAGGAGATTGAACCTAGGAACAATAATATGAATAATTTTGGTGGGCTCGGGGACATAGAAGCTGTCCCTAATTGTCTGGTACAAGGTTCCAGTGCAATTAGGACAGGTACATAGTGCTTCAGAATGTGAGAGCCCAGTTAGGGAAGTGGTTTGGGTGTAGATTTAATCACATCCTCAGGAAGAGCTAATTGGCACTGGTCTTGACCCTAAACTGGGTTAAGGCAGCATTTGCAAACAAAACAAAACATAACAATTTTAAAACATATAAAACCGCTACAAAGCAAAATTTTATAAACAAAAACAAAGGGTAAAGCCCAAAAGTGATAGTAAAATAAGGATTACTACAATAGCCTGGATCATAGATCATAGGCAAAGAGACCATGATATCCTCCCAATGGTCAAGAACCTTTCCCTCTACATAGTAATTCTATAAAGCAAAAGTGCAGTTGGAATCCTATAAAAATATCCAGCTACTGAGGTTTCATAAATTACACATACTTCCTTCCAATCCAAGCTCTCTGATACATGTTCTATGGTATGCTTCCTATAGCCCCCAATATTTAGTGCCAAACTTCTTTGAGATTCACTACAGGAAGTGAGACAATGATAAGAGATATCTTGTACATGTAAACAATTTAGAGGCAGCAACATTGGGGACTATTGTATAGTAACAGGCTGTCTTCACACAACCTTTTTTTACAACCAATCTGAGGCAGTTTAGTACAATTGGGAAACAAGGTAAAGTTAAAAGCACATTGAACTAGTGGGTTTTTAGCACCCCTCTCCATCCATATTCTTATACTCATTAACAACTCCACATAAGAGAATAGAAGGGCCTAACTGGGAATTTATCTCAGTTGCATCCACTTTATGTTTGTAGGAAGTGTCAGCTTGTGGGATACACCCTGCCAAAATCTATGGCACCTGGGTCTGAGTCATTGTGCTAGAGAAGAAAAGTTGGAAGCATGTGACCCTCTACAAAACATGGTATGTATCACTTGAATTTTTCTGTAAAGTCTTCATGTCATGAACTGATTGTTAAGTGCTATGTTTGGGGTGGTGGTGGTGGGTATTCATTGTAACAAAGGGAAAACATTTAAAAAAAGGTTTACTAAACAATTCTAAAATGTTAGAGAATTAATATGCAGAAAAAGTATCTTTACATGGGAGGAAAGCATTGATTCCATCACTAAAATGAACATAGGTTGATTAAGAAATCATGAGAGATCCAAAGAACATGTACCATTATGATGTGAAATAGTGATAAAAAGTAGATGTGCTAAGGAATTCTAACAGAGACAGCAGTGCCCATAGAGAGATAGTGGTATCAAGTAGAAGTGACTCTTCTCTGGATATAAGAAAAAATGTTAGTGTATATCACTTGGAGTTGGAGTAGACAAAATATAGAGACTGTGAAAATGCAATCAACCATTGACAAAATTCGTTCATGAGCATACATAAAATATCCTTGTGAACTTTTTTTTAAAGTTGAATATTAGGACACTTAATTTCTGTATATCCTGCATCAGCAAGTCCAGAGAGAAAATCTATAAATTATAGGTTAAGAAGAAGTACATAGACAACCCATTTCTTAGCAGTGAGAATTGAGCTTAATATCCCATACTACTTCCAACTTTGAACTTGAGAGGGCAAGCAAAATCCTGACAGACTGCTTTCATCAGTATGCACACACAAATCACTGCTTCTCCTGCAAAAGGTGCTTTCTCTGCCATGGCAAAGTCTAACATCTAATCGAAAAATCTCACAGAAGTTGATAATCTTATGATAATCCTACAGCAGCTGTATTTTAGTCCCTCATAAAAAAGGTAGATTTCTAAGCAAATCAAGTTTGATTTGGATTGAATTATGGGACTTTTTGAGAAGTGTTTAATCCCCATTGTTCATTGTGTTTTTCACATAGGAAAATAATTATGGGTCAATGAAGCAGTAACCCTTTCATGCCTTAAAGATGCATATTTCTGTCTGATGAATTGGCTAATACAAAACTCTTAGCATTTTGAATGGTTAATAATCCCAGGAAATTTCAGGTTGATTATGTTCCTTTCAGAGATCAATCTGTTAAGGAGTTTGATAAAAAATGATTAAAGAGCTCCTAATGCCATCATTCTGCTGGATTTGTTTTTAAGTTGAAGCTTTAAAGTAATTAAATAGTACTTGATGAATTGGAAATATCTTCCCGTAATTGCAGAGAACACACATGCACACACACACACACACACACACACACACACACACACTTGATCATTCCAACATGAATATGAAGATTGTATTTGCTCTGCTATGGCTTCCCTTTCAACCCCTAAGAATTTTTATTCTCCCCAAATGATATTTTAAAACTTAAAGGATAAAGTTTGCTGGAGACAAGTACTTGTGTAAGGAATAAGAATTTTGGTGTTTAAGAGTTTGGGGGCAAGTATAAAGAAATGTTAAAAAGAATACCAGCCGAAACCGGTTTGGCTCAATGGATAGAGCGTCGGCTTGGGGACTGAGGGGTCCCGGGTTTGATTCCGGTCAAGGGCATGTACCTTGGTTGCGGGCATATCCCTGATAGGGGGTGTGCAAGTGGCAGCTGATCGATGACTCTTTCATCGATGTTTCTAAATCTATCTCTCTCCCTTCCTCTCTGTACAAAATCAATAAAATATATTTTAAAAAAATAAAAAGAATACCAAACACCCCTTGAATCCCTTTATACCAATCATTATGCAACCATTAATCCTGGAGTCATTCTAATGTTGGCTAGTAGCTCTTAAAGCCAGTGGTATAAAAGAGGTATGGGAAAAAGGGTAGTTGGACATATTTCGGTCCAGATTCTCTCTGTTTTATTAATGAAGACATTATCAGTTTAAAATTACCCAAGTAATTGGGTGATTTTTGTTTGTGGCTCTGATTTTTTTTCTTTAATATCTCTTTTCAACAATTTCCAGTATTTCTATCCTGTCAGATGGACTAGAAAATGAATGTGCAGATGCTCCAATAGGGAAGTTGGACCAAAGAAAATGTACATACTGGAGTCTTATTTGAGGAAGGAATAAAATGTCCAGCTATAAGAAAACCAGGTCTTTATTCTGCTTTGCCACAAGTTTCCTTGTGTTGCGTTTGAAACCAGTGCTGTGATCAGAACCATGTCCATTGTCTTGCAAAACTGAGGAATGAGTTCATGAAAAAAGACAGTAAGTGGAAGCAAAGTTTATTGAGAGATAGACAGACTTCCTGCAGCAGGCAGGGAGGAGGACCAAAGTGGGGTGGGTTGCTGCTGAAGCTCTTTGTCTAGTGGTAGATGCATGCTTTGCTAGTTCCTGATTGGTCCTTTCAAAGAATTCTGCCTTTGCAACATTTATACATTTTAAAGTGTCATGATAAGTGAAATAAGTCAGTAAGAGAAAGACAAATATCACATGATCTCACTCATATGTGGAATCTAAGTAACAAAATAAACTAATGAATGGAGTGGATCCAGAGACATGGAAGCATGGAACAGAGTGCAGAAACTGCTAGGGAAGGCTGGGAGGGCAGGTGAGTGGGAGGTAATCAACCAAAGACTTTGTATGCATATATGCATGGCCCATGAACACTGATAATAGGCTGGTGAAGACCTGGGGGAAAGGGCAGGGTGGGCAGGAAGGGGTCAATGAGGGGGGAGGGGACATGTAATACTTTCAACTATTAAAAATTATTTTAAAAATAAAATAAAGCTCATGTCTCCCACATGCCACTTCCTTCCCACCCAGCTGGGTTGCCTTAGCAACTCCCACCAGCTGGGTTCAGTTCTAGGTCATTTTGTCTGTCTCTATGGTTTTTCTTGGAACAGGACACAGTCAGCAGGCTGCATCCTGTCCACATTTACAAGATCCTGTTATTCTTGGACTTGTCCGTTTTACTTTCCCTCCATGGTTCAGTCTCTGACTACCTAGCCCACTTCCATCTCCTCACAGTTTCCTCATCTGCAAAATGTACAAAGTGATATTGGCCCTGTAACTATTGATATTGCCAGGATTAGATGAAATGAAGTGTTTCAAAATCTGTAACAATTGTTGTTATCTTAAAAAAAAAAAAAGAAAGAAAGAAAGAAAGAAAGAAAGAAAGAAAGAAAGAAAGAAAGAAAAGAAAAGAAAAGAAAAGAAGACAGAAGAGTCAAGGGTCTCAACATTTCCATCACCCCCATTCAATTTAACAAAGCATAAAGGGAGCAAATAAAAGCATACTTACATAAGTGAAATTATGAAATTGGTTTAGAAGCATTTCCTCTCAATTGTATATTAACTAGGTGCCTTTGAAATCAACTTGCTTTATAATACACAGAATAAAGAGCACCCCTGTTGGAGGTGCTTTTATTACGATTGACCTTATATTCAATACATTTTGTATTTTTCTAGTTGTGGATGCTGATTACTAACTCTTTTTAAAATACCCTGTGGTGAATAAGCTATTTCCAGAAGGCTTTAGTTTTTCCCTTAAATCTTTAAAATATCATGTTTTTGAAAAACTGCACCCATAGAGATTGTTAACCCAGTCATCCCCAGAGGCAGGAAATACCTCTTTATACGTCTCATTTTCTTTTGACATTTTATTCTGTTTCCAAAATAGTTTTTATTGGCATTATTTAACCACCATGCTTTTTTTCTTAAAATACATACACATAGTTCAGCTGAAAATTCCAGGCAGCAACATAAATTATGGCTAGAGTATAAACTCAAGAGATATGCAGATTTAGATTTCTTATCCTAACTTTACCACATATTAACTGTGTGATCTTGGGCAAGTTATTTATCCCCTCTGAACTTCATTTTGAACCTCTTATCACAGAGCTGAGGAGAATATTCAAAGATAAGTATGTTAAGTTTCCTGCACTAAAAAGGTAACTGATAAGTGTTACTAAAAGGTAACAACTCTTGATTGTATTAAACAATGAACGTCCTCAATTGTTTGGCAGATATTCTTGGTAAATAGCTGCACTTTGGGATTTAAAACCCAGTGTCTATTGCTTATATACCTTCATGTGCATATTCTATAACTACTTATTTTTCATCCTTATAGTTCAATACAGCAAAATATCATTGAACATGTACTGAGTGCCAGTCACTGTGTTAAGTGCTGGGGAGTAAATGATAAGCAAGGCTTGGCCTGCCACTCAAAGAACCTGTTGGGATCCAAAATTGAAAACACTCATCTTCTTTTTCATAGCATTGAGAAAAAGTGAAAAAATATTGATGATTATCACCTGAATTATGTGTTTACATTGTGATAAATGGTATCTAAGATTGTTCTTTATTTGTTATAGTGTAGAAAATAAAATATATCCACTCTGCTTTTTATTAATCTACTTCTGTGTGTGCAGACAATGAACACCAGAGAAACAAGTCACCCACTGACATTATATTATAAATTCTCTCAGTATTTCTTCTGTTTTTTTTTATTGCTTTTCTATGTGTTTTGATATTTTTATGTGATTAAAATATAGTCTTCCATCAAGTTGGTCTAAGTCAGGTCTACAAAGGGAAAAGTCTTTCAATAAACATAAAAAAGTGAAAGAAAATGCTAGAAGCCAATCTACTGTTGCTACAGGTTTGGGTGTTCTTTTGATTAAAATTGCATGCAATAGTACATTTGAGGAATATTATTTTACTCTTGTTAGTGCAAAAAATATGGAATTTGATCAGTTAAAATAACCACAGGTCACCCAGCTGCTTTAGATGACTAGAAAATCTTCTAAGGGATAAAAATGTTTGTCTAAGTATATAATAGCTGATCAGATAATAAAGATGTTCTGTTAAACCTATGCTCTTGACAGAAAATCCAAATCTTTAGACAGCACATGAGGTAGTTGCATTTGGACTTGTCCTTTGGGTATTGTCCCAACCCAAGAATTTTGGGTTATAAGTCTGGAGCTGTTCTAGGTTCCTTCTGGTACAGAGCTTCATGACCAACTTTGGATTAACTCTAGTGCTTGAAAATCCCAATTTTGTGTAGAGAGTAATAATTCAGACCTTTAAGCTAAACATTGGTGTGCTTCTGTACAAATTACTTAAACTGTCCATGTCTCAGTTTCCCCACGTGTTTTATGTTACGAGTACCTACTTCATAGGATTATTGTGAGTTTTCAAAAGTTAATACATGTAGCCTCCTTAGACTTGTGGGTGGCATGTAGGAAGTGTTGGTTGATCTTATAAGTACCCTGACTTTTTAAATTGAAAATCCTGCCTGCATTTTTTTAGGATTATTGAAAAATCCATTTTAATTTAGTCAGTGATTAGGAATATATTAGGTGCTCACCATGTGAGCACTCTGTTAGGTATTGAGAAAGAAAAAAGAGTGAGGACTCAAGTGCTAGAATGAGCATGACAGATATACATACAGGGTGGGGCCAAAACAGGTTTGTAGTTGTTCCTATGGAAAATAATGCAATAATTAATAAATATTATAGTAAAGAAGAATAAATCCTGTGTTTCACATACTCACAACTGTAAATCTACTTTTGTGCCACCCTGCATGTCCTTGATTCTGGTATAGGCTAATTTTTGAAAGTGAGGAGCAATAAGATACTCTACATTTTAGAAACTATTCTTGAAAAGTAGCTTTATTTTTCTTTTTTTCCATCCCTTTTTTCCTTCCTTCCTTCCTTCCTTTATTTCTTTATTTTTCTGTCTTTCTTTCTCTCTTTCACTGTTAATATTTAAGTTTAAGGAACTCACATCACAGCAAGGATTTCTCTCTCTCTCTCTCTCTCTCTCTCTCTCTCTCTCTCTCTCTCTCTCTCTCTCTCTCTCTCTCATAGACTTCTGTATAATACTACTCTGTTGAGAAGTTCCCTGTCTTCACCAGTAGCTTTTATTCAATATCTGTAGCTGGGCATTATTTGCAAAACCCTTCAAACACTTTTCTTTTTAAATATACTTATATTTAAGCTGATGACTTTCTAGAATTCTCCTAACCTTGTGTATGAGGTCCCTTGTTTAAAAATTCAGTACAAGCAGGTTAAGTAGTAGAAGTTCCTGTATCACATGTATTACATTCTTTTGCATTTTTCTTTCTTAGCTTAAAGAAATGCAATTGTTTTTACTTTATTAATTCCCTATTTTGGGATTGTCCTCTTAATTTCTCCAGAGTGCTTACCTTATCAATGACCCTCATTTCAAAATGCTGACAAGAATTTGAAGTGTTCACATATTTTGAGCATAATCAGCCTCTGAGCTATTTCACATTTTCTACCTGTTGTACCCTGATGAAATTGATTTGCCTCTCAATGGAGATGCTTAGAGTCTCCCTTTGATCTTTCACAGCATATGCAAGGATCTTCCTTGTTTTACCTCTGCATAAATCTATCAAATGTCATGACCTGTCCTTAAATTTTGGCTTAGAAAAAGTACTATTTTAGTTAGCATTGAAATTAAATTTGTTCCAAAGATGAATTGGGCCAATGGGATTCAATGAGAGCATGCTTCTCCCACAGCATATGAAATAAAACTTGCCTCATTTGTGACAAGGAAGGATATGACATTGTGAAGTTGTGGGGAGAAATGATTACCTCTTTCTCTTGTTTTCTTGAAGAAAAACAACAAAAAAACAACAACAAAAAACAGTTCATGGACTACTGGAAAAAATATTAAAACTCTTCCTTTTACCTACAGTCAGACAGAAATATCTGACCTGAATATAATAAATTCCCATCTAAAAGCACTTAATAATAATAATAAACTATTTTCTCAATTTCTATGTTATTGTCAGTACCATTTCCAATAAACACCATTCATTTCCAGAATATTTGAATTCTAATGAAAATGGGGAAGTGTGACACTGTTCCTCTCCCTTGGGAGCCTTGCTGAGAGCTCATTTGAGCTGTGACCTGTTTCAGCTGCCAGAAAGTATTAGTATTTCAGTGGGGCCTTTAAAATGGAGATGCAGACTGAAGGACAATGCATCAGAATTAGATCTTTTTTACTCTCTAGCAAATGAAAATACTGGGAAGTATATTTTCTTTCTTAGAAAACTGTTTCACAACTTTCACCCTTTATCAGATCTTCTTAATAGGGAAACCTTATCTGTGAAATTACTTCTTTTTTCAGTACAAATCGTTCTATGCAAATTGTGCATCTTGAATCCTAGAATTCTGGCTGGCAGGAACCAGCTTTAAAGTCTGTGTACATATCGAGCCAAATATAAAATTCCTCTGAAGATATGGGGATTGATTCAAGTTCTTGGGTGAATAAAGTAGTGACTATAGAAATAGTTTGGGTACATTCCTAAATAGAATATTTTTAAGAATCTTATAGTTTTACATTTTTATTTATGTATTTGAGAGAGAAGAAGAGAGAGGGAGAAGGGAGAGAGAGAGAGAGAGAGAGAGAGAGAGAGAGAGAGAGAGAGAGAGAGAGAGAGAACTTTGTTGTTCGACTTACTCACTTATTTATGTATTCTTTGGTTGTTTCTTGTATGTGCCTTGACCAGGGATCATACTCGCAACCCCGGAGTATCAGAACAACACTCCTTACCAACTAAGCTACCCAGGCAGGGCAAGACTTATATTTTGTTTGTATGTTTTCTGGTTTGTTGAATTCATTTTTATTGAATTTAATATTTTGCTTATGTCTCACATTTCTTCTCTTTTTTTTTAATGGGTTCAATAAGAGACTTTTAAACAGTGGCCTGGTGTTTAACAAAAGGGAGGTTTTGGAGAGAGGAGTAACTGTTTTTAGTTGGGATAAAGTATTTTAATTGTTAGATTCCTTTGACAAAGAACTGCCTATGCATTATATCATAAGGAACAAATGTGGGTCAGTTGTGAGAACAACAAAAATTTGCATTTTAAGTCATTCAGTTATTTATTTATTTTATTTTATTGATTTCGGACAGGAAGAGAGAGGGAGTGATAGAAACATCAATGATGAGAGAGAATCATTAATTATCTGCCTCCTGCACGCCCCATACTGGAGATCAAGCCTGGAACCTGGGCATATGCCCTTGACTAGAATTGAACCTGAGACCCTTCAGTCCGCAGGCAGATGCTCTAGCCACTGAGCCAAACTGGCTAGGGCAAGGCATTCAGGTTTTTTTTTTTAATTTCTTTATTGATTATGGTATCACATAATTGTCCTCATCTCCCCATTCCCATCTCAAACCCCTCCTCACGTATGACCCCACCCCCCTGTTGTCCATGACCAGTGGTTAGGCTTATACACATGCATGCATAAGAGAGAGAGAGAGAGAGCGAGAGCGAGAAAAAGAGAGGTAATATGTAAATTGGGCCAGGACCAGGGTGCCATAACCGGTCATTATTGGACAGGAGGAGATTGCAGGCGCAGGTGAGGCCCTGAGCAGAAAAGGAGACAGAGATAGGGGGCTAGGGGGGCTGGCCCCAGCCTCTGCGCAGCAGCTCAGGCTGACCCCCCAGAGCCGGAGCGGACATGGGAAGGGACAGGGGGGCTGGTCTACAGCCTCTACAGCTGAGCTCAGGCTGGGAGAAGAGAGGGCAAGACCGCCCACAGCCTCTGCACTGATCGCAGGCCCAGAGAGGAAAGGGTGAGCCTGCCCAAAGCCTCCCTGATCACAGGCCAAGAGAGGAAAGGGAAGGTGCCCACAGCATCCCCAACTGACCGCATATTCTGAGAGGAAAGGGTGGGAAGGGTGGGAAGGGTGGGCACGCCCCCACCTCTGTCCCCACCCCTACCCCTGCCCCCAACCGACCAGCCACAGCTTCTGTAGTCCAGCACAGGCCCAGAGTAAAATGTTAACAGCAAGTCCTTTCAGCATAATTGGGGCATTAGAGGCCCACAGAATGAGCATTTCCTTTTCTATGAAACACATAACTCTGATACACTATTTATAAATACATAAGTTCCATATATTTTACAGCCCTGGAAAGTTACATATAATGATCAGCAAAGTGAGAAGATGAAAAGAATTTTTACATTTTTAAAGATGTTACTAATTTCTGTCTAGAAGACAAACCAATTAAAAAAGTGATGGTTTTATTGTCCTATAGGACATTAGCTATCGATAGATTGTATCTAACTTAGCAGTTTTACTTCAGGCTTTCATCTTTGGCAATCTCCTTTGATCAGTATTATCATCCTGCCAGTCCCTTTACTGAGTTAAACAGAAGTTTTGCATCTGCTATTATGTATTTTAATAAGAATTTTGTGTTAAACACATGCACAATTTTGTCTTGACACAATAAAACAGAAGATCATTTGATTCTTCCCTGGAACATGGAAAAGCAGACATTTGAATAGTTGGTGTGGCTTAGGCTAATTTTCCAAATCTATATATATATAAAAGCCTAAGCATCTGTCTGACCATTTGACCAGCTGACCAGTAGCTACGACACACACTGACCACCATGAGGCAGACCCGCAATTCAGGAGTTGCCAAGCTGTGGTGACTTGGCAGCTGTAGTTCTTGGGTGACACACCAAGAACCAGAGAAGAGGGAGCCTAATTCCAGACTTCATCACCCTTTCACAATCTGGGACCCCTTGGGGGATGCTGTAGTGCCGGTTTCAGCTGGATCCCCACAGGCCAGGCAGAAGGACCCCACCAGTGCACGCATCCATGGACCAGGTCTCTAATATTGTTAATAAAATTCATGTAGGGATCCTCACAGACTCAAGAATTCTCTTTCAGGCCTACAAATTCAGCATCTCTAAGGAGGAGGCCTGTTATTCTGTTTTGCTTTGTTTTGTTTTTAATACTCACCAAAAGATATTTTTCACTGCTTTTTAGAGAGAGTGGACCCAACGAAGAGGGTAAAGGAGAGGGAGAGGGAGAGGGAGGGGAGAGGGCCCCCTTGCAGTTGAGGGCAGGCCCTTGCCAGTAGTCCTGCCTCTGCGTGTGAGCTGCAGAGGAAACACCTTTTATGACTGCTCATTGGCTAAGGTCCCTGTACCCTACTTGCCATGGTCTTAGTAACTTGCCTAATAAGAATCCAGAAAGGTGATCTAGGGTTTTTCCACCTCACTCCTGGAGGAAAAAATGAAGGTCCACTGCTGGAAGGGCTAAGAAATGTCATATCCTGCCCTAGGAGGTTTGGCTCAGTGGATAGAGCCTCAGCCTGCTGACTACAGGGTCTAGGTTTGATTCTGGTTAAGGGCATGTACCTAGGTTGCAGGCTTCTCCCTGGCAGGGGCCCAGGTTAGTGCTCATGCAGGAGGTAACCAATCACAGTGTCCCTCTCATATTGATGTTTCTCTCTGTCTTTCCTTCTCTCTTTCATGCTCTCTAAAAATCAATGGAAAAATATCCTCAGGTGAGGAAAGAAAGAGAAAGAGAGAAAGAGAGAAAGAAAGAAAGAAAGAAAGGAAGGAAGAAAGAAAATATCTAATGAGAGAGAGATCTTGAAGATGCCTAAAGTAAGTTGTTATTTTTTCTTAGTGAAGGGACTAGAGTTTGTGTTGATGAAAATATCTTGGGGGCTGCAGTGACCTGCAGTGGTGGCAGCAGCGGGGTGATGGTGATGGGGGCGGTGCCTTCCTCTGATCAGCCTGGTTGCCTCCTGCAGAGGGAGACCTACTGATGGCTTAGGCCTATGGAGAGTGGGCCTAAGTTGTCAGCAGGACATCCCCTGAGGGTGCCCAGACTGTGAGGGGGCAGGGTGGGCTGAGGGACCCTCCTCCCAGTACACAAATTTCATGCATCGGGCCTCTAGTTTGTATATATAAAAAAAAAAGCACAAAAGCAGCTTGCCTAGTGTTGCTCATAGGGAATCAACCTTTGAACCAGGAGGTCCCAGTTAGGGCACATGCCTGGGTTGTTGGCTTCATCCTCAATAGGGGGAGTGGATGAGGCAGCCTATGGATGATGCTTTCTCATCATTGATATTGCTTTCTCTTTTTCTCCCTCTCCCTTCCTCCATGAAATCAATAAAAGAATATTTTTTTAAAAAAATTAAAAGGCACAAAAGCAAGCAAATATAGAACTTCTACCCCATATATTCCAAATAATTCACAATTTCATCTGACACAGGCCTATTTTTATGTAGACCACATTAATGTGTACACACACATTCTTCTTACACACATGTGCACATCTTTCTTTGAAATAAATACACTACACTTATGAACGTAATTCTTGAAACATGTCAAAAGTTACATATTAGGATTGGCATTTTCCATAGGTTTAAAAAAGACTCAGTTGCTCCATGAATTCTGGTTAAATTGGTTGTGCATAAGTTGTTATCAATTCCAGTCTATGGAAACATTGTGTGCTATCTTAGTAGGAGCCTCATTATGCCGCAGAGACAAGATTATCTAGTGGAATATGTCACTGGGCAACATCCACAGGAGGGATCAAAGCATTGTTTTCTTCACTCAAAAATTGCCTGATGTACTTTAAAGAAAGCCATCAGTAATGTTGATGATATGTCAACATAATTTAATTTATGATCTTTTAAGTGATTGCCCTGAATCATTAAGTGGTTTAACAAAAAACACTAGAAATAATCAGGCAGTGTATCTTACAAAGGCCCTGGGATTTTTGTGACCTTATAAATACAAGTTATGGATGAAAAGAATTTTCTCCAGGGATATCCTAGAAACAGTATCCAATTACTTCTACATCTAGACTGATATTGACATCTATATTATGAAAAGAACAGAAGTAATTTTTCATATTAGAAATTGAATAAAGTTTCATGGTTGTTTTCTTGCTTCTTTATTAGATCTTCTTACTCAATGAGGTTCTTACGGTTTAAAATTAGCTGTCCTTAGATAATAAACACTGATGAATTATGACATAGTAAATAGTCACATATAGGGACATAAACATATTTTAATTTGGGAATATATGTAAACATTATCAAGGTATATAAGCATATAATTTTGTATAATTATTATTAAACTAATTTAATATTTGTAAATTGCAGATTAGCATAGTTACTGAAGCAAAACAGATATATGTGTGATTTATATGGAAGTTACTTGCAGGTTGTTCCAAGAATTTCCAAAAAGTACTTTATTTTTTTTCATATTCCAATCCATTATTTTGTTAAATCAGAAAACCTTTCTCAACTTTAAAAGTCATTCAACTGCCTAAAATAATAGATTTGAACAATTTCCCTCTGTCTTACCCTCCCAATTTTAATAGTATGAGGAATGTTATGGTCAGGTGTTTCTCTTCTACATATACAAAGTCTATGACAGATAACCATTGTGGATTTCAGGTATTTTTGTTTTTAGATTAAAAAGTAATTTTTGCAAAATATACTTAGAGAATATAAAACATATTTGGAATTTTTTTTTTAATTTTGTTTTTTTAATTAAATGCCCCTGAATTTTTTCTAGCTTTACTGAGAAATAAAATTGTACATATAACATCGTACGAGTTTAAGGTGTGCAGCCAGTTCATTTGATGCATTTATATAATGCAAAATGATTATCATCATGGTGTTAGCCAACGCATCCCTTCAATCACATAATTACCATTTCTCTTTTGTGGTGACAACATTTAGTATCTATTTTCTCAACAACTTTCAAGTATATAATGCAGTATTATTAGCTATAATCATCATGCTGTACATTAGATTTCCAGGACTTATTCATTTTATAACTGAAAGTTTGTACCCTTTAACCAAATGAAAAATACAATTTTTTCTTGTGATGTTATTAATCTAATCTCTAGAAAGTTGTGTGTTATAGGTTAATGTCCTTCCTCCTACAATGAGCTATAAAATGATTCAAAAATAAAGTTTTCTTTTATTTTCTGCTTTACACTGTGATTAAAACCTACATACTCTAACTTTTTTGTGTATATAGTTGCATGTATGTACTAGATACAGACATTTTATTTATTAATAGAGGCCCAGTGCATAAAATTCATGCACAGAGAGGGGTGTCCCTTAGCCCAGCCTGCACCATCTCCAATCTGGGACCCCTCAAGGGTTGTCTGACTGTCTGTTTAGGCCTGATCCCGATAGGACATCCCTCTCACAATCCAGGACTGCTGGCTCCCAACTGCTCACCTGCCTGCTTTCCTGATTGCCCCTAACCACTTCTGCTTGCCAGCCTGATTACCCCTTAACCACTCCCGTGCCAGCCTGATTGATGCCCAACTGCTCCCCTGTCAGCCCAATAGCCCCTAACTGCCCTCCCCTGCAGGCCTGGGTCCCCTCCAACTGCCCTTCCCTGCCGGTCAGGTCGCCCCCAACTTCCCTCCTCTGCTGGTCTGGTCACCCTTAACTGCCCTCCCCTGCAGGCTTGATTGCCCCCAACTTCCCTCCCTTGCAGGCCTGGTCCCTCCAAACTGCCCTCCCCTGCTGGCCATCTTGTGGCAGCCATCTTGTGTCCACATGGGGGCAGCCCTCATTGACCACATGAGGGCAGCCATCTTGTGTGTTGTAGTGATGGTCAATTTGCATATTACTGTTTTATTAGATAGCATCATCTATTTCTAAATTAAAATATCAACAACAGAAAATGCAAAGCATAGAATAAATTGTTCTTTTTCACTTTATCACAAGTTGAAGGTGAAAAAAGGAAGTGAACTTAACCCTTTACCACTTTAACTCAATTTATACCAAACTGGAATCTCATATTAGTGCTACAAGTGATGTTAGCTACTGGTCAAGTACCACTATGTCACTATATAGAATGTCAGAATGACCCATGTGAGAGTACCAAGTGAATAAAACACACACACACACACACACAAAAAAAAAACCAAAAACAAACAAACAAAAAAAACTACCCTTTAAAAGATTTTCAAGCATACCACTATATTTTTTGTAATAATTCAATAATATGGTAGGATTAATATGGTAGTTTTTACTGTGTTATAAATGGAGTTAGTAGATGTAAGAAAAGGCTGTGTCTTCCGGTATATATCAGAAAACAAACTCACAATAACTGTATTTGAATATAGATAATTGAGGAAACCACTGGGACAAATAACAGTTCAGAATAAGACAATTCTATTACTGACAGGAAATTCTTTGAAAGCTTATAAGGGTGTGGTGGGAAGACATAAAAGTCAAAGCTACTTTTTAATTATGTTGTAAGGTATACCTCAACAATCTTGAAGTTAACCAAACTAATGTTCCAAATTAATAACAGAAAAAAACTTTAGAATATGCTATCCCTATATTTTAAGCAGTAAATATTTAGATAAAGTGATCTTAGAGAAATAATCAATAAATTCATTGGACATTGTCTCTGTATTAACCACCTACAAGATATATTTGGCTAATTTAAGCAGTGTGCATTAGCATTAATATGTTATAAAAATATTGAAGCTGTAATTAAATTATTGCACCTAAAAACACTTCATTGATCATTAAAATACAGAAATAATTCAAGAATGCCCTCATGAACCAAATTTAATTTCTCTTAAACAGGTTTTTCCTCCAACTTTGTTTATAATTGTGATATTTGAAAAGTGTGAAACTTCCTTGATATGCCTTATAAGCCATAATAAAACTTATGTGTAATGTCAATGATATTCTAGATAATAAGCACTCAAATACATAAGCTATGTTTCCTAGATACAATTCAACTCAAATGTGTCAGTTAATTGTTTAGAGCAAATGGCAACTGGGCAGACAAAAATAATATTAGTGAGCTGAAGCAGAGGTAAGTGAAAGCAGGGAGGACAGCAGCAACACTTAAATCACTCAATTAAATACATTCCTGAGCAATCCTATCTAATAAATAGTATTGTGCAAATTGACCATCACTCCAACACACAAGATGGCTACCCTCATGTGGACACAAGATGGCTAGCAGGGGAGGGCAGTTGTGGGTGATCAAGACAGCAGGGGAGGACATTTGTAGGTGATCTAGCCAGCAGGGGAGGGCAGTTAGTGGTGACCAGGCCAGCAGAGGGGGTGATTTGGGAATGACTGGGCCTGCAGGGAAGAGCAGTTGCGGGGGACCCAGGCCTGCAGGGGAGAGCAGCTGGGGGGGGGCAGGTCTGCAGGGGAGAACAGTTAGGGATGACCAAGCCTGCTGGGGAGGGCAGTTAGGGGCAAACAGGAAGACAGGGGAGCAGTTAGGCATCAATCAGGCTGGCAAGGGAGTGATTAGGGGTGATCAGGCTGGCAGGCAGAAGTGGTTAGGGGAAATCAGGAATGCAGGCAGGTGAGCAGTTGAGAGCCAGCAGTCCTGGAGCAGTTGGACATTCCTCGAGGGGTCCCAGATTGGAGAGGGTGCAGGCTGGGCTGAGGGACACTCCCCCGCCTCATGCAGTAATTTCATGCACTGGACCTCTAGTAAGATATAACTATACCTGGCTGACAGCTCCACTACAACTAATGGATCAGCTGTTCTGTAGCTCTGAGATTGCTCTGTTTGAGCAAAACCCAATTATCCACCCAGGAAGCAGAGTTAACATGACCTGGTCTGTGTGATAATTGATAGAGTTTCTAATTGGGCATATTCCATGTAAATTGTGCCAGTTGTGCCAAGCACATGGCTGTAGGATCACATTGAGCTAAAAAAGTCTCTAAGTTCCTCACTGTCTTTCTAGGCACCATATTTTATGGCAAGTTCTATCATTAGTTTCTTCTTTAAAGAAATAAAAAAAAAAACAACTGAAGAGAAAGTTACTATTTTTTAATGAAACTTATGTATATAGTATCAGCTGAAACAAAACAAATGTCTTAATTTATAGAGAAAAGAAATATAAAACATGTGAGTGCATATAGGTTGAAAGGAGAGTCATTATAACTACAGTCATTTAATTTATGGTTTACCTGATATATTCCATTGTGATTTTAGCCCAGACTAAGCTCTGGCCAACCAATAAAACCTGTTTAAATCTTTATCCAAGCCCTAACCAGTTTGGCTCAGTGGATAGAGTGTCGGCCAGTGGACTGAAAGGTCCCAGGTTCGATTCCAGTCAAGGGCATGTACCTTGCACATCCCCAGTAGGAGGAGGTGTGCAGGAAGCAGCTGATAGATGTTTCTCTCCTATTGATGTTTCTACCTCTCTGTCCCTCTCCCTCCCTCTCTGTAAAAATCAATAAAATATATATATTTTAAAATCATCATCCAAGGAGTTTGTGATCACCAGATTTACCTTCAGGCTTAATGCAAAACGAACCCTCTAATTTAGGGACACCCAAACTAGGTTATTTGTTTTCAGGTTTCAGCATCAGTTCAAGCGTCCAGGCTAACAGATGTAGTTATTCTCAACTGAAATGAGATGTGACTGATATAAAAAACAAAACAAAAAACAAACAAACAAACAAAAACTAGCTTATAATTTTACCTTTATGTAGGCAAGAGATGTTCTCATTATAGGGGGGAAAAAACTTTAAGAAAAAAGACTTGGTTGCAGCATGAGCTATGAGAAATTGTGAACCAAAATATCACAAATAATAAATCATGAGTTGAGTAAAAGATCAGACTATGTTCATAATGGACTAGTTATAAAACAACAAATAAAGAGCTATGTATTCAGGTGGATTGGTGTGACATCAGAGGAATGGCAGTGTGAAAGATCCCTTTGGCCTCTCCCTGAAATTTAAACAAGTTAACCAACTATGATTCAGCAAAGAATTCCCTACTTAATACAAGGCACACCTGAGAGAGCCACAAATGAAACCACTAAAGGTGGGCCACAGAATAAACAGGGGGATGAGAATGGGGGAAAGCTTAGATAGTGGACACATACACAGCCCTGCAGCCTGTAGCTCATGGCTCAGCCTGGAGAGGGGAGGAAGTCAGTGGTAATAGGTGCTTCCTTCAGTTAGGAGGAACAGAGAGTTGTGGGGGGCAGTCCAGCAAGGCAAGTGGAGCAAACAGTGACTGAGCTAGCAGATGCCTAACACAGCACAGGGTTCTGCTTCTGTGTGGCTGTCCACTGTGGGAAGTGGTATTTCAGACAAATGAATGGAACCACAGAGCTCTGCTGCCTCTTGGACTCCCAAAACTCACCTCCCATAGTCCTTGGTGTTGGGTTGAAGAATGCATTATCTGTAAACCCAGAGTTATTGCAGTAGAACAGCTGTTTCCCTCTGTGACTGATCCCCAGGTGAAGAGCTTGCGGTGGGACCCCACAGAGGTCAGGAGTCTACATTATAGTTAGAGCAAAACAAACTCCACCCCCAAGCAGCATGGCTGTACTGTTTTATGGAAACTGGAAGCCACAGAGGTCAAGTCTTCTGATTCAGTACTATCTACTGAAAAATAATAAAAATACCTCTCCATAGAAAGCCTCTGTGGAAGGGCCATTAAAATAGACATATACACATGCCTAGATAAAGGAGAGTAGCAAATACCATGAATAACCATTAGAATGAGGATGATCAGAAAGAAAATGAAAAATCCCCAAAAAGAAAGCTGAAACAAACAATTGGAAATATATGATATAAATGATAGAGACTTCAAGATTACCATCCTGAAAATATTTAACAAGTTGTAAGAAAATACAGGTAATTCAATATACTCAGAAAACAAACAATGAACAACATGAGATTTAAACTTTACAAAAAAAAAAAAATATATCCAGTCATAAATCCTGGAAACCAAGCGTCCAATTAAGGAGATTAGGAGTAAACTACTGAGCATAGAAAACAGAGCCAACCAGATGGAGGAAATAATTAGTGATATCCAATATAGAAATCTAGAAATGGCACAGAAGGAAGAATAGAGAGACATGAGCATAAAGAAAAATGTAAGAGCTCTATGAGAACTATCTGGCTCCATCAGTAAAAGCAATATTAAAATAAAAGGCAATCATAAAAGAAGAGGAGAGAGAGAAGGAAACAGAGAGTTTATTCAAATAAATAATGGATGAGAACTTCCAAAACCTATGAAAAGAACTATATCCTCAAATCCAAGAAGCATATAGAACACCTAGTTACCTCAACCCAAAGAGACCTTCTCCAAGGCACATTTATTAAAACTTTCAAAAATTAATGACAAAATAATCTCAAAGTAGTCAGGAAAATGAAGAAAATGACCTACAAAGGAAAACCTACCAGAATTTCATACAATTTCTCAGCAGAAACCCTATAAACCAGAAGAGAAGGGAACCAAATATTTAAACATCTGAAAGAGAGAAAATAACCTGCCACGAATAATATATCCAGCAACATTAGCATTCAATTATGAAGGAGAAATAAAGACATTCATAGACATACAGAAGTTGAGGGATTTTATCATTAGAAAACCTCCATTGAAGGAAATACTCATGGGAGTTATTCTACCTGAAACAAAGAACATAAGGTCACAACACTACGAGGAAGATCACCAAAAATCTTACAGCATAAACAAGTATAAATTGTGACAATGAAAACTTAAAAGTGAATGGGGTAAATCCTTGAACTGGCAAAGGAAGATAAAGTTCAGATGCATTCAAAAGAAAAAACAAACAAACTACTATATATGTACAAATTTATTTTTTATAAACCTAATGATAACCATACACAAAAATCCCCAAACCAGGACACATAGCTTTACAAAAGAAGAAAGAAGTATGGAACACTACCAAACAAAAACAACAGACAGATATGTAAAGGAAATGAGCCAGTGAAGGCACAGAGCTACCAAAAAACAAACAAACAAAAAAATATGGCTATGGGAAATCCTCATATATCAATAATTACTTTAACTATAAATGGTATGAATTCACCAATAGAGTCAGAGTAACAGGGTGGATCAAAAAATAAAACCCAATCATATGCTTCCTATAAGAGATATATCTAAGATGCAAGGACAAAGATAAATTCAAAGTAAAAGGGTGGAAAATTATTTTCTAACCAAATAACATCCAAAGAAAAGCAAATATAGCCATACCTATATCTGACAAAATATATTTCAAGATAACAAGAGACAAAGATGGACACTATAATGATAATGGGGACACTATATCAAGAAAACATAACACTTCTTGATATATATGCATCCAATCTGGGAGCACCAAAATATATAAAATTACTCACAGAACTAAAGAGAGAAACAGATCAAAACATAGTCTAGTTGGGAACTTTAATATTCCATTGACGGCTCTAGACAGATCAACCAAAGAGAAAATGAATAAAGAAATATCGACCTTAAATGACATACTAGAACCTTGGACATAATTAACATTTAGAGCCTTTTATCTGAGACCATCAGATTATATATTCTTCTCCAGTGCACATGGAACATTCTCAAGGATTGACCATATGTTGGGTCACAAAACTATCAACAAATTCAAGAGGATTGAAATTATACCAAGCATATTCTCTAAACACAATGCCTTAAAATTAGAAATCAACTTCAAAAAGAAACCCACAAATACATGGAGCTTCAACAACCTACTACTGAAGAAAGCCTGGGTCAAAGAAGAAATTTAAGATGTGATCAAAATATATAGAGACAAATGAGAATAAAAATACAATATATCAAAATTTCTGGGATGCAGCAAAAGCAGTAATAGAGAAAAGTTTATATCATTACAAGCCTAGCTCAAGAAACAAGAGAAATCCCAAATAAATCTAACATCACATTTTAAAGAACTATAGAAAGAAAAACAAAAGCAACTCAAAGTCTGCAGAAGAAAGGAAATGAGAAAAATTAGAGTAGAATTGAGTAAAATAGAGAACAAAAATACTGTATTAAAAAATCAATAAAGCAAAGAGCTGGTTCTTTGAAAAGATTAATAAAATTGACATACCCCTGAGTAGACTAAGGAAAAAAGGGAAAAGACCAATGTAAACAAAATCAGAAATGAGAGAAGTCACCACATATAAACAAAGGACCATACTAGAATAATGTGAAAGACTATATGCTACCACCTTCAATTACCTAGAAGAAATGAACAATTTTCTAGAAATACATAACTTCATAGACTAAATCATAAAAAAATGGAAAATCTAAATAGACCAACCAACAGTGAGGAAATTGAAACAACCATCAAAAACCTCACAAAAAATAATGTCCAGGCTTCTCCAGTGAATTCTACCAAACATTCAAAGAAGATTTAAAACCTATCTTTCTCAAACTCCTCCAAAAAATTGAAGAGGCAATACTTCTTAACACATTTTATGAGATCAACATAATCCTAATATCAAAACCTGAAAAGATAACACAAAAAAGAAACCTACAGACAATATATTTGATGAATACAAATGCAAAAATCCTAAACAAAATATTAGTAAATTGAATACAACAGTAAATCAAAAAAATAATACATCATGATCAAGTGGGTTTCATTCCAGGGGCACAAGGGTCTTTCAACATACATAAAGCAATCAGTATAATATACCACATTAGCAAAAGAAATGTTAAAAATAATATGATATTATCAATAAATGCAGAATAAGCATTTGACAAGATACTACATCCATTTATGACTAAAAAACTCAACAAAATAGGAATAGAAGCAAAGTACCTCAATATAATAAAGGCCATATACTAGTATGATAAACCTTCAGCTAATTTCATCCACATTGATGAAAAATTGAAAGCTTTTCCTGGAAGATCAGGAAAAGGACAAGGCTATTCACTCTCACCACTTTTATTCAACACTAGAGGCCCAAGTGGAGTCCCTCGGGGTGGCCTGTGAGGATCTGGCCAAAATTGCAGTCCAATGCTACCTGCAGCTCCTACCTGCTGCTCCAATCAGTGTGCCCAATCAGTCTCTACCTGGGGAGGCTCACTCCACTGTAGTCATGAGCCCTGTGTCTAGCGCCCTCCCAAGGGGAGTGGCCTATGGGATCAGGCCGAAACCAGCTCTCCAATATCCCCCAAGGGGTTCCAAATTGTAAGAGGGCTCAGGCCAGGCAGAGGGACCCCACCAGTGCATGATAGGGGCTGAAGAGGGACTGCAGGAGAGTTCCAGGGCATATCTTGCCTATTTTACTCAGTCCAGATCAGCTGGACTCCAGCAGAGAGCTAACCTACCAGTCAGAGTGTCTGTCCCCTGGTGGTGAGTGCAGGTCATATTGAGTGGTTGAGTGCCTTAGCATATCATTAGCATATTACACTTTGATTGGTTGAATAGTGGACCAGTCACCAGATGACCAGACACTTAGCATATTAGGCTTTTATTATATAGGATAGTACTGTAAGTCCTAGTTAGAGCAGTAAAACAAGAGAAATAAATAAAAGGCATCCAAATAGGAAGGGAAGAAATCAAACTGTCACTCTTTGCCAATGACATGTTTCTGTATGTAGGAAATCCTAAATACTCCACCAAAAAAACTATTAGAAACAATAAACAAATACAGTCAAGTTGCAGGATACAAAATCAATGTGCAAAAACCCATTACCTTTCTTTATATCAACAATAAAACTTTAGAAAAAGAAATGAAAAAAAAACAATTCCTTTTATAATTTCAACCATAAGAATAAAATACCTAGGAATAAACTTAACAAAGAACATGAAAGACCTATATACTGAAAATTACAAAGCATTATTAAAAGAGATTGAAATAAACACAACAAAATGGAAAAATATTCCATGTTGATGGATTGGAAGAATAAACATAGTTTAAATGGCCATATTACCCAAAACATTTTTTTAAGAAATAGAATGAGAAATCATCAGATTTATTGACCCCAAATAGCCAAGGCAGTCCTGAGAAAAAAGAACAAAGCTGGAGGTATCATGCTACAAATTATACTACAAATTATACTACAGAGCTATGAAAATCTAAACAGCATAGTGATAGCAGAAAAACAGACACACAGATCAATGGAACAGAATAGAGAGCCCAACTACAAAGCCACATGTACATGGACAGATAATTTTTTTACCAAGGATCTAGAAACACACATGAAGTAGTCTCTTCAATAAATGGTGCTGGGAAAACTAGAAAGCCACATGCAAAAGAATGAAACTGGATTACAGTTTGTCCCATGTGCAAAAATTAATTCAAAGTGGATCAAAGACCTAAAGCATAAGACCCAAAACAATCCTATATAATAAAGAGATAATATGCAAATTGATCATCATGCCCTTACAATATGGCTGCCTACAACCAGGCCAACAGGGGGGTTAGTGAGGGACAACTAAATGACTGAACAGAATGCTGCATGGGGTGACCAAGCCAGTAGAGGGGTTAGTGAGGGATGACCAAATGACTTAACAGCAGGCTGCATGAGGCTAACAGGCTGGGAAGGGGGGGAACATGGGGATGACCAGGCCAGCAGGGTGTTTAGTTAGGAACAACCAGGCCAGCTGGTAGGGGGCAATTGGGGGCAACCTGGCTGGCAGCAGGGGGGAAGTTGGGGACAACCAGGCTGGCAGTGAGGGTAGTTAGGGGCAATCAGGCTAGCATGCAGAGACAGTGATGGGTGATAAGCCTGGTGTGGGGGCAGTTAGGGGTGACCAGATAGGTAGGCAGGAGACCAATTAGGAGCTAGTGGTCCAGGATTGTGAGAGGAATATGTGACTGCAGGTTTACGCCCAATCATGAATTTTGCGTACCAGGCCTCTAGTAAATTACATAAAAGAAAACATAGGTACCAAACTTATGGACCTTGATTCAAGAGAAAATTTTATGAACTTGACCCCAAAGGCAAGGGAAGTAAAGGCAAAAATAAATGAATGGGATTATATCAAAACAAAAGCTTCTGTACAGCAAAAGAAACTGATAACAAAACAAAGAGTCAGCCATCTGATAGGAGATATTTGTAAACAGTAGCTCTGATAAAGGATTAATTTCCAAAATATATAAAGAACTCATAAAACTCAACACTAAACAAACAACCTAATCAAAAAATGGGAAGAGGACCTGAAAATATACCTCTCCCAAGAAGACATGAATAGCCAATAGATATATGAAAAGATGTCCAGCCTCACTAGCAATTACAGAAATGCAAATCAAAACTACAATGAGATACCATCTCACACCTGTTAGAGTAGCTTTTAATCACAAGGGAAGTAATAAGTGTTGTAGAGAAAAGTCTACATTCTGCTGGTGGGAATGTAGACTGGTACAACTGCTATGGAAAATAGTCTGGTAATTCCTAAAAAATTAACAATAAAGCTACCATACATCCAAGCAATCCCTCTCCTGGGTATATAACCAAAAAACTCAGAAACATGTATTTCCACCTCTGTGTTCATTGCAGCATTATTCACAGTGGACAAGACATGGAAAAATCATTTGGGCAAAAAATAAAAAAGTATCACAAGTCAAATTTTTGGAAAACATTCCTTTATTAACTTTTGGTCTAGAATATGTTTGTATATTTTCAGAAAACAACTCTGAGACCATGTGGAATCTGGCAACAGAGAGGAATTTACAGAATTCCTCCAACCATGAAGACAGAAGAGAAGCAGTCCATAGATGGAATTCAGCAGCTGTGCATCACTGTAGGTTACCCAGGTCCAAACCAGAGAGGGTTGGACTTGCATTACCACCATTTGTCCACCATCCAGAACTGAAATATCATTGCTGACATGTACACTTAAGGAACTGTTCGATATTGAAATTGGGTCTCAAAAGAACTGTTGGCCCAGAAAGAAACTCACTACAGACTGATCATATGCCTTTCAGCATAATGATTATAGCTTGTCTCATATTTGATTCTTACAAGTATATTTCCAGTAGGACATGATCTTACTCATCTGGGGGAAATGCTGAACAACATAGACTGATGAACAAGAACAGACCCAGAGATGAGGAGCCATGGGTCAGAATTTTGGACCTCAAAGAGAGGGTGGGGATAAAAGGGAGAGATCAACCAAAAGACTTATGTGTATACATATGAGCCTAACCAGTGGTCAAGGACAATAGGGGGTTGGGGACATGAGTGAGGAGGGGTGGGGATTGGAATGTGGGGTTGAGGACAAATATGTGATACCTTAATCAATAAAGAAATAAAAAATAACAATAAAACAAAGACATGGAAGCAACCATAGAGCACTGGATAAAGAAGATGTGGTACATATACATAATGAGATACCATTCAACCATAAGAAAGGATGAAATAGCACCATTTGCAACAACTTGGTTGGACCTTGAGAATATTATGCTAAATGAAATAAGTCAGAAAAAGCTAGTAACCATATGATTTCACCCATATGTGGTATATAAAACTGAAACTAATGGACACAAATAGCAGTATGGTGGTTACCAGAGGAAGGGGGTGAGGGGTGAAGGGGTCCTAATATATGATTACAGGAGAAAATTTGACTTTGGGTGGTGGACAAACAGTGTAATATACAGATTTTGTAACATAGAAACCTGTATGATCATATTAACCAATGGCACCCCAATAAATTTAATAAAAACAATAATAAGATAGATTAACTCAATTACATAGTTTATATTACACATAATAGAAATTGTGTAAAATTATGATATTGTTGTTTCTATAATTTTAATAAATTATCTAAATTTAAGATTATGTGAAATTTATAATTAAATATACAGATTCGATTTAAAATTTTAATACATTATAAACTATGAAAAGATTAGATATGACAAACTGTATACATAAACAATACAGTAGGTCTTATATATTCATCAACTCATTGTAATTTTGATATTTCTTTCTAGTTTCCCTTTCTACTCTAAGCATGTTATTGTTTTAATATGTTTTTATTGATTTAAGAGAGAGGTAGGGAGAGGGAGGGAGAGAGAGAAACACCTATGTGAGAGAGAAGCATCCATTGGCTGCCTCCTGGACACCCTCTACTGGTGATTGAGCCTACAATCCAGGCATGTGTCTTGACTGAGAATTTAACCAGCAACCTTTTGGTTTCTGGTATGACACCTAACCAGCTGAGCCACCTCAGCCAGGGCACGTTGTTATTGTTTTGTTTTTTTTTTTTTTAACACAGTTAAAGTTATACATTATGTACACATTTGTATTATTTCCCCATCCAATATAATAAAGAGGCAATATGCAAATTGACCATCACTCCAACACACAAGATGGCCACCCCCATGTGGTCAAAGAGGGTCATCTTATATAAACACAAGATGACCCTCACATGATGGCTGGCAGAGGAGGGCAGTTGGGGGCAATCAGGCTTCAGAGAAGAACAGGCCTGCAGGGGTGGGCAGTTAGGGATGACCAAGCTGCAGGGCAGAACATTTGGGGGGGACCAGGCCAGCAGAGGAGGGCAGTTTGAGGGAATCAGGCCTGCAGGGGAGGGCAGTAAGGGGCAATTGGTCCAGCAGGTGAGCAGTTAGGCATTGATCAGGCTGACAGGGAGGTTAGGAGATTATCAGGAGGGCAGGCAGAAGCAGTTAGGAGCAATCAGGCAGGCAGGCAGGCGAGCTGTTGGGAGCCAGCAGCCCTGGTTGTGAGAGGGATGTCCAACTGCCAGTTTAGGCCTGATCCCACTGGAATCAGGCCTAAATGGCACTCGGACATCCCTCGAAGGGTCCCAGATTGGAGAGGGTATAGGATGGACACAAACACACACACACACACACACACACACACACACACACACACACACATGAATTTCGTGCACCAGGCCTCTAGTTTAATACTATATTTAGCACATGTTTATAAGTCTTCAAGAACATAATTTCCAATGGTTACTCAATATTTCATTCAGTTCATGGCATCATAGATTAACAAATAATTTTTACTAAATGTTTCCAATTTTTCATTATTATAAGCTACATTCTGATGATCATCATTGTGTATAAAACATATTGTGTTTAGAATGATTTCCAAAGCATTGTATTCTAGATATGAAGTTAGTGAGTCAGTAACATCATGTTAAATAATCCTAATACTGATTTTCAAATTCATTCTGAAAATGTTTTACCAAATTCATTACAACTAAATATATATAAAGACAGCTCTTTCCACATAGCTTTGCTAGCACTGAGCATTTCTATTATTTTAAACTAGAGGCCCAGTGCATGAAATTTGTGCATGGAGCATGGGGTTCCCTCAGCCCATTCTGTACCCTCTCCAATCCAGAACCCCTCAGGGTATGTCCAACTGCCTCTCACAATCTGGGACAACTAAACCCTAACCCATCTGCCTGCCTGATTGCTCCTAACTGCTCCCCTGCTGGTCTGATCACCCCTAACCACCTCTGCCTCACCCCACACCCAAGACCCAAGATCCTCTCCTTTGGTCTGCCACAGGTACCCACAACCCAGGCTGGCTTCACCTGGGCAGGCGCAGCCTCAGGGGACCATGGACAGGTGGCTTTGCATCAGCCACAGCTGCAGGCACTGGTGCCTGGGACCTCGGGGCAGGCAGCTTGCCCCTCTTCTGGGCTGCAGCCTCAGCTTCTGGTACCCAGGACTGTAGGGCAGGTGGTTTGTCTCTCTCCCAAGCAACAGCTCCAGCCTCTGGCACCCAGGACCATGGGATGGGCTGTTTGTCTCTCTCCTGGACAGCAGCCCCAGTTGCTGGCACCCAGGACTGTGTGGTGGGAAACTTGTCCCTCTCCCAGGCCGTAGGCTGGCTGGTCCCCATTCCTCCTAGGGAGCTCATTTGTGCCTGACTGGTCCCATTCTTCTCTCCCTGGTATTGAGTGTCTGAGCCTTTACATTGTGACAGTATGAGGGGGTGATGACCATTTGTATATTAGTTCTTTATTATATAGGATAATTGCTAATTTCCTAAGAGATTAATCATATTCCATTGTTTAACACATACTTTGACTCATGAGCTCACACATTTTTTATAGATTTGTTGAGAGACTCCTTATCTATTATTGTCATCTTCAATTTTTTTTCTGAAAGTCCCCAGGAAACATCTCATATATGCTCATGTTTACTAGTTGCTTTTCCTCTTTTGTGACTAAGAAGTGGACTTAAGAAATATCTAGAGTTGTTGAATTTATTCATGCTGATTTGCTCTGAAGCAGGCAGGCTTTATAAAGCAGAATGGTTTAATTTTTCTAACCAAAAGCACTGAAACTAAATGTGCACTTGAAAACCACTTGGGAAATTTGAGCTGAAAATTTCAGTGGTGAAAAACCGTCCAGGTAAGAAAGAGGCCCTTTGGAATAGTTTCATCTTTATGATTGCTTCCACAAAAGGAATCTGGGGAATGCATGTGTCTGAATGACTACAAAGGGAAGCTGAGAAAGAAAAAAAAGGAGTGAATAATTTAATTACAATTTAACTGTTACCTATAGTAAATCTGTGGTGTAGATAAAGCCTAAACTTCCTATTTTAGCTAAATTATTTCACAGATCTCAGGGTTCTGTTGATATGCATTATTGTCGTTATGTTATTAAAATCCATCACCTCTTATGTTTATAGCTTCCACAATCACTGTCATTTGCTGTTTAGTTTAGACACTCTTTCTGTCTGAGTCACCTAGGTGTCAGTGATAAGTACTAGAGAAAGAGACAGAAACATCAGGGTGAGGGACTGTTAAGACTCTAAATTGACTATTTGGCATGTTTTCTAGAGATGTGACAAGTAATAATTAAGACTGCTTAATTGGTTTCTGAATATTGGAATGAGGAACAGTAACGAAACTGAATGGCGCTAATGAAAAACTGAATTACTATAATCAAAACAGTTTTATCTCCAGGTAAGACTCCTGCATACAATAAGTGTATTGCCTTTCTTTTTGCATAAGAGAACTAAGAGTTGAATTGCCACAGTGATCAAAACCAAAGATCCAACCTAATTCTTACAATTAAAGGTGTTCTTTAATGCTAGGAAAGATACTTAAGAGTTTAAAGGTGAAATTTTTCATGTAAAAGAGTATCAGGTATATTCCTGTGGATATTTAGTATTAGATGTAAGGGGTTAACACCCAATATATGAGGTGAAACAATAAAAATAGTAAAAGTATACATATCTGGAAAGCACACTATTGTATTTCATTCATCCTTTCTGAAATTCTGAACAGGTTCCATTAGATAAAGACTTTCCCTCCCACAAATTTACTCTTAAATCTAACATTAACCCTAACTAGTTTCGCTCAGTGGATAGAGCATTAGCCTGCGGACTCAAGGGTCCCAGGTTTGGTTTCAGTCAAGGGCATGTACCTTGGTTATGGACACATACCTAGTAGGGAGTGTGCAGGAGGCAGCTGATCAATGTTTCTCTCTCATTGATGTTTCTAACTCTCTATCCCTCTCCCTTCCTCTCTGTAAAAAAAATCAATAAAATATATATTTTTTTAAATCTAACATTATAACATAAGCACTTTGAGATGTTAAATTAGACTTGTGTGGCTGGGTCTATGATTTATTTTTTTTTAATCTCTAGACTCTATTACTTATATAAAATGTTTAGCAGATACCTCTATAGTGGAGATGTAAACAACTATCAGAATGAATCAGCATTCCAAGAGATTTCCCACTATCCTTTCTTTGTTTTTTTGTTGCTATTTAAAAAATATATATTTTTCTGTTGCCTAATTGTGAATATGTGTGTGGGTGCAGTTTCCCTCTTCCAGCCAAACAGCTGGGGCTTCCCTCACTATTAAGAGCCAGCAACAGCCAAACCCAAGTTTCTAAGGTTGCAAAATGGATGGAATTCTCAGGGGTGCTTTGTCCCAGAGCATGTGGAATTTGAAAGCAAAAGCAGATGGAGTCCCGGAGAAAGACAGCTTGATGATGATTTCAATGATTAAATAGAAATCAAACAATGTACCTTTGAGGGATGAAGTGAACTGGGAAGCTGTCAAAGTGTCACAGAGGAGAGGAAAGGGGAGTTTCAGAAAGTTTCTGTGAACCGTAGGCAAAGCCAAAATGCTGGAAGAGCCCTGAAGCCCAAGGACAATAGATGTGTGTACTGCCCTGATTAGTAATGGCAGGAGATGCAGATGGCTGGTTAACCCATTAGATAGTCAGCATGGGGAGCCACCAGGGAATACGTGGCAGCTTCATTGTAGCCAGACCCAAACAGGTGGCAGACAGCTTGAGTTGGGCTCTTTGTGTTGGTTGCTGGCCTTATTTAAAATAAGAGTAGTTAAATTCCTACATGGCTGTAGCTTCACTTTTTTGTTTTTCTTTTGGCCAAGCATTGGTGAATAGTAGGGTGATGTCAGGAAGTTCTGCTTTGATATTTTTATCTTCCCTGTTTCCTGAGACTCTCACAGCCATGAACATTCTCCAAAACATGCAGTCGAAAATGTTTGGCGGTGACCCAGTTAAGTTCTCTCTTTAGGTACACTAACTGCTCAATCTTAAACTCATCCAAGTCACCCCTATACTAAGTGGCACAGCAGCCTGGCTCTGTAAAGGTGTGAAACTCGAGGGCAGTCATGTCAAATTCAGATGCAATGGCAGGTGAATTCTGTAGGTGAATACACCTGTTGTGATGTACTTGAAATACATAAAAAGGCTTTAGGGAATATTACCCATTAAAGGCAGACACCAGAAAGGCTGATTCATAAGATAAATATATAACCTATGCACTGTTTCAGGCATTCTTTGATTTGTGGTTAATCCAATTTTTGTGGCTTGCTCAACTTTGCATTTCAGTGAAATCATTTTGAATGCTGCAAAATAAAACAGAAGTTTGTTTTTGTTGGACAAATGCAATGAACCAGATTTCTAATTTGAACATGCCTCTTATATCAGGTGCTCTAACTGGTTCAGAAAACTGTGGTATAACCTTTACTCTCCTTATAATAGAAGAAAAGACAACATGAGTTAGAAAAAGATGCCTTAAGTAATTGCTGACCAGGCTCAATTTCAGACAAGAAACTCTTTGGGACTATTTTAAAATGGTTGTTCTTCTTATATATAAAGAAGCAACATGGAAGACAAGGAGGAAAAGCTGGACCAGGCTTCCACTCAGTTACTGCCTATGGGTAAAGTAGGCTTCATTCATAGGGCTTCCTCCCACAAAATAATCAGGGCATATGCTGGGTTAAACAAAGCTGAACTACTCTTTGTCATGAGTAGTTTCAGAGTTTTTCTGTGTGTGTGTGTGTGTGTGTGTGTGTGTGTGTGTGTGTGTGTGTGTTTTCTTTTTCAACTACAGGTGACATTCAATATTATTTTATATTAGATTCAGGTGTACAGCATAGGGTTACACAACTATATAGTTTACAAAGTGGTCCCCCCGATATTTCCAGTACCCACTTGGTTTCATACATAGTTATTACAACATTATTGACTGCATTCTCTATGCTGTACTTTACATCCCAGGGACTACCAACTTTGCTTAAGTACATTCTATAATTTATAAAATGCATATAGGCAATGTCTGCTAAACTTATTCAATTTCACTGAATCCCCTTGTGCTTATTGTTACAGAATATCTCATGAGTTAGGAAGCTGAGACTGAAATGGTCTTTCGAAACTGTGACACTGAACCATTTCCTTTGCTATATCAAAACAGAAACTACTGGAGTCGCTGTTGAAAGCCAATTTAATATCCAAATCTTGTGAACATGAGAGGACCAGGATAACTTTCCAACTCATTTCCTGTGTGGTGCAGATTCCTTGTTCTAAATGACATCATTAAATTTTGGGTGAAAATATGATTTTGTGGTCATTGAGTTTAGGCAAAGCCTGATTAAACAAAAGTAAGCATTTTTTTAAGGTACCTCTTAGAATGTTTTTTTTTTCTTTCTTTTTTTAAGCAAACACTTATTGGGCTGGCTACTTAGATCACAAAAAGTTCCCCTCTTCCGGGAACTGCTCCTATTACTCAGAAATATGTCATCTGCAGTCACATATATTATGATTCCCAGACCATAGATGATTGGTCAAGGAATAAAATATTTGAACCTCAAGAACCCATTAAGAATAATTGTCCTCATAACATTTTAAAATATATATAGAAAGAGAGAGAGATAGAAACATTAATGATGAGAGAGAATCACTGATCATCTGCTTCCTGCATAATCCCTAATCACCTACTAGGGATCTAGCTGAAACCCAGGCATGTGACCTTGGCTGCAATCAAACCCGTGACCCTTTAGTCTGCAGGCCTATGCTCTAGCCACTGAGCCCAACTGGCTAGGGCATCCTCATAGCATTTTAAGCTGAGAGATACAGAAGCTGGCCATCACTGGTGACTGTGTCACTTTAAGTGTTCCTTGAGAACTGATTTTGAAGCCTGACTCAACTTCACACTCATGGAAGTTATGCAAAAATGCTGACTATTGTGCCCTCCCCAAGATTTCTAAATCAGAATGTTTTACACCTGATTTACAGAAAAAATGTTTCATAATGAGAGCTAAACAATACTGAAGACTCACCGTGCACTCTAAGCCAAGTGCTGGAGTTCTTAACAAGATCTCTAAGGGGGTTTTATGCATCATGTCTGCACTGGTGTAAAGGTGCCCATTTGGGAAGTTCTGGCAACTCGTGCTGTGGGCATGTTCAGTAGTTAATCTTACTGAAGTTCAGTAATGCAACTGTTCTTTTGATTTCTGTATATTATCAGAGTATCCTTCCAATAAATTCACTTTTAGGTTTATACCAGCTCAAATTGATTTTGGTTGCTTGTAACTAAAAGAACCTTAACTAATACAATTGTGTAAATTTCCTAGGAGATTATAGCATGCAGTGCTTCACCAACTTACTTGACTGCTGAATGCTTTGTCTCAAGGAGCTTGCAACTCACATGCTTTTGGGGATCATTAATTCAAGGCAGTAATCTTCAACCTTTTTCATCCCATGTACACATAATTACTAAGATTCTGCTTCACACCACAAAATATGTTTTTTTGCCAATCTGACAAAAATAGGTATAATTTTTATTCATTCACACCAGATGGCTATTATGTTGGCTATTGTCATTTTTTTTAATTTGACAATTAAGGGAACAAAGATCAGTGCCCCTTTCTAAATAGTCAGGTATTGTATGTTCTAAAAAATTCTATTAGCACACCAGTGTGTCTGCCTCTGCATACTGGTTGAAAAACACTGGTTTAAGGTAATTCATTTAACAGTGTTATGAATTTGCTATAGGCTACACAGTGAATGTTTGGTTTCTTGGGGTTACATTAATTGCTTTATTATATGGTCTTAGAATGAAGGACACTCAGAGATGATATACACAATTGGATGCAATTAAATAAAACCTTAATACTCAATTTCAGGATCTCTTTGGGAAACCGGAAGTCAGGGCTCTCCCTCAGTGATGCAGTGCTATTTGCACAATGGTAAGTTTTTTCCACTCACCTATGGGGGGTCGGGGGGTAGGGGTGTTCACATAGAAGACATCACATTCTGCAGTATACCCAGACAGATTAGGCCATGGCTGCTCATTATATGTCCATAATTAAAGAAAAAAAAGTGTTATTAAAGAAATAGACAAAAAGTAATAAATTTTCCATTCTAAATACCTAAAAGTTTATGGAAATCCAAAAAAAAAAAAAATAGCAGGATAAATAGATAAATAGCACCAGATTCAGCTGAAATTCAAATTCTGCCATTTATTAGTTCTGTGCACTTAAACAAAGGCCTCTACTTCTCTAAGCCTCTTTTCTGCCTTACATAAGGAAATAGTAATTCCTCCTATATTTTTCAGGTTAGAACTAAATGAAATTATAGTAATTATAATATTAGTTACCATTTTTTAATATATTTATACATGCCAAGTACTATGCTATGCCTTTTTAATTTATTACCCTATTTAATTTTCTAAACAATTTTGTGAGGTGATTACTACTCATTTTTCTATTTTGTAGATAAGGAAACTTAAACTCAGCAATATTAAGAGCATTGCCTAGGGATGCTCAGTAAATAGAACAGTCAGGATACAAACCAGACAGTTGGACTTCAATGCCTACATATTGTAAGCACTCGGGATTTAACTGTTGCCTTCAGGAAGTACTGTCTTTCCCTGTGACTAATCAGTAGCAGAGAAACATGTTGTTATGACAATATATTTAAATTGTGAAGGAAAAATATTAAAAATCTGTATGGATGACACTCAAGAATTTTGGCTTTTATTCTTGGTCAAGTTAGGAATCTTTGAAAGATAATTTCAGTGGGGGGGAGAGAGATTGCACTATTGAAAAAATCACAGTAAAACAAGGAAAATTGACTGGAGCACCTGCATTGTAGAGAGAAAGCTGAAGGGGTGATAGGATTTGGGTGGGATTAGTAAGAAAATAAATGTCATTTGAGGTAAGGGTTTTAACTGGAGTAGAAATGTGGGTTGGTAGAAAAAGACTAGGAATGGGCTACCCTAAGCAGGGATAATGTTCCATTGGAATAGCAAAGATGAGCAAATTAGTTTGTTCAGTGTTTCCCAAACTTTTGACATATGTGCACCCCTTCTATAATTTTTGTAACGCTGAGTACCCCTCATACTCATGAGAACGTAGAATTAGTCTCAGCTAAGCACGGTGCAGTGCATATCCCCACCAAACTCCGGTGCAACACGTACCCCCACCAAACTCTTCCCGTACCCCTGGGTGTACGCGTACCACACTTTGGGAAACACTGGTTAGATGAAGGACATGATTTATATCCAAAAGTGCAGGAAAAATAAAGATAGTTAGATTGAGAAATGGCCCCAGGATAAAGTGCCCTCCCCACCTTCTCATATAGAAACTAACATTGATTGGATGGCAACTCTGTGTGAGGCACCAACTTAATCATTTTACTTGTACTAAATCATCTAATGTTCATATAAACCCTATGAAGTTGGCAAAATTCTGAGATCTATTTTACTGTTCAGGAAAATGAAAAACATGAAAAGTGGAAGAGTCAGCATTCAAAACCAGGAAATTAAGCTTCAGACTCGAGATCTTTACCAGTATGCTATACCACTTTGTAGCTTTGGTTGGCTTTATTAGGTTGCTCCATTTCTCATAAAACTAAAGTAGTTTCTTATTACTTTTACTAGAGACCCAGTGCGTGAGATTTATGCACTGGAGTGGGGGACGGGGTGGAGGGGGTGGCGTTCCTCAGCCTGGCCTGTACCCTCTTGCAGTCTGGAACCTTTAGGGGATGTCCAACTGCCGATTTAGGTCCGCTATGCTCACCAGCCATGAGCACAGCTTGTGGCTGAGCAGCGCTCCCACTGTGGGAGGGCACTGACCACCAGGGGGCAGCTCCTGCATTGAGTGTCTGCCCCCTGGTGGTCAGTGAATGTCATAGTGACTAGTCATTCTGCTGTTCTGTCGATCGCATATTACCTATTTATTATATAGGTTTAGCAAATTTATATTCCTCTACCTGGACCTTTAGAGTTCTCTATCAACTTGCCACTTCTTTTATATATATAATTGATTTTTTTACAGAGAAGAAGAAAGTTAGAGAGCTAGAAACGTTGATGAGAGAAACATCGACCAGCTGCCTCTTGCCCACCCCCTACTGGAGATGTGCCCGCAACCAATGTATATGCCCTTAACCGGAATCAAACCTGGGACCCTTCAGTCCGCAGACCGACGCTCTACCACTGAGCCAAACTGGTTTCAGCTCAACTTGCCACTTTTGATCACCAACATATTTTCATCAGTCTCCCCAAATTATAGGTAAATTAATGTTCCACTACTTGGCATACTTTCTCTCTCTCTGCTATTCCAATGTCTTTGAACTCCTTTAACATTCAGCTCCAAAATTTAGTCATTGCCTCCAAGAAGCCCTCTTTGATTTTTTCGCATCAAATATCAATTATAAATTACTTTTTTCCCTCACAAAATGTATCAGCTCAGTTGATATTGATTATTTTGCCCTTAACTTAATAACCTTACTTGATAAGCAATATTGAGTCTGTGTTTTTTTAATGTCTTTCCACTTAATAGATTATCAGATCCTTGTGATCAGTGTATTTGCATACCATATCCATTCATTTGATGTTGACCACATAGAATAGGTGGAACCAGTGGGAAAACAGTAGCAAAAATAGTAGGATTTTTTTTTTTTCCTAAAGAAGCCTAAGTTCAGATTGTTACTATTTTTCCCAAACAGAAAGTTATACAAGCATACCATTCTTTTTAATTTATTTTTTATTTTTATTTATTTATTTATTTCATATTCAGTATTTTTATTTAAATTTTTAGCAACTTACATACCTCTCCACCCTTTCTTTTAAGTTAGTGTGATAATTTCCATAATAAACTACTAAAAGAGAAGCTTTGGTCAAAAATGGAATGAAATAGCAAAAACAAAAACTAAAAAACAAAAAAAACAAAAACCAAAATACAAACAAAACCCAATCACTGCTGCTTTTAAAAATCCAACACTTTCACCAATTATATTCAAACAAAACCACACAGACAACATTTGCGCGATACGTGTCTTCAGTATTTCCTTGCGGCTGGCTCTCCGCACCATCATGCAAATGGTGGAGCTGCCGGGTGGAGCTGTCAGTTTGTCAGTTTGTCATGCTGGACTGGGAGGCTCACTCAGCTTCACATTATCCGGAGGCCCTGGATGGAGGACTCTAAGGTCTTGAAATCCCAAATTGTCATGGCTCCATCAATGACAGTAGTGCAAAATTTGTGACAATCTTGCTTGTCCACCTCATAAATAGATACTTGAGTGATGCTATTCTGGTGCAGAGTCTCCAAGGCTGTATTGCGGCCCTCAGTTGTGGCCCTCTTGTCCATGTTGCGGAAGCGTTCCATGGCAAACATGTTGCGCTGGATGCTCTGTTTTGGAATGTGTAGCTTGGAGAGGAAAATCAAGCGCCGAGGTCATCATAGTTAAAGGGCATTGGGCAGCAGTCATGGCCAGCGGCTACAATGCTATTCTCCGAGACAAATGACACACTCAGGAGGGGCAGGAACTCTGTTTTCAGAGTTGAGACCTGCACGTTTTTTGAGGCATCGGCAACGGACACAGTGCTGTCATGGCTGACCCAGGCCAGTCGACTCCCGCTGGCGGAGAAGCTGACACCATGCACCCAGCCACCAGTACCACTGCCACCAAACTCGGACATCAGCTGACCAAAAGGCATCTTGCTGCCCCAGGGTGTACTGGCTGGCTTTTCATCCACTTCTTTAATGTACGCAGAAAACACTCTGCATTTGAAATCACATGATCCTGCTGCCAGCAAAACATTGTTGGGATGCCAATCCAAGGTGAGGACCATGGAGCGAATTAGCTTTTTAATGTGCTTGCTTACCCACCAGTCATTTTCAGACTCAAAGTAACAAACAGAAATGAGTCTTGCTCCACTTCCCACAGCAAACTTGTTCTCTAGTGGGGACCACTTGACAAAAGTGGCCGCACGGTTAATTCTCAGGATCACCACGGTTGGCTTCCAGACACCGTCTTTCTGACTCCAGACATAGGCATTGCGGTCTGCCCCGCAAGTGACGATGCGGTCGCTCTTGGGAGCCCAGTCAATACGTGTGATGTGTCCATTGTGCTCCTTGAGTTCATGAGCTTTCACCCACTGGCTCTCGTTCTTTTTATAGATGTGGACTTCATGATTATTGGGGCTAAGGGCAATCTGGGTACGATCCCTGTTCCAGGCATGACAGGTGATTGGCTCTAGTAAAAACTGATGCAGGGGAATTATTCTTAGTGGTTTCAAAGGATAGAAAGCGGGGCTTGGGGCAGTCCGGATCGGCTTGGAGCGGAGGATTCGCGGACTCTGGTCAGTCGACGCGAACAGGCTCCGGCGGCGCTGGCTCCCATTCTTTTTTTAAATATGTTTTTATTTATTGATTTAAGAGAGAAAAGGACAGGGAGAGATAGAAATATCAATGATGAGAGAAAACCATTAATCAGCTGCCTCCTGCACATCCCCTGCTAGGGATCAAGCCCACAAACCGTGACCTCCTGGTTCATAAGTTGATCCTCAACCAGACAGGCATACCATTCTTGACTACACTTTGCAGATATTTGTTTTATTTTGTTTTTTGTTTGTTTGTTTTTTTTTTTACAAATTGGAAGTTTATCGCAGCCCTGTATCACATAAACCTATTGGCATCATTTTTACAATATCATTTGCTTGCTTCATTTCTCTGTGTCACATTTTGGTAATTGTATCAATATTTCATATTTTTCATTATTATTATAAGTATTTATTATAGAGATTTGTGATAAGCAATCTTTGATGTTGCTATTTTAATTGTTTTGGGGCACCATGAACTGTGCTCATATAAGACTATTAACTTAATGAATAAATGTGTGTATTCTGACTGATCCACTGACAAGCCATTACCCATCTCTCTTCTTCTTCTGGGGCCTCCCTATTTTCTGAGATACAACAATATTGAAACTAGGCCAATTATCAACCCTATAGTGGCTTCTAAGTGTTCAAGTAAAAGGAAGAGTCCCTTGTCTTACTACTGGTGAAGATGCTATGAAGGTTGTTGAAATGACAACACAGGTTTTTGGCTATTGCATAAACTTAGTTGATAAAGCAGCAGAAGGGTTTGAGATGATTGACTTCAATTTTGAAATAAGTTCTACTGTGTGTAAAATGCTATCAAACAGCATTGCATGCTACAGAGAAATTGTCAGTGAAATAAAGAGTCAACCCATTTGTTAAGTCTGATCAAATAATTGATTTGACACCCCCTCCCCTGGGAACTGACCTTTAGGCCACTTCACAATGGACACTCCACTTGCTTAGACCACATTCCACCTTCTAAGACCATTATCTCTTCCGTCCGGAGTTTCCCAGAATCTGGACCTGCACAGAGAATTCTCCTCTCACAAAAAGCCCACCTAGAGTCCTTTAAAAACCTCTGACTCCTCATCTTTAGGAGCTGGTGCCATTTTGGAACTCAGCCCATCTGGGTAATTCTTCGCCCTTTTTTTGCCTCATGCTTTCCTCCTTCAGTTACCCTAACAACCATGTGGCAAACTTCATTGTCTTATTTTAAGAAATTGACACAGCACCCCCAACCTCCAGCAACTGCCACTTTGATCAGTTAGCAGCCATCAACATCGATGCAAGACCCTCCACCGGCAAAAAGAATACCACTTGCTGAAAGCTCAGATGATGGTAAGCACTTTTAGCAACATTTTAAAATTAAGGTCTGTCCTAGCCAGTGTTGCTCAGTTGGTTGGGTGTCATCCATGTACAAGGAGGTCTGCTGTTTATTCCTGGTCAAGGGCACATGCCCAGGTTGTGGCTCAATCCCTGGCAGGGGGTATGCAGGAGGCACCTGATCCATGTTTCTCTCTCATTGATGTTTCTCTCTCTTTCCCTCTCCCTTTCTCTATCTCTAAAAACCAATAAGCTATTCTTTTAAAAAAAATTAAGGTTTGTACATTTTTTTAGACAAGCTGTTATTTCACCCCTAATAGACTACAGTATAGTGTAAACATAACTTTTATATGCAGTGGGGAAAAATTTATGTGGTTTGCTTTATTGCCATTAAAGTTGTCTGAAACTAAACCTGCAATAGGTATGCCTGTAATGGTGTTGTTAAGCTTGAGCCTCATTTTCTTACTTGTGAAAATCAGAGTATTGGTTCAAAAAACAACAGACTTCTTTTTAAAACAAGTGTAGATCAATAATGCTTTTTGAAAACAAAGTTTTGATTATACAAAGCCCTGCAGAGATTATTTCATAATTACTGAAAAGTGGCAAGTATCCCACATAATACCCTTTCCTTCTGAATATGAAAATACACTTGCATAAGTGCAGATATTTGGCGACTAAACAGTAGAGAAGATCCCCCTTTGTGCTTAGTGGAATGGTGCCAGTTGGTACTCACTAATTCAGCCAAGGTTCTCTCTGCTAATGGCAAAGCCTGCCTGTCCCTGTAGCTACACAAATACTGGATTATTCATTTTCCTTTTGGCAAATGCCAGAGTGGAAATGCCCACGATACTTGTTGTTTATCATGAATAACTGTTGGGGGAGATACCTTGGTATATGAAAAACTGAACAAGCCAAGATAACAAGAATAAATTTGAATGCTGTGGAATTCTTTGTGCGTGTGCACACATGCGCATGTAACTGTGTATGTTAATGTGTATCAGAGTCTTCATGTGGATTTTGTTTTCTCTGAATACTCTGTGTTTCTATGGCATCTTTCTTTTGTGGGGTTCCAAGCTGAGATTAAAAGAACTAACATGAGTGACCCAGTGTTTACTCGGTGTCCAGATAGTACCTGGCTCTTTTTTGAGTTACATAATAAAGAATACTCGTGGTTTTTGCCCTATAAAATCATGTTCTTAAATAGGTATAAAGCCCTAGCTAGCTTGGCTCAGTGGTTAGAGCATCAGCCTGCAGACTGAAGCGTCCCAGGTTTGATTCTGGCCAAGGGCACATGCCTGGTTATGGGCTCAATCCCCAGTGAGGGTTGTGCAGGAGGCAGCCAATCAATAATCCTCTCACATCATTGATGTTTCTATCTCTCCTTCTCTCTTCTTCTCTGAAATCAATAAAGAAATATATATATTAAAAATAGGTATACAAACATCTATCTGGATTAGGTAGTTGTGAATAAAATGAATATGGAAACTAAATACACAAGGTAACAGAGATGTTGAGATTTATTTGAAATGACAGAAGAGATGTTAAAACAGATTAAAACACAAACAAGTCTTTGTTTTCAACTAGCTGAGTTTATTAAAGCAAGGTATTATTGAGGAAAAGTGTAATGGATTTAGAAATTAAGTTAGGATCCAAAGACCTGAGTTCTAGTTTCAGTGCTACAGTTAAGTGGCTGTTTGACATAAACAATGAGATTTCTCTCCCTGCCCTCACAAAAAAAAAAAAAAAAAAAAAAAAAAAAAAAAGAGTATCTATTCGTGAAAACGCAGTTCAAGCTTTATTAGTAATACTAGAGGCCTGGTGCATGAAATTTGTACCTGAAGGAGGGGAGGGTCCCTCAGCCCAGCCTGCCCCCTCTCATAGACTGGGAGCCCTCAGGGGATGCCCTACTGACTGGTAGCAGGGCTCCCTCTGTGGGAGGTGACCAGGCTAATCAGGGGAAGGCACCAGCCAAATCCCCCCGCTGCTGCTGCCACTGCTGGCTGCCACAGCCACCAAGTTATTTTCATCAACATGGACTCCAGTCCCTTCACCATGAAAAAAGGACAACTTTCTTTAGGCATTTTCAAGATGTGTCTTTCATAGGATATGAACTTTCTTTCTTCTTCCTTTCTTTCTTCCTTTCTTTCTTCCTTTCTTCCTTTCTTCCTTCCTTCCTTCCTTCCTTCCTTCCTTCCTTCCTTCCTTCCTTCCTCCCTCCCTCCCTCCCTCCCTCCCTCCCTCCCTCCCTCCCTCCCTCCCTCCTTCCTTCTTTCTTTCTTTCTTTCTTTCTTTCTTTCTTTCTTTCTTTCTTTCTTTCTTTCTTTCTTTCTTTCTTTCCCTCACCCGAGGATATGTTTCCATTGATTTCTAGAGAGCTTAAAAGAGAGAGGGAAAGACAGAGAGAAATATCAATGTGAGAAGGACAATTGATTGCCTCCTGCATGAGCCCTGACCTGGGCCCCCACCAGGGAGAATCCTGCAACCTAGGTACATGCCCTTGATCAGAATCAAACCTGGACCCTGTGGTGACCCTGAGGTCAGCAGGCTGAGGCTCTATCCACTTAGCCAAACTGGATAGGACAAGATATGACATTTATTAGCCCCTCCAGCAGCAGAACTTATTTTTCCCCCCCAGGAGTGAGGTGGAAGAACCCTAGGTCACCTTCTTGGATTCTTATTACCCAAGTTACAAAGAACATTGCAAATGGCGGTGAACAGGGAGCTTATCCAATGAGTGATCAGAAAAGGTGTTTTCTCTGCAGCTCATGTGCAAAGGACTCCTGCGTTGTGTGTGCTGGGCTGGGGGCATGCTCCGAGCTATGCAGTGGCTGCCAGGGGCATACCCACAACCTGGCAGCCTCACATTTTATCTGCAGCCCTCTCTCCCTCCATGGCCAGAGCACAGGACGCTTATGGCACCACCATATTTGTGTCAGAGTGATGGTTAATTTACATATCATCCTTTTATTAGATTAGATATGTTTTTAAGAAAACACTTTATTATAGTGTGATTGACATACAGAAAGCTGTATATATTTAATGCATACAACTTGAAGTGATTGGAGATAAGTATACCCATAAAATTATAACCACAATCAATTCCATAACATATTTATTACTTCCAAAAACTTACCTTTCCTCCTTCCCTCCCTCCCTTCCTACCAAGCTTCCACATTTTTTTTATAAGAACACTTAACAGAGTTCCCAAGGCACAGCAGCCACATGACTGAGGGTGGAGAGGGGGGCACAGGACCCCAATTGAGGGTCCCTGAATCAGAAGGCCAGTTCCCATACCCTCATCCCCAGCAGCATGGCATCCTGTGCTGAGCCCTCAGTCATGGGCCCTGAGCCTGCCTCCCTACCACCTCCTGAGGTTCCACAGATTAAGGACTTCAAGGTGCTATATGGGGTGGGAGATACAGAAGACGAGGAGCAAGAGGGGAGGAACCTGAGTGAGGTGCCCTCACTAGAGGACATGGGACAGCCCCCATGGGAGGAGACAAAACAGCCAGGAGTCCTGGCCCAGGGATTCTTGGCTGCCACAGAGCCTGCCCGAGGCTTCTTCAGCCTGGGCAAGGGCTGGGCATCAGGGGAAGGGGCTGTTGAGGAATAAGACTCTGGTCCCAGACCCACTTAGCTCAGGTCGCCCGGCCAAGGGCCAGGTGGTTACAGTATAACTGCAGATGTCACTGGTGTGGGAATAGCCAGAACTGGTGCTCCTATTGGGTGACTGTGATGTCAACGAGGCCTGGATATCAGAGTCCCCCTTATGGATGTGGGGAAGCTGGCTATGGTCCCTGCTGATCCCAAGTACCGCTATAGTCCCCAGGATAGCAGTGGCCCATACACCACGACCCCCATGCGACCCTGAGCCTGGAGATGACCCTGAAGGCAGCTGGGACAGGCTTGGGCCTGAAGATGCTCACGGGGCAGGAGAATGTGGCACAGCCAAAGCAGAGTGCATGCCATGTGTGGAGCTTTGGAAGCTGGTGAAAAAGCACACAGCCCAGAGGAGCCCAGAGACCACCCTGGACTGGCAAATGCTGGGCAACCCTAGTTGGATGCTATGAAGTGTCCCAGCAAGGGGGTTGGTCCAGCCCATGGAAGTGGTTGTTTGGAGCAACTGTTATTGCCCTATGGTCATCATTGCTAGGAACTAACTGCCAGGGGCCACTACCCCTCACAAGTACTGTGGACCCCACCCCATGCTCCCCATGTCTACTATTATATATCCCTGTTCACTACCCCTTCTGGCCTAGCCCCCTCCTCTGGGGCAGGATCAGTGAGGTTTAAGGGTCATGTGTCCCAGTGATCAGGAGGAACTGAAACCCTATAGAAGGAAAATGAGGCAGAGCCCTGGTTCCACGTCCAGCTGGAAAGGAATGGGCCCTTATTCTTCCAGATCCAATTCCTACCCATTCACTCCCCCGCTTGGTTAGGTCTCAACAGAGGCCTAACTCAATTTCTCCTTCCCAAGGCCTCAGGCAACTATTCCCCAATCCAGTTCCTGTCCAATTGCCAGCCCCTCCTGCCTAGCCTGCTGCCCTCTGTCCAGGCTCTCCCCACCCCAACTCCCTCACCACTCCCAAGTGAAATAAAGCCTTTCATCCTGCAAAAACAAACAAACAAAAAACAATAAAACAAAAACAAACCCTTAACAAAACTCCACAATATCTACTCTCTTAGCAAATTTCAAGTATACAATATAGTAATTATAGGCACTGTGCTGTGGAGTAGATCTCTAGGACTTATAGCGATTTGCTGAAACTTCATATCTTTAGCCAACATCTCTTCATTTCCCCCTGCACTCAGGCCCTGATAATCAATATTCTAGTTTTTTCTTCTAAACGTTTGACTATTTTAGAGTCCTTACCTACACTATTATAATAAAAGGGTAATATGCTGGGTCAACCAGACATCTTCCGGATGTCCGACTACCTTCTGGACAAAGCCACAGAGACAGGGGCTAAGGCAGAGGCAGGTGGGGTGATCAGGCCAGCAGGAGGGCATTTAGGGGGCCACCACTCTGGCAGGAAGGCAGTTAGGAGGTGACCAGGCTGGCGGGGGGGGAAGGCAGTTAGGGGGCAAACAGGCCTACAGGGTGGCAGGGGATGACCAGGTTGGCAGGGATCAGTTAGGGGGCGATCAGGCAGGCCAGCAGGTGTGCAGTTAGGGGGTGACCAGAACAACAGGGGGATAGTTAGAGTGACCAAGCTGGGAGGGGAGCAGTTAGGAGGTGGCCAGGCTGGCAGGGGGCCAGTTAGGGGGCAACCAGGTTTGTGGGGGGCAGTTAGGGAGTGAACAGGCCGGCAGGGTGGCAGGTTGCCAGGGGACCAATTAGGGGGTGATTAGGCCAGCAAGCAGAGGCAGTTAGTGGCGATCAGGCAGGCAGGTAGAGTGGTTAGGGGAGATCAATCAGGCAATCAGGTGAGCAGTTAGGAGCCAGTGGTCCCGGAATATGAGAGAGTGAAGGCCAGGCTGAGGGACCCCCTCCCATGCAAGAATTTCATGCACCAGGGCTCTAATACTAGTATAAGTAGGATCATAGAGTATTTGTCTTTTTGTGGCTGGCTTTTTTTCACTTAGCATAATGTCTTCAAGGTACATCTATGTTGTCACAAATAGCAGAATTCCTTTCTTTTTATGACTGAATAATATTGCATTGTATGTAAATAGCATATTTTATTTATTCATTCACGGATGGGCATTTTTGTTAATCCCATGTCTTGGCTATTGTGACTGCAATAATCATAAAAGTGCAGATATCTCTTTGAAATCTGATTTCAATTTCTTTGTGTGTATACCTCGAAATGGGAGTGATAGATCATATGGTTGTTCTTTTCTTTTTTTCTTTTTTTTTTTCTTTCTCTGGACTGGGACATTTGCAGCTTTCTCCATCACTGACTGGTCTGTGGGCTCTCTGCACTGCTGTATTGCCAAGATGTCTCTTTATAACAAGCTGACTCTGGACAAGCTAGACGTGAAGGGCAAGCAGGTCATCATGAAGTGGACTTCAATGTTCCTATGAAGAACAATTAGATAACAAATAATCAAATAATCAAGGCTGCCATCCCAAGTATAAAATTATGCTTGGCCAATGGAGCCAAGTCAGTTGTTCTTATGAGTCACCTGGGTCAGCCTGATGGTGTCCCCATACCTGACAAATACTATTTGGGGCCAGTTGCTGTAGATCTCAAATATCTGCTGGGTAAGGATGTTTTGTTCCTGAAGCATTGTGTGGGGCCTGAAGTGGAGAAAGCTTGTGCTGCCTTAGCTTCTGGGTCTGTCATCCTGTTGGAGAACCTTCGTTTTCATGTGGAAGAAGAAGGGAAGGGAAAAGATACTTCTGGGTACAAGGTTAAAGCAGAGCCAGCTAAAGTAGAAGCCTTCTGAGCTTCACTTTTCAAGCTAGGGGATGTCTATGTCAATGATGCTTTTGGCACTGCTCACAGAGCTCACAGCTCTATTGTTGGAGTCAATCTGCCTCAGAAAACTGAAGTTTTTTTTATGAAGGAGCTGAAGGCATTGGAAAGCCCAGAGAGACCTCTTTCTGGCCATCTTGGGTGAAGCTAAAGTTGCACAGAAGATCCAGCTGATTAATAATATGCTGGACAAAGACAATGAGATGATTATCGGTGGTGGAATGGCTTTTACCTTCCTTAAGGTGCTCAACAACATGGAGATTGGCACTTCTCTTTTTGATGAAGAGGGAGCTAATCTTGTTAAAGACCTGATGTCCAAAGCTGAGAAGAATGATGTGAAGATTACCTTGCCAGTTGACTTTGTCATTGCTGACAAGTTTGATGAGAATGCCAAGACTGTCCAAGCCACTGTGGCTTCTGGCATACTTGTTGGCTGGATGGGCTTCCACTTTGGTCCTGAGAGCAGCAAGAAGTACGCTGAGGCTATCACTAGGGCTAAGCAGATTGTGTGGAATGGACCTGTGGGCATATTTGGATGGGAACCTTTCGCCCAAGGAACCAACACTCTCATGGACAAGGTGGTGAAAGCCACTTCCAGGGACTGCATCACCATCATAGGTGGTGGAGATACTGCCACTTGCTGTGCCAAATGGAACACAGAGGATAAAGTCAGCCATGTGAACACTGAGTCTGGTGCCAGTTTAGAGTTCCTGGAAGGTAAAGTCCTTCCTGGGGTGGATGCTCTCAGAAATGTTTAATACTTTTCCTGCCTTTTGGTTCCTGTGCACATCCCCTTAGTGAACTTAGTGCTTCCCACATCTCTATTTGATATTAGCTAAAATCTTCCCCCATGTCAAGACTCAGCTAATGGCCAAGAGATGCAGCCCAGAAACATTTACACAGTTGCACAGCATCTCAGCTCAACTTTATTGCACCCTGGACTCGCTTCCATTCTTCAGGATCCCATTTGAATTTCTTAGTGACTAAACCATCATGCATTCTACAGTGCATATATTTATGTTTTGTCTGTTTAAAAAAGTAAGCTGTTAGCTTAATTCTCTTCTTGGAGTAGCTTATTCTGATTAACTTTGTCATTGTTTCGCTACTTGCATGAAAACCAGGTGAAATTCCAGCTGCAGGGAGGGAGACAAAGTTGGTTATCTCTTAAATAAATAAAAGTATTCATTGAAACTGAAAAAAAAAAACCTCTCTGCACCAAATTACATTCCGCCAACATAGGAGGCAACCTATGAAACACAAGGAAATTGCAAACCATATATCTAATAAAGAATTCATATCCAAAACATACAAGGAACAATTCAGGAGTGGAAAAGACAAATAAAAATAGGCAAATAATATGAATAGATATTTCTCCAAAGAAGAAACACGAAGGCCAACAGGTATATGAAAAGGTGTTCAACAGCACTAGTCATCAGGAACATAAAAATTAAAATCACAAAAAGATATCACCTCACACCCTAAATGTTTTGGCTCAGTGGATAGAGCGTCAGCTTGCGAACTCAAGGATCCTGGGTTCGATTGTCAAAGGCATGTACCTTGTTTGTGGGCACATCCCCAGCAGGATGTGTGCAGGAGGCAGTTGATCAATGTTTCTAACTCTCTATCCCTCTCCATTTCTCTCTGTAAAAAATCAATAAAATATATTTTTTAAAGAAAAGATATCACCTCACATCTGTTAAGATAATTATTATCAACATAGTAAGAGAGCAAGTGTTGGCAAGTATGAGGAAAAAAAAGAACCCTTATAATATTTTTGACACTAGCCAAAAATCATGAAAAATATAGTTTTAGAAAAAGAATATCACAGGGCCAGAGAGTAGAAATGACTCACTACTGCCTTATTTCTTTTTCAGAACATAAAAAATATTTTTTGAAAACTTATTCTTTAAATGAGGAGTTTTATCATCTTTATTTAGATCTTTTATAAAGGGCAACCCATTATTTTTTTGTGTGACTGGGGCTGCTAGTAATTACTTAACCTCTCTAAGCTACAAGTTCCTCCTGTAATTATGTACATGAAGTATTTGACACAATGCTTCTTTGTGCATAGTAAGTGCTAAATAGATAAACTCCAGAGGCACTAGAGTATTAGGAATAAGGCCACTAGAGTTGGACCACTTGGGTTCAAATCTTAGATGTTTTATTTATTCACTGTGTGACCTGGAACAACTTATTTGATTTTGCTAAACCTAAATTTTATTTTCTGCAAAATAAGGATCATAGTATCTACTTTATAAGGTTAGTGTGAATATTAAATAGAATGAGATGTGTAAAACAAGCCCTGGCACATAAAGCTCAATAAAAGCCATTCATTAATTCAACAAATGTTTATCAAACATTTACCATATGCCTGTCACTATTCTATGTTTTGGGATACAATGTTGAATTAAGACAGAAAGCAATCCTTGCTTTCATAGAGCTCCTATTTTGTGATTGGGAAGATAAACAATAAGTAAGTTAAATAATAATATAAAATATATGTGTCATGCAGAAATTAAAGCAGAATAAAGGACTAGGGGCAGACTGTAGGGGCAGGAGGCATGCTATTTTTAAAACTATCATTCGTTACTGGAAAGGCATCTTCTCTAAGGATGTGGCACTTGATCAGAGGCTTGGGAGATGTCAGAGAAGACAGCCATGTACAGATCGGGAGGGAGAACATTTTTTTGCAGCTGAGTAGCTGGTGTGATGTTCCTAATGAGGCAAGAATAATCTCTAGGAAGAACAAAGATATCAAGGTGGCTGGAAAATAGTGAGGAGGAAAAGAGAAATGGGAGATGAGATCAGATTAGATAGGAAAGCAGGGGCAGATCATGTTGGGTAGTGTCAAATGTTAGTTATTATAATTGTTACCATTGTTAAGCTCAAAGGGTTTTGATTATTAAAGTAATGCTTTATCCCATTTAGTAAATCCTTGTAAGAGTCTATGAAGCAGAAACTTCTTATGATAATGACAATAATAGCAATAATGGCTGCCTTTATCATTTGACCTTTTACAAAATGATTTTCACATATATAATCTCATTTACTCTTTACAACAACACTGTAAGTTATATAATTACTAGTATTTTTCTTTTGAGATGGAAGGCTTACAGAGGGTAAAGTACTTGCGCAGTCACATGGCCAAGTATGTAGAAGATAATGGGCTTACAGTTTAACTCTAGATGAGCATGCATTTCAAGACTCCCAGTAGATGTCTGAAATAGTGAATAGTACTGAACCCTATATATACACTATGTAGTATGTTTTTGTTTTTTCCAATACATACATACCTTTACACTTTATGGCTCTTCTTTGGAATATGCAAATTTCCAGCATCATTACTCTGGCTTTGGGGTAATTATTAAATAAAATAGGGTGACTTAAATAATAGCATTGTGATACTGTGACAGTGGGTCTGGTAACCCAGATGGCTACTACCTGACTAAGGGTGATTAGTGGTATACAGCATGAAGATGCTAGACAAAGTGATGATTCATCAACCTGAAAGGTTCAGAGTGGGCCAGGGTCACACATCTATGACATGAGGCCATAATGTATCAAAAGAGAGTTTATTCCAGGCACCTGGGTACAGTTGGCCTGAGATCAAGAAAGGCATCAGCAAAGAGAGCAGCTAGAGATAGGTTTTTATTAATTTTTGCTGGCTGCAAGCCAGACTTGGTTCCTCCCATGCCAGGTGTCTTCTGGTTATCTGAGCTATGCTGTGCTCAAGGCTGCAAGCTTTCTGCAAGATATCTGCTAAGCAGAATGAGTTTTTCTCTGTCCTGTTTCATTCTCTTTAACTCGTTCACTCCCCAGGCAGGACAGGGTGGGACAGCTCAAGATTTTATCATACTTTTCAGAATGGCAGGCAATTTAAAACATGAAATGTTTATTTATGGTATTTTCCATTTAACATTTTCAAATTGTTTGTCCTGGGTAACTGAAGTACCGAAAAACAAAACTGCAGGAAGGCAGAAAGGACTACTGTGTTGTTTTATTTATATTATGCCTCTCTGTCTTGTTGTCCAGATAACCAAAGTGATCAACAAAAGAGAATCTGATTTTGCAAGGAAATAGAGGTCAATTCTACAGCTACAAGTAGAACTCAAGGTGTTAATTTTATCCCCTTAATATAATCAACATCTCAATTCAGTTGCTTACCTGTCCCTAATACTTGTGAATTTCATGAATATAATTTAAGAGTAGATCAGTAAATTGAAAGAATCAGTACAAATTCATAATAGTTGGGCATTGCTTCTATAAGTGAATATTGCTTACTCTCACCCTCTAGTGTCCCATTAGTTCAAGGATAAAGTAGACTTATGAGGGACAACATCTGAATTTGATTGAACAAAAAGATAATCTCATTTAGGAAGAATGAGACATTACAAACAGTGATGCTGGAGGTTTGCATCAATCCATTCTATTTATAACATATATTAAGATATATCAAATGCTGACCCAGCTCATTGTGTAGCAAAGACATTGAATCAGGCTGTTAAATTGTCTTTTGTTTTAAATATTTCTGAGATTGTTTTCTAAGGTGAAAAGTCAAATGATACAAAGTAAATTGCAAAACGGAGCAAAAATTTTTTAAAAAAAGTTATATACTACTCAAGAAGCAATTTTTCTTTTATGCATTTATTTTCTCTCTTTCTCAATAAAATTCTAGGAGCCAGTTTTGTTATGGTTGCCTTTATCTTCCCTGTGCTCCAATGTAAAACAAGTCAGCTAGCAATCCTAAACCTATTAATATTCTGCTGATATTTTACAGAGACCTAGTTTGAATTATATTACACTAAGCTGCTTGATTAGTCTAGTCAATACCATTATTAATTATGGTGGGAACACATGAAATTTATACATAGTTTCTGTCCTTAAAATATAACTATCCAATCCAAATTGTGAAACTAAGAATTCTATCTAATAAAAGCATAATATGCAAATTAACCACCACTCCATTATACCTGCAAGTCATGCCCACAAGCCACTCCCATCAGCCAATCAGGAGAGAGTATGCAAATTAACCCAACCATAATGGCTGCAGATATTGAACACATAGGAGGGAGGCTAGGGTTGCCCTTGCGATGGAGGAAGCCAAGCTTTCCTCACACCCTGGCCAGTCCAGACCTCCACTTAAGGCTACAAAGTTTCAATTATAGAAGATAAATAAATTCCAACAGAAATGGCTGCTGCCACAGAGCCAGCAAGAAGGCTTGGCTTTGCTCCAGGCTACAAAGTTTCAATTGTAGAAGATAAACAACCCCAGATATCAAGGCCTCCACTTGGGTCACCAGAGGGTGTGGCCTGCCTGCAAACCACCAGAGACCCCTCACCTGGGCCACCCCATGCCCCAAGGGAACCCCCACCCTGATCTGGGACACCCTTCAGAGCAAACCAGCTGGCCCCCACCCGTGCACCAGGCCTCTATCCTATCTAATAAAAGAGCAATATGCAGATTGACCATCACTCTAACACCCAAGATGGTTGCCCCCATGTGGTCAAAGATCCTGCCCCTATCTGGATATAAGATGGCCAGCACAAGATGGCCAGCAGAGAAGGGCAGTTGGGAGGGACCAGGCCTGCAAAGGAGGGCAGTTGTGGGCAGTCAAGCCTGCAAGGGAGGGCAGTTAGGGGTGACCAGGCTGGCAGAGGAAGGAAGTTGGGGGCAAACAGGCTAGAAAGAGAGCATTTAGACATCAATAAGGTTGGCAGGGTAGTGGTTAAGGGGTGATCAGGCTGGCAGGCAGAAGAAGTTAGGGGCAATCAGGAAGGCAGGCAGGCCAGCAATTGGGAGCCAGCAGTCCTGAATTGTGAAAGGGATGTCCAACTGTCTGTTTAGGTCCGATCCCTGTGGGGTCCCAGATTGGAGAGGGTGCAGACTGAACTGAGGGACACCCCCACCCACACCCACTCCTGTATATGAATTTCATGCACCAGACCTCTAGTGCATAAATAAAAGTTGACAAAAATGTAAGAAGTTATATAGGATTATATTCAGTCAGATACATAATCTTAAACTTCAGGCTCTTTTTGACTGTCTAGAAATCTTTATTGCAAAAAGTCCATGTCTCAAAAATGCTTTACAAATGACCTATAATAAGTGAATGCTGAATGCTCTCTAGCATCCTAAAATAGATAAGTTATCTGTCCTTTGAATCCTAATCAGAGTGCCTGAATAACGATTGACTTATGTGACTTTTCTTATATATGGAAATGTACAGAGATAGTAAGTTATTATTGCCTATTCAACATTACACAAAGGATATTAGGACACCATTTTCTCCTTGAATAAAATTAGAAATCATGGTAGGTGTCACTGAAATATTACTATATCCATGTACATTTGGAGCTAAATAAGTTTCTGTAGTCTGGTGTGAAAACCTGACCATTATTTATAGCATTGCTTTCAAAAGAATTGTCTGTGGATCACTCTGATCCAAATCACCTGTGGTGTTTGTTAAGTTGCATAATCCTGAGCTCTAGGCATAGCTATTAAATCTAACTATCTGGAGGCAAATTCAGGAATCTGTATTTGTCACAAGCTCCCCAATTCCAGGTGTAGACCAAAAGTTTGGAACCATATGTAAACCATAACTATAGTCCTTTTAGAGCAATAAATTCCATTCTAAAAACAATTTTCCAATTTCAGATACACAGTTATTAGTAGTTAAAAGAAGCCCATATTCCCTTCTTGATAATGTTTTTCCATTGCCTTCCTTTTTATTACTATGTTTTCATTTCATTGTGATTATATATATATATATATATATATATATATATATATAACATTAAAATTGCCATTTTGATCATTTGAACTATATAATTTAGTGGCATTAAATACAATTATAATATTGAATATTGTGTGATTATCACCATGGCCCATTTCCAATGTTTTTTATCACCTCAAAAGAAAGTCTATAGTTATTAAGAAACAAGCACATATCCCCTTCTACAAGCCCTTGTAATTTCTAATCTACTTTTGTACTCTATGAAATTACCTATTTTAGATATTTTCTATGAGAAATTATACAATAGTTGAGCTTTTATGTCTGGCTTTTTCTTTATATGTATTTTGAGGTTCATTTGTTTTGTCCATATAGCAGACCTTTTTTGTGATGAAATTATATTTAATTGTATGTCTATATTATATTTCATATACCTATTTGTCTGTCATTAGACCTTGGGTTGCTTCTGCATTTTGGCTATCTATAATAATAAAAGAGTAATATGCTAATTAGACCTAACTTCCTTCTGGATGTCCTTCAGACAGGGCTGAGAGGGAAACCCAGGTCCCTGATGCCAGAGGGAAGCTGGTGCTGGCAGCTGGGGGAAGGAAAGCCTACTCTTGAACGAATTTTGTGCATCGGGCCTCTAGTTGTGAAAAATACTGCAACAAACACTGACATACAAGTAATTGCTTAAAGCCCTGTTTTCAATTATTTTGAGTATATACCTAAGAGTGAAATTGCTGGGTCAAAAAGTAATTCTATGTTGAATATTTTGAGGAACTGCCAAATTGTTTTGCATAGTGGCAGCACCACTTTATAGGCTAATCAACAACAGTGCATGAGAATACTAATGTCTCCACATCCTCACCACACATTACTTTATGTTTCTTTGATAATAGCCTTCTTAGTAGGTATGGAGTGGTATTTACTTAGGATTTTATTTGCATTTTCATAATGACTAATGGTAAAGATATATTTTTTTTCATTTTCTTATTGGAACTTTGTATATCTTCTTTGGAGAAATGTTCTGTTCAAGGCCTTTGACCATTTTTTAAATTGGGTTATTTTGTTGTTGTTGAGATGTGAGTTCTTTATATAATCTGAATATTAAATGCAAATATTTTGTCCTCTTTTCTGGATTGTTTGTCCACTCTATTGATTGTGTCCTTTCAGGTGCAAAAGTTTTTAATTTTGATGAAATTCACCTTATCTAAGAGTTTTATAGTTTTATTAATATATTTGACTTAAATTAATGTATTTGACTTAGTGTAGTTTTTGTATATGTATATATTCAGTTTCTTCAGTACCATTTTTTTGAAATAATGTTTTTTCTCCCATTGAATGATCTTGTCTTCCTAATAAAAAATCAATTCACCATAGATGTATGGGTTTATTTCTAGCTTCTCAATTTTATTTCATAGATGTATACACTGAATGGCCAGATTATTATGATCTCTGAACGCATAATAATTCGGCCACTCAGTGTATATCCTATATAATAAAAGGCTAATATACAAATTGTTCTCTCCACCAGGAGTTCAATCAGCAGGCAAGCCATCCAACCACCCATGTGACCTCCCCCTGGCCAGGCTGGCCGGACCCCACCCATGCACAAATTCCTGCACTGAGCCTCTATATATATATACTGAGTAGCCAGATTATTATGCATTCAGAGATCATAATAATCTGGCCACTCAGTCTATGTTTTACCACATTGCATTGATTATTGTAGCTTAGTAGTATTGAAATTAGAAAATCTGAAATTTCCAACTTTGTTCTTTTTCAAGATTGTGTTGACTATTCTGTGTCTCTTGAACTTCCATATGAGTTTTAGAATGGATTTACTAATTTCTTAAAATATGCTACTGAGATAGTGTTGAAGTTGCATTGATTTTTATTTTATTTATTGTTTTTTGCTTTTATGTATTTTCATTCAGTTTTTTTTCTTGTTTTTTTCATTTTTTGTTTTTGTTATGTTGGAGTTGTATTGAATCTGTGGATCACTTTTTGTAGTACTGCAATCTTAACAACATTAATTCTTCCAATCCATGACTATACAATCTTTCCATTTAAGCTTTCTTTAATTTTTGTCAGGAATGTTTTGTAGTTTTCAGTGTATAGTCTTAAGCCTTTTTGGAAAAATTAATTTTTAATTATTTTATTCTCTTTGATGCTATTATAAATGAATTTTTTTATTTCCTTTTATTTTTCTTTATTTTCTTTATTTGGATGCCTTTTATTTACTTTTCTTACTTAATTGCTCTGGATAGCACTTCTACTATTATAGATTAGAACAGAAATGGCAAAAGTGAGGGTCTTTTGTGTTGTTGTTGTTTTCAGTATTTTAATATTAATCATAGGAAAAAAAGTTTCTGTATTTTAATATTGACTATGATGTTAGCTGAGAGATTTTTATATCTCACTTTTATCAAGTTAAAGAATTTCCCTTCTATTCCTATTTAATTAGATATTTTTTTCTTTTTTTTAATGATGCAATACACTTTTTCTTTTTTGGGCATCATTTAGAAAAAAATAGTGCTACATCAGTTTATTATATTATATTTAGAATTATTTTGGACAAAGAAAATCAGGCTAAGCAACTCTAAAAAGAACAAACACAGTTTATAGGGGGAAAAAGGTTTATGGGGAAAAGTTTAATGAACAAAAGATGTTTTGATTTATAATAGCAGATGCACAAAAATAAGGAGAGTTTAGATTTTAATCTAAACTCTCCTTATTTTTGTGCATCTCCTTATTTTTGTGCATCAAGTGACTTTTTTTCACTTCTGAATTAGGTATTTTTATCATGAAAGAGTGTTGGGTTTTGTCAACTACATTTTTTTTTTTTTTGCATAGATGTAGTTTTTCCACTTTATTATACTAACTGTGGGCCCAGGACACGAATTCATGCACCATGAGAGGAACTGTGGGCCATGAGGCCGTGGTGGGCCCAGGAATGGGTCTCAGTCTCAGCCCATCCTCCATGCCCCCATCTGGCCCCCTCCCACTGCAACCCCCAGTTCCCAGTCTACTGGCAGCTTCATTCCTGCTGCCACTTCCACACACTGACAGCTTCTGGCATGGAGCAATTGGGGACAGTGCTGTCAGTGGGTGTGAGTGACGGCTGCTGCCCTGATTGCTGCTCAGGTGTGTGTGTGGGGGGGAGGGGAGAAGTACTCAGGGGTTCCACAAAGGAACTGATTGGTTTCCTTGAGGGATTTTACCAATTCAGGGACTCAGCATTAATCTCTGCCAATATTCAGACAGGTTAACTACTCACTAGACTTAGTAGCTTGATCACACTTTGTGAGAAGTCATTCTGTTGGGCTCATGCAGAATCTCCAACTCTGCCTAAGTGATTGTTTCGTTCATGTACCTAATATGAAACCACTGAGGTGGCCAAGTAGAGATGATGGCTGATCTTCACTGGATGAGTAATACTTTCATCTGGTTGTTCTGTGTTTCTCTGTAGTACATGTTTTCCAATGGGCATCAACACAAAACATACAGTTCCATCCAATGCATGACTACTTCCATACGTCCATTAAAATGCTTATTTCCAGATCTGTCTCTAATTTTTCAAACTTGATTCTTTTTTATCTCTAATCAACCAGATATGTCACTGACCATTGATTATGTGTCTACGAATCTTTATCTCTGGTCATTTCTCCCTCTATTGATAGTAGTACTGGGAGATTTGGGGAGGCTTGGTCATTGAGGAAATTTCCCTCACCACTTTCCTATAAGGCTACCCTTGAGTGGTGCTATAAGTAGTAGAAATCAACTATTTGCTTGTACCAACATAGTAATCAATATCATCTATGAACTGGACACAATAAATATTGGGCTTATATAGTAGCAATAGTGGTCCTATAGCCATAGTATATCTTTAAATGTTGCTGTAATGGCTGCATTTAGTCAAATAGTGGCTTGAACACTTGAATAATATGAAATCAATAGCAAATATGAGGATTGTAGAGGTGGTATTTTTTATTTATTTCCTTTAAAACCTTGATATAAAGAATGAATGACAGGATTATGTAAGTTAATTAACAACTCATGGATTTCAGAAAGCCACTGTTTTAGTTTTTTTAGGGTTTCCATAACCAATCACCCAAATCTAAGAATAGCAATATCTATTGTCTACCAGTTCTGTGGGTCAGAATCTGAATTCAGGCTTTTGGTACTACAGTGTCCTTCTGTAGGTTCTGACGGGCAATCCATGCTATAATTTTTTTTTCTGGATATTGGTGGATGCCAGAATTTTTGGCATTCTATGGCTTGTAGATACATCACACAATTTATGCTTCCATCTTCCCCTGGACCTCTTCTATGGTAATTTGGCTTATTTTTTTCCTTTTCTATTCTTTATAAGTATATTCATAATTAAATTTAAGGCTCATCCTAAATAAGAATGATCTAATTTTTATTTATTTCAGAGAGGAACAGAGTTGGAGAGAGATAAAAAACATCAACAATGAGAGAGAATAATTGATTGGCTGCCTCCTGCATGTCCCACAACCCAGTCATATGCCCTTACTGAGAGTTGAACCATGGCCTCCTCTTTCATAAGTTTGCAGATTTTTTAGCTTAATTACATCTGCAAATTATATCTAACTTATTTCCATATAAAGTCATAGTCACAGGAACCAGGGTTTAGGAACTAAATGTAATTTGTAGTCAACCAACTGACCTAGTACAGCCATTATGGCAACATTTTGAGAGATCCTATGTACTATAGTCACAGGGATGACAACTAAAAATGAAATATAAGGTTATTTTTAAGGCTAGTAGAGATACAAAGAAGATTTAATATGTAGCTTGATAGGTCTGTTATGTTCAAACCAGGGCTCAGGTAAGAATTGGGTAGAATCCTGAGACCTGAGACGTAGAGTTTTTGGTAAATGCATTTGAAAAAAAGTATGGAGCTAAATCAAAAACACATCAGTCATATGGGGTTAGGATTTACCATAATGACCTCATTTTTACTTGATTATCCCTTTAAAGACCTTATGTCAAAATAAGGTCACATCTGAGATACTGGGTATTAGAATTTCAACATATTAATTTTGAGGGGACATGATTTTACCCATAACCCAGAGATATTTTTACCACTCAATGATCCAAGTAGAGACAAATATCTTTATTACTATCCTATGGTAGTTAATGGCTAGTTACAGCATTCTTGGATAGTAACTTTATGCAGGTATCTCATGTATAGTTTCCTGCCTTATACCAATCAGTAACCATATATTCTTCCTCTGTGTGAGAGCTAAAGCACAGCTAGAAGCATACAATAGGCCCTTTTTTGTTCCAATTCATACATGTATTTTATTTATTTATGTATACATTTATTTACTTATTTACTTACCTACTCACTTACTATTTACTTATTTTTATTTAATACCCCACTGACACCTCTGGATAAATTCTCTAGACAAAAAAAAAAAAAAAAAAAAAAAAAAAAAAAAAAAATTCAGAAAAGAAACAGCAATCCTAAATGACTCACTAGATCAGATGGGCTTAATTGACATCTTCAGAACATTTCACCCCAAAGCAACAGAATATGCATTCTTCTCAAGTTCACGTGGGGCATTTTCAAAGACAGACCACATATGGGGTCACAGGCAAAGTCTCTCCAAATTCAAGAAGATTGAAATAATCTTCTCAGACCACAATGGCATAATATTAGAAATCAACTACAATAAAAACAACAAAACTCAGACACTTGGCAGCTGAATAACATGCTATTAAACAATGGCTGGGTTACCAAAGAGATCAAAAAAGAAATTAAAAACATCCTGGAAACAAATGACAACAAAAACACAACAATCCAAAATCTCTGGTACACATTGAAAGCAGTCCTGAGAGGGAAGTTTATAGCTCTACAGGCCTACCTCAAAAATTAAGAAAAAATGGTAGTAAATCATTTAACACTATAACTCAAAGAATTAGAAGGAGAGCAACAAATAAATCCCCAAGTGAACAAAAGGAAGGAAATAATAAAGAGCAGAAATAAATGGCATAGAGACCAAAAAAACAATATAAAAGATCAATGAAACCTAGAGCTGGTTCTTTGAAAGGATAAAAAAGATTGATGAACCTCTAGCCAGGCTCATCAAGAAGCAAAGAAAGAGGACCTAAATAAACAAAATCAGAAATGAAAGAGGTGCTGCCCTAGCTGGTTTGGCCCAGTGGATAGAGTATCAGTCTGGGGATTGAACGGTCCTGGGTTTGATTCCAGTCAAGGGCACTTGCCCGGGGTTGTGGACTTGATCCCCAGTAGGGGGCATGCAGGAGGCAGCCAATCAGTAATTCTCTCTCATCATTGATGTTTCTCTCTCTCTCCCCCTCCCTTTCTCTCTGAAATCAATAAAAATATTTTTTTTAACAAAGAAATGAAAGAGGCGAAATAACAACAAACCCCACAGAAATGCAAAGGATTGTTAAAAAAAAAAATACTATGCACAACTCTATTCCAACAAAGTAGACAACCCAGAGCAAATGGACATAATCTAGAACAATACAATCTTCTGAAACTCAATCAGGAAGAATCTAAAATCTCAATAGGCTGATAATTATGAAAGAAATTGAAGCAGTAATCAAAAAGCTTCCAGCAAACAAAAGCCCCAGGCCAGATGGCTTCACAGGGGAGTTTTGCCAAACATTCAAAGAACTAAAACCTATCCTCCTCAGACTATTCTAGAAAATTTAAAAGGAAGGAACATTTTCAAGCTCTTTCTATGGAGCCAACATTAACCTAATCCAAAAACCAGATTTAAAAAAAAAAGAAGAATGAATGAAAGAGAATTACAAGCCATTCTCCTTCATGAACCTAGATGCCAAAATTTTCAACAAAATTCTAGTAAATTGGATCCAGCATTAATCACAAAGATCATACACCATGACCAAGGTGGATTTATCCAAGGGATGCAAGGATGATACCATATCTGCAAATCAATAAATGTGATACATCATATAAACAAATTGAGAGATAAAAATCACATAGTCATATCAAGTGATGCAGAAAACAACATTTGACAAAATCCAACATTCTTTCTTTATAAAAACCCTCAGCAAAGTGGGAATAGAGGGTTCATAATTCAACATAATAAAAGCCTTATATGACAAACCTACAACCAACATCATACTAAATGGGCAAAAACTAAAACCATTTCCCCTAAGAACAAGAACAAGACAGGGATGCCCACTTTCACCATTTCTGTTTGACATAGTACTGGAAGTGCTAGCCATAGCAATTTGATAAGAAAAATAAATAAAAGGTATTTATTTATTTTTGTATTTGTTTTCTTTTCTTAGTTTTTTTTTCAATTTTAAAAACATTTTTTTCAATTACAGTTTCTATGAGTTTTAACTGTTTTTGTTATATATATCCTTCATATTTATTACACTTACATGTTTGTAGAAGAATTCAACATTATCTCAGAACACCATGTACTTGAAGCTGGCATTTCATTGATTTGTTTTATAAACACTTATTAAGTATATGTACTTAGGTAATGCTCTAGAGATCAGTGGGACAAAAGATAATGTCTCAAAATCCCTCTCTCAATTTACTCAAATTCTAGTGTAACAAAACCTTAGCCATGTAATACTGGTTTGATTCTAACCAGTTAGCAACTCTCTTGGCTTCATTTTTCTCTTTTGTTGGAAATGCCCTTGTGTTCTATCACAACTTCTTAGTACTTATCTCTGAATTATAAAGATGCTAACAATTTATAAATCCTAATCACAAAACTTAAATGTTCTTTAGGTCATAGAGTCTGAAATGTCAACCCTGGCCACATCAGGCAATATCAACAATTTCTGTTATCCAGTTATTTGTCTGGATAGCCTCTTCTTTTTCCTTGAAAAACAATTTTGTTTTGTTGCTCCCTGTGATTTAAACCACTCTTTTAATGTCACATAATGATTTTGATTTATGATTATCTGTCTTTAACTCAGACAACTCCAGCCATCTCCGCAATGGGTCTAAGAAACATTTCAGTGAAGCATTAATATAACAAATTCAGAACTAAGGAAGTCTATTTGGATGTAAATTAAGACTTTGAGTCAACAGAACATACTCTAGATTTTCTGGTTTAGTGTCTCAGTATCTATTTTTGATTAAAACTATTCTGATTAAATCAGATGTTCTTTTCCTTTGTAACTTTCATTATAGAGTTACATGTATTTTACAAGTATATTGAAGCAAGGTGTTCCAAAGTATTAAAGGGCACAGATTTCTATTCCAGCTGGATCTTCTTTAAAATTACTCTATTAAGTCTTACTTTTTCCTTGTACTAGAATATGAGCAAAATTTATTTGTGTAGTAAAGTATATAATAATTCCAATTCATATTAAAATATTATCATTCACATCTTAAAATACCCAAGAGTTTATACCAACTCTTATATTCTTACAATAATATGTTTAGAAGATCAATTTAGAAGAATAACAGATTATCTTATCTCTCTATATATACAAGAAAAATTTATTAATGCTCATCCATAGGTTTATCCAGTTATAGAGAAATACATTTTTTTCTTAGTTTTTATAGTCTTTTTAGAAAAAAAAATATTTTTTCAAGTTAAAAATATATGTGCATTTCCTAACTGACTAGAAATTTAAATTGCTAAAGCAGTCTTCTAGGAGTTTAAAGGTACATTACTCCAAAATAGAATCTATTTTTAACATTTGAATATTTCACTGAACTAGTAAGATGCAGTCCTAATTCTAAAGTATGTATATACAAAACTTCTAAACAGATGAATGAATGAAAAGTGAGTTTATTCTAGTGATTTTGATAAATGCCTTTAGTTGATTATGAAAACTAAATCAGTTCAAAGAAATTTCAGAAAAATAATCCATATGCTAGGAATAGCCGCACAACTTATACCAATTCTGGGAAAGAGAAGAAATTCTGTCCATTTTATGGTGTAAAATGACACTGCATTTCTAGTTTTCAAAATCTCAGGTAAATCAAAGTAGAAAGCTTGCTCCTAGCTAAATCAAGAAAAAGACTGATGGAGGAAAAATATGATTAGGGCAGTACCATCTGTGATAATTTCAGGCTTGTGTCCAAACCACAATAAGAAATTAAGAGGTAAAGGAAAGACAATTTCAAAGGAACTTGTATTCTGAAGAAAATATTCTTGTATATAGATATAAAAAAAGAAAAAAAAGGATGCTCTCTTATAATAATGTTAGAAGCATCTAGATCCTAACTCTTAGAATCACTCCAATTATTGTTTTTAATCCCCATCTTTTATTCTTACAGTTTCCTGTTTGGGGTAAGCAGTCAGACAAACAAACAAAATATATGTCCCCAAGATTACTATATGCCTTTGCTGGGAGAAGGTTCTGGGTAGCTCATTTTGTACTGTTGTAATGTTTAATGGTGTCTCTTTTACTTTAAAAATGTTCTGGTTTGGATGATAAATTATATGCTCACACCAAGAATGAAAGAAACTTGAATAGTCCCATATAGCATAAAGTTATCTATGATGTCTAATTCATCTTCTGTCTCTAGGCACTTTAAGGTCTCAGTAATTGAAATATCTAGTTGTCAGTTATTACTGTTCATTTCTGTCTCACTTAGTATTAATTAAAGTAAAATTATATTAAAATGCTTAAATATTTCTTCTGAGCTCTTATCTTGATTTATGTGATGGTTAATTGAAAAGAGCATTCTGACCAATAAGAGAATACTTTCTAAGTGATGGTTACATTTATTGAATTAGTGGAGAAATAAGCTGCTTTGGAAAGCCTTCAATATATTGTTTTCCTCAAAGAAACTTTTCCCATCCAACTGGTGTAAATGTTATTCCTACATTTGAGTCAGTTGTGTTCTTTTGATAAGGTAAAAAATGTTACATAATTAATAAAAATTAATTTTATCAATTTGTACTTCTTAATCCCTTCAACTTTTAGTTGAGTGAAAAAGCTGAAGGGTTTAATAAATACAAATTTATAGTTACAAAAAAGTCATAGGATGTAAAGTATAAGATACAGAACATAGTCAATAATATGGTAATAATTATGTGTGATACCAAGTATATACTGGAAATATTGGGGGGATCACTTTGTAAAGTATTTTATTGTCTAATCACTATACTATACACCTGAAACTAAAACAAAATAATGTTGAGAGTAAACTAGTTGAAAAATAAAATTTTAAAAATGGAAAATAATAAGCTAATGGCATATGAACAGGCATTAACTAAGCTAACAGAAAGCTTTTTTTGATATATTTTATAACGCTTTACTTGGCATCAAATTTCATTTGGGAACAGCTAAGATTGTGCTGAGTTGATATCAAGCATTCAGAACAGAAAATTTAGCTGAAATACATTAGCAGAAATGAAGAGTGATTTAGTAGATGAATAAGAGATTCTGAACACCTCTTAAGACAGTTTTGAAGCTGTAATATAGGGAGACAACTGGGTATCTGAAACTGTATGCATTATAGGGTTTAAGAAATTGAATATGGGGTCAAGGACAGCTTTACCAATTCTTCAGAATTATATTTTTCTTGCATAGATTCCTTTTCTTGGGCTCATCTGAAGGCATAATGGCTTTATTTGAAGGCCTGTTAAAGACGTGTGCCACCTGGAATCGGTTACATAGTCACATTGTATAGCACCAAACACTATCCTTGTTCCTAGTCTGAATAAAAATGTTAAATGTTACAGGAATAATTTTATAAAGAAACAAAAAACATTTTTCTCCTTGAAATTTTACAAATTGCCTTTATTTATTTATTTTTTTTATTTTTTTTTTTGGCAGAACATCTGCTTCTTGGACAATATGTAGCTCTGTTTTGATTTGAGCTAATTTTCAGTCTAGTTCTTCATAACAGAGACAAATTTACATCAAAGATAACTTCAAAATTGTTTATCTGTTAGAAGGGGTTTTGAAAAGCACTATTTGTACTTTTTAAATAAAATAATTTAGAGCTATTATAGCTTCTCTTTCACATTGGTATTTTACTAGTATGTCTATCTCTGAAAAGTACGTTATTACATAGTTTATCCCCAAATTTTTAAAATATGCACATTTAATCCTGATATTTAATTATTTTACTGTTTTTAAGAGAAATGTGTTAATTTGGGCTGTAAATCAATCCCAACATTTGTAAGAAAAGGCAGTGAGCCAGCTCTGGCTAGAATGTGATAATTCCAAGTTTGCCGAATGTCACAGGCAGGAGGCAAGCTCATCTAGAACCTTAGTCTCACTCCATTTTGGAAGTGATGTGCCAAACATAGATATATAAGGGAAGGTGCATTCAATTTTATGTTTTATGTCCTTTGTTATGTTTATTTTTAAGATCAACCAAAACAACTGTGCACAACCTCTAAGAAAAGAAATGTATGGTTAACACATTATGAAAGCCAAAGCGACTAATTTTGTCCCAAGTGCAGTCACTATAGGAATGGACTTTGAGAATGGCCTGCATGGAAGGGGGATGGGGCTTTTCTTCCCACTACAGATGAAAAATCTATTTAAGGGCAGGGTGGAGTCAGGAAAATTTCTCCTTTGTTTAAAGAGCCAGACCTAAAGTTCCAGATGACCTTAGTAAGACCAGAGCCTTGCTGTATTTGAAATTCAGTGGAAGACCCCATATCTTGAACCCCTTTTAAGAAGATGTTCTCCATGATTCATATCTCTGTTTCTATTTTGTCAACATAATTTGTTCATTAGATTCCACATATAAGTGAGATTATGTGATACTTGTCTTTCTCTGGCTTATTTTGTACAGCGTATTACTCTCCAGGTCCTTTCATGCTATCTCAAAGAGTGAGAGATCCTTCTTTTTTATAGATGCATAGTATTGCATTGTGTAAATTTACCACAGCTTTTTCCCCCACTCATCTGCAGCTGGGAATTGGGCTGTTTCAAGATCTTTGCTATTTTGTTGTTGTTGTTGTTAATCCTCACTGGAGGATGTTTCTTCCATTAATTTTAGAGAGAGTGAAAGGGAATGGAGAGGGGAAGAGAGAAGAGAAAGAGAGAAACATTAATGTGAGAGAGCCACATCAATCAGTTTCCTTCAGTACACACCCAAACTACAACAGGGAATTTGCAACCCAGGTGGGTGCCTTTGACCAGAATCAAACCTTGGAGCCTTCAGTTCATGGTCCAACACTCTAACCACTGAGCAATGCTGGCCACAGCCAGATCTTAGCTATTATAAATAGTGCTGTTTTGAACATAGGGGTGCATATATTTTCTTTGGTTGATGTTTCAGGATTCTTAGAACAAAATAGATCCAGAGACGTGGAAACATGAAACAATTTAACAAATCTCAGATAGAAGGAGAAGAGAGGTTAAGAAGACATAAACCAAAAAACATTACATGCATGCATGCATAATCCATGACACAGATAGTAGTGCAGTGAAGGCATGGAGGTGGGGAGGACAGGGATGAGGTGGAGGAAGTTAATCGGGGGGGGAATGGCAGATATCTGTAATACTTTCAACAATAAATATAAATTTAATTTTTATTGTAGAATGGATTTAACTTATAACCTCCTATTTTAAGAATACATGGAAAATATTTATTGTGATGTTTCACAGCATTTTGCTTGCTGTGTAAGGAAGAGAATAGGAGCTGAAACGTAACTTTGAAATGATGTTCAACCCTCTTATTTGTCAGAATGAGGACCTTATTAGAAGTGAGCTGCCAGTAATATACTGAAAACTAGTATAATAGAGTAACCAGGACTAGAATCCAAGTGCCCTGCTCATATTAAAGTGCTTTTTCCCTCATACCATAGATTTGAAATGTTCTGAGAGTCACTAAAGCACCACTAAAAAATACAATTTTCATTTCTAGATCATTGAATTACTCTTTGTCAAAACACCTTTAGGAATGTTTTTTAAAGGCAACTCAACTTTTCTTTTCTAATTTGCATAGATTTGTTTTTCTTTCTGAAGAAGATAGCATGCAGTCAAGATACTTAACTCCATTCACAGAGATCCATACATTGTCATCCCGATGGATAGAAAAGGAAAGCACGCAGAAGAATATGACTCCATTTCTTGAAGGTACACTGTCTTCTTTTCTTCTCAGATTAATGCTATCTGACATGAACATTGCAATTCACTGCATCATGCAGAAAATGTAAGAGGATAGCTTTTCTGAAAATCAAACCATAGGTTTTAGAAATATAACTAAAATGAAAAGCAGCATATAGCTAGGTCTTCTGGTTAGACACATGGAAAATGTTTTCTACTTGGCAGCATTTATCCAGAGGCCAAAAGAGTTCACAACCAAGCATTTTGCTATTCATACAACTGGTTCTTTCCCTTGTTCTTCCCCCACTTTATTATCTCCTTTTTACTGTCTATTTATTTTGCTATTCCACCCCATGCTCTCAAATGAAAACAAATAACTCATCACTTGCACCCTCCTTGCCATTCTTTCTATCTACCATTCCATTCAAGGTTTACTAAATCAGGAGAATGCTGCAGATACTGTCTATAAATTCTTTCAAGGAATATGATAGGTCCTCATATTATCTTTGTGCATAAGATGGACCAAAATGTGGGATTGATGTTAGAACATTAACATTGATTCAGAGATGGTAAACCATAGTACACAAAGGGTTCCAATTAAATTAACAAATGTCAACTTAGAGAAATATTTCTACTGAAACACACAGGAATCTGCCTTAGTCTTGCTCTGCTTTCTATATGTAGGGATCGCCTAACCAGGCTATGACACTGTGAGGCAATACATTTCATACTCACGATCCCAATGTCAGACAAAAATTAGCTAGCCAATAAATGTTTATTTAAGAAACAATGAACTAAAGGGGTATATTGATAATATGTTAGACAAGCTCATAGAAACAAGAATCAAAAAAACAATATCAACACAATGTGGATGTCCTGGATAACAAATCAGATCTAAAGAATATTTGGGTACAGGCATACTACAATTTATCAAATATAACAGAGTAAGTTTGTTTTAGAATATAAGATACCAGCCTTTATCCCCTCTCCCCCTCAAAATAGACTGACATCCACAAAGGAAAATAACCGTAGCAGTTCTCAAGAATTCAATGAATAACTTTAGCAACACACTGGAGCAAAACATGGAGAATAACTACACAGAAAGAATCCCAGAGATCAGCTTAGCTGAGACCTTTGGAAATAGCCATGAACAAAAAAAGATGGAAGTTGTCATTACAAGCCATGTGGTGGGTGTTATTATGGTCTCCAGTGACCTGCTCTGTGGAATACTCCAGTAGCCTTTGCCACTGAAGACCTCAACACCTATTGTCACAGAATTCCTGTAGCTTTCATAGTGGGGGAACCCATTGTGCTCCTCAGCCTGAATCCCAACAGATTGTTCTGCAGAGGACACAGGCAGCTTTCATTGCTGAGATACCAACAGAGCCACTCAGGGATGGAAATTAGCCTGCCTCTCTCCCCATTCCATAATGAATACTGTTGTACCATTATAAGACCAGGATTTCCACCACCCCCCTCATGCCTCTCATGCACCAAACTCAAAAGCCAAAGGTAATTCACTATACTCCATACGCCAACTCTGAGAGTATTCCATGTGCCCCACATAACACATTGGAGTGACCACATCTACAAACTAGCTAGCACCCTGAATGACAAATACACTATATCACATGTATACCTGTGCTCTACACCCAAGTTCCATGGTTGCCCATGAGTACCCATGCATCAGTCATTAGTGCCACCACAACTTCAAGGGCACCCCAAGCCAGGATCTCCTTAGCCATATCATCCATCATGGAAGAAAAAGAGATCAAAGGTCCTTAGCAGCCTTTGTCAGCCCTCACTGCCACTGTTGATGTCCATAGCCTTGGCTGTTGATGATTTCTACAATCTTCATCAAAAATTGCCTTAGCTGATGGAGCTACACAGAGACTATGACAGCCTTTCTCAGAGAAATGACCATCATACTCCACTCATCTAGTATCCTCACAGGTCTTTCCTTTTAAAATCAGTCCATATCTGCCGAAACCGGTTTGGCTCAGTGGTAGAGCATCGGTCTGCGGACTGAAAGGCCCCAGGTTCAATTCCGGTCAGGGGCATGTACGTTGATTGCGGGCACATCCCTGGTAGGGGGTGTGCAGGAGGCAGCTGGTCGATGTTTCTCTCTCATCGACGTTTCTAGCTCTCTATCTCTCTCCCTTCCTCTCTGTTAAAAATCAATAAAATATATTTTTTTAAAAATCAGTCCATATCATCTGCAAAAGGTGATTGCTCCATGTGATACAAAGATATCAATGCAAGATTACAAGACGAAAAAAATCAAGGAAGCACGATACTACCAAAACAAAACAAAACAGTAATTTTCCATCAACTAACCCCAGATAAATAGAGATCTATGAACTGGAAAAAATGAAGATAATTATTTTTAGGAATCTCAGTGAGCTATAAAAACACAGATAGCTAGATGAACTCATAAAAACTATACACTAATAAAATTAAAAGTCCAACAGAAAGATATAAACCATTTAAAAGAAATAAACATAAATTATAAAGCTAAAGAACACAATGTTGAATAAAAATTCAATGGAGAACACAAACATTAGGCTTGATCAAGCAGAAGAAAGATTCTACTACTTTACCCAGAAAATCAGTCATTCAGGAATGAAAGAGAGGTAAAGACTTTCCCAAGCAAGCAAAAACTAAGAAACATTATTACCAAAAGACCTGCCTTACAAAAAATGCTCAAAGAAGTTCCTGGAGCTGAACTAAAAGCATGCTAATTAGTAACAAAAATATACAAAAGTATAAATCTCAATGGTAAAATAATTATATAGCAAAATATAGTATAATCTAATGCCATAATATGGCAGTATGTTAATCACTTAAGTCTAATGTAAAGGTTAAACATATTAAGAATAACTACAGTTAGCCCTAGCTGGTTTGGCTCAGTGGATAGAGAGGATCAGGAGCAAGGTGGAGGGGTTTAATGAGTGGAAGGAAAAGGGATATCTTTAATAGTTTCAACAATAAAGATATTTTTTAAAAAGCAACTTCAAAGTGTCCAAAAAGTTTCTTAGAGACACCTTAGGAAAAGCACCTGCTATAAAATTGAACTATCCCATTATTCATACTATCTAGCACATTTGAGAACTACCATTTTCAAATATAAAATTACCCTTTTGAATATGGTAGCTCCCTCTTATCCACAGTTTTGTTTTCTGTGGTTTTAGTTATCCATGGTCAACCACAGTCTGAAATATTAAATGAAAACTTACAGAAATAAACAATTCATAACTTTAAAATTAAATTCCACTCTCAACAAAGTGGTGAAATCTCATAATGCCCTACTCATCCTTGGACATGAATCATCCCTTTGCCCAGCATATTCATGCTGTATATCCTATTCACCCATTAATCACTTAGTAGCCATTTAGGTTATCAGATTAACTCTCACAGTATCACAGTGCTTGTGTTTAAGTGACCTTTATTTTACTTAACAATGGCCCCAAGTACAAATGTAGTGATGCTGACAAGTCAGATATGCCAAAGAGAAGAGTAAAGAACTTCTTTTAAGTAAAAAGGAGAAAGTTCTCAATTAATAAGGCACTCTAGCATCTCACATCATCTGAAGAAGAAGGGTAGGAGAATACAGTACAATAAGATATTTTAGGAAAAACCACATTCACATAACTTCTTTTTGCAGTGTGTTGTTATAATTGTTTTATTTTATTCTTAGTTGTTAATCTTTAACTGAGCCCAATTTATAAATTTAAATTTATTAGTGATATGGTTCAGTACTATCTGTGGTTTCAAACATCCACTAGGGGTCTTGGAATGTATCTCAGATAAAGGGGGCTTGGATTTAAAATACATAAAATATCAGAAAGATGGCAAAAGAAAATATAGCATGCTTTGGATGCAAAAGCACTCAGAAAAAGCATTGAGTTTAGATTAAATAGCACAAACGGTAATCTCAGACTACATTGGCAAGATTATAGCCAGACCATTGCACTTAGTTATGAATGTCCATTGAGAAAATGCAACATATGGACAGAAGAAAAACAGGATGCTTGGAGGACACGAAATCATATTGTTATTATTATTATTATTATTATTATTATTATTACTATTATTATTTTAATCCTCACCCAATGATAGTTTTGCATTGATTTTAGAGAGAGTGGAAGAGAAAGGGAAAGACAGAGAGAAACATTGATGTGAGGGAAACACATTGATTGGTTGTCTCCTGCACATGCCCTGACCAGGGCCCAGGCTGGGAAGAAGCCTGCAACCAAGGTACTTGTCCTTAACTGGAATAGAATCTAGGAGTCTTTGATCCACAGGCCAACAGTCTATCTACTGGGCCAAACCAGCTAGGGCAGAAACTGTATTATTTTAAGAAGAGGTGAGGCAACTCCAGATAATTTAAGTGGAGGGAAAACAAGACTAATGTTGGACATAATACCTAACTTCAAATTCATATCTGATAAAAAGAGTAAGATTTCCTTCTTTTATATAGCTGAATAGTATTTCATTGTGTAAATGTAGCACAGTTCATCTACTGATGGACGATTGGGCTGCTTCCAAATTTTGGCTATTGTAAATAACGCTGCAATGAACATAATGATACATATATTCTTTCTGATTAGTGTTTCAAGTTTCTTTGGATAAATTTTCAGAAATTGAATTGCTGGATCATAAGGCAGTTCTATTATGCTAAGTGAAATAAGCCAGCCAGATAAAGACAAATGCCATATGATTTCACTCATATGTAGAATCTAACTAACAAAATGAAGTAACAAGCAAAATAGAAACAGACTAATAGAGAGCAGGGTGACAGCTGTATGGGATGTGAGCCTGGGTGGAAGTGGATTGAAGGGATTGAGGGGGGAAAAAAGACCAAAAAACACATGGACACAGACAACAGTATGGTGATTGCCAGGGAAGGAGAGGGAGAAGGTGGAGGAGGGTATAGGTGGGGGGTTGTAAATGGTGATGGAAAGAAACTTGGCTTGGTGAACCCACAATACAATGTACAGATGATGCAATGTAGAACTATACACTTGAAACTTGTATTATTTTGTTTACCAATGTCATCTCAGTTAATTTAAAAAAAATGCATATATGAAAATATTTATTACACTTATTCTAACTCCAATGATCCAGTCTGGAATTAATAAAACTGATGGTACAAAGATGGGCTGACAATATAGAAAATTATTTAGCCAGTTATAACTTTAGAGATTTGAAATGGATGCTTTGGGATTATCATTAAGATTTTTTATGCAGGTTTATAATTTACGACCTTAATGTTAAGATTTATGTCATTACAGTTATTATAAAGAAACTACAATTTTAAAAAATTCTACTGAGTTTTGAGACTCTGAATTGTTTTCTTAGGCTTGACATTAAATTTTTCTTTCCACCCATCCTGGCTCTACTCCATAACTCTGTTTCTTTCCTGGTTAGGTTTTTTTTTTTTTTTTTTTTAATGAAGTACTGTGAACTGCAAGTTGGTATTTATTTGGACTCCTTGAGTTTTCAGCCATCCAAAACCACCAACTGAAGCATTTGTTATCAAGCAAATGATACAATATCCCACACCTGTAATTGTCAAATTCTCACTGGCTTTATTATATTGTTTTAATGCAAAATGCAACAGCACCAGTGAATTAGAAATGTGGTTTAAAAGGGGGTGTATTGTCTGGCATGGCTCAGTGGTTGAGCGTTGACTATGAACCAGGAGGTCACAGCTGTGAGCTTGATTCCCAGTATAGGGCATGCAGGAGGCAACTGATCAATGATTCTCTCTCATCATTGATGTTTCTATCTCTCTACCCCTCTCCCTTCCTCTCTGAAATCAGAAAAATATTTTTTTTAAAAGGCAGTGCATTGCAGACACATTAACCTGATAGCTGCCAATCCAAAGGCAGAATAACTATAAAAAACAGTCTGAAGCATAAAGTGTATGGTTTTGCTGATCATTTGTGCAAAAATCCCTACAATATCTATAACATCTGAGAGTATCACTCTTTTTTATTTTAACACAAATGATCATTATTTTATTTTTTATTTTCAATGTTTTATTGAATATGAGTTTAATAAACAGAGCACTAACATTTACGTAGTGCTGCATATTCCTCTCAAACCCAGAGGTCCCTCAGACATTAAGCAATCTAACAAAACACACACAAAAAGATCATTGGATTTTAAAATACAATTCTAGAATTATTGTAAAACTACTTCTAGAGGCAAATTCGCAGTTCTCTCAACTTCATTCTTTCATTATTATAAGACTCTCAGTGGTACAACAAAAGATATGTCCATTTGAAACTTTTTCAATAGTCAATTTTTTTAAAAAAGGCAGCTGACCTAGAGACAGGACTGGAATTGTTAAGCTGAAACATTTGGTGGAATCAGTAGTGCCTTAAGCTCCCAATGTAACAAAAAGGAAGTCAAGCAAAAGCTATTACCCCACTTCATTGAGGTAATATTTGTGGCCTCTCCAACTGCACTTTGAGAGTAATCTCAAGGTATTTTTGAAAAAAGAAATTAGACGTGGGTGACAAAGCACTGAGGCTGGTGCCAGAGGGGGGTTCTGTGCACCCAGGTACCTCCATTTAACAGCTAATGTGTCATCAAACCAGTCATGGTCACCTCTGCCCTGCTGCCCTCAATCCGTCACTATGTTCAAATATCAGTGTGTACAAGTGCAAATGATTATTATAATAATGTTTTCTGAGAGTTAACGTTTGTATGAAAAGCAAGAAAATGCCTCGAATCAAAAAAAAGTTGGGTATAAACTAAATATAAGTATAAGAATGATTACAATCTCAGTTTCCTTAACAACAACAAAACTAGTAGTCCCCAGAATTATGCTTTTTATTCGTCTTCCTTGTTTCAAGGAGTCGTGGTAGTTTTCACAGTACAGAGACCACTTGTGGCACCTGGTACCACAGAACCAAGACATGCATGGACCATGCTGAGCCCCAGCATCTCTCTCTGAGTCCTGGAGGAGTGGTAGCTATAAAAACCCAATTAGATGGGGGGATGGGGATTACCAGTGACATGAGAACCCCAAGTGAAGGCTTTGCTTTGGGCTTGGGCTACTTGTTATTTGGATCAGTTTTTTCTTGGCATGTCCAGGCAGCCGGAGAAAAGCTCGTTCCCAGGAAACCCTGTGACTGACGTGGAAGCGGCCAGCACAGAGAAGACCCATTTGGAGTGAGTGTTGAGCACATTTAGAGTGCTATGAATCCAGAGGGATGTGACATGCTCCTCCCTGAGAGGGAACTCACCCTCCCCTTCTCAGTCAGCTTTGAAGGCCAAGGGTCTTTAACTCCGTTAGTAATCCAGCATAGCTTCACTGTTGTCTACTCTGTGCCAGGCCCTGTGTTTGGTACAGAGGACAGAGAGGACTCAAGAATCCTAGACAGGGAAATGTGATAGAAAAAGCATTTGTTCTAAGAGGATACAGTGAGGAGTCAGACTTGGCCCTCAAGGAGTTCACAGCCTAGCAGAGGCCAGGAGGGCACAACAGACAGTAACACAGGGCAGCTAGTGGTAAGGCCCGAAGGGAGGCTCAGACTGTGCACTGTGGCAGCACAGGAGGACACGACACATACTGAATAATGCAGTGGGAAAATTCATGTCCTCCTCAAGAAGCCTGAGCAATTTAATGTGGCCCAAGTGGAAGTCTTGAATCCCAATGTCCTGAGGCAGAGGCTGGGCAGTCTCAGGGTGGCCTCTGTGGGTCCCTCGGGCTGCCCCACAGGCAGGCTGCAAGGTCTCTTACCCATGGCTGTAGCTACATTATACCCTGTGGATATCTGAGGGGAGACTGGTGACTAGGAAAAAATGATCCAAATAACAACTAACAAGAGCCAAACAACAAAGGCCCGAGGTAAATATTAGGAGCCTGCCTAGGAGTGAGGAACCAGGAGTTAGGGAGCATGAGAAAGAGCAGCAGATTGAACGGATGGGTACCTAAAAGCAGGAGGAGGCCACTCACTACCAGTGATCTCTTGCACTTCCAGTGCAGGGGGTGGGGGCACCTATGCTAGATGGATACTTACTAAGGGTTCCAGGACAGGATGGGGTATCTGGGAGCAAAGGTCCACAGCTCATGCAGTCTTCTCTTCATGTCTTTATATCAGAGACCTTCAGTCTTTCCTCTTTTCTTCACAGCTGCCATCACCTGCCCTATCTTTTCATCCTACCAACCTGAAAGGGCTGGAATGGGCTTAGTTAGGACACCAGCATCACAGTGTCGGTCCCAGGGCCCTGAAGATCTGGGTAATTGGCACAAACAGAGTTGAGTGCCTATGGTGGTTTTTGTTGGTCAAGTAGAACCAGCTTACAATTACTAGGCTGGGGAGGAATTTTCCTGCTGCCTGTGCAGGCCTCTATCCGTAAATGATCATTATTTTAATCATCAGGAGTTACTTAAAAATGATAATTCTATTAATTATTTAATGAATATTCATTAGATATAATTTTTAAAATTGTTTTTTAATGTTTAAATTTTAAAAATCAAGTCAATATTTACATCAGTTGTATGAAACATCACTTAAGTGAAGTGACCCTTATGCCTAAATATGTCAAATAAATTTATTATACTTGATCCTGGATTTCACTCTTCAACATTGCTCAATTTGGATTTATATAGTTTGCATTATTAGTTGAGTATAGGAAATCAACCTCATTCAACTTACAATCCTAAATGTTTATAATCATTTCTAAGTAATGTGATGGCCTAGGAGTTAGGAAGATAGGAATAACCTCATACTCCAGTATTAGTGTCAAAATATCCCTGGAAATAAAGGCATGAGAACTACATACCAAATGAATAAAATGTTTATTCTCCAGCTGAACTATTCAAGAAGTGTTTATGTCTACCCTCAACCATTTTATTCAATGCTCATAGGTTGTTTGTTTGTTTTTCCATTATTGTTGCCTTTCCAATATTTAACCATTTAATTAGCAGCAGATCTCACTATATTTGAGCATTACTTGATTTAGCTAATAATTACCACCCAGTAAAATTGCTTCTAAAGCAAATTTTTGTCAAACAAATTATCTTTTTTCATCAATCTTTATCAGAATGTAAGCAATGTGTTCCTGAATTTTTTTTTTCTATTCCTGCCTCTAGGTGTTTATAACACAAAAGGGGCATCGTTACTCCACTAACTCAGAACATCTGCCACCTGCCTTAAGCCATGACTCAATTCAGGCAAGGGATGCAGGAAGCCCTGCTCTTTCCACCTTGCTTTAGTTTCAAATGGTTGCCTCATGCAGGCAACTTCTCATCTCCTACTGCCGCAGCCTAGACTTGATGGCACATCCAAGACCAGGCTGCTGGAGATATGAATAGCAGCTGGTCACATCCTGCTGTTTCTGTGGCAAGTTACAGACAACTGGAGTTCTCATTTTGTATATGCTCCTGGAAACTGACTGCTGGCAAATTTCTGTTTATGTGAGGTTTCTGGAAGCATATATTAAATGTATTCCATACTTTTTGCTTTTGGTGAATTTCTCATTGGTGATTTCTCATGCAATGGGGCACACCTGCCCTTTAGAATCAAGAAGCAGGGAAGCTGCCTAGTGAAATTCACAGTTGCCACTTGGTGTTAGGACACATCGCTGCATTTGCAAACTCACTCAATAAATACACAGACTTTTTAGGTGCGTGCCTGCGTGTGTGTGTGTGTGTGTGTGTGTGTGTGTGTGTGTGTGTGTGTGTTATATTCCCAGCTAAGAAATTATCACCTCTGTTGATTGCTTCACACTCAGTGCTCAGGCAGCAGTGAGTGAGCATTTGCAAAGATACTGTTATTGGAAGCCTTGTCTTTTAGCTAAGATGTACAATTGAAGTCCTGATCACTCTGTACTCACTAGTTGTCCAATGCCACTTTTTCAAGGATATGAACATTAATTAGCTCCAGTGTCCTAAACCAATTCTAAATGAGGTAATTACATTGTATATCCTGCAGTTTCTGCTGGGAAACATGTTCTTCATTTCCTGTCTTTAACTGATGGCCAGCTGTTAAATAGCTTCCAAGTTTTCCCCAGAGATGGTTACACATCAAAAATGATTCTTTTATTGGATGTTTTAAGAACATTCAAGATGAAAGGAGCTATGTAAATAGTATTATTATTGCTTATTATTGTCAGTGACAACTCTCTGCACAGCATTATTGCATTAGCAAGTTGGAGGCAAATGACAATATTGTAAGATACATCTGGGGGGCAGAAAACCGGTTTGGCTCAGTGGATAGAGCGTCGGCCTGCGGAGTGAAAGGTCCCGGGTTCAATTCTGGTCAAGGGCATGTACCTTGGTTGCGGGCACATCCCCAGTAGGGGGTGTGCAAGAGGCAGCTGATCGATGATTCTCTCTCATTGATGTTTCTAACTCTCTATCCCTCTCCTTTCCTCTCTGTAAAAAATCAATAAAATATATATTTTTTAAAAGATACATCTGGGGAATTCTTGTTAGAAATTTTTGTTATGGACTGAATGTCTGTGTCCCCCCAAAATTAATTTGTTGAAATTCTAACCCCCAATGTGATGATAGTAAAAGGTGTGGATTTGGAAGATAATTAGGTCATATGGGTAGAGCCCTAATGAATATGATTAGTAGCTTTATCAAAAGGAACCCCAGGGAGTTCTGGCTCCCTAGTTCTGCAATGTGAGTTGGCAGTCTGCAGCCCAGAAGACAGCCCTCACAAGAATCAGACCATGTTGGCACCCTGATCTTGAACTTCTAGCCTCCAGAACTGTGAGAATAAAATTTCTGTTATTTATAACCACCCAAGTTATGGCATCTTGATATACTTGTAGTAGTAAAAACTAAGGCAATTTTTTGGCCTAAAAACATTATATTAGTATAGTACTTCCAAGTGCTTAAAAATGCATATATTGATATGTTAGCAGGAAAGAATTATAAACACATATTGTTTTGAGATATGTGTGTGGGTGATTCTGGTGAATAAAATATTCACTAGTGATAAAAGAAAAAGAAAATGTGGGAGTCTGTCTTGTGAACTAACTACACATGTCTCCTCACTCATGAAAATAAAGTTTTAGCACAAGTCTCATATTAAATACTGGAGGTGCTCCCATCTCCCCAAAGTCCTAGTTCAGAAAGACACATTTAGTTAGAGACCAAATTTTGTAACTACATAACAAAACTGATCTATTATAAGAAAATTTTATAGTCACATGCAGTCTAAAAATTAAGAAACTATATATAGTATTGTGCATTCAAATATAATTTGAGTGTGTAAATATGAAAAGTGTGATTTATTTTTAGTGTAGAAGTTGTGCTAGTCATTTAATCTGCTTTGATAGTTGTTGAAGTTGAGACAAGACCTAGTAAGCAAGTTTCAAATTAATAAAATACATTTAACTTTTTTATGCTGCATCATCACAAATAAGTACTAGTACATTAGATCCTCAGGGAGGGGGAGCAATTAAAGGTGTTCAAGTATAATCATCTAGTTCATTCTCTGAAACTCGTAGTGAGATAGCACTGCAGGGTGGGTTTGAGAGAAACACAGTTTCCCTCTGAGACAAATTCTTTTAAGATTAACACTATAATCACAAACATCTTTAGCTTTTTTTAATAACCCTTTATAGATTTAAAAATGCAAAAAAAAAAATGCGCCTTCCATAAAATTAGAACATTGATGATCCTTTAGGAAAGTGACCACATCTCATTCACCCTTATAGCCTTTAATCATAGTAAAGTAGTATGCTTCAGCAGCTCAAATAAAAACTTGCTGAATTTAAAAAAATATTTTTTTTTCAGTTTTGACCATTTCCTGAAATATAAGGAGTTACATTATCAACTTAGTAATAGTTTTTAATTCATCTTAAAACTCTCTTTTTATTGTTTCAGAGGCTACCTCCTATCATCTTGGATATTTTGAATGGATCTGTGGTTATCCAAGGTATTTATTTGTTCAGCAACAACTTAGCCCTTCTTATATATAAGGAACCATGGAGGATACAAGCATGAAAAAGTCAGATTCCTAAAAGAGCTCTCATTCTAGTGAAGGAAGATAATAAAAAAGGAAGATAAGAAAATAGAAAGTGCCTAAATAGAGATACAGAAAAGTGCTATGTGACTTCAATGGAAAGTAAGATGACACCTAATGGAAGATGAATTAAGTAGGAAATAATCCAGCCTACAGTTCCAAAGTAAAACTTTTTGTTTAGGAGGAGTCGGTTTAAACTCTGGTATAGATGGCATGCATTGGTTGATCATCTTTTAATTCCTTTGAAAAATTATTACTTGTTCATAAAATTGCTTACGTATATTGTTATTACTAGGTAGCACTTGGGCTGCTGAGAGAAATTGCTTAATTCATTGATTACTGTGCAATATGATACCAAATCCTGATGTGTTAAGTGCTCTTAGGTAAGACTCGCTTCTTTTATGATTTTTCATAAGACATTTTGCACCACTCACACTACTAATAAAATCATTTTTAAATTTAAAATTTCTCTAGAAAATATCTTAAATATCTACTGTGCACTGTTACTAGTCAAACCAGTGGATTAATTCCTAATCAAGTTTGATTCAACAGCACTATCTTTCAAATCACCATTCATTCTGTTTTAAAATAAGTAGTGAAGGGACAGGTCAAGCATACACGAATCACTTGTTAACCTGTTATTTTTCAGCTAATGGGAAATATCTTCTGTGTTTCTATGTATTTTAAATTATTTTGATAAGAATAAAGCAAGTACCAACAACCATTAGTCAATTTAATAACAGAAATCAAACCTCACTGGAACTGAATGAAAAAACATGAGTCCATTTATTTCTTGAAATCCATTAACCTCTTTTTCATATGAAACCTCTCAATGCATTTATTTTCATCTGAATACACATTTCTTTTATTATCAGATGCTGCACCACATACTGTGTTAAGTGTACTCTGCACACATAAAGAAGGCAGATGGCTCCAAAATTAAGCAGCTCTTCTGTTTCATCTTATATAATAAAGAAGTAATATGCAAATTGACCATCACTCCAACACACAAGATGGCCAGCAGGGGAGGACAGTTAGGGGTGACCATGCTGACAAGGGAGGGAAGTTAAGGGTAACCAGGCCAGTAGGGGAGGGCAGTTAGAGATGACCAGGCCGGCAGGGGAAGGCAGTTGGGGGGACCAGTCCTTCAGGGGAGGGCAGTTGGGGGTGACCAGGCCTACAGGGGAGGAGAGTTAGGGGTGATCAGGTCAGCAGGGGAGGGCAGTTAGGGGCAATCAGGCTAGCAGGAGAGCAGTTAGGTTTCAATTAGGCTAACAGGGCTGTGGATAGGGGGTGATCAGGCTGGCAAACAGAAGCAGTTAGGGGCAATCAGGCAGGCAAGCTAGCAGTTGGGAGCCAGCACTCCTGGATTGTGAGAGGGATGTCTGACTGCCCTCAAGGGGTCCCAGATTGAAGACTGTACGGACTGGGCTGAGGGACAGGCCCCTGTTTGAATTTTGTGCACCAGGCTTCTAATGAGAATATAAAATATCTCTGGAAAATAATGAAGTCATTGATGACAGTTATCTGAGATCCAAGGAGATAGATGTCTAAAATAATGGATAAAGACTTTGGGTCTCATTCATGAAAGGGAAAGTATTTCATTTCAATGATGATTGAAAGGAAATTACCAGGTCTCACAAAATAAATATTGAATTCACTTTTCTTTAGTCCTTACTTTATGCATATTAACTCAATTAGTCTTCTGTTACTGTAAGGAAAAAAAATGCTTTTGATTGATGAGAAAATATGTTCCCTACAGGTGTATATTAGCTTCCTTTCATAGTAATATAAGGAAAAAGGTAGTTTTCACTTCAAATTTTAGGGTAGGATTCTAAATACCCTGGTGTTAATGTTTACAACATAACTATGCTGAAACAATTCTTATGTTCTTCTATGCTCTATTGAAAATCTCATGGGAAAATACATTTGTAGAATGCCACAGCAGTCATTCAGTATCTGCTAATAATCTATGCCAGCAGTTTGGGAGGACCGCATTCAGAAATAGTGTTATAGGAACCCCAAAGGGAGCACTTATATCCAAAATATGAGGTAAAGACAACAAAAACTCCAATAATAAAACACACACATAAAACATAATTTTCCATGAAGCTAAAATAATAGGTTGAAAAATAATAACTTTAGCTAATAGTTGTTGGCTCATTCTCCATGATTACAAATAATCAAGTCAATAATTTACCAATCATTTGTTTAATTTGCTTTGTTGATGAAGTGACTACATTGCATTGGCATGATTTTGAGAGTCTGAATCACTATATGAAAAATCACAGGGGATGGATAGACTGCCCAAGAGTGAAGTGAAGATGTGTTTGATAACCAAGCATGGAACAAAATGTCTTTCAACAGCACATGACAGTTATGGAACTGAATCATATGTATCTGCAATTCTCATGGAGACAGTTGTGGAGTTTACCTCCTGTTGGAAATTTCAATTCTCATCTATGGAAAGTCATTTTTGGTAAGTATGATAGTGTATGAACCTCTCTGACATGAAGGATTGGGTTTACATTGAGAAAGTAAAAACAAACAAACAAACAAACAAACAAAATAACCTTCATTGGATTCCAGAAGAGATACATTTTATTCCAATGAGTATATGCAGAAAAAGTAAGAAATTACACTTTCAGATTATTTTGGAGTAAAGTTGGATCAATATTTTCCAACCATAAAAAAGAAACAAAAAAAACACCAACTTAATGATGATGCCCTAGCTTTGTAGGGGGTATGTGGGAGGCAATGCAGGAGGCAACTGATCAATGATTCTCATTATTGATGTCTCTCTCTCTCTCTCTCTCTCTCTCTCTCTCTCTCTCTGTTCTTTCCTCTCTAAAATTAATAAAATATTAAAAAAAACAATGATGTATGCTTTGTGTATACTTACTCCGTAATTTAGTGCTTTTGTCACCCTTCTCACTTTCACTTACTTCAGATATATGATTCCCAAGGTAAATGATCAAACTTCCCTGAAAAGGATTAGTCAAAGTAGCTTCTAAAATATGCTAGGAACAAATTTGTAAAAGAAAACAATGGCAATGTTTTTACTGCTTTTGATAAGCACTGTTATTTCATTGGGTGGTCAACTAAAAATGTTAGTTTTTTTACAAAATATATATATATATATATATATATATATATATATATATATATATATATATATATATTTTATTGATTTCAGAGAGGAAGAAAGAGAGAGAGAGAGACACTAATTCAAAATATATATATGCATCTCTATGTTAATTAAAGTGTTGTTTATAATAGCCAACCTATGGAAGCAACCCAAAAGTCCATCAATTAACAAGTAAATAAAAAACAAAAACAAACAAACAAACAACAAAAAAAAAACAACCTGTGGTACATATATACAATGGAATATCTTTTGGCCATTAAAAAGAACAAAACCTTACCTTTTGCAACAGCCTGTAAGGACCTAGAAGTTTTTACGCCAATGAAATAAGTCAGTCAGAGAAAGATAAATGCCACATGATTTCACTTGTGAGTGGAATCTACAGAACAAATAAAACTGAAGCAGATAAATAGATACAAAGAACAGACTGATGGTTGCCAGAGGGAAAAGGGGTTTTGGACACTGGATGAAAAAGGTGAAGAAATTGAGAAATATAGATTGGAAATTAAAAATAGTCATAAGGTTATAAAATACAGAATAAGAAATATTATAATGATTATGTATGGTGCCCATTGGGTACTGGAAATATCAGAGGGAACACTTTGCAAAGTATATGATTGGCTAACTACTACTAGGATATTGTACAAGTGAAACTAATCTACACAAATAAAAGATAAATATGTAAATTGGATATCACTTTGTGACACCCACCAGCCAATCAGGAGTGAGTATGCAAATTATCAGGGGGGAAAATGGCAATGGCCATGGAGCCAGCCAGAGTGGGTGGAAGGCTTGGGTTGCTCTTGTTGACAGTGGAAGCCAAGCTTCCTGTCCACCCTGGCCAGTTGCCAAAGGAGGGGCTTGAGGGCAGCAGCCACAGAGCAGGCCTGAGCACGTGGGAAGCTTGGGTCTCCTGGGCTGGCTGACAATGGAGGGGCCTGTAAATGGCCCTCAGCCCCTCTCCCAGGCTGACTATGACCCCCAGCAGGAACCTTCATCCCATGGGGATGTGGATGGTCTGCAAATTGCCCCAGCCCCTTGTCCAGGCTGGCACTGTCTCCAGTGGGAACCCCCACACCAATGGGGGAGTGTCCACCCTGCAAACCACCACGGGCCCCTTCCCCAGGCCTTCCCATCCCCCAAGGGAACTCCCACCCTGATCTGGGACACCCTTAAGGGCAAATCAGCCAACCCCAACCCATGCACCAGACCTCTATCTATACTAATAAAAGGGTAATATGCTAATTAGACTAGGAGACCTTCCAGGAGTCCTTACAGACGTTCTACTGTACAAAACCATGCTGGCAGGGCTGAGGTAGAGGCCAAGCGGGGAGGGTGATCAGGCTGGTGGGTGGGGGAGAGGGGCGGAGTTGGGCTTGAGCAGGCCAGCAGGGGTGAGACAGTTGGGGGTGAGCAGGCTAGCAGGGAAAGCAGGTGGAGACAATCAGGCTAGCAGTTGGGGGTGAGCAGGCTGGTATGGGGCAGTTGGGGGTGATCAGGCTAGTGGGGGGCAGTTGAGGATGAGAAGCTGGCAAACAGAGTGGTTAGGGGCAATCAGGCAGGCATGCAGATGAGTGGTTAGGAGCCAGCAGTCCCAGATTGCAAGAGGGATGTCCGACTACTGATTTAGGGCCAATCCCAGTGGCATAGGCCTAAACCAAAAGTCAAACATCCCTCCAGAGGTCCCAGATTGAAGAGGATGTAGGCCAGGCTGAGGGACCCACACCCCTTGCACACAAGTTTTGTGCATCGGGCCACTAGTACAAAATAATATGGAATGTAAACTGTAAGTTAAAAATTTAATACAATTTTTTAAATTGATTTTTATTTATTTTTGAGAGGAAGGGAGAGGGAGAAAAAGATAGAAATATCAATGATGTGAGGCAATCATTGATTGGATTCCTCTAGCATGCCCTACACTGCGAATCAAGCCTGCAACCTGGGCAGGTGCCCTGACCAGGAATTAAACCATGACCTCCAAGTTCATTGGTTGATGCTCAACCACTGAGCCATGCCAGCAGGGCAATAATTTTTTTTTTAATTAAAAAAAGAGAAAACACTACAAAAAGTCAGGCTAGCAGAAGGCTGGCTTTATTTGCATATGTTTACAGAAGTGACTCATCAAGATCTATTTAGTTGTAAGTGACAAGAATCAACTCAAATTAGGTTAAAGCAAAACGGAGAATATAATTAGCTCATATATATATCTTAGAAGAATGCTGTATAAAATTTTTAAACCATGGGGAAATCACAGAAATGAGGACTTTAGGACCTAGAAACAGAGTCAAAGGAGATATCTATTAATATATATATAGTTTTCTTTTATTAGCTGGGCAATTTTCATTTTGAAATATGTTACAGTGGTCAATACAAAAACACTGTGACACTGCCTTACAACTCCTTGAAATATTTAAAGTGCTGACTGGTGATTCTTAAAGTATGTGTAGGCTAAATCTATAAGAGGAAGCAAAAAAAAAGAAAAACACTGTAAACAGAATAAAAATTTCTCAGCCAGAAAAACAGTGATATGACCCAGAATATATTGAGTTGATTAAAGAACTTAAAACAATATCTAGCACTTAGTGAATGTTCAAGAGTGTTAGTTTATAAAATGTGAAATAAAATAGTCACTTATTTTTAGGAACTTTACAATGGAACTGGGAGGCCATTAAGGTAATGGAACTTATGCACGTCCTCATCAAACAGAACTTGAACTTCTTAACTGGGCCACAGCATAAATATTCTGAGAATATAGCACGAACACCTTCAACTTGTTAAAGTGATGGACTTTTTCTTAGTGATACCTTAGCAATAAATTGTTTTTTGGCCAAGGTTAACTTTGTGCCAATAGTACCAATTAAAAATCTTTGTGAATGATTATACAAACTTCCCCACTTTGTCTTTTAAAAACCCCTGACTCTCGTTCTCTAGCAGGATACTATTTGACTTGCTGTCTGAATCTGTGTTTCCCAATTGCAATTCTTAGATATCCAAATAAATGATTTTATTTTTATTTGATTATTGACTCCTGAGAAAGTCAATATGTCTGTTGTCAGAATTGGGATCTGAAACAATCTCACTGTTTTAAGACTGGCATCTCCTGAAATGGGATGTGATGCCAACATAAGTTTTTTGCTCATACTTCCATGGGCCATTGTGCTCCTTAGCTATGAGTATTTTCAGGTTATAACCTGTGTCCCTTCAGTTATGTTCTTCACCTTTCTTTGGGATCAGGTGAATGATTGCCCTGGGACATCACTGTTTCATGGAGCCAGTTTGCAGTTACACCATTGGGAGAGTTTCCCTAATAATGAGTGTTCTGATTTATTTGTGCACTCCACTAACTCTGGGATTATCTTTATCTAAGTTCCCATGAAAAGATTATCATCTATTGGTGACTCTAGATAGTTTTATATTTATAAACAATGGTCCTTCATTTAGAAAATCTATTTCAATGAAGAGATAACAACAAAGATGATTTCAAATTAGAGTGGCCCCTGGGAGACTCTTTTGAGGTCTTCAAACTGGTTTTCCTACATAAAAACTTCAAAGCCTTAGAACTAAATGAATTGAATAAGATTTTTAAAACAATGGAATTCATTCTTTAATTGATATGATGAAGCATCTAAAAGACAAAATGACTTCAAAAATATTCCTAGGTCTTTACATCATGCAAATAATTATCTTCAATTAAAAAACAACAAATACAAACTTTGGCTATTACTTTGTATTTTGTACCTGAGATAGACTAAAATTTGCGACATAAAAGCTAATTTAGTCCTGGACAAATGGCTCAGTTGGTTGGAGTGTTATTCCACATACCAAAAAGTTGAGGGTTCAATTCCTAGTCAGGGTACATGTTTCAGTATAGATCAATGTTTCTCTCTCACATTGATGTATCCCGCTCTCTCTTTCTTCCTCTCTCTTTCTCTCTCCCTATCTCCCTCTCAAAGCAGTGAGAACATATCCTCAGGTGAGGATTTTTTAAAAAAGAAAAAAGAGCCGGGACCGGTTTGGTTCAATGGATAGAGCGTCGGCTTGGGGACTGAAGGGTCCCGGGTTCGATTCTGGTCAAGGGCATGTACATTGGTTGCGGGCATATCCCCAGTAGGGGGTGTGCAAGAGGCAACTGATCGATGACTCTCTCTCATCGATGTTTCTGGCTCTCTATCTCTCTCCCTTCCTCTCTGTACAAAATCAATAAAAAATAAATAAATAAATAAATAAATAAATAAATAAATAAAATGAAATAAGAAAAAAGAAAAAAGAACTAATTTAAGTTTGTTGGTTTACTAAAAGCAGGCATGTTTTTAAAATTTGTCAACAAGAAGAATAACTAAAGATGATAGTTAACTATTTAATGCCTAATCCAAGCATAATTGACAAAAACAAGTAACTTAAAAAATGTTGGGTCTGTTAATAAACATGTTTTATGCCATATTACAATATATAGTTTTATTATAAGGAAGAATATACTTCTAAAGTTTTGAAATGTATTTTTAAGTTTGCTAATTTACTGCAGAAAGCAAATATGTGATAGATAGTTTACAATTGCTTGCTTTCTAATTTATACTGGAAAGCAAATATTTCAAATAGTTTGAAGGTTGAAAAAGGAGCAAGAAATACAAAATTAACTAAAGAGAAAATTCCAAAACACTTATAATAATGAGAGTAAATTAACTCTGCACACACTATGTACATTGATGTTAAGAAAATGCAAGCAAAACATCCAGCACCCATTGGAAGATGAAAAGCAATGAAACTCCCATAAGAGCTTTCTCCTACTATAAAAGTGTTTGCTGTATCTTTTTATTCTTCAAACTATAGTCACAGACCATTGGTGAATTATGATTAACATTTATTTAAATAAAAATATACATGGTACCTACATTTATCAATAGAAATATATAGATGATATATCTTTAATTTTATGGTGTGGCCAGACCCACCCTCAACCTCCCAGCCTCCCAAGGCCAGCCTAAAGCTCAGGTATCCAGGGCTGGCCAAGGCTTATGCTACCAGCAGTGGCAGCAGCAGAGGTGTGATTGGGGGGTTGCCTTCCCCTGGTTGCTGGGTGTCCATCCACCCCTGAGGGCTTCCAGACTGTGAGAGGGGGCATGCCGGGCTGAGGGATCCCCCTCTAGTATTTAAATAAAAGAGAAATTTTATAAAATATGAATAGAATGCATGCACAGCATATGCTAAAAAATAAGACACAAGTCAGTTTATTAAACTTTTTTTTCAGTTGCTTATTGATTTAATCTATGTAGGTATGTGCTAGGCATAATATACACTGTATTTCTTGCTATGGAGTGTTTCAAGGTCTTTGAAGGCCATTGCTCTTACTAATATACCACAGTGAGTTTATTGGACAAAGGTTCTATATAACCAGCTTGGAAGACCTATTTGCAAGATTGAGAATACTAGTGGTAACTTCCAAAATATTTATAGCCTTAACATTAGTTTAGAAGTTATTAACCCATCTTTTAAATCTTTATTCTGACTATTTATCTTTGGAGCAACACTCTTTAGCAATAATGTGGGAATTCCATTTCCCTGCCATTTTTATCCTTCCCAATATGGTAGAGCAATATTAAGATGAAACTGTAGACATGAGTGAATCTCATACTATAATTTCTCAAAAATGTATATGGATTACTGTAACTATATTACATACAAATGGTTTATATTCATTTAATGTGATTCCCAGATAGTTATGCTATCCTCCAAGAATAAATCTGTAATTGTTCTGTAACAACTACTATGCATGATTTGTTTCTATGTAACCTTTGTAAGTTTTTGAAATTGAAAAAAAATAATTTAGTCCTAAAGTAAAATTATTGGCAGAATTAGAGGAAAATAAAAATAAAGCAAAACTTCCTAAACCAGTTTAGCTCATTGGATAGAGTGTCAGCCTGCGGACTCAAGGGCATGTACCTTGGTTGGGGGGAAAACCCCTGTAAGGGGTGTTTAGGAGGTAGCTGGTTGATGTTTCTCTCCATTGATGATTCTAACTCCCTATCCCTCTCTCTTCCTCTCTGTAAAAAATCAATAAAATATATTTTAAAAAACAAGGCAAAACTGAAAACAATATTAAAATTGTATTTCAATGTATAGTTAAGCTGGACTAAAATGAAATTAATTTAATTAAAATTTAATATTAAAAGTACACTGATGCAAAATTAGAATTTGTTTTTTGTCTTTGTTAAAAGGACAGTTTCAGAGATAAAAATGGCGGCTGAATAGGCCCCTCCTCTTAGGGCAAGGACAGGAGAGGAACTAAATCAAAGAACATCCACTCAGAATTAACAAATTAGACACAGCTGAAGAGAAAGTTTTCAATAAAAAAGGGCAGAGGACACCTAGAGAATGCCACTTGCTAGCCATAACCCACATGGAACCAGCACCTTTGCCCAGCAGTGAGTGGTACAGTACCTCCCAGCAGGCTTCCAGACATCTACAGGGAGTGCACACTGCCAGAGTGAGCTCTGGCATCATGCCACCTCACCAGCCTGTTGGGACTCAGAATCCTAGGACCTGGCTCCAGACCACCACAGTGAGTACAAGGCAGGGTGAACCCTGTGCCCCAACCCCACCCAGAACACTAGAACTGTGCTGCTAGCCTGACCCAAAGCCATCCAGCACTCACTCCACCCCCACCTCCAGGACGTGCTGCCATGACGGCCCAGAGCAAACCATAGGAGAGCTCTGATTGTGTGACCCAGAGCAACCTGCAACTGCTCCACCCCAGCCCCTGGGACAGTCCTAGTGGGGACATTCAGAGCAACCCAACACGCAATTCATTCCCAGAGACAGGGGAGTGTGGACTGAGTGACCCAGGGCAACCCGCCCCCTTTCCACACTGAGGAGCAGTGAACTGGAGCAAACCAACAAACTCTAACTCTGGACTACAAAAATGTGGGGACTGTGTGACCTAGAGCAACCTGCACCAACTCCATCCCAAGCCCAATGTCTTGCTGCCAGGGAAACCTGGAGTAACCCAGTGGGTGCCTCTGACTCAGGCCACAGGGGAGCTCAAGACTGAGCCACCCAGGTCAACCCACCCCAGTTCCACACTGAGGAGGGGCAAACTGGAGCAACCAAGCACACTGCCCACTCTGGGTTACAAGAAAGTGGGGATTGTGCGGCCCAGAGCAACTTGCACCCACTTCTCACCAGCCCTTGGGAGAGTCCTGCAGGAGCTACCTGGAGCAACCCAGAACACACCTTACTCCAAGCCATAGGAAAGCGTTTCCAGGGCAACATGAAACAAGTAGGTGTGCCCAGCCAGGGGCCACAGGACCAGGTTGAAAATGCAGTTCCAGAGGGACCTAGGATGTCACCCTGCCACAAGTGCCAGGCCACATAGTCAGCTGCATGTCAGAGGGCTCTGGATCCTCACAGGAAGTCACACATCAGAGGAACTGTTTATGTGCTTCCACTACCTTGAGCATTTGAAGCAAACTGAAGGACCAGATCCATGGGAGAAGGGAATGCAAATCAGAGCAGAGACAATAAAGGTGTGAGACTCAAGGCAGACCCAGCCTCTGGGATAAGGATTTCTGGATCATTGCCTTGATAAGTTCTTCTTTCAAACACCAAACAGGGCGCCCAGGACAAGAAAGAGGAAGCAAAAATGGGGAGAAAAAGAAACAACTATCAAAGAACAAAATTAAATGGAGGTATGCAATGTCAGAAAAAAATTCAGAGTAAGAATCATACAATTCATAAACAAGATGGATGAGCAAATCAACAACTTATGTATGAATCCAAGAGTAAATAATTAATTATATAACTACAAAAAAAAAGCACAATGGAAGGTTTCATTTGTAAACTATAAGAAGCAGAGGACTGAATTAGTGAGTTAGAAGATAGGGCGGTGAAACTTATCCAATCTGAATAGCTATTAGAGAAAAAATTAGTTAACAGGAGAGCCAAAGGGATCCTTTGGACATCATGAAACAAAGTAACATATGTATAATAGTGGTGCCAGAAGGACAAGAAGAGGAACAAAGATTAGAAAACCTATTTGAAGAAATAATGACAGAAAATTTCCTTGATTTGGGGAAGAAAAAGTCACATGAGCACAGAGAGTCCCAAACAAGAATGAACCCAAAAAGACCCACACCAAGACATGTCATAATTATAATGGCAAATGTTAATTACAAAGAGAGAATCTTAAAGGCTGCAAGAGAGAGACAGAGAGTTACCTACAAAGGATCTCCCACTTGATAATCAAATGATTCTTCAACAGAAATACATCAGGCCAGAAGGGAATAGAATGAAGTATACAAAGTGATACAAAGCAAGGAACTGAATCCAAGAATACTCTATCTAGCAAAGTTATCATTCAAAATTGAAGGGTAAATCAGAAGTTTCACAGACAAAAAAAAAAAGCAAGCTAAGGGAGTTTATAACTATCGAGCCAGCAATGAAAAAAACGCTAAAGGGACTATTGTACAAAGAAGAAATAGAAAGGAAAGAAGAAACACAGGTCCTATAAATAATAGAAATGGCTACAAACAAGTACCTCTTAATAACTTTACACATAAACCTACTAAATGCTCCAACCAAAAGACATAAGAGTGGATGAATGGATAAGAAAACATGACCCATATAAATACTGACTACAAGGGACCCACCTCAAACAAGGGACTCACAAAAACTGAAGGGATGGAAAAAATATCTTTTAGGAAAATGTAAAAGAAGAGAAAAACTGGGATAGAAATACTTATATCTGACAAAATAGAGATCAAAGTGCAGGTTATAACAAAAGATAAGAAGACCACTTCATAATTCTAAAGGGATAGATACAACAAGAGGATATAACTCTGGTAAATATATATGCACCAGTGCAGGAGCAGCAAATACATAAAAAAAAAAAACAACTCCTGGAATATATCAAGGAAGAGATCAACAGTAACAAGATCATAGTAGAGACTTTAATACTTCACTGACATCACTGGATAAATCCTCTGGAAAAATTCAGCAAAACACACACACACACACACACACACACACACACACACACACACAAAACAAACAAACAAACAAACAAAAAAACGCAATCCTAAATGACTCACTAGATCTGTTGGAATTAATCAACATCTTCAGAAAATTTCACCCAAAGCCACATAATATATATTCTTCTCAAGTGCACATGGAACATTTTTAAATATAGACATGTGAGGTAACAGGCAAAGTCTCTTCAAATTCAATAAGAATAAAATATTATCAAGCATCTTCTCAGATCACAATAGAATGATATTAGAAATCAACTACAATAAAAACAAACAAAAACATTTGAACACCTGGAGGTTAAATAACATGTTATAAAACTATGATTGGGTTACCAAAAAGATCAAAGGAGAAATGAAAAAACATCCTGGAACCAAATGATAATGAAAACACAGCAATCCAAAATCTATGGGACATAGTGAAAGCAGTCCCGAGAGGGAAGTACATAGGATTACAGCCCTACCTCAAAAACAAAACAAAACAAAACAAAAAAACTGGTAATAAATTATCTAACGCTACAACTTAATGAATTTGAAAGAGGGCAACAAGAAAATCCCAGAGTGAGCAGAAGGAAGAAAATAATAAAGATCAGAGTGGAATTAAATGACATAGAGACCAAAAAAAAAAAAAATGAATTAAAAAGACCAATGAAACCAAGAGCTGATTCTCTGAAAGGATAAAGAAAGATTGATGAACCTCTAGTGAGGCTCACCAAGATGCAAAGAGAGAGGGCACAAATAAACAAAATCAGGAATGAAAGAGGAGAAGTAACAACTGACCCCACAGATATACAAAGGATTGTAAAAATAAATAAATAAATAAATAAATAAATAAATAAATAAATAGTATGAACAACTCTATTTCAACAAAGTAGACAACCTAGAGAAAATGAACATATTCTTAGAACAATACAACTTTCCAAAACTCAATCAGCAATATTCTAAAACTCTGAATAGGCTGCTAACTATGGAGTGAATTGAAGCAGTTATCAAATGACTTCCAGCAATCAAAGGCCCAGGGCCAGATGGCTTCACAGTGGAGTTTTGCAAAACATTCAAAGAAGAACTAAAACCTATCCTGCATATTCCAAAAAATTCAAGAGGAAAGAACACTCCCAAGCTCTTTCTATGAATCCAGCATTACCCTAATTCCAAAACAAGATAAAGAAAACACAAAGAAAGAGAATCACAGGCCAATATCCCTTATGAACATAGATGCCCAAATCCTCAACAAAATTCTAGCAAATGGGATCAGCATTACGTTAGAAAGATCATACACCATGATCAAGAGGGATTTATTCCAGGGATGCAAGGATGGTACCATATATGCAAATCAATAAATGAGATACATCGCATAAACAAATTGAGAGATAAAAATCACATAATCATATCAACTGATGCAGAAAAAGCATTTGACAAAATTCAATACCCTTTCTTGATAAAAACTCTCAGCAAAGTGGCAATAGAGGGATCATACCTGAACATAATAAAAGCCTAATATGACAAACCTACAGCCAAAATCATACTCAATGGGTAAAAACTAAAAACATTGCCCCTAAGAACAGGAACAAGACAGGGATATGCACTTTACCTTTTCTGTTCAACATAGTACTTGAGATGATAGCCATAGTGATTAGACAAGAAGAGGAAATAAAATGAATCCAAAAATGGAAAAAAGCAAAACTGTTATTATTTGTAGATGACATGATTTTATACATAGAAAACACTAAAGACTCCATCAGAAAACTAATAGATTTAATAAATGAATTTGGCAATGTAGCAGTATACAAAATTAACAGCCAGAAGTCTATGGCTTTTTTTAAAAAATATATTTTATTTATTTATTTATTTATTTATTTATTTATTTATTTATTTATTTTTACAGAGAGAAAGAGAGAGTTAGAAACATCCATGAGAGAGAATCATCTATCATCTGCCTCTTGCACACCCCCTACTGGGACCTTTCAGTCTGCAGGCCAATGCTCTATCCACTGAGCCAAACCGGTTTCGGCAGTCTATGGCTTTTTAATACACCAATAAAGAACTCACAGAAAGAGAAACAAGCAAACAAAAAATCTGATTTATCATTGCACTAAAAAATTAAGATACATTGGAATAAACTTAACTAAGATATTATAACACCTATACTTGGAAAACTATAGGACTTTGAAAAAAATAGAGATAAAGACAAAAAAAAATGGAAGAATGTGCCATGTTCATGGATTGGTGGAATCAACATCATTAAAATGTCCATACTACCCAAAACAATTTATAAATTCAATACAATCCCCATTAAAATACTAATGACATATTTCACAGACCTAGAAAAATAATGCTTTAAAAATTTATATGGGCCGAGACCAGTTTGGCTCAGTAGATAGAGCGTCGGCCTGCAGACTGAAAGGTCCCAGGTTCGATTCCCTTCAGGGGCATGTACCTTGGTTGCAGATACATCCCCAGTTGGGAGTGTGCGGGGGGCAGCTGATCGATGTCTCTCTCTCATTGATGTTTCTAACTCTCTATCCCTCTACCTTTCTCTCTGTAAAAAATTAATAAAATATATTTAAAAAATTCATATGGGATAAAAATGGCCTTGAGTAGCCACAGCCATCTTGAGAAAGAAGACCAAAGTTGGAGGGATCACAATATTAGATATCAAGCTATATTACAAAGCAACTGTTTTCAAAATTGCCTGGTGCTGGACATATAGACCAATAGACCAATGACATATAGACCAATGGAACAGAACAGAGAACCTAGATATCAACCCAAGCCATTATGCTCAATTAATATTTTACAAAGGAGGCAAGAGCATACACTAGAGTTAAGGCAGTATCTTCACTAAATGGTGTTGGGAAATTTGGACAGATACATGCATAAAAATGAAATGAAACCACCAACTTACACCATACACAAAAATAAACTCAAAATGGATAAAGGACTTAAATGTAACACAGGAAACCATAAAAATCTCAGCAGAATACATAGGCTGCAGAATAGCAGACATTTGTTATAGCAATATCTTTACTGATATATCTCCTAGGCAATGGAAACTAAGGAGAAAATAAAGAAATAGGATTATATCAAAATAAAAAGCTTCTGCACAGCAAAAGAAACCATCAACAAAACAATAAGGAAGCCCTAGGAGCTGTATGCATGGGAGAACATATTTGCCAATGTTATCTCTGATAAAGGCCTAATCTCCAAAATGTATATGGAACTCATACATCTTAACAAAATGAAGATAAATAATTCAATGAAAAAATAGACAAAGGACTTACTTTTCAAAAGTGGACATACAGCAGGCCAAGAGACATATAAAAACATGCTCAAAGTCACTAATCATCCAAGAGTTGCAAATCAATATGACAATGTGGTACCATCTCACACCTGTCAGAATGGCTATCATCAACAAATCAACAAATGACAAGTGCTGATGAGAAAGTGGAGAAAAGGGAACCCCGTGCACTGTTGGTAGGAATGTAGACTGATGTAGCCTATGTAGAAAACAGTATGGATTTTCCTCAGAAATGTAAAAATGGAACTCATATTTGCCCAGTAATCCCACTTTTATGAATATATCTAAAAAAATCAGAAACACCATTCAGTAAGGATATATACACCCCTATATTCATAGCAGCACAATTTACTATAGCAAAGATTTGGAAACAGCCTAAATGTCCATCAGCATATGAGTGGATTATAAAACTGTGGTACATCTACACAATGGAATACTATGCTGCTGTAAAAGGAAAGGAACTCTTACCTTTCACCACAACATGAATGGAAATGGAGAGCATTATGCTAAGCGAAATAAGCCAGCCAGAGAAATGTAAATATCACATGATCTCACTCATTTGTAGAATATAATGAACAATATAAACTTATGAACCAAAATAGATCCAGAGACAGAGGCACATTGAACAGTCAAACCTCAGAGGGAAGGCAGGGGAGGCTGTGGGTTAGAAATCAACCAAAGGACTTGCATGCAAGCATATAAGCATAACCAATGCACACAGACACTAGGGGGGTGAGGGCATGTGCAGATGTGGGGGTGGTGGATAGGGAGAGGTAAATGAGGGGAAAATGGGACATACATAATACTATATGTAATACTTTAAATAATAAAGAATTAAAAATAAATTACAAAAAGACACAGTTTTAATGCTTTGAATGTAACCTGCATAATAAACAAAGGTTCTGAATTCTGTCTTTATCAGGTCTTTGATTGCTCAGAATAGTTGAATCTTCACATTATTCTTTTTGTTTTGAAAAAAGCTAAGGATTGTTGCGTCCACGGAAACTTTATACATGCTACTGATATTTTTAAATCACTTTTGGCTAAATAAATATTATCTGTGATCATATATAGTCAAGGTTCCAAATCCTTTAATGTTTTGTTTTTGTTTTTACAAACTTTCCCAAAATCAAATTCAAAATGAAGTGTTGTTTTTTTAACTCCAAAAATAACTGTAGTTTTTGGTGTGTGTGTGTGTGTGTGTATGTGATGCTTTGAAAAAAAAATGATCCTACAAGAATGCTTCATCAAAAAAATTCATGAAATAGACCCTGATAAGTACTTTAGTATGTAGAATTCAGAACATAACAGTAAACTGGGTAAAAATAAGTCTAGAACTTTAATTGAAAACTTATTGATTTATAAAGCTGCTAAATGAAGATCAAGATAACCAGAACTAATTAGAGGGGACTAAATTAACAAATGAGCATGATTGCAATATTTACTAGAGGCCTGGTGCAAGAAATTCATGCATTGGAAGTGTGTCCCTCAGCCAAGCCTGCACCCTCTCCAGTCTGAGACCCCTCAAGGGATTAATTTGCATACTCACTCCATATTGGCTGGTGGAGAGAGCAGGAGTCTTGAGTTGCCCCAGTGATGGAGGAAGCCATCCCAGTAGGGCAGTTGGATATACCTCTCATAATCCAGGACTGCTGGTTCCCATCTGCTTGCCTGCCTGTCTTCCTGATTGCCCCTAACTGCTTCTGCCTGCAAGCCTGATCACTCCCTATCTGCTCCCCTGCCAGCCTGTTTTACCCCAACTGCTCCCCCTGCAGGCCTGAGTCCCCCCAACTGCTCTTCCCTGCAGGCCTGGTCGCCTCGAACTTCCCTCCTCTGCCAGCCTGGTCACCCCTAACTGCCTCCCCTGCAGGCTTGATCGCCCACCACTGCCCTCCCTTGCAGGCCTGGTCCCTCCCAACTGCCCTCTCCTGCTAGCCATCTTGTGGCAGCTATGTGTCCACATGGGACAGCCATCTTTGACCACATGGAGGCAGCTATTTTGTGTGTAGGAGTGATGGACAATTTGCATATTATTCTTTAATTAGGATAGAAGCCTGGTTTATGGGTGGAGGCCAGCTGGATTGCCCTGGAGGGTGTCCCAGATCAGGGTGGGGCTTCCCTTGGGGTATGGGACAGCCTGGGTGAGGGGCCTGTGGTGGTTTGCAGGCCAGCCACACCCCCCAGTGACCCAAGTAGAGGCCCTGGTATCTGGGATTTATTTATCTTCTATAATTGAAACTTTGTAGTCTTGAGCAGAGGAGACCAAGGCAGGCCAGGGCTGGGGAAGCTTGGCTTCCTCTATCATTGGGGCAACTCAGGACTCCTGCTCTCTCCAGCTCCATGGCCACAGCCATTTTTGTTGGGATTTATTTATCTTCCATAATTGAAACTTTGTGGCTTTGAGTGGAGTCCTGTGCCAACCAGGGTGTGCAGAAAGCTTGGCTTCCTTCGTTGCCGGGGAAACCCCAGCCTCCTGCTCACTTGTGGCTGCAGCCATCTTGGTTGGATTAATTTGCATACTCACTCCATATTGGCTGGTGGGCTTGGCTTGTGAGTATAGCAGAGTGATGGTTATTTTGCATATTATTTTCATTAGATAGGATGAGTTCTTATGCTTCTTCTCTAATATTTAACTTTTCCCAATATAAGGGAATATTTTCTCCTAAGCTTCTAATATTTACATAATTTGATAAAATATATTTTTTTAAACAAAGATAAAACATTTACATTTTTCTCACTACCTGATTTCTCCAAAATTTATAAATGCTTATTAAATATTATTTTCATAACAATATACTGTATGTATTTGCATAAGTAAAATAAAGAGTCCATTCTCTTTATAACATAAAACAATTAGAAATATTAGCTCTATTATCCAATTTTATATTCTGAATATCCATGAAATTTTTGGAAAATTATTATTGTTAATTGTCTTCTTATGCTCATCACCTTGCTAAAGAAGGTCCACTTAATTAGCTGGTAGCTTTGGATTTTCCCTTAGTGACTTTCTTTATTATGCCTTAAATGGTGACTAGATAGTACTTTGTTATAATCTGTTTAATCCTAACTGGAGTCTTTACTTCCTTTGAGGGCACTTCTGTTGGCAAATGGAAAGGTAATTTTCTAGTGAACTATTATTCCCTAACCATAGCTGCATTAGCAAACTCCAGTGAGTGAGTCTTAGCTTAACACTGATCCTTGGATTCCTTAGCAAGGGTTATATTGGATAATCAAATAGCATTCAATTATCTTCTTGCAGAACAGAGCCGCATCTGTACCATAGTCAACACCTCATGCTGTTTCTGGATCAATACTTCTAGTGAAGTTGAATTGGAACTTGAGAAAATTAGAAAAATAGCACAGGACCTTTCTGGTCCAATGTTTTTCAATAACACCCTTTGGTTTCCTGCCAATGTTTTTAGCTGGCTTCCTTCAGGTATAAGTGCTTGGTTAGATAAAGATTTTAAATATATTATCAATGATTGTTATTGAAAAGGTTGCTATGTGTCCTTGTATTTCAACTTTTTATGCTGCTGCTAATTCAGATGTGCTACAGAAAATCAAGCATCAATATGGTCACTCAGTAGATTGAAATGATATAAAGAGCCTATTCATCTGAAACTATAGGTAACTTGATAAAATCCACCAACAAGGAAACTAACAGTCATTTCCTGACTACTTATATGAAGTAGTTATTCAAATGTGGCTTACTTAGGACATTGAGTTACATTTGATAACATCTCATTTTTTTCCTCAGAACATCCAAATAAATAAGTCCCATTTTACAGCTAAGCAAATTAGAGTGCCAAAGGATGCTTACAAAATCTCACAATTTATAAATAAACTAGAGGTTCAATGCACGGATTCATGCACAGGTGGAGTCCTTCAGCCTGGTCTGCAGGGATTGCACTGAAATGGGCTCTCTGACATTCCCCAAGGGGTCCTGGATTGCGAGAAGGCACAGGCCAAGCCGAGTGACCCCACTGGTGCACAATCTGGGCCAGGGAGGGACCAACAGAGTTTGGCCAGTGGGGGAGGGATTGCAGGAAGGCCCAGGGTGTATCCAGTCCTTCTCACCCAGCTCCAATCAGCCAGACACCAGCAGTAAACTAACCTACCCATCAGAACATCTTCCCCCCTGGCAGTCAGTGCTCATCGTAGTGACTGGTCAAATGGTCAAATGAATGGTTGAACACTTATCATATTAGGCTTTTATTATGTAGGATAATTCATCTGGGATTGGAACCCAGGTAGGTTTTCTCTAAAATATATAGTGTTATATTACTTGTGCATTAAGGTAAAATGTTTAATTATATAAAATTTTAAGGTAAATGTATTCATATAAATAGGTTTAGAATAGAAAAATGGATGTTTTAACATGGAAATATTTTCATCTTCAATATTGATGCTTAAAGTTTAATGACATACAAAATTAAACCAAGAGTCAGTATATGTAACTCTATCAGGTGTTTAAGTGTGAGCTATAGGAAGAAACACATTTTGATGAATTTTGGTATCTTATGTTCTATTAGCAATTTAAAAAAAATAATAATGAAGGCCGTAACCTATTTCTTAACCCACTAATGGGTTGTGATTCACAGTTTGAAAAACACTCATTTAGACAATGATGATGAACAGCCATGCTTACTATTTTGAGCAACGCAACTACTTTGAGCAATCAAAAACCTGATAATGACTAATTTTTAGCTCCTAAGTACAATTGATTTTGCCAATAATTATGTTCAACTGAAAGAAAAAGAGAAAACAACCCAAAGCTCCTTCTCAAGAAGGTTGTAGTGAGGATTCACTCTTCTTGTCTAGGAGGCAGGCAGTGGCACCCCCTCACAAGTGTTGCTCCCTCAAGCAATTTTTCTCCCCACTCAACCTTCTGTAGCCAGCTAGGATCCCAGATCTTTTTTTTTACTTGCACCTCAATACCTAATCTTAATCAAATTTTCAGTTTCTATCCAGTAGAAATAAAATTTACAAAATGGGGGAGGGAGGCAGTGCTAGAACATTTAACAAAATATGTTAAAAACCCCCAGAAAAAAAATGTCAATAAATGCATTGGCTCCCAAATACAGTTTCAGGCCACTCTGTCAGCAATAGACTCCATGAATATTATATAGTAGCTACTATATATAATTATAGACATAAATTTTATCAATCTGGTTAACTTATGTTTTTCTTAATATTTTTATAAACTTGCTATAAATATTCTTTAAATTTTTCATGAAGGCAAAACTAAAACTTTTCATGAAGGCATCATACTGTACACCAAAAAGATTACAGGTTTGATTCCCATTGAGGCACATACCTGGGTTGTGAATTTAGTTCCCTGTCAGGGAGTGTAGAGGAGGCAACCAGGCAATCGATGGGTATGTCTCTCTCACATTTATATTTCTCTCTCTCTCCCTTCCTCTCTCCATAAAGATCAGTGAAAACAGGTCCTGATGTGAAGAATTAAAAAACAAAGAAAAAAAAACCTTCCAAATAACAAAATAGCATATAATGAAAAATAAATTGTGACTGGTTCAGTCTAACACATTTTTTTTTAACATATTTTATTGATTTTATACAGAGAGGAAGGGAGAAAGATAGAGAGTTAGAAACATCGATGAGAGAGTCATCGATCAGCTGCCTCTTGCACACCCCCTACTGGGGATATGCCTGCAACCAAGGTACATGCCCTTGACCGGAATCGAACCCGGGACCCTTCAGTCCCCAAGCCGACGCTCTATCCATTGAGCCAAACCGGTCCTGGCTTAAGACATTTTTTTTAAATTTATATTTATTGTTGAAAGTATTACAGTTGTCCCCCTTTTTTCCCCTTTAACCCTCTTCACCCACATTCCTGAGGCCTTCAGCACACTATTGTCTGACGTTTTTTCCTACTATTTCAAGCCACTTTGTCATATTTCGGATTTCTTTTTTTTTTTTTTTTTTTTTTTTTTTTTTTTTTTTTTTTTTTTTTTTACTAAATATAAACCGAAACCATCACCCTATATAATAAAAGGCTAATATGTAAATTGACTGAACAGCAGAATGACTGGTCGCTATGATGCACACTGACCACCAGGGGGCAGGTGTTCAATGCAGGAGCTGCCTCCTGGTGGTCAGTGCTCTCCCACAGGGGGAGCACGCCTTAGACAGATGCTGGGCTCACAGCTCGCGAGCGTAAAGGTGGCGGTGGGAACTTCTCCCACCTTCATGGCAGTGCTAAGGATGTCCAACTGATGGTTTAGGCCTGCCTAAGCTGCCAGTGGGACATCCCCCAAGATCTCCCAGACTGCAAGAGGGTGCAGGCTAGGCTGAGGGACAACCCATCCTCCCACCCCTGAGTGCAGGAATTTTGTGCCCCAGGCCTCTAGTTGTGAGATAAATGGAGATGCTGGAGATAGTTCTGGTTGGTTGTTTATTCAATAAAGACAATTCTATTGTTCTCCTTCCCAACTATATCTTACCAAAATTGTTCTATAGGGTATAAAATAAAGTATGACTAATGATAAATTATTA